>NC_068287.1:33885201-34562875 GCF_025860055.1 Xyrauchen texanus
AGTCCAAGGGGGCACAGAGGGGTAGACAGGCAGTCCAGGGGGCAACGAGGGGCAGACAGGCAGTCCAGGGGGGCACAGACGGCAGGCAGGGTCAGGGGGCCTGGGAAGAGGCCACAGGACAGGCGCCGGGTCAGGAGGCCTGGGAGGAGGCCACAGGACAGGGGCCGGGTCAGGAGGCCACAGGACAGGGACTGGGTCAGGGGGCCCGGGAGGAGGCCACAAGACAGGGGTCGGGTCAGGGGGCCTGGGAGGAGGCCCTAGAGGTGGTGACCTGGAAGGCTCGGGAGGTGGAGCCGTAGGAGGCTCGGGAGGCTCTGAGGGCGGAGCCGTAGGAGGCTCGGGAGGCAGAGCTGTAGGAGGCTCTGGAGGCTCAGAGGCCTCAGGGGGCGGAGCCGTGGGAGGCTCAGGAGGTAGAACTGAGGGAGGCTCAGGAGGCAGAACTGAGGGAGGCTCAGGAGGCGAAGCCCTGGAAGGCTCTGGAGGCGAAGCCGAGGGAGGTGGCGCCATAGGAGGCTTTAGAGTCTCTGGGAGCAGAGCCGTAGGAGGCTCGGGAGGCGGAGCCGTAGGAGGCTCAGGAGGCGGAGCCCTAGAAAGCTCTGGAGTCTCTGGGAGCAGAGCCGTAGGAGGCTCTGGAGGTGGAACCGTAGGAGGCTCGGGGAGAAGGGCCGTGGAAGACTCGAGAGGCTCTGGAGGCGGAGCCCTGGAAGGCTCGAGAGGCTCGAGAGGCGGAGCCCTGGAAGGCTCGAGAGACGGAGCCCTGGAAGGCTCGAGAGACGGAGTTCTGAAAGGCTCGAGAAGCTTGAGAGGAGCCCTGGGAGGCTCGAGAGACTTGAGGTGGAGTCCTGGAAGACTCAGGAGGCGGAGCTCTGGGAGGCTCGAGAGGAGCCCTGGAAGACTCGGTAGGTGAAGCTCTGGAAAGCTCGGGAGGCTCAGAAGATGCTGACTCTTGGACGGGCACGACCACAGGCGCTGGCTCTTGGACGGTCGAGGCGACAGGCTCTGGCTCAGGGACGGTCGAGGCGACAGGCGCTGGCTCAGGGATGGTCGAGGCGACAGGCGCTGGCTCAGGGACGGTCGAGGCGACAGGCGCTGGCTGGGTGACCGTGGTATGCGCTGGCTTGGGTTCGCTGACCATGGCTGACAAGGGCTCTGGCTCGCAGACCGGGGCAGGTGATGGCTCTGGCTCGCTGACCGTAGCTGACGAGGGCTCTGGCTCGCTGACCGGGGCAGGCGTGGGCCGGAAGGCGGAAGCCCGTCTTCTCTTCCTCCTCAGGGCAGACGAAGTGGACCGTACTGGCTCGCTGGCCGTGGCAGGCATGAAGGGATGAACCACGGGCGAATGGAGTACCAACACTGTGGGAGGAGTGGCAGGGCTCTCCTCGATGACATCCACAGTGTATGGTGAAGCGCAGACCAGCAGAGTCTCCTCAATGAAGTCTTGGAGCGTCCAGCTGTGCGTAGTCGGTGGCAACCGTTCCTGGAGCGCACAACTCAGGTTGGCCTGAAAAAACGGCACCAGGTCGGAGTCAGGGAAGTCAGTGGCACCCGCAATTGCGAGGAAATCGCGGGTGTAGTCCTCCACCGGACGGTTTCCCTGCATGAGGCTAAGCAGTTTGCAGCTTGCTCGTAACACCGCTGGATCCATGTTTATGGGTCTATCGTTCTGTCACGAATGCAGACAGCGGTTGAGGATCCAAATGCAGCTTACTTTATTACTAACAAAATACAAAGAAAAACCCTGAATGGGGAAATAAACAAGAACAGAGAACTTGGGTCAGGGAACACAGACCAGGCTAACTACATTCACAAACATTCAACGATAGACAAGGACTGAACCAAAAACCGGGGTATAAATACATGAACAAGGGACAAAGGGGCCAATGAACAAACAGAACTCAAAACAAGATAACAAGATGATAACAGAAGCAAATGGCAAACTAAGGAGGACAGGTGAAAACAATGACAGAAAACGACTCGGTTACTAACGTAACCTCGGTTCCCTGAGAGGAGGGAACGACTATTGCGTAAGTAGCTTACGCTATGGGAAAACTCAGTTTCTCGAGAAATATTGAAGTCTTTATGTAAAACGCATTGCAGCTGCACAGCAGACAGTGATGAGCGAGGCAGCTCGGTCATTGGCTGTGCTGCGGCAACTGCTCGAACCAGTGACGGGGCGACTTAGAACGCGCGACCAATGAGGGCGCGTCCCGCATTCGCGCGCTCAGAGCCTGCTGAAATTAGCATATGAGGGCTATATAATGAGCGTCCTGTCACGCCAGTTCCTTTAGGTTCAATCGACTGAAGCTTAACTGACCAAGCACAGACACGGCAGCTTACGCAATAGTCGCTCCTCCTCTCAGGGAACCGAGGTTACGTTAGTAACCGAAGTCGCTCCCTATCGAGAGGTCTCTCCTATTGCGTAAGTAGCTTACGCTATGGGAACACCATGTAAAACGCTGTGCGTGCTGACTTCGCTCTATAAAGCCAGAGGCAGGTGCCTGAGCCTTAAAGCAAAGTGATGTTCCACGAGCCGGCCAGCGGCGTGCTATATAGTGGGGTATGACAGGGCGCCCTTGCCTTCAAGGTGGGGCGCTCCTTGTACAAACACAAGCACATATCTCATGTACTGAGCTTTTGTGTACTGGTACGCATAATAAACCCTCTAAGTAGGTCAGAGACGGACCTTATAAGGGAGGAGATGATGCCCAGCATATACATACTCCAGTTCATTCCACAGTCAGACTGATAGAATGTTGGAATGCAGTGAGGGGACCTGTAGGTTATAAAACCTGATAAATGTCGAAGGCGAGGCCCAGCCTGCTGCCGCACAAATATCTTCAATGGGTATCCCACTCGACCATGCCCACGAGGAGGCCATGCTCCTCGTAGAGTGAGCTCTGAAGCCTAAGGGGCATTGAAGGCCCTTGGCTCCATAAGCTAGCGCTATAGCATCCACTATCCAGCCGATATTCGTTGCTTTGAGACAGCGAGACCCTTAGTTCGCCGCCAAAGCATACGAATAATTGTTCCGGCCTGTCTGAACAGGGCAGAACGCTCCAAATATACTCTGAGCGCCCTGACCGGCAGAGTAAATTTGCATCACCTTCGCCTGCTGAGGACGATAGGCTGCCAGAGATATCACCTGTGCTCTGAAGGGTGTAGAGAGCACCTTAGGAATATACCTGTGCTTTGGCCTAAGGACAACTCTGCAGTCGTTAGGTCCAAATTCCAGGCAAGCAGCTTGATGACAGCGCGTGCAGGTCGCCCACTCTTTTAACTGAAGCGAAGTGCCAGCAAGAGAGTGGTTTTGAGCGAGAGCTGCTTGAGGTGCACGGTTCGGAGAGGTTCGAACGGGCACCTTTGAGTCGCCCAGGACCGTGGCCAGGTCCCAGATCGGCACTGAAGGTGGGCGAGGAGGGTTCATCCTCCTAGCCTCTTAGGAAACGAACGATCAGATCGTTTTTCCTAATGAATGTCCTTTATCAGGATTGCGTGACGCGCTATGGCAGCCACATAGACTTTGAGCGTGGAGGGTGTGCGGCCCGCCTCCAGCAGCTCCTGCAAAAAGGCGAGTACACTTGGTATCTCGCGACGCTTTGGGGTTCAAGCTCTTGGTATCACACCAGTCACTGAACACTTTCCACTTTTGGGCATACAAGCCTCGTAGAGGGGCCCGCACCTCAGTAATGGTTTTCAGAACTCCACTGGGGAGGTTCTCGGAACCCGCTGAGGGGCCATGCATGGAGGGCCCACAGATCGGGCGGGATGAAGAATCATCCCGCTGGCCTGTCCGAGGAGGTCTTGCCTCAGCGGGATCGGCCATGGAGCAGATTGCATCATCTGTACCAGCTCTGGAAACCACGTCTGGTTTTTCCAGAGTGGGGCTACCAGGAGCACTGCACATTTCACCTCCCTGATCCGACTGATGACCTGAGGCAGCATCGCGATATGGGGAAAAGCATACAAGGGGCGGCTCGGCCAAACATGGGCGAGCGCGTCCGTGATTTTTGAGAAGAAGAGAGGGCAGTGCGCGTTTTCCTTGGAGGCGAAGAGGTCGACCTCTGCCTCGCCAAAGGTTTGCCATAACCACTGAACCGTCAGAGGGTGGAGAGACCATTCTCCTGGGAGAACTTTGTCTCTGGATAGCATGTCCGCTCCTTGGTTCAGGACGCCTGGCATGTGCGCTGCCTTTAGCGAGCGCAGGTGGTGTTGTGACCATAGGATGAGCTCCCTGGCCATAGAGTGCAGGGAGCTCGACCTGAGTCCACCTTGGTGATTTATATACTGAAACTACCGTCATGTTGTCCGCTCGACCAGGACGTGTTCGCTTTGCAGGTACGGAAGCAGGGCTCTGAGAGCCAAGGCGACCGCTTTCATTTCCAGACAGTTTATGTGTAGGCGCTTTTCCGGGTTTGACCAAAAGCCGGAAACAGGCCTGCCCTGGTAAAGGGCCTCCCATCCTATTTTGGAGGCATCTGTCGTGATCACTTTCCTCCGCGTATTCACGCCCAGACTCACGCCAGTTTGATACCAGTTTATGGCTTTCCAGGGCGTCAGGGCTTTTATACAGCCGTGATTCGCTCTGATCAAAAAGTGGCCCAAGCGCCACGCGTGAGTGGGGACACGGCTCTTGAGCCAGCGCTGGAGAGGACGCATGTGCAACAATCCTAGCTGGAGTACAGCTGATGCCGAGGCCATGAGACCGAGCATTCTCTGAAATCGTTTGACGGGGGTGTGCGCGCCCGTTCTGAACGATGAGTCTAGCACTATTCCCAGAAAAGAAATATTCTGGCTGGGGGATAGCACGCTCTTTGCAAAATTTATTCTCAGACCCAGGCATTGTAAATGGCTGATAGTCCAAGATCTGTGTGTCATTAACTGAACCTCTGATTGTGCTATGATAAGCCAATCGTCGAGGTAATTCAGTATCCGCACTCCACACTGTCTCGGGGGGAAAGTGCCGCGTCCATACATTTCGTGAATGTACGGGGGGCCAATGATAGGTCGAATGGTAGTACTGTGTACTGGTATGACTGTCCCTCAAAGCGTAATCTCAGAAAGGGCCTGTGGTGAGGCGCTATCAGGATGTGAAAGTAAGCGCCTTTCAAATCCACTGATAGAAACCAATCCCCGGGCTGAACTTGCGCGAGGATATATTTGGTTGTTAACATTCTGAACGAGCTGAATCATTAACGCTTTGTTCAGATGTCTGAGATCCAGGATGGGGCGAAGGCCACCGCCCTTTTCGACGAGAAAATAACGGCTGTAAAAACCCGCCTCGCTCAAAGTGGGAGGAACAGTTTCTATAGCCCTTCTCTATCAGTTTGAGCACCTCGTGCGTAGAACATGTGACACATCTTTCCTCACTTTCGCCTCAACCACCGCTGAAAATCGGGTGGTCTGCGAAGTGAATTGAAGTGAGTATCCGTGTTTTATTATGTTCAAAACCCATTTCGCATGTCAGAGATTTTTTCCCAGGCTTCTGCTCGCGACAGATATGGGCTGAATGCCGGCTGGGGCGTGTCGCAGTGACTGGGCCCCGCCGCAAATCGCTTTGTGCTAACACAGAATCTACGGCTCTCAGAGGCGCAGGTGCGCGCTGAGCAGCCGTGATTGAGTGCCAAGTGCAGAGGTGCGTGTGAGAGTACAGGCACATGCGCTATTTCCAAATGCTCACAGCATGAGTCGGAGAGGTGCTTGAAACTGTATGAACAGTGTTTTGAAGTGGGGGTGCATTCATCATTATGGGCACGCCGCCACATTCATAAAGCTTTCCGCGATTTAGCGGGAGTTTCTTAGCTCGCGCATTGCATCTGTGATGTTTAGCGCATAGCTGTTTGAAACTGTGTGGGTAGCTGTGTGTAGGGGTGCGTGCAATACGGCAGGCACACGCTACACTTATAGCACTTCCCGCTTTTACTGGGGAAGTGTTTATAACTGTGGGAACAGTGCTTGTGTGTAGTGGTGCATACATGACAATAGGCACACGAACTACATTTTTGAGACATCCAGCCTGAGCTGGGGAGGTGTTTGGCACTGTTTGGACAGTATTGATATGTGGAATGCGACTTTAGTGTGGACATGTGAACCCTTAGTGACACAGGCAGAAAATGACTCTTTGGTGATTTCTGTGTCGCCGTGAAAACGGCGCTTGATTGCAGGTGAGCGAAGTTTTATGACTGGCCCATTGACTGCTGTATAGACATTTCCAGCCGCCTGTAAGGGGACTGGGTAATGTTTTAAATGTTTGCGAGGGAGCGGTCCGGCATTTGCGAGACGCTGTACTCTCTCTTTCTTCCTGCTGCTAGGAAGACTTACGAGGCTCTGTGTTCAGGGTGATTCTGGGTCGAGGGCCTCGCTGTTCCTGGCGGCTTTCTTCGCCAGCAGAATGCGAAGCGGCGCCGAGCATCCTTTTCAGGTCTGCTCTTCGGCTGGGAGACGGGCGGCTTTGCCCTGGCTCGCTGCTGCTGCTGGGGCGGTTTTTGAGATGAGCTGGAGCGCTTAGGCAGGAAGTGATGCATAGCTTGCGAATCCTTCCGCGACCTCAGTTAAGCGCTCGTGAAATCTCTCACCGTAGGTCCGAACAGGCCGCCGGAGTGACAGGTGCGCCAAGGAAGGGTGCCTTATCCGCGTCCTTCATCTCCGTAAGCGTTAGCCACAGATGGCGCCAAGGACGATCAAATTAGCCATGGCCCGCCAATGGATTGGCTTTTGTGGCTCGCAGAGCTACGCCCGTAGCACTGCGCAGGTCCTTAAAGCGCCGGGTTCAGGTCCAGACTCGCCCATAGAGCGGAGAAGTTTGGCCTGAAACACTTGTAGAACCGCCATCGAATGCAGCGCTGATGCAGCTTGACCGGGCGGCGCGTATGCGCCGACCGGTGAGAGCTGATGTGGTTCTGCACGGCTTCGATGGGTGAGAAGCTCTGGCCTTCCATCCAGCGGTGGAGGGTGGGCATAGATGGTTGGCCACAGTCTCCTCTAGGGGCGGAGTTGCCTCGTAGCCTCTTTCTCTCGCCGCCCACTGAGGAGAGTGAAGAAGAGAAAGAAGGCTTTAGGCGAGCCGAAAAGCGGGCTTTCCACGCACTTCGTGAGCTCGTCGTGCACCTCAGGGAAGTAAGGAGAGGGTCTCTGTCGGGGCCTGCCGGCGCTCCTGCAGGAACCACTCATCCAGCCGGCTGCGGGCGGGTTCTTCCGAGAAGACCAGTCGAGCCCGAGGTCTTCCACGGCCTTAGACAGGATACGGACGATCTCCGAAGTCCATGCTGGTGCCCGCGCCGGTCCGCTGATGGCGATGGCGCTGGGTCGAACGAGCCCGCCAGTCGCCGGATGCAGCGCCAAGAGAGAGGCTGTCATCCTTTCCGCCGTCGCCCCTGATGTGCCGAACGAGACGAGACCCACCGCTTTGTTGGAGGGGTGCAGGTCCGTTCTCGCGAAATGGACCGGGCGGCGGGAGACATCTGGTAGCGGTGATGCCCGCGGGACTGAGCCGGCGTGACATCACCGGAGTCGGGGTGCTCTGGCAGCCTCTGTGAGCGGCGCTTTTTCTTGCGCGGCTCGAACAGAGGTGGCAGCACGGGGGCAGCCAGCTCGCTTGCGGTGAAACTGCATCCGCCCTGAATGAGTGCAGCTTCTGCGTGGTCCAGACCCAGGCAGCAAGTGCAGATGATGTGCCGATCTCCGTCGGAAAGAGGGCCTCTACACGAGGCGCAGGCTGAAGGCATTTGAAACAACGCCTGGAAAATAACTCTTTTACTTTCTTAAAAAGCGTCGCGGGGGCGAACGCTTGTTCAGTAAAAGGATATGCGATGCGCACCGGATGGCGTAGCAGAAGGCTTCGAAGGCGGCTGAAGATGCCGCCGTCCTCTCAGCAGTCCCGCTGTAAGCTTGTCCACGGCAGCGAAAGACTACAAAAATCCGGAGGATCCAGCGAAGAGAAGGTCTTCGCTGAAGGAGATTAAATCTAAAGGAACTGGCGTGACGGGACGCTCATTATATAGCCCTCATATGCTAATTTCAGCAGGCTCTGAGCGCTGAACGCGGACGCGCCCTCATTGGTCGCGCGCTCTAAGTCGCCCCGTCACTGGTTCGAGCAGTTGCCGCAGCACAGCCAATGACCGAGCTGCCTCGCTCATCACTGTCTGCTGTGCAGCTGCAATGCGTTTTACATAAAGACTTCAATATTTCTCGAGAAACTGAGTTTTCCCATAGCGTAAGCTACTTACGCAATAGGAGAGACCTCTTGATAGGGAACACGAACGCTAACAAGACTGTGGAGCTACAAAAGGGACAACAGTGAAAACTATGGAATAACAAAAGGGACAAAAATGGAAAACAAAGGGGCAACAGTAAAACAAGACAAGGTCATACATAACAGTACCATTGCCAGGCCAAAGGTAATTTCTTTTATAGATGCATTCTAAGATAATGAAACGGGACACACCTTTTCCTATAAGTGTTGGGACTGACCCTCCCTTAGTGATAACATTGGTTCTCACACACATCACTATGACCTGCCAGCCTTCTTCCATTATTATGAAGATGGGAATATATCTGTTTATTTTTAATAGTGTAAGATTTAGTTAGTTTTCAACTAAATTTGAAAAAATTGTCTGAGCCTCTCAAATCATCAAAACACAGACGAACATAAACACATGCACACGCATTAATAAACCATAGAATTAATTGTATAACTTGGAGGGTGCTTGGAGTGCAAACAAGGCACAAAAATGACACATTTTCATTTTCACTCATTTTCTAGTGCAGGAATAAGGTTCAGAGGAAAGTAACTCTGTAAAAAGTAGCTCCATTTTACCGATAAAGCTACTAAGGAAAGAGATCATACATTTATGATTCCCCTTTTGAGTTGTCGTCATGCTGTAACCTTAAACAGGGAACAAACCCATATATAAAGGATCAGATATAACAGAGCATACAAATTCTCTCAAGCATGGTCTTCAAATGATGCTCTTTCATACAGTAGACTCAGAAATCTGCTTGCCCTTATAGAGCTAGAAAAACCAATGCTATTGGTTTCTTTGGATGCCAGTGTGTCCTGTACTCAATGAAGTGTGTACCCATTGGATAGTTCTCAGACCTAGAGCTTGTAGTACAAAGTGCTTGGTTGGGGGCAGTCAGGTGGTGACAGTTCATGTTGTTGTGCTCGTTGTATTTCTTCCATGATATCACAACTAATTGGTGCAATGATAGATGGTGGTTATATTGATCCAGGATGAGGTTGGATGTGGGGTGGATCATGCCTGCATGAAAGTGCATCTGCTTTACTTTTCTTGCTGCCAGGGCGGTAAGTGATGGTAAAATTGAACCTGGTTAAGAACAATGACCATCTGGCTTGATGTGGATTCAGTCTCTTGGCTGCCTTGATGTTTTCAAGGTTCTTGTGATCAGTGGTAACTTGGAACGGGTGGACTGCCCCCTCTAACCAGTGACACCACACTTTGAGTGCTCCCTTGATGGATAGTAATTCATTGTTCCCCACGTCTTTGTTCTGTTCAGCAGAATTTAACTTTCTGGAGACAAATACACAAGGGTAAAGCTTGCCTGGGGTTCAATGACCAGAGGCATCTACTTCAATGACAAAAGGAAGATTGGGTCAGAGTGTTACAGTATAGGAGCGGTTGTGAAGCTTGACTTGAGGGAGACAAAGGCTTGGTATGCGGCATTGTTCCATGGCAACTTGTTGGGTTTTCCATTGAGCAATGATGAGTGGTGCTGCAATGATACTGTAGTTTCTGACGAAGCAGTGGTAGAAATTGGCAAAGCCCAGAAACCGCTGTAGTTCTTTGATTGTGGAAGTTTGAGGCCATTCGGTAACTGCGGTAATATTAGAGACATCCATTTCTAGGCCACCACACATTGATTCAGTAGGTCTCTGAAAATCTCATTGATAAGAGACTGGAAAACAGAGCAGGTCCATATGGCATGACCAGATATTCATAGTGCCCCTTGGTGGTGATGAATGCAGTTTTCCACTCATCTCCTGATAAGGTTATAAGCATTTAGATCAAGCTTAGTATAAATCTTAGCCTCACGGAGTTGTTCAAGGGCTGAGGGGATAAGTGGCAGTGGGTAATGGTATTTCAAGGTGACAGAGTCCAGGCCTCGATAGTCTATACATGGACGTAGACCTCCATCCTTTTTCTCCACAATGAATGGCGCAGTCCCATGGATATTAGGAGGAAGTTGAGTAGCTTTGACTTTACTAAACTTCATTGAATTCTGCATACTCCTCGGGAATCATGGTTACTGTTTGGAATTCAGGGCTTTCAATGCTATTGGTAAGACAAGACATGGAGACAGCAACATGGAGACAATGTTCATGACAGAAACTTGACCATTGCGTGAGCTCTCCCTGGTTCCAGGGTATAGAAGGGTTGTGGATAGACAGCCAAGGATGACCCAGGATAAGAGCATGATTGGGTGAGTTTGACATATAGTGAAATGTTCTCCACATTAAATAGCCCAATCTTGATGGTTATGGGAACAGTTTGTTGGGTTATACCAGTACCAATGGGAGCGTTGTCGACTATGGTGAAATTAATTGTTGGAATACATTGAATGGTGGGTATATTGAGTTCTTGTACATCTCTTGATTTATGAGATTCACAGCAGCCCCAGAATCCACTAAAGCTGTAATTTTTTTATATGATCACCAATGGAGATCTCTACAGGCAACAAAACACTGAAGGATAGGTGATACAAAGTTTGTGGTACTCAATTTCAGGTTTGATTCATAGGAACTTGATTACATGTGTAGGCATGCAGCATTGAGATGACCTGATTCACCACAGTAATAGCAAAGTTTTTTGTTACGTCGACGTTCCTCCATAGAAACACAGGCATAAATAACTTGCATAGGTTCATTGATGATTCAGTGGATGCCTGTGACTGTACTGTGAATGTAGACTTAGAAGCGGAGTGAAACTGTTGCCATAGAGCTTTACGAAGCAGGATATCCATCTTGATAGCCATGGTAATGAATTCTGACAAAGTAGAACCCTAACCCTTGCATGTCAGTTCTCCCTTGAGTTCTTGGTGAAGCCCCTTAAGGAAAACAGTTTAGATATTCGATGGCCCTGGCATAAATGAAGCAGCTGAACAGAGATATCTTGACCACCTGCTGGATACTGGAAGACTTTTGGATTTGTTGAACAAGATCTGGTAGTCAAGTAGTCAAACAAGATCTGGATTTTAGGATCTTTGCCCCAAACAGCGGTAGCCCAATCAAGTGCTTTATAGGCAAGCAGAGACATCATAAAAAAGCTACATTTCTTGGCATCTTGATAAAATGTTGGCACTGGTATGCATATACAGCCTAGAGCTGAGACTTCCTCTGGATCAAACGGTAGGCAAAGTATTCTGTAACGAACTAGACATGGAGACGGTTTTAGGATCCATGTGAGGGAAGTTTATTAAAAGAGACACAAGCAAACAATCCAAAACAGCAGGCAGAGAGACGTAGTCATAAAGCAGGCAGATCAATTCAATAAACCAAACAAAACAAAGGGTAATCCAAACAGCAGTAAATCCAGAAAAACAGGGAATGGTCATAACATGAATCAAGAAACAATGGCAATGGAAAAGCACTCGGTAAGGCAGGGTAAACTGGCAATACTTTGCAATGAACAATAGAACTGTATGTACATATACATATATATATTTTAACTATTGGCCATTTTTGTTCCCAACTGGTCAGTGGTGTTCACAGATCTCAGCAGGGATGGGCGAAAGGATAAAAAAGGCCTCTGATTTTCATTTAACTTTTTTAAGTAGCACTTATATATACTTAACTAATTACACATATGTGGTAAACAGGAAATGAGGAGTGAAGAAATGGGTGAATATCAGTATTCGGGAGAGAGCTCTGGTGGTTGGTAGGATGGGTAACAACCTCAGATGTTACAATAAAATCCACAAAATGCATGGAAGTCTATCGAGAGTCCACACAATTATATAAAAACAAGTTTGTGTATGTGTGTGTGTGCATGCGCGTGTGTGTGTGTGCCTGTGTGTGTCCGAGGACTTTGTGTGTGTGCAAACGCACATTCACATGTGCTCATCTAAAGGACTGGGATGCTTCTTAACTTAATAGTTCTGTATTTTGTAGTCTAATTCATTAATTTCCAATGGCCGGTCATTTTTTGACCGGGAACACAACAGGTGTAACAAAGTGAAATAAAACCAATAAAATTGTAAAGAAAATAGTCCAATTTATTAATTTTTTTTCAGATACCATAAGTTAACAAAGTAAATTAATTTTATTTGAATTGCATAAAAAAAAGTCCAGGTCAAAATGACCGGAACACAACATAAGGGTTAAATATTTTTCTCTGACTTTATCAAAACCCCGTAAGAAGATAATATTAAACCCATATGTTGGAAAATTGACATGCACTTTTCAGTTATGTAATTATTTTGTAGCTGAGGACTCCCCAAACATAACTATTTAAAATAATTCATGTAGGGGTGAAAAAAAAAACATTTTATCAAGTTTAAATTGAGCTAATAATGAATTCTCACAAGATTAGGAAAAAGTCATGAAGTATGAAAGTATGTTTTTTGAGCTGTTAAAATTACCTTGGTCATGTTTACACCATTTACAAATTAATTAATTCTTTACATTCACAAAGAATAATAATCCATTTTTAAAGTTGAATCCAATTTAAAAGTTCTCTGGAAAAGGCATCTGATAGACCGGGACAGCATCTTCAGCTTATTTGTTTATGTGGGCAACCGTACACCAAATTGCTGCCCCATTAGTCCAAACAGAGACAACAGCAACAAGTCAAAACAGGCTCAGAGTCTTTCTTACATAAGACATTCATTTCACATTCACTCACTAATATAAATATTTAATATATATGACCATTTTAAATTATTAACCAAATTTTCTTTTCTGCATGCAACTGAAAAGGACACGGTATATACTCAATCAATCACATGTACCAACTCAATTCTCCTCATACGACTGCAAAGAAACAAGGTCATTGTTTGTACCCGATGCATTACATGCTGCGTAAACAGAGCATGAAACATGCTGATAGATCAAGTTTGAATTGCAAGACCATGAACTGCAACCTTGCACTGTGATGAGTAGACATGCATCATATAGCAGACATCTGTTTTCAGAATATAATGATTTGAAAGGGAGATTATCTCCATCAGAATGAACTTTAAACAGAGGTTAGAATAAACAAGCTCACATTCCATCACTGACCTAGAAGTATATGATACATAACCAAATGAAATTGAAACATCAGTTGCCTCATGCATGATGGGAATGTACACACACACACATGCATATACTTCCACGGACCAGAGATGACTACCACCTTTCAGCTTTCAGTAATGGTTAACGTGATTGTCACCATGATCACTTACTCTCTGGTTGTCTTGTTCACTCTTCCTCTGTGTATCTCACCTTAATGAGCTCTAATCGGGTCAGAAGCGTAAAGGAATGTCCCGGTTATGCAAGATCTCGAATCTGCCTCCAGGGAAAGTCACTGAGGTTAAAAATGAGACAGTGAGAAAGGAGTGTTGTCACTTGGAGAGAATGAGTCAAGGGAGAGAAAAAGAAAGCAAGAGACAGAGAAATCACGTTAATAATTTTAGTCTTTTAACCTGTCTGTCAGGTGTGTTTTAAGAACTGACATCTACTTAGCAGTGACATCAAAACCAGTTTAGTAGCAGCATTGGTGAAAACTACTGCATCAATTCTGCTGATCAAGATTTTCAGAATGAAAAAGAAAATGCATGGGCAATAACACATCAAACTGACAGATCTCTACAGTCTACTATCATTCTACAATCTCTTCACTCTTAAAATAAAGTTCTTCAATGGTTCTGTGTTGCACTTTAGGTTCAGCAAAGAAACTTTTTTTTATTGTATAGGGTTATTCAGTTGACTTAATGCTTCTTTAATGATTACAATTTGTTACATTAATGATGTTGCATTAAGAGCAGTGTAATGGTTTCTGGGTTCTTTAAAGCCGTCTTTCCTAATTGTTTTGTTTATGTATTCTCACAGACCCATCAATAAATTACAATTTATAAAGTAAATTAATCTATTATGCCATTAATTACGAAACATATTTGTTTTCAATTGTCTTAATCTTTGGACAGCTCTAATATTTAAATGTAAATGTCCAAATATATGCTTAATATGTTTAACAAAGTGAAATCTTACTGAGTATCCCCTGGAATCTGTTCAAGTATTTTCTGGGTTACCTGTATCCCTTTTTGGTTCTAATTAGAACATTTATTGACTTTGTCAAGCCAACATTATTCCTTTTAAGCTTATTCTTCTTTTCCTGAGAACCAATGTTTTAACAGGATCCCAAGCTACATCCACCAAACTGAGTACTGCCCATTTGGCTGTTCTGACTATCAGAATTACAGTTTTCATAAAGCAGCCAAAGAAAAATCACCTACATTGATGGAATGTTCAAACAAGCCAAGATTATTCAAACTACAACAGTCCAAAAATTAAAATGTAAGCAAACACACACATGGCCTTTAATATGTCTTTTTGTCTGTCTGTTTGTCTATTAAACGTTATGGCTTCTTAAACTTTTTAAAACTTTCAGCCAAGGTTTTGTCAAGCCAGCATCAATGTTTGTCTTGACAAACTTCACCTTACTAGTTTTAAGACTGATGTTTCTGATCTTGTATAAAAGTTTAACCTTGAATTGACAGCCTTCTTGTGTCCTTCTATTACTTATATCCATAGGTGAGTGGCTCGGACCACTGATCTGAGTTATTTGGAGATTTCTCTTTGTTCTCATCTGTTTTGAATTCCTGATCCCTTTCCGGAATGTTGCTTGTTACATCGGCCTCTGCTGTGGTGAGTTGAGCGATAAGATTAAAGATGACATTTAAAAATGAGTTTCAGTCCCATAATGTCACAGTATGAGGGAGGGCAGGAAATCTGAGAGATTTAACAAAAATTTACCAAATGCTGCAGTGCAGCTTGTGCCACCCACATTAAATGGGGTGCCCATGACTTTTTAAATCAAGATTTTAGGTTAAAATGTATATGTACATGTATAAGGAAAAGTGTACAGTGGCAATAAAAACCCATTGGAATTACCTGCATTTATATATACGTGTGACAACTTCCTTGAAAGAGGACAGGGAAACAGGTCTCCGGCACAAGGTAAGCCTTTTTATTGACACTTTATACTGTGCACACACACACACATATCAACACAGAAACACTGGGTTGCTGTAGGTCGGGCTCCCTCTGCTCTGTGGCCGCTGGCTTTTTATCCGCTCTCCTCGCTCTACTGCAATTAGAGACAGGTGTTAGACATAATTTAGCTCAGGTGTGAGCGCCCTTACCGCTTTTCTCTCCCGGACGGGCGCTTGACCATGCCCCCGCTGCCACAATACATTTGTTTAAAATTCTGGTTTGATCTTCATCTGTTACAACACAATCTTCATCTGAACAAACACAATCAGTTTTAACTAATAAAACACAAATTATCATTTTATTTTATTTTACATATTGAATACATCATTCAAACATTCACAGTGCACTGGAAAAAGTATGTGAATCCCTAAGCTATTGATGCCAGCAAAAGCTAATGAGAGTCAGGAGTTGGCAAACTTGGCATCCATTATTGAAACAAGATTGGAAATGTGGGTTATAGCTACTTTGACTTGTAAAAAGCATTTAAACATTTTTAGTTTGCTATTCACAAGAAGCATTTGCTGATGTGGACTGTGCCTTGCAAAAAGATATCTCAGAAGAGATTAAAAAAAAAGATATCTCACCTACAATCAAGAATTGTTGCTTTGCATAAACCTGGAAAGGGTTATATCTCAATGAGCTTAGATATTCTTCTGTCTACAGTTAGACAAATTGTTTGTTAATGGAGATGATTTAGTACTGTGGCTACTCTCCCTAGAAGTGGCCGTCCAGCCAAGATGACTCAAAGGGCACACCACAGACTGCTCAGTGAGGTAAAAAAGAACCCTAGAGTGACAGCTAAAGACTTGAAGGAATCATTGGAACTGGTTAACATCTGTTCATGAGTCTAATAAACAGGGATGGTGTCCATGGTAGAACATCACAAAGGGAGCCACTGCTTTCCAACTAAATCATTGCTGCACACCTGAAGTTTGCCAAAGACCACCTTGATGCTCCAAAACGCTACTGGGATAATGTATTGTGGACTATTCAGGAGCCTGGACCGCTTGACATCATTGAGGGAAAAAATTAATTCCCAAGTTTATCAAGATATCCTACAGGATAATGTCAGGGTGGCTGTGCACCAGCTGAAGCTCAGTAGAAGTTGGTTGATGCAGCAGGACAATGACCATAAACACTGAAGTAAATCCACTACAGAATTGCTTCAAAAAAAGAAAATACACCTTTTGGAGTGGCCCAGTCAGAGCCCAGCCCTTAACCCAATCCCAATAGAGATGCTGTGGAATAACCTCAAGAGAACCGTTCACACCAGACATCCTAAGAATATGACTGAGCTGAAGCAGTTCTGTAAGGAAGAATGGTCCAAACGGTTGCTTGAGATTATTGCTGGCAAAGGAGGATCGACCAGTTATTAAATCCAAGGGTTCACATACTTTTTCCACAGCAATGTTAAATGGGGTGTATTCAATAAAGACATAAAAGATTATAAATTGTGTGTTGTAAGCACATTGTGTTGGTCTATACTTGTGATTTTGATGATGAGATTACATTTTATGACTAATTAATGTAGATAACCAGCTAATTCAAAAGGGTTCACATACTTTGTCTTGCCACTGTATGTGCTGTGACTGGTTTCAGGTCCAGTTTCTGACGGTTTTAAATCACCTTTTTGCCACCAATTAATTTCATAGTGGTGGAGATTGAGTTGTTTAGGAGTACACTTATTCTATATAGTCTCTCAGTTCATGTTCATTTAAGCATTAAAACCGCTTTAAAATAGTTTGAGTTTAACATGCCACGTCACATTTTATGTTACCTAATAACCACTCATTAACAGCTCCAAATAAAAAAAAAAAAAAAAAAACACTTAGTTAAAATTTTGCAACAGCATTTTTGTTGTTCTCTCAGATGTGGGACAAATGAAATGATACTGATGTTATCCACATTTCACATTTTTGTCACTGTATATTTGCATATTTATACTTGGTAACCAAAGTAAAAAGGAAAACTTATTTTCATGAAGAGTGCAACAAAGGTGAAGCAATGCAGTATCAGAAGGTGAGAGAAACGGATTTAGCAGTCTCAACAATTTTCCTGCAAAACAACGTTACGTTTCTCTGATTCCCAAGGAACGGGCGCTCCAGAGATCTGGGTGGAAGCGTGTTTGCAGGAAGAATTCAAACACGCAGAGGAAGGGCACATTAAAACAAGAATTATTGGCAGACATCAATGTTGATCAGCCGGTGTTGAAGAATGCAGGAACTTGACTCAATCGTCTACTGGCTTTTCCTGCCTGTGTTTGAAGAGTAAGTCACCTATTGTGACCAAAATCTGACCATCAAAAATTACTCCGTCATTTCTTTCTTAGTACTGTTGATCTGGTTTATGCTCATAAAGATCTGTTAAGCCTTCACTAATGTTTCCTTAATGTTCTTTGGATGCGAGTCAAAAGACTCTGCATTATTAGCTCAGATTTAGATGAGAACTCTAGTCTACACTGTGTATGGATAAATGGTGGAATTTCTGACTGTACCTCTAACGTGGTAAACCAACTGGGACACTGATAATAGAATGCAAACCACAGACTTAATGTTTAATAAAATATTTATTTTCTTCAATATTTTGCCAGGCATGCCAATAATACATACATGATACCAATCGGACACAAGTGCAAACATTTTATAAGCACAACTGGTTAAAATATCTAAATTAATAATACAAGCTTTTTATTTTCTCATATCATCATAAAATACCATGACCGTAGAAAAATACTTTTTTTTTTTTTTTTATACAACTTTTAAAAAAAAAAATTTTTTTTTTTTAAATACACTTATCCAAAGTCTTTTCCTTATTGTGCTCAGTTCTGAAAATGCAAACATCTCCCACAATTGTCTGGAATATACAAATACCAAAAGACCTTCTAAACAGCCCCTTAGTTTAACTATGAACCTCAGTGGGTCTCAAAATAAACCCCACTCCTCACTGACATCTTTCTATTGGTGGGAAATGCACCTCTCCTTAGCCACGATGCCCTACCAAACAAAAACAACATACAGAATACAGAACACAATATCATTACGAGACAACTGTGCAATTATAGCAAACTTGTTATAATGACTAAGAACAGAAAAAAAAGTGGTTTTGTGGCACTCAACAGAAATTATGTGAGAAAGAACAAAAAGTCGATTGTGGGCATGTATGATTATACCATCTTGAACTACTTAAATGTGCTTGTTAGGAGATTCGACTTTGAGAATAAACTTTTTCCACTCCAAAAGTGCTTGAACAAAAGAGGGCTTCTGACATCAAATTCTTTAAGAAGTTCATAGCAGATATCACTCTGAAAGTTTGGTGCAACCGAACATTTGATTTTGATGCAACAAAAATGTCAAATATAACATGTCGACTATGAGCCTAAATGGTGAAGTTAAATTAGACGATGTCTTCAACTGGTTCAAAAGTGAGCAGATGAGAATCATGGGCTTGCATGAAAGAAACATCAGTTTTCATAATATGTGTTGGCCCAATGACAAGCAACGATAATTAAAACATGTCAGTTCCTCAATTCCGCAGATCTTCTCTTTTACCTCCTAAAATGCTTCCTTTTTTCCTTCCTACAAAGCAGCAGACACTTCCTAGAGAGACTCCAACTTGAGTTTTGGACCAAGTACAGACAGCAGAGAAAAGGTTCAATCCAGGCTAAAAGAAGTCCATTGTCGATTTCAGAACCTTTATAAGAGCTTAGGAGTGCTTAATTAAGGGCTTTTAAAAGATGGTCAGATCTTTCATTGAGATTTGTTGCACACACACACACACACACACACACACACACACACACACACACACACACACACACACACACACACACACACACACACACACACACACACACACACACACACACACACACACACACACACACACACACACACACACACTCTCTCTCTCTCTCTCTCATATGTCTGTGGTCAAAAGGAAGACTGAACTGGTATTCACGTTGACAGTGCCCAAACACAGACAGCCATGTACCCTACACAACAATACACAAAGACTTTACATGCACAATGGTGCCACAAACACCTGAGCAGACTGTCGCTGTCCAGTCCAAACTAGGCCAAACCAGAATGGCAGGTTGAGTCTTTTGGTCAGTAACACTGACAAAATTCATTGGCTGCAGAACTCAAGCAGCTCTCCATTGATTGAGCAATCACATCTGTAACTTAACAGATGAGCTCTTGTTGTATCTCAGGACGGGATTGGAAGGGTTCTGAGAAACCGAATGTGTCCCGACCTGTCTTCAGCTCCCCCTGACCCAGGTAGATGGGATATGAAGGCATGACAACAAGCTCTGGGGAAAGTACTGGACTTTCAGGCTCGGATTCTGACTGGCTGGCTTCTTGTTCATCAAGAGGAGTGTCAACAGAATGGTGATGAGAGCGGCTGTTTAACCAGGGATGACATAAACACTGTTCTGCAGTCGCTCGTTTTCTACAAAAAAGGAAAAGACAAAAAAAAAGGGATGAAAGCTGAAAATATAGTGTGCGCTTAATATTAGACATACAGATAATCAAATTTAACCAATATTTTTACGCGATATTTACACTTTTGATTATCAGTTCTTTAATATCAGGTTTACAGATAAAGCTGAACATGGTTAGCCCAAAGCTAAGCTGAACTCAAAGTGTAAGACAAATTGTGCTTTAATGTAAACATTTATATATAATAATTACAAAATAAATCATTTTTAAGTCATTAAGTGAAGGTGTACATCCCCATTGTGTGTGATTCTTCATTAACCATGTACAAAATTAGTCTTGTAAAGCAAGCCGTTCACCTCAAGAGGTTAGTGATAAATTATTTAGCCATTATTGTCTAAAAGTGTATGACATCTCTTCTGCAGTTGCTCTTCTAATTGAAGACATGAAAGCTGAAAATGTGGTGCTTATTTCATTTTAGATATGAGAGAAATTATCAGATTGACAAATTTGACCAATATTTACACTTCGGTTATCAGTTCTTAAGGAGCACCTATAATGGTTTTTCAAATATTACTGAATGTAAAAAAAGTCTGCAAAGTTTCAAAAATCAAAATGCACGACAAATGGAGTTACTGATTCCCAAAAGAACGAACCGATTCTGAACAGCTGCAACAAGTCATTTGTAATTCCAGACTTACTTCCTGTACTAACCTACATAATTTAGTGACAAAAAACCCCACCTCTGGTCTTCATTGGCTGCTCGTGAACAGCTTTGACCTGCCCTCAATTGGTCTACCACACTACACTAAGTGGTAGACCAATCACAACAGACTGGGACACCTGACCAATCAGAGCAGAGTAGGCCCTCTGTTTAGGATTTTAGAATGAGTCATTTTTGACCCTTGGGGAAAAAAGCTAATGCTGCAATTTAAAATTAAAGTGAACTCGGATGCATGTAAATCTATTGTAAGAGACCTTTAAAACTAAATTAGACGTAAAAACCATAATAGTTGCTCTCTAAAAATATCAGGTTTACAGATAAAGTTAAACATAGACCAAAGCAAAGATGTTCCCAAAATGCAAGACAAAACTTAGATTTGTAAACTTAAGGTGTAAAATGTATATTGCCAATATGTGTTAAATTCATTCTTTGTTGACCATGTGCGATATTAGTCTTGTAAAGCAGGCAGTTCATCTTAAGTCATAAAAAGTTGTGTCTAAATGCAGATACAATAAAAAAATTTAAAAAAAAATCCCAGTATATGTCTACTCATACAAATGACAAAGTTAACTGAATATTCCAGGTTCAATGAAAGTTACGTTTAATTGACCGCATCTGTGGCATAATATTGATTACCACAAATAAATTTTGACTTGCACCTCCTTTTCTTTAAAAAGAGCAAAAATCTAGGTTCCAGTGAGGCACTTACAATGGAATTGAATCGGGCTGATCCGTAAAGGTTACAATAAAGTTTTGAATGTAGTCAGAAGACAAACAATATTACATGAATTTAGTGTGATAAATCATGTTATTTTTAACAGAAGACTAAAATGCAAGTGATTTTTAGAAATGTATAAGCTTCACATCTCTGCCTGTAAACCCTCCAAAAATCAACCCCTCAAAGTAACCTCAAATTTAGATGTTTTTTTTTTTTAGAGAAAAGTGGTGACAAGTCGAAATTATTTTTGTGTGGTAATAGTCAACGATTGAGCTGAACTTTTATTGAACTCAGAATATTCCTTTAAGTTATCATCAAAACTTTTTTTCCATCAGTGCAGCAAGAAAAAATATGAGGGACTTCTCTTTTTGGTTCCCAGGTTTCTCCTTCACTAAAATTACTCACACACTGAGGAATTTTTCCACATAGCTTAAAGCTCAAATTTTTCCTCTCCTGCTTTCTCAGCACTTGATGATCTACAGGCATTAAGTTTTATGGAGTGCGGATTAGAGTGCTGGATCATAGACTGTAGCTGCTATCATTTCCCATGATGGTGACAGATCTGGACTGCCATTAGTTAAACCGACAGACCCGAAAAGCTTTCACTGCTCATCAGTTGTAGTAGGAGCCCAGTGATGTGGGGAACCAGCAAGGCTGTAAGGACCATTTCACTGTATATTCTAAACCAAGAGGCCATTACATTTTAATGAGTGATTACAGCTCCAGATTAAATGTCCTGTTTATTTTTCTACCCACTGGGGCAGTGCCAAGCGAAGCCACTCAATCAATCAGGTTATGCAAGCTTGCCTAAACAAAACTGGAGCATGACACTAATTTCCTGAAGCTGTTGACTCTCATTCTAAACTAGCACACTCACAAATAGCCCCTTTAACCTACTTGGGGTTTTTGATGAGCAGCGATTGGATGAAGTCCACTGCAAGGTCAGAGATGCCCTGAAAGACTTCCTCTGAATAGTCCAAGTTGACCTGGGAGATGTTCAGGAAGGTCACCTGTTTGTTGTCCCCAAGAAAAGGTGACTCCCCTGTCAGCATCACATATGTCAGCACTCCAATACTCCTATAAGAGGGTAGGGGCAACACAGATCGGTAAGGGGCAACTCTATTAGAGAAGCATTCAATTTGTTTAAAACATCCTGCTGCTTTTACTGGGGGGTGCTTTTAACTAGATTTTTACATATAATGAAGAAAACGTGCATGGTACATAGGGCAGTGGGATGTGCGAGAAACATCTTTTACACCAAATCGATGCGTGAGAATGTTCTTATCTAGGCAATGTTTTAGATTAGGTTGTTAATGGGTTGCTCATGCTGGGTTCAAGTCTACTGATAATAAGCATCACCAACAGGTTTATTGGACTACTAAATTTTAGCAACACTCCGTAACTTACGCATTTGCTTTTATATGCCCTATTTAACCAGATATTACAACGTTAAACTTATCTATGCTAAATGGTCTTCATAAAACACTTCATACGTATGAGTCACATGCACACACAACCTGGACTCTAGACACCAGGGTAGTTCAACTTACCACATGTCAGTAGCTGTGCTGATGGGCTCATAGTTCAGAATTTCAGGAGCTAAAAGAACAGATAACATTTATCAAATGTCTGATAACACTTCACACCACAGACAGAGTACAAAACATACATTTTCAGTATCTTAGCAGGTCTATACAAAGTGTTGTCCAAACATCCTGCTGACACACACATTTAGATAAAGGGTCAAACGGTTACCCATTAATGTTTTCCTACAACTGTTCACATATTTTTTCCAAGACTTAAACCTTTTCAGGCCCCCTTGTAGGATGGTGAGACAAGACAGGGCCCCCCCTTACATATTGTATAACTTAAGAATTTTAAACCTGGCCTAAAACATGTATAGTACCATCGTAATGCATTTACATACTTATGATACCTACATTGCAAAGCCATTAAAATAATTATTGATATACTGTCATTAGATTTTAATTTAACTTAAAGGCACTTTACGAGGGAGGGAAAAGAAAGCAAGCTAAACTTTATATATAAATAATAACACACACACACACACACACACACACACACACACACACACACACACACACACACACACACACACACACACACACACACACACACACACACACACACACACACACACACACACCTTTCTTCTGCAGAACACAATTGAAGACTTTTAAAAGAATATTTCAGCTCTTTAGTTTCATACAATGCACGTAAATGGTGGCCAGGATTCAAAGCTCCAAACAGCACAAAAAAGCAGCATAAAAGTACTCCATAAGACCCTAGTGGTTAAATACAGGTGAAACTCGAAAAATTTGAATATCGTGCAAAAGTTCATTAATTTCAGTAATTCAACTTAAAAGGTGAAACTAATATATTATATAGACTCATTACAAGCAAAGATATTTCAAGCCTTTATTTGATATAATTTTTATGATTATGGCTTACAGCTTATGAAAACCCCAAATTCAGAATCTCAGAAAATTAGAATATTGTGAAAAGGTTCAGAATTGTAGGCTCAAAGTGTCACACTCTAATCAGCTAAACACCTGCAAAGGGTTCCTGAGCCTTTAAATGGTCTCTCAGTCTGGTTCAGTTGAATTCACAATCATGGGGAAGACTGCTGACCTGACAGTTGTGCAGAAAACCATCATTGACACCCTCCACAAGGAGGGAAAGCCTCAAAAGGTAATTGCAAAAGAAGTTGGATGTTCTCAAAGTGCTGTATCAAAGCACATTAATAGAAAGTTAAGTGGAAAGGTGCACAAGCAGCAGGGATGACCGTAGCCTGGAGAGGATTGTCAGGAAAAGGCCATTCAAATGTGTGGGGGAGCTTCACAAGGAGTGGACTGAGGCTTCAAATGTCGTATTCCTCTTGTCAAGCCGCTCCTGAACAACAAACAACGTCAGAAGCGTCTTACCTGGGCTAAAGAAAAAAAGAACTGGTCTGTTGCTCAGTGGTCCAAAGTCCTCTTTTCTGATGAGAGCAAATTTTGCATCTCATTTGGAAACCAAGGTCCCAGGAGTCTGGACGAAGGATGGAGAGGCACACAATCCAAGATGCTTGAAGTCCAGTGTGAAGTTTCCACAGTCTGTGTTGGTTTGGGGAGCCATGTCATCGGCTGGTGTTGGTCCACTGTGCTTTATTAAGTCCAGAGTCAACGCAGCCATCTACCGGGACATTTTAGAGCACTTCATGCTTCCTTCAGCAGACAAGCTTTATGGAGATGCTGACTTCATTTTCCAGCAGGACTTGGCACCTGCCCACACTGCCAAAAGTACCAAAACCTGGTTCAATGACCATGGTATTACTGTGCTTGATTGGCCAGCAAACTCGCCTGACCTGAACCCCACAGAGAATCTATGGGGCTTTGCCAAGAGAAAGACGAGAGACATGAGACCAAACAATGCAGAAGAGCTGAAGGCCGCTATTGAAGCATCTTGGTCTTCCATAACACCTCAGCAGTGCCACAGGCTGATAGCATCCATGCCACGCCGCATTGAGGCAGTAATTAATGCAAAAGGGGCCCAAACCAAGTACTGAGTACATATGCATGATTATACCGACATTTCATTAGGGCCGACATTTCTGTATTTAAAATCCTTTTTTTTTATTGATTTCATGTAATATTCTAATTTTAATAAATAGTTTCCATAAGCTGTAAGCCATAATCATCAAAATTATATCAAATAAAGGCTTGAAATATCTTACTTTGCTTGTAATGAGTCTATATAATATATTAGTTTCACCTTTTAAGTTGAATTACTGAAATTAATGAACTTTTGCACGATATTCTAATTTTTCGAGTTTCACCTGTATATATCTTTAGAAGTGATATGATGGAGTGGGTGAGAAACAGATCAATACTAAAGTCTTTTTTTTTACTATAAATTCTACTCCCTGCCCCGTAGGTGACAATATGCATAAATGCATATCGGCAAAATAAAAAGTGGAGATTTATAGGAAAAAGGACTTTAATAGATCTATTTCTTGCCCACACCTGTCAGATCACTTCTGAAGATACACTGTAAATTTAACCACTGGAGACGTATGGATAACTTAAGCTGCCTTTGTGAATTCTGCACATATGCATTGTATGGACTCACAGATCGGAGAGATTTTAAAAATCTGTGTTCAGCAGAAGAAAAAAGTCATGCATATCTGGGATGACATGAGGGTGAATGAGAATTTTCATTTTTGGGTAAACCATTCCTTTAAGAGTTCTTCAAAGCCTAAAAAGCTTAAATAAAAAAATTAAAAAATAATTTGTTTGTGATCAACAATATTTGGTTGATCCCTGTTTGAAGATCTCTTAAAGAGTGAGGGGGTAGCAACTTAGTCAACAGCCACATGAAGTTTCATTAATCCTGCACAAGCTTTTGTTTACCTAGAAAGCAGACTTTATTTCCCCTCCTCTTCACTATTCTGTGCTGAAATGTCTTCACTTTTACTCTGACGTAGTTATTGGTTACTCTAGTAACATGCTGCAGGAGGCTTTGTGGTTTTCAAATGAGGGATGCCCTACTCACCCACATACTCAGGAGTGCCCAGGATCTCCCGTACCTCTGACGTGCTGTCCATCCGCCGAGACAAGCCAAAATCAACAATACGTATGTCACCCAATGGCTGAGCACTGGTCAACAGAATATTCTGAGGCTGGAGAAATGAAACATGAAATCAAAATTGACCTTTTTAAATTGTGATCAAATCATTGGTGCAAGTATTTCGAAATAAAATGTTTGTCTTCATAATCTTCCATCAAAACAATCATTCAAAATCTTCCATTACAAATTGATCCACCTCAACTTATGCCCTCAATTGCTCTCATTTTTCAACCCCTCCCAGCTCCATTCTGGCATGTACACCCTCTTATGAAAAATTATGACCAGCCTGTGCAAACTGTGTTTCATTCTGACTTGAGTGTGAGAAAGGAATTGTTGAATTACACCTCAGATTGACTAACAGACAGAACTTGTTTTACACAAATACTCAAATCACATGCTGGAAAAATTACTGTGGTTAATTATGGCTTTTATACAATTCCATTTATTTTACAAAATCCAATTCTTAAATGTGAAAAATCATTTCTTTAAATGCCCCATTAGCACCCTTTATAAAACCGTTTTTACCACAAGCACACACCCAATAAACACTGTAAATTAAATGAACCCTTTCATTCAGTTATGTATCCTGAGGCACAAAACCGAAAAAGTGTGATGCCAGAAATTCTCTTCCCTGTTTAAATGCAATCCATCCCTTCATGAACATCTGATCAACAAGACCTCACATTGACACACCTTGTAAAGGAGCATGTAAAAGAAAGATGCCTCTAAACATTTAAAACAAACAAACGCTGACCACTAAAATATATACTGCCTCCCCGCAAGATGCCGTCGCCCATGCCTAAATCTGCCACTGGTCCTAACGTACATGAACAAATCAAGATAAATGCAAAATGAAAAACAAGAATACTTTTAAAGGAAAAAAAATCCAGGGTTTATTGTATGCCAAAAACAAATGAAAACTACAAGTCATTTTTTCAAACCCACATTTGCCATTTTCACAGACATGGTACACCGTGGTGTTTATCATGGTGACTGTGGACATTTATGCAATAGCATACACTCATCCACAGCACACATAATATTTTAGGAGATTAGAGGCAGTAATCAGGTCTCAGACCTCACTAAAGTGAACTTTAAAGGTGGTGTGCATTATAACAAAACTGTTTTGGCAGGTCCACACAGCCAAACGTTTCCAAAGTGATAACCTTGAGACATTGCAGGCTACTGATTACATAACCATAATAAACCTGTTACAATGACAAACACTCACCTTAAGGTCCAGATGCACCACATTATTCTGATGAAGACAGGACACGCCCTTTAGAATCTGCCTGGCCAATCGGATTACGTCTTTCTCTGTGAAGGCCTCATCGTTGTCAGCGACACACTGATTAAAAATTTCCCCTCCAGCAGCACTGAAATACAGATAGAAAGGAGGGTTACAATTTAGTTCAAGTCTTGAGAACACACATTATGTTCACACTGAAATTTCATGACGCAATGCAAGCATATATTGAGCTACACAATCTAGTATTTTCTCAGGCACTTACGTTGAGTAAACATACGCACAACTTAATTTCAGTAGTGCACCCAAATTACAATGGTTATATCATCCTTTTCATGTGTTGTACTTGCTATAGTTTACTTTCAAGTTTTTTTTTTTTAATCCCCTTTTCTCCCAGTTTGGAATGCCCAATTCCCACTACTTAGAAGGTCCTCGTGGTGGCGCGGTTACCCAACTTAATCCGGGTGGCGTAGGACAAGTCTCAGTTGCCTCCGCTTCAGAGACAGTCAATCCACCTATCTTATCATGTGGCTCGTTGTGCATGACACCGTGGAGACTCACGCTACTCTCCGCAATAAATGCACAGCTTACCACGTGCCCCATTGAGAGCTAGAACCAGTAATCATGACCACGAGGCGGTTACCCCATGTGACTCTACCCTACCTAGCAACCAGGCCAATTCGGTTGCTTAAGAGAACTGGCTTGAATCAATCAGCACAAACTGAATTCGAACTCGTGACTCCAGGGTTGGTAGACAGCAATGTGGTTTCTTAATCAAATAGTCAAATGTAAATAATCAAATCACTGAAACCTGAGCATCACCTTGAAATAACATGTAAAATATGTATACATGCATATGAAATACTGATTATTCCTCACAGTTGATAATTCATTGTTGCACAGACAATCAACGTGTTATAGTATTTATTTGTATTAATATAGCACTTATTTCTCCTGTAATTAACAAAGAATTAGATATCCTGTGGCAGTAAACTAATATACATATGAAACAATCATAAAAATATAATTTATGGTGCAAAAAACCCCAAAAACAAACACCTGACACACTGTCATGCCTTGAATTACCCTATACACTTTTGGTACCAAGCCATTTTGGCTTTTTCTTGTGCGTTACACTATAAGATAGATTGAGGAATACTGAAGAGACGTGGGTACAACTTCACTACTGGAGGCGAATCACTACGTGACCTCGAGAACTTAAAGCAAATTGGGCTTGCCAAACAAATCAGAACAGTCCAAAAGAGATGTTACCATGATCACGAGGGCGAGTAAAACACACCAGTTTACAACAATCACAGTTTCAAACATAACAGTATGGACACTGGATATGCTGATATCAGCCCTGTAGAACTCACATCATTCTACAGCTGTCAGCAATAATCTTGACCTTAATAAACCAAATCATCAAAAAAAATCACCCAGCAATCAGCAGCAGAGGCTCACCACCCACATCATGCTTAATGCCAGGTGTTCACCCTCAATCATTATCGGGCCTCTCCAAAGACCCCTTTTCCCCTGGGAAACTCAGGCCCATGTGTAGGGCAGGGTATCACAAGCCACCTTGCGACAGACAGACAGACACACTTAATTTCAATTAATGCAAGTATATTACATTATTAGTCCATTTTGCAGTACGATAGAGTGCAGTATAAAAAAAAATATTATGCTAATGCTGTTATTCTTTATACAGGAGGACCTTCTAACTTGTTAGACTTATCAATATACAAATACATCAGTTTCAGTCTCTTTTGTGCCTCTGACTGCACTGAAAATATCACGATATAGAGATCCAAGTATCGATACAATCACGTGAGACAAAGTTTTACGCTATACCGATATTTGGTTGTATCGACAGCCCTACCCATGTGTAGTGGATTTTGGGCCGCACAAGCTTTCATACACACACGGTCTCTCATAGACACTCACATGCTTTCATCTTAAGTGGATATTCGGTATGTATTTGAATGAGTGTGGCATCTATGTTACATAACTGCTCAATCTAACTGGATAAATTCTTGGTACTGCTTATCAGATGAGCCAGAGGCTTATGAAGTAAGAACACTGGGATATTGAGAACCTTTCACCTCCCTTTAATCAAACACCTCAAAACAACAAGCTTTTAATCATAATTAAACCATTCACCATAAATACCATCCTCAAGTCACCAATTTCTAAGTAATACCAGCAAAACATAGCATAGAAATCTGTTAACTCAGATTTACGTACGTGCAGGATCTCATCCTTACTGCCTTTCATGTATGAAAAAAAAAAAAAAATTTTCAGGCTTTGTTGTGTGCGAGAGAAAATATGAAAAATCTATATTCAATATTGGGCAAAGGTACAATTCTAAGGGTCTTTTATTTACAATAAGCATTTATTGACTCAAATTCTAAATATTGGGGAACGTTGCATTCCTATGCAAGCAGAGAAAGGCAGAACAGTCAAAAGCAGCAAATGGCAGTTTACTCTCTTAGGCCTAAGCCATGGGAATGTGAGCGGAGGCAGAGATCCCTCATTCAAATAAACTTATCATTTTAAGGAACAGAAAACAGGGCTAAAAATATGCTAACCCACTACAAAGACCACCAAGAGCACAGTTCCCCTCTCACGAGAGACCTACACTTTAAAAAGGAACAATCGACATAGGATAAGACTAAAAGCAGATGGTGCATAAATTAAGGGCTTTTAAGGGATTTCAAGCCTCTGGAATATCAGAAAACCACAACAGCAAATGGACTGTTCTCTATTTTTTATATAGACCCATTAAGACTCCATAAGTGCTAGAAGCCTTGTGTCTCTAGCTTTACAGGAGGATTAACAGTGGGCTGAACTAGGAGGCAGTTGGACACTGTACATATTCATCAGTCAAAAGGACTTAAGCCATTGAACAATAAATTTCAGATAATTCTCAAGCGTTTGATCAAGCAAACACACTAAACTGAGAACAGGTGATGATGAAGACTGGTGAAAAAGAAACTTTGCTATCCCAGAAAGATAAATGTCAGACTGGGTGAACAAGTAGAGGGACAAAGGCAGGGAGGGAGGGAAAAATGTCTTATGATATTCAGATTCTTAGATATGGTCTAAATACCTTCTTCAATGCAAGTCTATTCTGTTGTCCTTCAGCTGAAAATTGTCTACCAGTAATTGCTTTGGAAAAGTAATAACACACCTCTTCTCAGGAAGCTGTACAATGTAAAGTATCATTCATGCCTGTAGCACAAATGGCACCAATGTTCAATAAAAGTTAAGGCAATAATAACAAAGAATGTCAAGACTCTATAAACATTGCATCTTTGTCTTTTCTTGGTTGCTTTACACTTACGTAGGCCAGTTACCTGATTTGACCTGTTAAAAAAAAATAAAATAAAAAAAAATAAAAAAAAAATAATAATGTATCTAGTCCCTGAAACATCTTAATCTAAATTCACTTTTCAACAAACAAATGTATGTGGCCTAGGAAAAAGCTAGATTTAATATGATTCAGTGCTGGTTTTCACCACAAGTGTGTGTGGGTGTGTGTAAGTTTGGTAAATGCAATCTTGACATTTCTTGTCTTACAATAGCCTGGATTTCAAATTTAAATGGCAGAAAGGAGAATTCTGGTTGTTTCTGACAACAGAGGATGTGGTGAGGCATTGTGCATGCAAAGACAGTATGTTGCTGCTCTGCTTTCAGAATAAAAGCCACAGGAAATGGAAATTAGTGTTTCTTCATGTCTGTCTCACTTTGGTTAAACTGGCTTTACTGCTCTACCTGGGCACATCACGTTTGAAGGATTTAACTAACACCAGAATAAAAAAAATAAAAAAAAGACACATTGTTCCTTCCCAAATCAGGCACATTGTCCTTACATGCAAGCAAACATGCAAAACGAAAACAGAAAAACGAATTAGGGCTGAACTTTTCTTCTAAACCAAAGCATGAATAATGCAGATATTGTACATTTCCATCACATGATGCAAAAACGCTGAAAGAATGGCATTTGAAGCATGTTCGCCTGTAAACAGACTGTAATCTCTCAAAGAACTTGACTGACAGGCCTGAATTTTCAGACAACAACTGACATCTAAAACCTGAGAAGTGATATCTTCCTTATAAGGTAAACACCCTGCACAGGTTGTCCACACACATGCCAATGTGCGTGCTTACAAGTCCCATCGATTGACAAACAGCTGTCTCTTCAGAGGAAGTGGCTTAGCTGTGTGCAGGAAGTGGGCTTCCTGCGTCATTCAACCAGTCAACATCATGCCTCTATATTAACGCACATAAAACATCCAAAAAAGGACTTCAGTGCAGCGTTAACAACAACAAAAAAACACACATACACCACACTGGTTTCTAACAGAAAGACAGAAGGGAAAAAAAATAAATGTAAGTACCTTCCAACTAATTAAGGGAAACAAATAAGGGAGATATGAATGATAAAGAAGCAGAGAGTTATATAAAGCATTTAAAACATATATGACCTGTCATTTCCTCCTCATTAGTGAATGCTATCAGCTACTGTGTTACTGGACAGACCAAAATAGTGTGACTAGACTACAGCTGACAGTATCACATATACAAAGCCTTTTTTCCCAGTTGCAAATATGAAATATTTTTTCAGTGTAACTATATGCAGAGAGCAATCCATTTGTAGGCACTGAAGGTTGTGCTACATTTCTCTGTCTTTCAAAGACATCCATCTAGTGCATGTTAATATATAAAAACAAAGGATGGACGCAAAAACATGTTCAGTGTCAATGACCCCCCTAGTCAGACTTTGCAAAAAATGGACCGTGCGATTTCAGTCACACTAAAACGTTTACATGACATTTAAAAAAAGATGAAATATTAATTTAATACGATTGAAATCAAACTTTTAAAATGTGTGTATATGTAATAACTGTGATGCTTTCAGAACGTTGCTCAGGCTGTGTAAGCATGTCCAGTAGGCTCAACCAACAGCATAATTTTGGGGTGGGACTATCTGGACTAACCAGTGGAAGATGGGGTCCTGTTTCCAATTCCATTTGGTGCTGATAGAGGTACAGGAATTACATACTTGACCTTCTGAAGATTACTGCAGTGAACATAGATTATCAATGCTTTATAATGTTCCAAAATCTATTCAATTCACACAGACTTCAAATATTTTGTGCAAATACATTGGAGAAGTCAAAGTGAGGCCTTCACAACATTGATATTTTTCTGGTTGGAGTGATTCTTAAAGTTCAGCAGAAAATAACAGGGGAAAAGAAATTGGTTGTGTGACTGAATTGGTTTATTTTGATTTTATTTTTATGGTTAATGTATTGGAATATTCAGCTCTCTCAGCAAAACAAGAACTAGTTCAACTGTGGTCTGTGGTGTAAATCCAGAGAGATACAAAACACAAACTACTGAAAAATGTATCTTTATGCCTGTAATTCTAATCAACTGACTTGGAATGACAATTTTTATGCATCATAAAACAAACCGCATTACACTTTCTTATTCAGGGCATTTTGCTGGATAACTGGCCAACTGAAGAAAATCGCAAACTTGAGTATGCATGTCTTACCACTCTAAGACGAGGATGATTTCTGCTGTGGTTTCGTAGACTTCATGCAGTGCCACCACATAGGGATTTGCCTCTGCCGATTCCAGCACTGCAATCTCATTCAGAATGTCGCCACGGCAATCCAGGCCCTTTCGCCTTTTCTTCAGGAACTTTGCGGCGTGTTCCTTCCCGGTTGTCTTCTCAACACACTTCTTTACAACGGCAAACTTGCCCCTATGTGCACAAACAAATACAAACATAAACAGAGGGATTAAAGAACATGAAACAGAATGAGGCTCTTAAAATATAAGCGCTTTCATTAATGTTCCATTAAAATTTGCTTTAGGCCAGGTCCACACTTATACGTTTCCCTTGGGAAAATGCATTAATTTCACTATGTTTACACACCTCTCATCCACACAGAAAACAGTGCGTTTTGAAAATGACAACATGTGGAAATTGAAAATTTAGTTTTAAAATGAAAATAGTTTAGTGTGGATGTGGCTGTATAGTGATTACACAACTGTAATCGGATTGGTCAATAGTGGAATTCTGTGGTCAATTATTTGATGAGCGCTAAACATAATTGACCATCGTCCCAGGCAAGCAATTTCCTACATGGCAGTGATAATTTAATGTTTTCATTCTCACATAAAATAATTTAAAATCACCATTTCATGTCCATTTATTTATTTGGTAAAAAGTCAAGTAATAGTAGCTGAACTTTTACATAATTTTCATAAGTTACCATACATTTTCTATGGTGATAATTCCTGCCAAAGAAGAGAGGCAAAGTTTGTGTTGCTGACTAGACATTTGTCCGTTATTCTTTTCGGACCCACATGGAAGATGTCAGTTCACTTTAAAATTACTACTTTAACATGCACAGAAACCACCAACTCCTGAATAGTGCTGTTCAGTACAAAATTCCAAAAATCCCAGAGAATATGTATGAGTTTCCTCAGGATTAGTTGAAGAATAGCAGTTTTTGAAGAGTCAAATAAGGTCTGAGGTTAATGTTTTGGAGACTTTCCAGTTTTGTTCCAAGTTAAAGACTTTTCTACATAAGGACTACAACTATTGTCCTATCAATTACATGCCATTTGTCAAGCACATATGTAAGGGAACCCATGGCGAATTAGCCTTGACCAACAAATTGACAACAATTAACAGCTCTATTGAGCTTATGATGTAAAGATGATAATGAAGTGAGAACCTCCTTTTATTCTTTAAGCCATCCATTTCTCCCTCTCTCATGATATTTCACTCCATCTCTTTCTGAGATTCAGGGAGAGCCTGACATACAGATAAGACTGGCAGTTGGAGCGGTCCAAAATCGCTCGCTAACACACACAGGCTCATTCACAACTGACATTCTGCTGCCTCCCTTCTCTGACTCCCCCACATATCTATCAGTCAAAAACACACAGGGTGCAGCACGCACACAAAAGGACAGGCCTGTCAGTGAGGTCATTCTCTTGTCTGACAGCAAGTGCGACAAATGGCCCTTCACCACACCCATTCCGCCTCCTCTTTAGGCCATCTCATAAAGGAGACACCAGTTTGTGTGTTGTAGGGACCTCAAAAGACAGACCACCCACTTATTCCAAGACTCTTTCATTGAGAATGGTGTCAGCTCCTCCCACCTTCTAGTTTATCCAACAAACAAAAAACATCCCCTGGTGACCACTTCCCTATCCTCAGCCTGTCTCTTATCATCTATATCTCCATTAACACCATAGTTAAAAGTTTGACGTGAAACTCAAGACACACAGGTGAAAAATTGAAGACGGTCACAATTCAGCTTCTTGTTTGGCTTTTTAAAGACCCAATGAAATGGCTTGTCGAGTGCAGTTTTCTTTTCTGGGTTGACGTTTTACAATTGAAAAAGGAAAGGAAATAATAAAAAAGGAAATACTAAAGGGCTTTTTTCTTTTAAAATAGCCAATAGCCTTTAACTTATGTCACAGGTGTGAACCATTATTTGCTACAGTACTACTTGCTTTTGCTTTTCAGGGGCAGACTGTATTAGGGGAGGGAACGGTCTCATTTTAGAGAGCACTTTATCAGATATTTGGATGCACTGGATAAGATGATTCATCAATAATTTTATAATTAAGACAAAGAACACATTTAAAAATATATGGCATGTGGTAAGTTTGTCGACTTCTAGAGTACACAGCATATAGATTTTAGGCATTCGACTAAAGCTACATAACACCCCTTTTGATTTCAAGGAGTGTTTAAAAGTTTTCTGTTGTTTTCATCTTTGTGTTAGCATTTTTCAGGATTGTGGAATGCTGAAAAGCCCCTCAAAATCTCCAGAAGCCTCTGCAAGTGCATCCACTGCCAGCATTGTAGGGATTTCCTGCCAAACGTGCGAGTAGTGTTGGCATGATCAGGTGCAGTGAGCACGTTATAGCATCTGAGCTCTCTCTAGGCTCAAGACAAAGTCTGACCACAGAGTTCACGTGGAGTACAAGAACCGCATTTGATGATGCCAACTTTCAGTATAGCCCTGTTTTTCAGAAGTTCAGCATGTGAGATTAATATTATCCAAAACAAAAAACACTCATGAATTGAACATGTTTTTAACTGGTGTAGACATCAAGGAAAATAATTTAAACCTCCTGAAGATCCTTCAGAAGAAAGCAGAGATGAAGTCTAGACTCTGAGACACCACAGAAAAAGATACAGCCACAAAGTGGATTGGGTTGTGACAAGTTCAAAGGTCATCACATAAGCTGCCGTAATTCTCCCAACCTCACATTTATCTCACAATTGGGAAGGAGCGCAAAGATGGCTGGACAATTGAGCTTGTTGGGAGGGTGGAATACCAGGAAAGCCAGTTTAAGGAGATTGTTTACTAAAGAGCGAACATACGAAACGGTTGAGCCACTTTTTGCACAGAGTATTTCAGAGCAAACCCCTGCTTTTTCACAAAGCAACCAACAATTCAGGTTATGGAGGCATAAGAAAGGCTGAAATAGTGTTGTGCCACATTGGAATAAGTTATTTCCATTCTTTTTAGTGCAAATACACTTTATCAAGAAGGCACATTTTAGATTTTGCCATATTCTTAAACATCAGCGCCGTTTGCCTTCTGCAAGTCATTCAGTGCAGTTTAAGTGTGCCAGAGCGTGGAATCGACACGCAAGATTGGGAAATGCACTGTGCAAACTAATGTACATACAACACATTTTTGGTTGTGTTCCTTAGTGAATTTTCCCCAGGTTAATTTGGCATTTTTGCAGCATTACACAAACTTATCCTCTTTTTATTCACAAAAACTGTCAGCATCATTCTAAAACAATGACTTATGAACAGAGATGTACATGTATTCATATTTAGCAATGACCCAGATAAAGTGGTGGTTAGACTTCCTGTGTAAATCCAACATCACTCTTAACTGTCGGTCTCCATCTCTCGGTTTCATTCTCTTGCCCAGATGGCAGAAGCATGTCAACTTTTTAAAATAAGGCCGACTATAAACAGTCGAAGAAGATTGGATAAACATTTTGAAACCACAAACACGCACGTGTGCATACACACAACCACAAGTGCATTGACACGCAGGGATATACAAACTCGAGTCGTTATTAGAAGGGAATCGTACACCCCCATTATTTAGAGAAAGACTGAATCACATGCAGAACTGGCCTGTCTGCTACTGGTATGGCAGGGGGCTCAATGCATTACAATTCTGCAGAGACATATTTCCCCATGCAGACCACCTCGGCTGATACTCAACTGGACTTATTAAACTTTTATTGGTTCCCCGAGGATAAAAATTGTAGATTACCAAAAAAAGCCACACAAGGTAAAAAAAAAAAAAATACTGGTGGATTTTATCACAAAACTGTGAAATAAGTCAACTGAATATTTTGAGGAAAGATACAAAGACTGATTATCCTGTATACTAAAGGGATCGACGGTTGCTTTTCAACAAATAGACAAACTCTGAAGTTACATTTTGCAGTGCGATTAGAGAGAGAGTGGGATTTTGAAGGTTATGGTTAAACTCATTTAGGGAATTCCAAATAATCTCTAATCTAACCAAACCAGAGCACACCTCTTAAGAACTGTAATAAATTAGGACACCAATAGTCAAGCATGTAACCCACTCTACAGATAAGGAAAGAGACACCAGTTTATGCAGTAGCAGTGAGGACTCTTGGTACTCAAAATCAATGGGCTCGAGAGCGACAGCCCTTACCACACTTACAATTGTTACAATCAGACAAATCCCAAAATACAGGGCAGAAAATTACTGGAAAAGAATCACACACACACACAACTAAACTTCCATCACATAAACAAACAATAGTTGTTTGGGAACAAAGTTTGGATCTTATTTAGCTGAACAAGGAAATTGCTGTTTGAGCTTTGTGGCAAATAAATGTAGTGCTGACAACCACGCCAGATGGTTTGGCCATTCAGTTAACATGCAACAGGAACGTACACTTTACTGTCAGTGTAACACCTCAGTGGGTTAGGATCAGAATCAGAATGAGCTTTATTGCTTTGTGTTCTCACATACACATGGATTCTTTTTTTGGTGATCGAAGTGCACACAGAACATTACAGTGATATGCAGAGGTAAGAGTATAAATAGACATACAAATATAATGAGGGAAATAAATGAGAGATGAGATTGTGTTCCACTAAAAAGGAATGCAAGACATTTGTGTGACTGTCTCTGTTAGAGTCTTATCTAAAGCTTGGTATCACCAACATTTGCATTCCTCTTCACATTTAATGCACCATGATGGTAAGCATATCAGAGAGGCTGTGCTTTGAAAATAACAGCTTCCCTTTTGTGACTAATGTTCGTGGCATTTTATATATGCTATTATTTCAGGAAAAAACTTGGTGAGGGCTCTGAGCAAAATGAATGTCCCGTATAATAAAATAAAAGTTTAGCAGTACCAGAGCCAAATCCCAATTTAAGATTTTTTTTTTTAACCGAACCCATAAATTACCCATCAAATTGTGCTAAATGATGCGTGATGGCAAAAAGAATTAAAATCCAACAGCCTGGAAACAAGTTCGCCCAAAGCAACCAAATACAGACCTTAATTGTCCACACACATGGAGTCTGTGAATATGTTTAGGCCCAACTCTAAATGTTCCCATCTGTTTATGACTAAATGAGTCGAGAAATCAAAATATACAATTTTGCGGAGCTTTGGATAATGTCACGTCAAAAGCGTTCCGATGGAAATTGATCCCGCGTGAAGCAGTGAATGAACCCGTTTCGAATTCTGTTTTCTTGAGAAAACCATAAAATAAACGCGTGTCACACTGCGCTCCTTATCCACTGTTTGTAAATGATAACATCAGTTTTTTCAGCGTCGCGCGCAGCCTGTCAAAAAGAACGTTGTAAAAGTGCGTCTCGTCTGCTATGTGCGTATACGACTAGCTTTCCTGTAGCACAAGAACGCGTTTAGTCTAAACGATTGAACCCCTGGAAAATACCAATGGGAATGTCAGGTGTCATGTGGTTTAAAGTTCACACCGGTAACAAATGGTCTCCAATGCGCGCGACCGCCGCAGTCAAAGAATGCTCCCTTTATAATGAACGAAACTGCCTACAACTGCGAAGTTCATTATTACAGGAACGTTTACATTTTACGACGTCGTTTGCTTGTTCGCAGTAAAAACAAGTTTTTGGGAATATCGATCAATAATAATAAAAAAAAAAAAAAAAAAATGCTAAAATAACACGTGCGGGAGCCAAACAAACATTTTGGCATCCAGCTGGCAGTGAATTCTCGCGCAACTGTCGCACCGGTCCCCACCGGCGGTCATATGACAACATATTTTGTTTTAACTTTAATCTTTCAAATTAATTAATTTTTGTATAAAAAAGTGATTTTACCTTCCAAGCTCTTTCCCGACCAGGTCATAACTGTTCTTGAAGGGGTCGGTTCTTATCCGCGTGCGAATCTTTGTGACCATTCCGTTCCTGTTCATCATTTCGCTGTCTTGCTGTTATAGTCCTGCTGCAGGATAATGTCTGGTGTTCTCCGAAACACTGGGTAAAAATATAAAAGTTTAGTCCATCAGCTCACTATCAAGCCAATTTTGGTTGGGATGGGAAAAAAGATGATGCTTTGATAAACTGTTGCACAGATAAAACCTCTAAAGTAAAATAGCCTACTCCCTTGCTACAACGTTGCGCAAATATTACGACTGAAACTTGATACGGTTTCAAAGAAACTTACAGAACTCGTTAAGAAACGCGACAGATCATAGCCTACGCGTCCAAGCAGCGGTAATTCAGTTTGATAAAGCGAACTGGACAAACGTTCCAAAGTAAAAAGGTACATAATAAACCCCGCCCCTAACAGATGAGGCCAATGGGAGTCTAGGATTTGATGAAGGGGCGGGGTTACGGGATAGGAACGTGATTTGAGAAATGTGCACATTGACCACTCAATGTACAAGCTGCATTTCTCATGGGAAAAAAAGGTCATATTTGGCTGCTATGTGAAATGCAACCAAAAGTACTGAATTCAAAGCACAAAGGTATAGTAGGCTATTATGTCACATTTTCTATGGTATTATTGGTTACAAGGAATATTGGCAATTGAGATACAACAACTAATGCAGTATATCAAGCTAAAAACAGACATATGTTGACGGGTTGTAGATTCTGTCTCAAATATCTCACTCTTTCTCCCATCAATCACATTTTCTCATTTTTCATTCGACTTAAGAAAACAGTTTAAGGTGTGTTTGTTTGTTCATTACATTCTTTGAAGAATGTTGATTACCTTGTTGTCGCTGGTAACCGCAAAGACAGACAGTTCCCTACCCTGCCTTGCTTACTCATTTTATTAAACAACAGGAATGTGACTGATGTCTTTGGAAAGGAACATCATCTAAATTGGTGCAGTCAAGGCCAGGGGTTTTTCAGACTTTTTGATGCCAAGAACCCTCTTAATTATCCTCTTGCGAGAGACCTCCTTTATAAATCATACATAGGCACATATATATTTTCATGTATAAAGACCCATTTATACAGTGTGGTTAAAAAAGTAAGAGTGATATTATAAAGAAAGCAAGTTGTTTATAAAATAAATTGTCTTTTATATTGTCATTGTACTCAAGCCAACATAAATGATTATTATCTTAACAATATTTACTTAAATATTCATGCATATGAATTCATGCATATCTTTTTACCACCCACTATTAGAGTTGGTTTATACATGTTAGATGTATAACTTCAAGAGAAACATTTAAAATGTTTTTGTAGTCTTTAGAAGTCTGCGGATCCCCTAGCACCCCCTCCGGGTCCCTGGACCCCAGTTTGAAAACCACTATTCTAAGCAACAAAAGGTAAGGATTTAAGGCAAGTCACCCAGAAACAGAGGGAAAGACAGAATGAAACTAGTATTGTGGATTAATGATTAGTGGCAGACAGGGTGTGTTCTGAAAGAAGCTGGTATGACAGGAATCCTGACACTCATTAGGTAATTGGTGTTTGCAGATGCTAAAACAGTTTTTGTGTAATAGTATGTAGTAGATAACAGTTTTGGTCTCCAGGTAATACAGACTACGGTAATAGTGGGTCATGCCCTATCTTTACAAATGGTGTGTCTGTCTGTCTGTCTGTCTGTCTATCTATCTATCTATCTGATCGATTGTTATGTCCTAGAGGATGTGTACATAAGGGTTGAATTGGGAAAAAACGAGAGAACACATTTCTTTCATTTCTGCTTTGTGTTTGTGTCTCTAAGTGTGCTGTGGTCCAAATTGCAATGTGCGAATCAGAATTGTGTGATCAGATGATGTGATTAAACCAAAGAGCCATGTGATAGCATCATTTGTTTGCTTCTCTGGGAATATCTTATTTAACAATGTTTTACTTGACCTGTATTTGTGCCGTTATGTTTTAAGTAATGGCAAGCTCTGTCTCCTTGTCTCTCTCTGCTTCTTCAAACTCTTCAAAGACCTGGTCAAAAATCATCCAGGGTCCCTAACAGTGAGCCTCTTAATCATTTACTTGGGTTTGAGTTCACATGCATAAGAAGTAGTTTACGACAGAGTGGAAAGTTTCATGTTTTACAATCAGCAAGCTTTTATGAAGCTGACAAAGGTATAATAGTTTACCCAATGGGGTTTTCATCTGATTTCTAGGCATATTTTGAAATTGTGCATAAGAAATCATGAATGGAAACACTTAACATGTGAATAAACTATCAAAAGTGATAACAATTTTATGACAGACTGATAGCTTGATGTGACTGGCCCAACGAAAGGTCCCACCTTGGCACACAATTGACTTGTATACCCCTCTAAGTATATTGTGGTTACGGCACTGGAATGTGTTATTTTGAATCTTATTATGAGTGCTGATTGTGGCTGTTAGAAGTGACGTTGAGTGACAGCTGGCAGTTATGTTCTCTTGTGCACACAGACGTGCACTGTACTCGCACTGCTGTCTTGCCCATTTAAATCGCAAAGCAAAATGCAAACAAATGTGTCCTGATTCATGTTATACATCCACTGACATACAGAAGTAATCCTGGTTTGTTAAAATAAAAAGGAACTCCTGTACTAAAGGCTACGACTTTGCCACGAGACCAATCAATCATCATGTGTATAAAATTGTTGATCCATGACTAACAAAATTCCAGGATCAACAGTTGCAGATATAGTGATAAAGTTTTCAAATTAATTATGTGAAATATTTATTGTATCGCTTGAATTGGCCACCAAGAATGTGTTTATCAAAACAGTAAAAGATTATTTGAAATGATCTGTGTATAACCTAATTAATATTCATGGTTTCATGACATCACAACCATCCCCCAAACTGCCCCTGCCACTATTTAAAACAAAGTTACGCTCATGCTCACAATCCCCCAGAAAAGTTTTGAGCACATGCACTCCCAAGTATACAGAGGCTAGTGGCATATGGGCATGGCAGTCATTTCAGCCCTCATAATATCAGAAATTACACTTATTCTGTGGCGTCTCTTGGCAGCATTTAATAAAAAGAGGTAAAAAATGTCAGTAAAGAAATAAAATGTTAATTGCTTAACAAATATTAACTGTAAAATATACAGTAAATGTTGTAATATATTTTAAAAGTCAATACAGTAGTTTTTACAATAAAATTATGTACAAATTAAATAATTTAAATGTAAAAAGAATGAATTTCCTGTATAATTAATGGTAAAAAGAACAAGAGAGTACATGTGCTTTTTTACAGTAAATTATTGTTAAAATTACAGTAAAAAACTAATCGGGTGTTCCCACAATTCCCTGCATGACCCATTACATTTCATTATATTTTATGGGAATAGTTATGTTTCTTCTTGTTTTTAATATCAGTTATGTACACTGGGGTGTTCTGTGTTATATTTGATATAGTTTAGTTAATGTTTACGGCATTATTTAAATCTCACATGTGTTACCATGATGGTGTTTAGTGTTTGTGTGAGTGATGTTGAGCACTGTCTCTATGCATTTATTGGTCATTGCTCCTGGAAGAGGCACTTCTGACTAACTTCATGTCATCATGTGACCTTCTGTAGTTACTATGGTGATTAACAAATACCTCATATAGTAAACAACAGATTTGTACAGTTTAAGAAGGCATGTTAATTTTATATTTAACATAATTTTTTCGTTTTTTTTTTCAGTGCCAGCGTGTAAATTACAACCATTTTAAACTGTAAAATGTACAGGTTGTTCTGTAAAGTGGTTTATATTTAACTGTATTTTTTACAGAATTATTCTGGCAACCACAGCTGCCAAATTTTTTTTGTAAAAACAACAGGATTTTTTTTTACAGTGTGCAAATAAAACTCTCCTCAAAGCAAGGAGATCATTTAGCTGCTCTATAATGTTAAGGCAGTCTCCCTTAAGTTAATGCGCATCACGTAGTGGATGGTAACGCACAACGATTCGTATTTTCTTTAGTTGAATTTTAGAAATGCGCTAAAATGTGAAACATTTTGATGAAATCCCAAACTTTCAACCAGTTCCTATCCTGATTGCTGACTTTTTTTTTCTCTGTGGAACACAAAAGTAAAAAGTCTTTACAAATATTTACACTGCTTTTACAACTTACAATAGTAAGTATTTACAAGGGACTGTCAAACTTCAAAAAGTAAAAAGAAAGAGAGAAAGAAAGAAAAAGCACACTCACAAAAAAGCCCTATTCTTTAATTTCCACTCATTTATAGAGATTACTGTGTAATGATTCTTCAAAAAAATCTCCTTTTGTGTTATACAGAAACAATAACAGCATATGGATTTGGAACAACATGAGGGTGAGTAAATAATGACAGAATCTTTGGAGAACTATTACTTTAACTGTTAATTAAACAGGGTTCCAGATTCAAATCGCCATAGTTAAAATACACTATCAGAAATAATTTAGCAAATATTTAATATTTAGGTGTACAACAGCTTGGCACTGGGGCATGCACTTTGCGCTTGGCACTTTGAAGGTACTGCCCTAGTGACAAGCTCTTGTATCACTAAAGGTACATTTTTACACATTTATTTCTGACAGTGTAGATAATTAGACAGAGAGGGAAAAATGGGGTATCCCTTTGTACATTTGATCAATTGTATAAATAAACTCTGGAAAATACTTGCTGGCAGATGCCTGATAGAATCTCAGCTGCTTTGTTTTGCTCTAAAAGATTAGTGTACCTTGACTGAGAATTTGACTGAGTCTCTCTCTCTCTCTCTCTCTCTCTCTCTCTCTCTCTCTCTCTCTCTCTCTCTCTCTTCATCCTCACTAGCTGCTTCTCCAAAACTGGGAACTGCTGGGTACGTGTTAGGGCTTTCTATCCATTCTGTGGCACATTAGTTTGAGAGGTCACAAGGGGAAATGCAACTGTGACGTCTGAGCATACACCTTTCATGTCATGCATGTGATGTGAGTGTCTGTTTGTGTGGATGTCAGACTGTGAGTTGCTACATGATGTGAAGGCCTGACGGAGCGGTATTGAGAAAGACACGCTAGACATTTACAGCAGGTCTATAATTTTAAATCCAGTGGCTGGAACACATAAAACAAAGAAACATAAAATAGAAGAAACTGACCTGAGGTCAGTTAAATCGCCATTGCTCAGTCATCAGATTCAGCATGTGAGAGAACATGTGAGAATCCTGTGAGATTACATGTCACCTTGTGAGAGATCATCTGTGCATCAGCCAATGTAAAGGGGGAATGGATCCAAAAATTGTAACTATTTAGACAAGGATTATATGAACACACAAATAGACATACATACACATGTGATAAAAGCCTGAAGCCAATCAGCCTGATGGAGGCGCGCAAGGAATAAAAGCGGCCGGTTCATGACGGTTCGAGAGAGAGAGAGAATTACAGGCAGCAGCTCTGTGTGTTTATGTTTGTGCATTTTTCGTTCAGTTTGTTATTAAAACTATTATTTATATTGTCAAGCCAGTTTACAACCACATTCAATCATTAAAGGGTAAATTTGATCAACTTCACATTGTTCCAAAGTGTGTCAGACCTCAATACAAAGTACAATGCACATAGGTGTTGCATTTTCAGTGTTGCCACAAGGGGCGCTATAGGAGAATCTTACAAAACTAGTTAGTTAAAGTTGACTTGTTTTTAAGCCAGTGTTTTCACTGTGCCATGGCACACTAGTGAAAGATGGCAGGTGTGCCGTGGAAAATTATGAAATTCCACAAAATAAATAAATGCATGAAAAAAAAAATTAAAAAAAAAAAAAAAAAAAAAATATATATATATATATATATATATATATATATATATATATAGAGATATATATATATATAGATAGATAGATAGATAGATAGGCCTATAAATTCATGATTAAAAATGAAAATTTCAATGAAAATAAAAGCTATTAAATGTCTTATTATCATTAAAATATGAAAATTAAACGGGTAATAATAGATTATGGCGGAATTTTTATGACACTGTCCTGACCCTGAGAAAGTCTAACGTGTAGCCGAATTTCAAACATTACAAGTAAACACGCTACTAAGATGGACAGAAAACATGGACAAGTTCTTGAAAAGGAAAAATATTGACGATGGTTAGCTTATGTGGGATAGTGGTTTGCCATTGAATATTTTAGTCGTAAAAAGTGTGCCATGGCAGAAAAAAGGTTGGGAAACACGGTTTTAAGCTACCTGAATAATAACACGTTTGGTTTAATGATACAGACATTTGAAGGTTATGCTATTGCCCCTTTAGGTTTTTTAAAGACAAAGCAATACAAAAGCACAAGTATGTTGACTAAGCACTTGTCATGCATTGGGCAAGCATTCACATCTGCATTTACTTGTGTAATGTGTTATTAATATCGATTTGACTTACCTATCAAAATTAGTTAGTAGTGTTTTATACTGTATATCATTCTCTCGAAGTAGAGATTGCATGAATAAACAAATATAAAATTATGTTTTGTTTTTCATTTTAAGACAAGTCAACCAGTGGTCTCAGTACTCATTCCACACTATAAATGTCGTTACTGGAAATATCATGTTGTCTTAATTAAGTATTACTTGAAATATCAGGTTTTGGGCTCATAACTCATCTATGTTCCTTGAACATATTTTTCTTAAAAATCTATAGACTTAAAACTTGTGAGTACAAAATTGAGGCTATGGGGAAAAAACATAATTCCTTGCACTTTAGTTATGTTTACGTATTCAAGGGGAACATGTGGGGGCATTTATATAGTTGTTATTAATAATCTTTTTTAAAGTTTTGGACTGGTATCTGTTTACAGTGTGCGGAATTACCCCAAAAATAGAAAACAAGCAAATGATAGAATGTACCATCGCTTGTCACTGCTGGTTAGAACAAAAACTCTGATTGCCATAGAAAATATACCTTTTATCGTGTGTTTTTACCATCAGGTTAGGACACGGTGTGACTGTGGCTGCCTGTATCCTCCTCTTTTATGATTCGGTTTTGATTTCTGAGTACTCCATTCACAAAAATAAGGCTGGGCATAGAAATTAATAAATGTTTTGACTACAAACAATTCAGATATGTTTAGTGAGTTCTGTTCTCTGTTATGGGTGCAGCGGTGTTGTGTTCTGTTGTCGCTATCACTGTGGAGGACCTGTTTTTAGATAAACAAATATTGTTTTCGCTTAACGCCCCAATGTCACGAAGGGGCTTCGTGAACTGTTGCTTTTGTGCACTATCGTGAGCGTGCAAAGGTGATCAACGGTCAGTGAACATTTTCTCTAAATAATACATTAGATTTCGGGCTATTTCTCACCAAACCTTGTTGTATGCTTTCATAACAATCATGAGTCTCATGGAATAAATTATTAGACTTCTGAATTGTACTTTTGCATTCTTCTGAAGCTTGGAGATGTAGTTACTATAAACTGCCATTGTAGACATCACTGTGCACAAACTTTTTTCACAATTTCTCCCTTTGTGTTAAGAAAAAGAAAGAAAGTAGTGAGTTAACAATGACTGAATAATTGTTTTTTGGTGAACTAATCCTTTAGGGCAGTGGTTCTCAATCAGGGGGCTGGGCCTCAGCACATGTCCAAGGGGGACTCATGTTGACTTAAAATGTACTTAAAATAAGAAATATTAAAATAATTCAACTTAATAAGATGTATGTCTACAAATTATAAACAGACTCTTTCTGAAAGTTCTAGAATCAAAAGTTAGCCATGATGAATTATTTTAATCAAATACGTCTAGTTTCGGGCGAGGTGGTCTTCAAATATTGTCTTGGACATAGGGGGGCCTTGGAGTCAAAAAGGTTGAGAACCGCTGCTTTAGGGTAACGTTTTTACTCAATTAACTGAGTAAAGTCCACTTATTAGGGTTTTCAGTGCATATAAAATTTATTGAAAAGTCCATGAGGATTATTTTCTATGTGTAATATAGAGGTCACCACAGGTCATAGGTGCACTTACACAAGCAGCTCACACACTATCGTTCACATGCACAATTAAGTTCAATCAGAATTTGTTTTTGGAAAAACTACAGCTTCCCTCTTGAATATGTTTTTTGTTTATTTCATTTTCTACAACTTGAATTGTAATTTTCCAGCCACAGGGTCCCTGCCTTTAAAAAGATTCAAAACCACAGGTAAGTGGGGTTACCACAAAAGGCCACTGTTTAAAACCAACCTACACTCTCTGCCATCCATATGCACACACACAGGCTTTCACTAGAACAGTCTCACGAGACTGACCCCCAAAGCCCCTATTACTGTGGATACAACTTCAGTATGATCTATTTGATCTAAAAGCCATACTGTAAACTGGAATCTCCATTTAACAATTTAAAGAAAATGTAATGCTGTCAGTGAATACTAAATGCAAGTTTCTGAAAATGAGCCATTATGTCTACTAGAATATTATTACTGTAACATTTTAAAGTTGTCCAGATCATGTTGTTCCAACCCTCTATGACTGTTTTCTTCTGTGGAACACTAAATTAGATGTGTTTCATAAGCAGAATTTGAGGCAGAATGAAAGTCACCATTCACTTTTATTGTAAGGAAAAAAGATGCAATGAAAGTGAATGGTGACTAAGGCTAACATTGTGTCTAATATATTTTGGGTTCGATAGAAGAAAGAATGTCATACAGGCTTGGAACAACATGAACAAGTGAATGATTACAGATTTGTTCTTTTTGGATGCACTATCCCTTTAAGCTTTCTCCACTGTGATATAAACTTTATCCACCACCCATGTATGAATACAATCTTACATTTATCAACACAGTAAATGTTATCAGCTTAGAAATCTGCTTATATTTGACATCAAGCTTAAAATTCCAGTAATAACTCATGACAAAGCAGAGGACATTTATATCAAGTGAAGGTAAAATGACATCATTGATCAGAATTGGAGAGTTCTCTCAAAATCACTTGAGTCAGTGAAACCAGGGCATTCAACTTCCTGACACTTTAGTAAATTTGAGAGCATTCTGATCAGCCGGAAGCTCTATCTCTCTCACCGCTGTGTGGGAAGACATAAAAACGACATCGAGGTTAAGAGCGAGTGATGGTGTAAAGGTATAACAGCATGAGATAGATTTGTCCACATCCTGCTGTTGTGTACAAATATGCAGAAATGAATGCACACATATGCACACTAGTAATAACATACACATGCAGCTCAAATTAACAATATTTAGTCAAACAATATAGAATTATGAAGTTATAAATGGCACATCATAAAAAAAAAGACTTCTACAAAGATGGACGTCATGTTAAATGAGTATTGTAGCCTTAGAAGTCAAGAATGCTACTAGAGCAGAAACAAAAGACTCTCACAACATGCTTCACCCTGCCCTTTTAAGAAATGAGGAACAGTACTTTGAAATACAAGTGCATACCTGAAGAACCAATTCCAATGTGTTTCATTCATCCTCAATTCTTAAAATATATAGCCATCTTGATTGCAATCATGCCTTACACTTCCACTGCTATTAGCGGCAACTCAAATATTTTTCTAAAACAACTGGAACAAATCAGGTTCAACTTGGCTCAAGTTTAAGTGATCGTGCCCTTCTTTAATCACTTAATTGTTTAACCTGAAAACTTCTGGTTTAATACAAACCCTCCAAATATTAAAATGTTTTGTTTGCATTCAGGTGTACGTTTTTCTATACGTGTTTTGTGTTCACTCTATTAAAAGTGCTGTTCGATTTTTAAACCTCAAGCAAAAAGTATAAAAGAGGCTCACATGATGGGGTTAGTGAGGCTGACAGAAATTATTTTCTGGACAGGGTTTGTGGTTTGGGCCCAGCAGTTGGACCCTGAACTAAAATGTTTGGAGTTGGGCAAACAATTCTTTGACCTACATTTACATTTATTATTTTAGTCAACGGTTTTGTCCAAAGCAACTTACAAATAAGAATAACAGCTACTTGTAGGAGCAAATGTCCAAGGGAAAGCTCAATGCAAGTAGTGATACCATGCCAAATTTCAATTGATTACTACAATAGAATAGTAGACTCTAGAGTAGAAACGTTTTTTGGAAGCATCAGGATGGCCAGAGACCCAGTAAGCAGTCTAGCTGCTGTCGCTGCTGTTAAGAAAAGCCCAATTACCAGTCACAACCTCCTGGGTATCGGGACTTGAAGTGAGCCATCTTGCAACGGGATCAGCAAGAGTCCGGAACAACACAGACAGCACTTTCGCTCACTGACGTTTAGCGAGTTCATCCATTGTTACATCCTCCTGACTTCTCTCTCCCTTTTATTTTACAGACCGGTGCATCGGATAGATGGATGGGGGTCGTGCTGTCTCAGAGGGGCAGGGTGGAGGAGCACCCAGTGCTGTAATAAGTCGCAAACTCTCGGTGAGGGAGACTAAGTACAGCAAAATTGAGAAAAAGTGCTTGCCAATCAAGTGGGTCCTCACACACTGATATAATTTCCTGAGATGGGCCTTCACCCTCTATCAGACCACACCTCGCTCCAGTGGCTCCATCGCAAGTGTAAGTGTAAATGACAGGCCAGAGTCGGGCGATGGGGGTATGTGGGGATGGGAGTGTGGCTGAGCACTGGTTTTTGAATGGAGAGCGAGGCCAGGAGGAATAAATGGGAAGGACTCACACATGTGTATTATTTCTCCAACAGCTGTTCTGTGTTTCAGTGAGTGGCATTGGGGAGATAAAGGGGAGACGAGAAGCCCAGAGGAAAGAGAGAACAGGACCTTTGTGTGTGATATGGCCGAAAAGTCCAAACAGAGTATAATTGTTCAGAGTGAATAAAGTTTTCGTTTGTGTATAAGCCTGCTCCCGCTTCCTCCTTTCTACACCTACAAAGGGCTGTGTTATACCTAATCTAAAGTTTGCCCAATACATAACTGATATATAAATACAAAAAAGTCAATACACAGTAGAAAAATCTTTATAATCCTATTTTAACTTTATCCCACACCTCACACAGAAGCATTTGTGTTTGTGTGTGTGGTTTGTGTGGGTAACACAAGTCCCCACACAGCGGACGGATTTCCGCATCTCTGTCAGGAATTTCCTAGATTTCCTGTGCAGGCACTGACAGGTAGCTAAACAGTGCTCCCATGCTCTCTGGCTGCTCCTAAGGGTCTTGTCTGAAAGTGAGAGTGGGAAAGCCTTCAATTCTAATGTTCCTTCAGCTTAAAACCTAATTTGTAAAGGCATCCAACCAGACGGCAGGGTTGAAAGGTAAGGGCTTCATATAAGCTGAGCCAAATATGAAAAACAAATCATCAGGGGATTCCCCAAAAGTAGGCCTAAATTATATAACAGTTGCTTACATTTAAATAGAGTTGTAAAACACTCTAGTTTTGACTTCGAGTGTATGTTTGTGTGTGTTTTTATAGACCTCTGAGAAGACTCAAAATATACTTTTCTTTTTTCCTTCCTGCATTTCTTCTATATTTGTCTCTCTCTCCCACAGTTTTCATCCACAAAACAATCAACCTCTTACAGAGAATCTAAACACATCATTGCCAAAATATACAGGTTATAGGCATTCAATGCCATTTTCTCAGTCATTGTTTACTCACCCGTGTTGTATAACTCTATATGACTTACTTTTTCTTAACAGAAAGGGAGAAAATGGGAAGAAATATTGTGCTCAGTGATGTCATACAATGGCAGTTTATAGTAACTACCTCTTCAAGCTTCAAAAGAATGTAAAAGTATAAATCATAAGTCTAATATATTACTCAATAAGACTCAAGATTGTTGTGAAAGCACACGATAAGGTTTGGTGAGAAACAAGACAAAATCGAATGTATTATTTATGAAAATGTTCACTGACCTTTGATCTCCTGTGTGCTTTCATGATAGGGCATGAGAGCAACAGTTCACACAGCCCCCTCGTGACACTGGGGCATTAAGTTTGGTTTATCTAAAAATAGGTCCTCCACAGCAATAGCGACAACAGAACACAACACAGCTGCACACAAAACAGAGAACAGAACATACTAACAGGTTTGTGGAGTAACGAAATACAAGTAAAGGGAATACGTGTTTAAAATACAAAATATTAGTAACTGTATTCCACTACAGTTACAATTTAAATCATTGCTATTTAGAATACAGTTACATTCAAAAAGTATTTTGATTACTGAAGAGATTACTTTGCATTGTATTGTCATTTGTTTCATTTAATATTTAGTCCTTTCAGATGGAAAACATTTATACATATAAATTATGTGATCCAAAGTGCATTTGAACAGCGGTGAAACACTTTCTTATGATGAGTTACATTCATACGAGCGGACAGAGAAGTAAGTTTGGAGCACAAGAAATAGAAATAAACCTTGTGTAAATTGTCAGCTTTATGCTAAGCTAAAATGCTATTTCTAGCCATTTTACATGCACGTTACCAGACACAATCATATTTATTTATCAATACATTTTTATAGTCAATAAAAGTGAAAAATCTACCAGTGCTGAAGAAGTAATCCAAATGATTCAGAATACGTTACTGACCTTGAGTAATCAAATGAAATACGTTACAAATTACATAATACAGTATGTATTCTGTAAACTGTAGTGGAATACATTTCAAAATGAAACCTCCCAACCTTGCATTCTAAACGTGTCTGAAGTGTTTGTAGTCAAACAATTGATGCAGCAGGGACGGATTATGACTTGCAAGTTGTATGCCAAAAGGGTTTTCAAGCGGGGGATCACCAAACTAGATCACGTGGCCTTAAAGCCCAGGGCACCCCTGGGCAGTCAAGGGCCCCTGGGCACTGGTCCCATTGGCCCGGTCGGTAATCCATCCCTGATGCCCACCCTTAATTTTTATTATTTCTTTTAAAGTGTCAGTGCCAGCTCATAGTGGACGGAGTTATCCGCACAATGCTGAAAATAGAAAACAAGCAATCAATAGAATGTACCTTTGCTCGTCACTACTGGTTAGGGCAAAATTCTGATTACCATAGAAAATATACCTTTTGATCTGGAGAACAAACAAGAGGAACAGTTCACAGAATGTATTAATATGAAAACAAAGAAGCACAGCAGGCCTGGCAAACAGTAATTAAGCCCGGCACCGACTGCAGCGTGAAGAAGATGAGTGTGTTTGTAGGCAGGTGTGTGTCATGGCAGTGTGGAGAGCAGATCTGTGAGGAATCCTCAGGTGACGAGTCAGAGGACAATGGCAAGCGAAGCTGCAGGCTGGATGATAACAGCAATCCGGACACACAGGCAGGGACAGGCAACCAACACAGAAACACGAGACAGGACCGACTGAGTTAGAGAGAGTGAGGTGAGTTAGTAGAACACACAACAACAATCTAGCAAAGAACATGAATTAAAGAAGGATTTAAATACAGAGACAATTAACAAGAGACAGGTGCCATCAACACGCTGAATAGTGGCATGATCAGCGTTCCCATGGAAATGCTGATCATGCATGCCGGCAGCACCTGACACACCTGAGAGAGAGACAACCAAAACAAACCAACGAACTCACCCAGACGTGACACCTTTTATCGCGTGTTGTTTGCTGTCAGGTTAGGACACTGTAGTTGTGCTGTCAGGTTGTGACCTGTAGGATTTATGAGTAGTCCGTAAAAAAACTAAATATGGCTAAATCCAACTCACTCTCACAGCGAAATTGTCAAGATTTGTACGACTTTTCTAAATTTGGCTGTACATCATTTCCATCTAATAAGTGACATTTACTTGTGTAAAGTTTTTCCAAGGAGGACACAGAAGGCGAGTTGCTCCTCTCAGGTAAGGACTTCAGTACATCTGTCCTCTCAGATGCTGTTATACATGGCTGCAGATGTGCATGACAATAAAACTACATGACAGCAAATATCTTGTTTCATAATGATGGCTGAACTGTGTATTGACATGCTGCCCACATATCTCTGGGGTCCTCAGAGGACATGACTGGCACACATCAGCACAGTAACAGTTCACAGTCATCATTTTTCTAACACTTCTATAGTTGGGAGGATTATTGGTACATAATTGCCTGAAAACAAAGAGTTTATTTTTGATGTCTGAAACTTTGATTAGGCTTAGGTCCATTGGCTATCAAGGCAGCTTAACTGAAACATATTTGAACCATTTTGTCTTTAAACTGTATGTTGTAAACACCATGGTTTAAAGATTTTTGTCACCAAATGGTATACTGTACACTTACATAAATATATTCTAATATAAAACTGGAAAATATTAGCTAATAGTTTTATATTTTAATATTATTTTGGTATGTTTTAAAATACATTTTGTTTATTTATTTATTTGTATCTATTTATTTATTTTGCTGTGTGTGCTATGGTATAAACAAATTAAATTGAACACACACACACACACACACACACACACACATATAAATATATATATATATATATATATATATATATATATATATATATATATATATATATATATATATATATATATATATATATATATAATGTATTATAATGTAAAAATCTTTTGGAATTTATTTACATATTTTTATTTATGTTAAATAATTTAATTATAATTTGTTTTTTATTTTTGTTATATAAATGTAACATCCAAGGTTGTTACCCCTCCTACCAACCACCAGAGGGAGCCCTCTCCCGAATACTAACTCTGTACCATTTCTTCATTGGTTCACTCGCTGCCAACTCCCCATGCTAAACTGGTAAGTTTTGCTCTGCCTGCAAAGTTTGATGTTTCTGCTGAATAATGCTGGTATTTTTAAAGATCAGCCTGCATCATTCTATCTAGACACCAGGAAATGTTCTTTCTTGATGTCACTGCTTACCGGCAAAGCTCTCCATTGGGCCGCTTCTTTTTGGGATAAAGATACTCAAATCCAGGTTTCATTTGATTACTTTGTTCAACAAATCCACAAGTCTTCGAGTATCCAGCAGGCTGTCAAGATCTCTGTTCAGCTGCTTCATCTATGCCAGGGTCATCGATCACAAAAATCTTGAATATATCAAGGCAGCCAAAAGATTGAATCCACGCTAAGACCGATTTTATTATTTTTTTTTTATTTTTATTTTTTACCAGGTTCAATTTCGCAGACACTTACCGCCCTGGCAGCAAAAACAGCAAGGCAGATGCTCTTTCATGCAGATACTAGCCACCTCACCCTGGGTCTATCCTGTCACCATAGCACCAATTATCTGGGACATAATGGAGGAAATACAATGAGTACAACAGCATGAACCATCACCACCTAACTGCCCCCAACCAAGCACTACGGTACGTAAGTCACCACCCTGGCATCCAAAGAGCTGTTGCCCTGGTATGTTATTCTTTCTGGTGGCCATCTTTGATTCATGATGTGACTGTGAAGTCTTGTCAAGTCTGTGCCCAATCAAAGACCCCCATAGAACTACCCACAGGGTTGCGTCAACCACTGCCCATATCTCAAAGACCATGGTCTCACCACTCCATCGACTTTGTCACAGACCTGCCAAACTCCCATGGATACACTATCATTCTGGTAATCATTGACCGATTTTCCAAATCATGAAGACTTGTCCCTGTCAAGGGTTTACCCACTGCCATGGGAACCACTAACGCTTTGTTCCACCAAGTCTTTGACGATCGAGGTTCACGTCACAAGTTTGGCAGGCGTTCTGCGAACAGTCGGACATCAATGGGAGTCTCACTTCTGGGTATCACCCTCAGGCCAATGGACAGGTGGAACGTCTGAATCAAGAGATTGCCAGATACCTTTGAAGCTATTGTAGAAAAGGAGAAATGGAGTGACCTCCTGGGCTGAATATGCAAAGACCTCCCTCACCCATATTTCCATGGTCTAACCCCCTTCCAATGCATGCTGGGCTACCAACCCCCCACTATCCCTTGGTCAGGAGAACCTTCTATGGTACCAGTGGTGGATGATTGGATTAGGCGATGCGAGAGGGTGTGGGATGGCGCACATGTCTGGCTGAGCTCTGACGGCTCGCTGTAGCGCTTCCAAGCTAACCGGCGGACGCGTCCCCATCCCAACTGTCAGCCGGGACGGAGGGTCTGGTTGTCCACAAGGGATCTCAAGTTGCGGCTACCTTGCAGGAAGCTCAGTCCAAGGTATGTGGGTCCTTTCAGAATTATCCGTCAAATATGCCCAGTTACTTACTGTTTAGAGCATCCTGCTAATTGCTGTATCTCTCCATATGTCCTTTCTGAAACCCGTCCACCGGCATCTGGCTCTGGAACCACTGATTCTGAGTCTCCACCTCCATTGGAGGTAGATTGAGCCCCAGCATATATGGTCAGAGAGATCATGGGCTCAAGACGACAGGGGAGCCAGATGTAATACTTGCTGGACTGGGAGGGTTATGGACCAGAGGAGAGATCATGGGTAGCTGTCAAGAACACATAGGATCGTTCCCTGATCCAAGAATTTCATCATGCCCATACTGTAACATAAATTCTGTAACATCCGAGGTTGTTACCCCTCCTACCAACAACAAGTGGGAGCCCTCTTCCGAATACTAACTGTACTATTTCATCTTTGGTTACTTCCTGTTTGAACTATATAAATACCATGCTGTTTCCACTGTCACGTTGTGAATTATTGCCAGCTTACCCTGCCTTACCAAACATTTTTCCATTGCTTGTTTATTTGTTATGACCGTTGCCTGTTTTCATGGATTTACTTCTTTTTTGATACCATTTTGTTTGCTTGTTGGACTGTCTTTTTGGTTTATTGGATTATACCCCCTGCATAACATCTGCTTTTTTTTTTTGCTTGTGTTCTAATAAACTTCCAGCACATGGATCCTAACACCGTCACCATGGCCACAATACAATTACAATAAATATATTCTAGTCTAAAACACATTCTTGCTATATATTTTCAAATATTCTTTGTTTTGTTTTTTTTATCCATTTTTGCTGCATGTCTCAGTTGACTCTCGGCATATCTAATTTACATAAGCCACAGTGTTCTCCTTATTATTGTTCTGGTAACACATCTCAACATGGCAAAGCCCAAAGAAAGCAGATTATTATTGTCAATGATGGAGATTACGGACCAGAGAGAGAAGAGGACATATCCTCTGATCTCTTTAGACAGGAATTTGTCCAGAGCTCTGGCTGCATGCGACACAGCACGTCCTACATCTGCAAAAAGATGCTATAAACTAGTGTCAGCGAGCATATGGAATCCAATGAGCAAATGGCACGCACATCCGTTCTAAAAAAAGTTGTCCGTATTTTCCCTCTTGAACTCATTTTGTATTTGGCCTTCTTTTTAGTCTTTCATTCTATTTGGGAAAAAGGAAGGATACTCTGGATTGAAAAGCTCCAGCTGTTCAGCTAAAGGAAAGTGCCACAAAGCGTGTTAAGAGAGTTCTCTTAGTAGCTCAGAGGTTCTCTCTCCCCCCACACACAAAACAAAACAAATCTGTAATCATTTACTCACTGGAATATTAGTAATGAAGAATGTTGGAAACAATGTCAGAAACAGTTTAAACAGGTGAAACGATTTATCCATAAATCTTGTACATCTCACAGACATCATATATAACTTGCAGCAACAGTGTTCTATGCCAAAACTCTGTCACTATAGATATTTCTGACAAACATATAGACCAGCCCTGCTCCATGTGTACATCTGAATCATGGTGTATTAAATGCATGGTGAGAATATTATAGGTTCCCTTCCATGATGTGGTTTCAGGCTTCACAAACACAAGCGTATGCTGTCACATTTATCTGTTGATCACTCAGGAGTTATGATAACCTGGACAGCATTTCCTCTTTTCCAACCTTTTCTTTTTTTCGAACAAAATTTGGCTGGCTCACCCACATTAATTGAAATTAATCTCACCTCAAAGCTTAGGTGCTAAAGAGGTACAATTTTGGATGAACTATCCCTTTAATTTTCAAAAGTGACAAGGATGAAAAATGTTGTCTTTGTGTGAGAGTTGTGCTTGCTGCCGAGTTAGTGTCTAGGGGTCTAGAATAACTGGATAAATGTTCTCAGTCTTGATGCATAAAAAAAAGCCTCAAGCTCAGTTTTAAAGATAACACTAATATTTATAGAACTCTCTCACATAGTATAAACCTTACTGCACTATTGTTGAAATGAAGGCAAAAAGGCAAAATAATTAAAACTAAGGAAAACCTGACACAGGGTAACCACTGAGCTGAGTATCTCCACACAGATCTGCCCCTCAGCGGGAGTCAAGCATTTAAGGGGAAGAAAGGAATGGAAAATGATTCACCCTGCAGAGCATATTTGCATTTACAACATGATGGATCAGGATAATGTATTATGGGAATGGTTCTCATAATCTCCCATGCCATCTTCAGTGAGACTGAAATGCTTTTACTCTGCTGATACAGTACAATGGCCGCATCTTTTATCTGATTTTTTGACTGATGGAAGCATGATTTTCTTCAATGCAGACATTTGATGTTTTCACACATAATTACATATTTCACATAATTACATAATTTCCCATAATGTAAGAGACAATGGAATACAAACCAAATTGATGGCTTAAGCTGAAGGCTACACTATTGTCTATAAATATGAATGTAATCTTTTGTCGAAGGGGTTTCTCTAACAGTGCATTGCCACATCAAAGCACAATGATTTACAAGGTGTTTCTGTGACCAGGCACTTTAAAAACACCTGTGGAAAATAAAACATTTCTATTAGTTTTACAAGGCCAGAACATAGAAAAAAAAACATTTCAAATCACAGGATTTAGAGGTGAAGAATGAAAATATAAACCATCACAATTTTACAATATTTACACTTCATTTAAGTTCAGTTAAAGTTCAAAATTTGCATGCCCACCTTTAAGACATGACATTTATGGTATGTTCAGAATGTAGTCAAGGGAAAGTACACCACAATGAGGTTTTAAAATAGCTGTCTAGTAGAAACCCTTTTAGAACAGGACCAGGATAATACATTTAGAAAAAAAAAAGCTGCCCATCCTTTGTATAAAAGTCATTTTACAACTGTTCTTCTTTGAGGTACTGTTTAAAGGAAATGAAAGACATAAAGAAAACAAGAGCTTAACTTGTCATACCTGTAAGTGCAAGATACGGCTGCAGGTGGAAAATTTTAGAAACCAGACACAAAAACAATAGGTTTCCCAGGAAGGAGTGAGACACATTATGTCACAATGTCTAAGGAATTTACATTACAAATTGTTAAAATGTTTCTTCTTGCATAATTGATTCCATTCAGTGCTTTAAATCTTGACATATTTTTTGCCAGTTAGACAGACATTTTAAAGGTGTTTTCCTCTGATAAGAAGAAGCATACATTCAGAACAAAAATGAGAAGTGAGAGAAAGAAAATTAAACAGTTTAGTGAGATAATGCCAGTGCAGTTCCAGCAGTTTGGCTTCTGGGTAAAACCTGATTCTGGTCTAGATTGGGTGAGCAATACATTTCAGCATTGTATTGTCAATTTGATATATATATATACTTTCTCCTATCCCAGGTTAATTTGCACAAACAACCATAAGAAAGGAATTGGTTGTGTGAATACACTAAAAAGAATAAACGCTGTGATTCTGTGACATTATCAAAACATTGCGGAAACAATTTTTCCGACCAGTGGCATACAAATTTCTCAAATGAAAACTCTCAGAATTTTAACATTTGCATTTTGTGACACCAGTGATGCAGAATTAACACACTTAAGCTTTAAATAGCTGTAGTAAAATGTTACAAGCGAACACACAACACTCATTTCTATATGTGAAACTATATGGTATGAAATTAGTCTCAAAATTAATAACAAAAGCTTGCATACTTATCCATCAATTTTAATAATTGCTGCAAATGTATCTTACAATCCACAAACAAATACCTTTCAACTTGTGTCTTTGAAATTCAGAATGAAATGAATGTGCAGTGATGTGTACAACTAGAAACATTGTTGGGAACACAAATGTTCCCTTTTGTACAGATATTTTGTACACACATTTTGTATGCATAATCTCCCTTTTGAGATGTTCCATATCAAACACAAAATGTTCTTGTGAAGCACTGAATTTGTATTTGTGGATCAAGTGATACACATGCATTCATTGACATCTTTTTGTATTCAGTGGTAGTTGTTTGTGTGTGGACCATTTGTGTTTGATTTAGATCATTTCTATTTTTTGCATAAACAAATTGTGAAATATTTGTACAAAAGGGAACATTTATGTTCACAAATATGTCTCTATTTGTACACATCGTTGCACAAAGTATTTGAAAGGTATTTCTTTGTGGATTGTAAGATACATTTTGTAGGATTTGCAACATTGAGCAAATTGATGGATAAGTATCACACTTCGTAATGTCATCCCATACAACTGAGCAGTGGTGCAATGTTTTTGGAGCATGCAGCAAAAGATGAAAAACACTTTCAAACCACATTGCACACTCTCAGGGGTTCCTCAAGTATACCTGAAAAGGAAAAAAACAGGAAGGAGTCTGTGGCACTTATACTGCGTTTGTTGCATTTGTTCATTTGTATTACTGTTTATAAAATCTAATTGTCCTACAAGTCAAAACTAATATGGAATGATGACAACCTGCTGTAATAAAAAAATGGCATTCTCATACCTCCACTGAGAGATGCCAGAGAGAAATCACATGACTGAGATGCCAAGAATGCATTTGAGCTGCTCTGGCATGAGAGCTCTTGCCACTCCTACAAGGTCATGTGTCATTGTTTAGGTTTCTGGAACTAAATCAGCTTTCTCTCCTTGCGTGAGGTAAATTCAATTGCATGGAGTTTTGTTTTTCTCTCTTTTAGTCTGCCTTTTGGCCTCACTCCTTTTCTTTGAAGCAGTTGTAAATAAGTTTAGGGAATTTTCCAGGGAGGTTTATATGAAAATATGTATTGAAAGTACAAACCAATAAAAGATTGCAGAGGGTTTTATTGACATCTCTCTTTTCTTGATTTTTATGCTTCTTTACACAGATTGTCTCTCCTTAATATCTTAAAATAGTGATAATATCAGCTCCTCTTGAATAGTTACCTCTGATAATGACTGGTTATATGCAGAGGGAGGCAAATTTCATTATTTTATTTTTTTTGTGTGACATAGTTTGGATGGAAGCATATGATCAATGGAACTTAGTTAGGGTAGTTACCATATATAATTTGACTCAAATGAAAATAAGGCAACAATGAGAAATACACTGTAAAAAATGTCATCATCAGTCACAAAACCTATGCAATTGCTACCTTAAGGATCTCTGTCTGCTTGATCTAACCTCAAAATTACTTTGGTGTTACCAAACGTGACACCCTTGGAACAGACCGTAATTCTATCCTTCTCTCTAGATTGGAAAATGTAACCATAATTGAATTGTTCTAAATGCCATGAGGAGGCCCCAGCATAGGGGCAGGGCCCCCACTCCACAGTGGCTGCAGGAGTGTTCTGTATGGCAACGGGTTCACATGATTTTTCCTCTTGTGGTGCAAAAATAGTTTAGCAGTTTATTTGTTCTAGGCACATATACTGTACACACACACACACACACACACACACACACACACACATACATCAGTAACTGCAGCAGTTTGCTCGAGGAGAGAGGCAGGAAGTAAATGTTCCTCATGTTGAGGCAAGGTTGGAAAATAAAAACTTCTTTTGGCAGAATGCACTGGAGGACAGTTCCCACAACACACTTATCATGCTCCCTCCACACACACACATACACACACTATGTGGATGTGCCGAATTCCACAATGTCTCAGGGGTATAAGGTCATGACTCTAATGGTAATGGATGACGAAGGCACTCCTTGCCAAAGACCAAACTCACAGAGAGAACACACAAACAATCAGTATACAATCAGTACACAGTATGTCAGTGTGATGGTGACTGCTGGGTCAAGTGGTTAACCAATGAGAAAACCTTTGACCTTGTACAGTTGGTTGTAAATTCCTGGTCAGATTGTCTAAACACAAGCAAGGAACAAATAACAAATGTTGGCTTGAATGTTTTAGGCTGATGTGGGTACCTGCTTTTGCCCTAACCACAAAGAAAGAGTCTTCTATGAGCTCTGATGGTCATTTCTTTTTTACTTGAGTCATTGAGATGAAGGAGGGAAACAGAAATGCTTCTGTCATTCTTTTCAAAAACATGGACTGTTTTCATTTAGCAGTGGGTATGGACCAGTGATGGGAGTAATTTTTTGATTACAATGTTATTAGTTACTGCAATCGTATTACTAAAAAAAAAAAAAAAAAAAAAAGCTTATTAAAAAAGCAAAGAAAAAGAATGAAAGAAAGAACTTTTTCAAATTTCAGCTCTATGCATACATATACACTTACATGCATATGCAGAAACATTACCTGCTCAGGACCGTCTCATTTTCCTGTGTTCAAGCCCTGATGATTTTACCAGAGAAACACAAACTTGCCCTGTGCTGACAAATGCTGGAAAAAATGTAAAACTGGAGGATTTCCAAGCCTCCATTGAGACGCACACACACACACACACACACACACACACACACACACACACACACACACACCTCTGTGCTTTGTCAGCAGGCATGGGCCTACTGTATACTCCTGTTGGTTGGATTGGACTAATTTGAGGTCCCCGCTGCAGTGTGCAGGTGATGATTTTTCAGCCTCTTGCTACATTGTTTACTTCCAACTCTTCCCTGCATCCCTGAGCTCTGAGCCGCAAACATGGCAAAGACAGGAAATTAGTACTACAGTATATGCAGTCAAATCACTGTTATTTACAGTACATAATACAAAGAGTGAATGATCTCTAAAGTGTACAGTACATCTGTGTATGTGTGTTTACAGTATGTGTGTGAATCTGATGGCTTGCACTTCCAGGTGTAAAAACAACAGTGTGAGATTTTATCTGGAATCTTCCTCATAATCTGTAGTTAAAACATATACTCAGATACAAAGCCTGATAATTTTTCATCTGATAATAAAATTTAACAGATAGTCCTGGTTGAGCCAATGTTGCTGTGTCAGACTGGTTGGGATGATCAAACAAACAGAGCTATGTTTTGATAGTGCCACAGAGCCAAATTGTTTACATTTTTCAGGTGAATTAACCTTGCAATCAATCACATGACAATGATATTTAACATCCACAAGCTGAAAGTGTGTTTGTGTTGTGATGTTTTTGATGAAAACTCTTTCTTTCAGCTTAGTTTTTCTACAGAGGAAGTCAACTGCTATCTTAAAATTTCTGTTTTAATCAAAAAAGAAATACTCCGGATTCAATACATGTAATGTTTAATTGAGAACATTTGTAGCATGATTCTCGTTTTCACAGAAAATAACTGGTACATTGATAATTAAAAAAAAGAGGGAAAAAAAGCAAACATTGTCGTTACATCAAGGCACTTACAATGGAAGTGAATGGGGCCAGTCCATAAACATTAAAATACAAACAGTTTTACAAAGATTGCCACAAGACATACACATTATACATGTTATCATGATTGTAGTGTGATAAAATCGATTACAGCGTTTACTGTTCAGCGGCGAATGAACGCATAGGCTTTTACGGGCTGAAACCCAGGGGCATACATCTCCCATGAGGCCCAGCAGGAGGAGCGTGCTTACACGCTTTCAGTGCGAGAGTGATTGTTGACATGGTGACAGTGTGCAACCGTTAAAGGCATCCGTGTAGTGTTTGTTCAATGTATAGCAACTTGAAGGGAGCCTCAGCGGACCAGCGAGCCCATGGACCCAAAGGAAACTTAAAGCACCCCTGCTGGTGGTATGTTGTTATGGCAACAAAATTGTGATATTGGCTATAATTTTGCACAGATAATGCTAGTAAGCGATTTAATCGCACTAAAATCATGTGTTTATGAACTGGTCTTATTCACTATTGTATGCGCCTTACTATAACTGTGATTTTTGATTCTTTTTTTTATTAAATAAAAACAAATTGTAATAATCTTTTGTGGTAATCAACATTGCAGATTATTACTGATGATTATAAGATTGTTATAAGATTTTAGGTGTATTATAATGTCATTATGCTTAAATTGACGTAGCATGTCTCATTCATTCTTTAAGACTTCAAAAACCATTGCTACTTTTGCAGAAGGCAAAATAATTTGGCCAAGAACATTTTCCAGATCTCTCTCTCTCTCTCCCTCTCTCTCTCTCTCTTTCATTCTCTCTCATAATCTATAAGTGTATTAATAAGTGTGTCATATTACCCTATATGCCTTGTCTCCATCTCTTTCTCTCTTGTACTCTTTCACTTACATTTACAGTTACACAGACACACACACGTTCATATGTTGGTGCAGCTATCATTACGAGGACTCTTCATAGACATAGTGATTTTTATACTGTACAAACGATTTACTCAATCCCTTAACCCTAACACAACCCCTAAACCTAACCCTAAAAAAAAAACTTTCTGCATTTTTACATTTTCAATAAAACATCGTTTAGTATGTTTTTTTTTAAGCAATCTGAATTATGGGGACACTAGAAATGTCCTCATAAACCACATTTATAGCATGATAACCAGTTTGCAACCTAAAAAAAAGTTTTGTGCTTGGTCTATTTCTTTTCTCCATAAAGTTTGCATATTTTCATCCCCTCATCTGTCTCATGTACATGCACTATAGACACTATCTCTACTGCACATCGCCATGGTGATTTTTGGCATTGTTGTTTTACTGTAAGTTGCAGCTGATTACTGTTTAAAAACGTCTCTTATCAGACCGAGCACTGCGGGACAGCTGCCAATCTGATCTCCCACATAATGAGAGAACACTGCAAAATGGCAGGAAATTCCACTTTGAAGCGACTCCCAGACATACAGATGCTTTTAAACCAGGCCTTTTAAACTAGGCCGTCTGAGAGACAAAAGGCGTATGTTTCTCTTGGGAAAAGGAAAATGAGAGAATGTTAGCTTTAAAATAGAATATGACTGGAGCAAAACATTGTTCAGCATAACTGAATATTTTTGTAATTAATTATTTTTGTCTTGTTTTTGGCAAGATTGCATGCATTTGTATGGAGTTTCAAGCCTCATGAGAATATGAATGAAGGAATTCACAGGGGTGACAACTACGTCAAAGATGAATAATAACAAAAGGAAAATCATATAAGACTGTCTACCAGTCTCTCTGCTCTTTATGACTTTTGTTAACTCCTGCTTATTTTGATCACTCAGAAATGGGGACTCCATGCTCAACCGATTTATTTGATGCTCACACAACAAGTAATGTCTTTCTGCCACCTAGTGGAAAAGTTGGAAATCGTATCAGACTTGTGTCCAGCAAAGCAGCACTAACAGTACTGTACTTCTGATGTAGCATTGTTGTACTGTGTTATGATGAGCTGGTGTTGAGCTCATCATAACACATGGAGTCTTAATACATTGATAATGCCATATAAACTGGTTTCATGAATGTGAAGTATATGATTATATTCTAATTCAAAAGCTTTGGATACAGGAATATGCTTGTATAATATCAAGCAAAAGTATAAACTACTGGAATGTCTCTAGCCACTTTCATCAGTTATTAATGCATGAATTCATATGACTGATGTTATAGTCAATGTTAACTCTTCATTAGTTCCTGATTAGTCCATTCATTAACTCATCGTTAATTTATGCAGAAGTAACTATTAATTCAGGTATTAGTTCATGATTATTCATGTACTGGTATTACAAAGTGTTTTCCCCTAAATCAATTCTGCCATTATAACATCCTATTCAAGAATTAAATTGCTACCACTACATTGCAAATATATGTAAGTTGCTGATATTTTGTAATAATAAAGCAATTGGAAATTTGAGTTGTGTGATTTAAAGGCCAGTCTTTAAAATAAAACACACACACATTTTGTGACTGTGGCTGTTGTAGCACACTTAGTTTCACACAATTTATTTGGGATTTGTGTTCAATAAAATAAAGTCAACTATTAACAAACAAGTTTGTTTTGGTAAGTTTTTGTTGTGTGTTTCTTTCTTGTGACATATGAAGCATAAAGGAGGATACAATCACAGCATAAAAATAAGTTTAAGTTTGAAGTAACTAACACACAATTCCAATTGCATGTGCTGCTATATGCCAATTAAACAAAATGTCTGATATATCTCAAAGTTTTACATGAGTTTTTAAAGCAACACTGGTACACCACTGTATATTGAACATTGTGCAAATTTGGATTTTATGGCAGGGTTGCCATTTAAAAACGGGCTAATGCAAAAAATGCATGTTGTAAGGTACACAAAACCTGGTCCTTTGAGTTACGGAAAAACATCATGGTCTGATGAGCGAGTTTTCACTCTGTTTACTATATTCAGATGGGTTCATATTTGGAGAAATCCAATGGATGCCTACAAATGTCTATTGCCAATTGTAAAAATGGTGGGGGATTCATTATGTTTCATGATTGCACTGCATGGTCATACATCAACCTAACAATGTTTCTAGATTTCATGCTCAGCTGCACCTTATACATCAACTTTCCCTTTGGTTTCCTTGGTTAAGTGTTTATACAGTAAATGGGTTCATTGATGACTAATAATTAATGTATATACATTCTAAACCATTGACATGTGTTTATAACAACATTAATAAAAAGGGTGACTTTCGTGCAATATCTGACAAAAGTGAGCCATATTATCTTGCATGTTATAAATGCTTAATAACACTAATTTAACATCAGTAACCTATGAAAATGTACCTATGTAAAGTGGACACATATGAAGCATTTTTTAAGGTGTTAACAACACTAGAAACCTTTGTGCATAAAGTTCAGTATGGTTTAATTGTCATCAGGCCTTTTATATTATACAGTGTATTCTGGGATTGAAGACCTGAAAGTGTTTTTGCAGAGGACTAACTAGGACTGGATAAGTTAGTTAGGATACCTCTTGGAGTAGCTACCATTATTTAGACATTAATGAAAAAGGGAAAGTGACAACACAAGTGAGTAAATAAATAACAGTAATTACTGTAATATAAACACAAAGCGGACTGTAGCAAAATTACATAATCCCTCTGTAACGCAGTTAAATGGAAAGGAGGAGGCGAGAACCGGCTTGACAACATAAATAATATTTTAATGATTAAATAAACAAAAGACAAACACACACACATGACGGACATGTCCGTAAACGATCTCTCTCGCCTTTATCCCTCTCGGAGGCTTAATTAGCCTGATAAGGGACCGGGTGTGTATAATCACAACCTGGCCCCGCCCTCCACCCTACCACACCCTCTTTTCCATCTAACTAAAATAGTCAATTTGTGAATCATGAATTAGGGCATTTTATGTTAATAAGTGTGTTTATACCTTTGTATAAGTTTGTATAATATGTAAGCTAAAATACTCACTATTTGGATAGTATTGCATGACCACCCTGCTGAAACTTATCATTTTTAAATCTGTCTGTTCTTGATGTCACGAGACATTATTCATTTGTATTTACACATCCCACAACATGACTCATCACACATTTGTTGCACAGTTCGAGAGAGCACTTCAAACAGGCCTTGTGTGGCTAGCTGCTCCTGAACACCAAAGGGGACCCATCTGGACTATTTTAAATGATTTTGTATATAAACATGAACTACACAGACACAGATACACAGTAATGGTGGTGGCCCCAGAATAAATGTAAACAACTTTTTTAAATTAATTAGAAATTTTGAATAAAATACCACTTTGTTGAGGAACGTGGTAAATGACATTCCCAAAATCAAAGGTTTACTGCTCAGAGTCCTTCTTACTACACACATAATCAAGGTATCTTTAGAAAGTTAACACTTGAAATTTTACTATGAAATCTTCAAAATGACTCAATCTGTTACTAACACAAAGATTAAGTGAAAACACAAAAGAAAAATAAATAATATTTAACACTTATTATGAAATAATAAGCTATGTCTCAAAAATGAGCTTTCTGTAAGCCTTTATCTAAGTGCTTCTCTGGGTGCCTTTCTGAAAAGGCCATTTGGAGACTCCAAAAGTTCCCCAAAGTGACACTTGGTTACCAGCTTATATTATAAGGTATGGCAAACTGTTTCTGCTTTAGAATATCACAGTGAACATGTTTGTTATTTTATTGGTTTACAGTAAGACTTACAATCTTATAAATGAGCAATAAATGATTTTTATTTGCCTCTACAAAACGGCCATTTGGAGACTGCAAAATGACCCCAGAGATGCATTCTATTATCTGCTTTTGCTGTGTGGTTCCATTACTTTTTACAACTATAATTATGACATATAATGTGATTTAAAAAAAATACTTTTCAAAAGGGCCATTTGGAGACTCCAAAGTAACATGTGGTTACTGGCTTAGATGAGGCGTAAACAAATTATTTCAGACATGTAAAAAAAAAAATCTGGTTAAAAATAAGACACAATATTAGACAATAGTAAAGACATTTTTTTATTTGCTTTTTAATTTTTTAGAAAGTTACAATTTTTTATATATATATATATATATATAGATAGCTTCAGAGTCTGGTGTGCAAAAAGTTTCACAGTTTTGTTCATGTCAAGTAAAGTATTGCACAAAACATGGTAGTGCTGTCAGTGGTGCTCTGGCATGTACAAAGTTTTTTTTATTATTTCACAGAGCTTGGTTGGCAAGTACTCTGAGGTTAGTTTTCAAAGTCACATTTACAGCATAATCAGGTGCTGATAATGGTACTCAAAGTCACGTTTCGCCCTTCAACGAAAACTCAAAAGCTTCACAATTTAACATCACCAAGGCCTTTAGATTAAGACTGACTAAATATAATGCTGATCTGATTAAATATCTGGGAGGAATTTGTTAAAGTACAAGATCAGGAGGTGGCCCTATGACTATAACTGAATATTGGCACGTAGATGTATTCAGACCGGGACTATAATCAAACATGTGAAGTTTGTGGCAGATTGGACATTGTATGAGTTTCATGGCGAAACATCAAACTTTGTCAGACCGTAACGGCCACGCCATGCAGTGAAAACTCAAAAGTTTTGGAATTTAGCATCGCCAAGTTCCAATACCAAGTTTAAGTCTTTCTAACATAACCTCTTGAGAGAAGACGAAGCTCCATCCCACAGACTCTGAATTAGCAGGGAGTAATACACTGATGCTTCATGACCTTTCCCATAAGCAGTAATCACCATTTTAAGAGTATCTGCTGTTTTAGGGGGACAATATCCTTTCTTACAGTATTTCTCTGTCCCATCATATTAAATATTAATGTTATAAGAATTTCTAAAAATAAACAAATTAAGAACTGTCCACTGCACATTAGGAGAAATGTGATATGAGATGAACTTGGATAATATGCAGCAATATGCGATACAATATACCTAAGATTAATAAGTAAAAATCAAAAGTTATCTTTTTCAAAGTAGGCTTTAGGCTTAGAATACAAATTATGATTTTATTTTATTTTATTGACAAAACATTATTTTCCAATATATCCTGATGCTGTTCTCCAATGTGCAAAATAAAACATTTATTGATCAATATTTTAGTCCTTTTTTTACTATAAAAATCTCCTCCCTGTCCAGATATGCACGAATGATGTGAATCAGCAAAAAAACAAAAGAATTGAAAGTGGAGATTTATGGTTAAAAAAAAAAAACCTATCATATAATTTCTGAAGATATGGATATAATCAAGTCGTGTGGATTACATTCATGCAGTCTGTTTGTGCTTTTTGGACCTTCATATTTTCTGGAAACCATTAACTTGCACTGGAAGAACCTTCAGAGATAAGATATCTTTCTAAAATTTTGTTCGTGTTCATCAGAAGAAAGAAAGTCATATACATCTGGGGTGGTATGGTGTGAGTATATGTTGAGAGCATTTTTATTTTTGGGTGAACTATTCCTTTAAATCATTTTCTGCATAATGATGATTTTCCTGCTATTTCAGGATCCTATGTCATGTTTGCTTATATGTTTACTGTAAACTTTATATAGAAAGAAAATATGAAATATTATAATATAAATATTAAAAAAAAAATAAGTGTTTGCTTTTAAAGCTAGAGTGTGTCAATTCTGCACCAATAGCGTCACCAAACTGAATTGCAAAAATAAGCATAATTTTTAAACAGCTTTTTGAATACACTTTTTATCTGTCATTTGTCAAACTAACACATAGTCCTGCTTCAAACTCACACCATTGGTTGAGCTGGTGTTGTTGAGTCGGGCTGGACAGGATGCTCCAAACAAATAGAAGAATGTCAAAAGTGCCACAAAGCCACAGTGTTTACACTTTTCAGGGAAATCAAACTATAAATGGTTTAATTGTTTCTACATATAAAACTGGAATAGAATAATGTATTTGAACATCCAAAAAAATAACAATTTAATTAAATTACACACATCAGTTTGAACTCTTTAACGTCTTTTTTCCTTTCTGGAGACATAAATGTAATGATAATAATGGAGGAAGATCTTTAGCAGGTTATGCAACCGCCTATAAATGCTACAAAAATAAGTAATAAAATACTAAATAAATCTCATAAGGTTTTAGCCCATTCTGATATTTTTATAATATAAAGTTGACAATGTCTTATAGTTCTATATTGCCAGCAACTCATGAATTAATCAATAAGAATAATTTCATCACACGTGACATACACGTTTATTACTGTTCAAGTATGACACACTCTCCTCTGCTCTTACAATTATATGGTCGCAGGGCTCAGTGTTAAAGATGTGAAGGATCTGAGCATGTCACGTAAAAAGAATTCTATCTATGTTAGGAAAAAAAAAATGTTTTCAGGAGTTCATCAGTTTTAGTTCATGTCACACAGAGCCTGTTGTTTGGAGTTTGGCCTTCATCAACTGCTGTAGACAGGTAAACATGAAGAATCATTTTAATTGATAGGTCAGTGTAATATTTTGGATATTTAGGGATGCTTGTACTCACTCATGTGAGCCCGTGTCTGCTCAGTTCTGCATTTACAGCTAGACAGACACATCACTGGGTAAAATAGGACCGTGGTACTATTTTACACAGTGATCAACTCTTCTCAGTGAAGATACACAAATTTGGGCTTGATTAGCATTACTGGTGCCTTATGGCTGAGCTAATATCCTGTGCCCTTATGATCTCTTCCATTTGAGTAAATCATCAGCATCTTCCTCCAGTGTTGCCTTCACATCACCCAGCGCAATCATCAGCTGTGCCAGGTAGTATGTTATCATAATGATGTGCTTTTCGTTTTCGAGATCAACGACATTGAACTTTGTTAGTGCAATTATAAGGTCCGAAGCCATGAAGACCAGGCTGCCCAGCAGGAGGAATGGTCTCCTTGTACGAACAGCCAGCGTGGCCATTATGACAATGAGCAAGATGTAACCCCCTATGGCTGGAACGAGAACATCTCCATCTGGATCAAGTCGGAGGAATGGCACCAAGTAAGCATAAATTCCACCGCCGATCAACCAGAGCAGGAGGTAAAGGATGAAGAATAAGGAAGAGGAGGATGTTGTAGAATATCGAGAGGAGAGGAAAGACACAGAGTAAAGAATGTGGGCTAGAGCAAAGCAGCCCATTCCTAAAAATGAAAGAAAGAGACAAAAAAAAATAGAGATCAGTGTCAATTGCAAATTAAAATGGTAAGAGATTCAGTATAAAGCAAAACAGATTAAATGTTGGATTATCTTTTGGGGGGAATTTCACCATTACATATCTGGGCCACATTTTGCTCAAAAATCTAAAGAAATTCCAAAAATTGTTTTAAGATTTACAAACTCAATTTCATAAACAATTTTAATGGAATTTGGAATGAGATCTTTAATAAAATAAAGTAGATATTTTTTAAGTTTTATTAATTTAAACTCTTTTGCTGTATTACAGTAAAAAAAAAATGTATGAACATAAATTAAAGTTAGATCAAGAAATTTGACCATAGTTTATTGTATAAATACTTTACAAATGTAATAAAAATATATATGTTTTATGTTTTTTATTGTTACAGCCATGCAAGTAGTTCTAAAAATAAGCAAAACGTAATTAATTTTTTCTTTCTTTATGGGGGTGAAATACAACCCGGACATGTTCTTGACATTTCATGATATATATTCAGAAAGTCTTGGTATGGGGACATATGGGGAATGAACTTTACCATGGATAAAAAGTTGTGGCCACACAAGGCAACAGTCTCCGCCCACTGAGAACAGCAATCCTCCAGCCACACCCATGAGACTCCGCCCCCCATTATAGCTGAATACCAGAAGAGCCAGAGAGAAGACAGGGGCGGCCTTTATGCCAGCAGATAGAACGGAGGGGGCGGAGTCTGGGATCCACAAGAAGAAATATAATGTGCAGGATGCAAAAAATGGGAGGAGATAAAGAAATAGAACACAGGACTGTAAAATAAAAGATGGAGAGAGAATGGAAACAATTAAGGCATCAACAAAATATTGAATATCAAACACAATTTTCAGTGACAGGATTACAGAGGCCAACAGTAAACAGCAAATATCTTCGTTATTAGGTATCAGATATCACATAATGGAGTCAGTGTAATGCCATATATGTGTGTGTGTGTGTACATTTTTAGACTACATTGATAGTAAAACCTGAGATCACCTACCTTGTGGGGCCCAGCCAGCGGTCCCCACGAGGGAAATGGCTTATTGAACATACTAAATGATGGGGTGTGTGTGTAAAAATGCAAAAAGGTTTCTGTTAGGGTTAGGTTTAGAGTTAGGGTTAGGGGATAGAAATTATCGTTAGACCTGTGTAAAATCCCCAAAAATGCATGGAAGTCAATGGAGAGTCCCTACAATGATATAAAAACAAGTATGTGTGCGTGTGTGTGTGTGTGTGTGTAGTTTCTGTAATTACCGTGTTCCTGCGTTGTCTGCGATCATATGCACTTGTCTCCAGGATATCCATCTCTCTCCTGACTTGAACACAGTTATAGAATGTGGGACACTTATTCCACGATTGGGAATTCTGTAATGCCTCTGTGAACTATGTATGCCAGTTTGCCTCATTGAATAGGTAAAGTCTGGACTTTGGACCAATATGAGTGATAATCTGTCAAATTGTTCTGTCATAAACAAACTACACCCCTCACTCTCTCTCTCTCTCTCTCTCTCTCTCTCTCTCTCTCTTGTATGTCCTATTACCCTGTAATGTCATAATCAGTAAGAGCAAAGGTTTAATGATTGAGACACAAGTTCAGGCAGATAAACTGTCTGCACTTTTATTAGTGAATGTTCTCTCTCTTTCTATTTAGCTGTCGCTCTGTCACCTTTTTTAGCTTTTCTTTATCTCTGCCCTTTATATTCTCTTCATTCATTTGCTTTTAAGTCTTGTGTGTCTACACAATATACAAGCAAGTTATCATAAAGTCTAATTGTTATTGTAATAATTGTAATATATTTTTAATGATTATTAGCTTCTCTGATGGTAGTGGCTTAGTTTTTATCAAAAACTAAAACTGCAGAAATGGAGATGGAAGTGTCACTGTTTGTCCCCACACGAGGGCGACACAGACCTACAGTCATAATAATGTGATTTAAAAAGAAAATATAACATAATAAATCATATTTAAGTTTTGTGTGAGGGTCATGTTAAGGGGTAGGTGTAGGGTGTAAGGAAGAATATCTTAACTCCATAGGTCCATACAATGCAAGTGAATGGTAACCAGAACTTTGAATCTCCAAAAAGCACATAAAGGCCACATAAAATAATTCATTTGACGCCAGGAGTTAAATCCATGTCTTCAGAAGCAATATTCTAGGTGTGGGTAAGAAATAGATCTATATTTAAGTCTTTTTTAACCATTAATCTCTACTTTAACTTTCATAATGTGAAAACATTTGATCATGGAGATTTATAATAAAAAATTCCTTAAATATTGATCTGTTTCTCACCCACACTTATCATATAACTTCTGAAGATATGTGCTTTTAGGAGCTTCAAAGTTCTGGTTACCGTTCACTTGCATTGCATGGACTAGAGCTGAGATATTCTTCTAAAAGTCTTTATTTGTGTTCAACAGAATAAAGAAAGTCCTACACATCTGGGATTGCATGAAAGTGAGTAAATAGTGATAGAATTTTCCCTTTTGGGTGAACTATCCCTTTAATAAGGGGTTCTTCAGTTTAGGTTAAGAACTCACCACAGATGTTTCCATGACCACTGCAGCCCTTTAAAATAACCAAAACCCTGTGAATTTACAAGGTCTAATCATTAACACTCCTGTTAACATGAACTTTAACCCCTGCTATCCCACAATCCCTGAAGATCAAACACCCGAAGAGAAAAAACGAAAAATTTGAGAATGCAAAGAGAGTGAGAAATAGAGAAAAGGTGAGGAATTGGCAGGTAAGTGAGGACTGTGAAGAATTGGTGAGATCACCACACTAGAGATAAAGGGGTATATTTGATTGACATTGAAACAGAGGTAGAGAGAATAGAAGAGAGGAGGAGCCACACTGATTATATTAAAATGATCTATTTGAGAGAAATGTAATACAGCACATTCTGTTGTTATGTAAGATTTTAATGCAAAGTTGAGGCCTGCATTTTGGTAACGCACGGTGTCTTGTTTGCCCTTGTAAAAAACTAAATGCCATAATCATTCTCAGATGATTCAAGCCAATGTCTCAAATAATCAGCCTGGTGCTATTTATAACAAAACAACAGATTTGTTTGTTTAGGTTGTTGCATAGGTGTGGATTATCCACAGTGTGCCTGAACTATAACAGAATATACATTCTAGAAATGGCTTCATTGTTCTGTTATGATTGCTGAAATCCATTTTCTCACTTTGTAGATATGGCTGAGAGATCGTCGGCCTTGAAGATTGGAATTGTGGGATATGGACATTTATGTAAACCGGGGCCGTTTCTAGCAATAAGTGGCCACTTAGGGCCCCAGAGCCACCAGGGGACCCTGCAAAGCAAGACTGTACCTGTTAAAATATATATTTCAGAGTGTCTATTTACACTAAGTGCAAATAGCCCATCTTGTTGGGAGAGGCTATTTCCAGTAACTCCGCCCACCACTGCTCAGACCAAACTCAAGACAGCCATGATAGATTTATTTGGGGTCAACTGCTGATCAAATGAATGGGGCAGAGACATTAAACTAGTTAATGTGTTAGACATTTAATGGATTAAGAGATTGGATAAGTGACTATTTGCACTCTAATAGTCTGGTGGAAACACACAACAAACTGCGCCCATCTAGAGTATGCCTCTGCCTATATTATACTAAAAGCTGCTAGACCATTCATGGAACATAATTTTTTTTTACATTTTCTCCCAATTTCGAATGCCCAATTCCCACTACTTAGTAGGTCATCGTGGTGGCGCTGTTACTCACCTCAATCCGGGTGGCAGAGGACAAGTCTCAGTTGCCTCCACTTCTAAGACCGTCAATCTGCACATTTTATCATGTGGTTCGCTGAGCATGACACCGTGGAGACTCCCAGCACGTGGAGGCTCAGGCTACTCTCCACGATCAGCGCACAACTTACCACATGTCCCATTTAGGGGACGAGAACCCTTAATCGAGGCCACAAGGAGCATACCCTATGTGACTCTGCCCTTCCTAGCAACCGGGCCAATTTGGTTGCTTAGGAGACCTGACTTGAGTCACTCAGCACACCCTGGATCCGAACTCGCGACTCCAGGGGTGGTAGTCAGCATCAATACTCGCTGAGCCACCCTGGCCCACAAGAATGTAACATTTTTAAAGTTACTACTATTTTATATTATAGGCTCTCTTCACAAAGAATGGATGGTTATCGAATTAGTGATACTGAAAGCTTCGATTCCCAAAGAGCTCATTCTAAATAACCTTTCAGACTTCACACACAGGTATATTCTGCCATTTTTGTTTGTATGCATCTTTGTATGTACATTGCAAATTTGTTTGAATGTACAGTATGAGGGAGAATGAAAGGGTGACTTGTATGGACACTGAGTTTTATGTGTGTGTTCAATGTGTTTTAGGGACACTGATGTAATCGTGTCATCCACAGATAGTTAGAGTTTGGGATCGGATTTCTGTCATATGCTCACTTCCTGGTAACTTTACTGTTTCCCTCTATATTATCACACCATACACAGTATACATAGAGTATGTGCGGTCCTCTTTGATACAATTTTCCTATAGCTGCTTTGCATGTTTTTGTCAATTTGTACATAAAGTAATGGTCATCTATGCTCCTCCCTCAGGTTGGCAGCCCTTCTGCCCTATCTGACCACCAGCATGAGCAGAAACTCTGCACTGCTGCAAAGTAGCATGGCAAAACACTTTACGTCCCCAGTAGTGTACTATGAGGAGGCCAAGATATTCAACGAATGAATGACAATGGAACTTGCGGGTGAGAAAGTTCTGTTGCAGTTGTTTAAATAAAAGAAAATTCAATTAAAACAATGATTGTCCATGAAAACATTGACAGTAGACCTTTATTTGAAAAATGTTTCCTTTTGTTTTGATTTAAAGCTCTAAACTTCTCTGGCCCTACCATTAGAAAACAGTAAAATACTGCAGATGGACAGTCTTTGGGTAAAAATATGTTATGACCCTTTCACAGGCTCTGTCCATTCGAATGTCTAAGCATCCCTCTTGCTTCTGGCTGACTGGAGGTCTGCTCCCTGATTGGAGCAGAGGGGAGGCGGGTCTTGAACCATGGCTCAGTGGCATAACTCTGCCCCATTGCTCCAAACAACGTGAACACCATGGCAGCTGCTGCAACACTGGGTTTCTGTGGTGTCACTGGAGAAATAGTTTCAGACACCACGTGAGTCACTAACAACTATAACCCGTTTCTACAACTTTCACAACTGTTTGGGTGGGCCGGCTTCCTTACCCACAATTAAACATGTTTCAGCATGTGTTCTTATATTACTGGCATTTGGAACATGATTGAGAAATTATCTTTGCAATAGACTATAAATGGACCAATCAACATATCAGGACACTCTTAAAGGAATAGTTAACCCAAAAATGTAAAATCTCTCATCGCAACCTCATGCCATCAAATATGTGTATAACTTTCTTTCTTCTGCTGAACACAAACAAAGACTTTTAGAAGAATATCTCAACTCTGTAGGTCCATACAATGCAAGTGAATGGTGACCAAAATTTTGAGGATCCAAAAGCATATAAAAGCAGCATAAAAGTAATTTTCTAAAGTAATTTTCAGTCTTCAAGCAAACCAATCAAATTTGGGGTAAGAAAAAAACAAAATTTATCTCCTTTTACACTGTAAATCTTACCATTGCACTCTCTTGGCATGGTCATGATTTCAAGCTTGACTACTCTTCCTTGTACATGACAAGGAAGTGTAAATCGTCACGGAGACCGCTAATGTCAAGATGCACAGTAAAAAAGGAGCAAGGTTTTGACCTGTTACCACCCAAAACTGAGTCTTATGGCATACTTTTTTACTGCCTTTATTGGCTTTTTGTGGCTTTGAAGTTTTGGTCACCATTCACTTGCATTGTATGGATCTACAGAGTTGAGCAGTTGAGATTTTCTTCTAAAATCTTTGTGTTCTGCAGAAGTAAAGAAAGTCATACACATCTGGGATGGCATGAGGGTGAGTAAATGAGGTAATTTTCATTAACTAACTCTTTAAGAGATAGAGTAACACAGCAATAAGAATCTTATTCTCTTTGCCAATTCTCTCCTCCCCTTGTCTTTCCAGACTGCCAGACTATCATATTTTGGAGGTTGAGGTAACTGGTCCTGATGGGTTCTCAGTAAAAACACTGCACCAGAACCCAGCCATACTGGGAGCTGTTACAGGAAATGCTACATACAATTCTTTCTGGAGCAGTTTACTGGGTATGTGTAAATATGATGCAGTAGATGAATACACTGATAAGAGTAGGAAGCAAAAAACCGTATACACAAAATAAGCCAAACCTTTATTTTATGGAGAGAGAAATCCAGAAAGGTATACAGATTTATTTTTTGAAAACACATTATCCTGTCACCTTTTTAGAACTACTCGATTTTTGACCTACTAAAATGTAAAAGTGAATGAAAACCTTGTCCAAAATTGTATTTTAGAAACTTGTTCTGGTTGTTTATCTAATTGTCTGTCTTTTTTTGTTCAGTCTGCAAGTGTCGTGGAGGGAGGGTGTATTTGTGCTGATGACAAATGGATGAAGAATAAAACATATTTAGAACAAAAACAAGTGCAGTGTCATTTTAATAATGATATAGACTTCAATTTCAGTTCTACAGTCAGAATAGACACGATAAACTCATGAGCTGGTGTATATTTGTGCTACAGTACCAATGATGCTCCAGTGTATTAGTTTAGCTGGCTAGCTTTTGCTACATTATGACACTCAAACCTTTCTTTTATGCAATGAAAATGACTACAGTAACCATGCCTGTTTCAGTACATAGTAATGCAAAGGGAAATCTGGCAGGGTGTAAAACTTTGAAAGAAATATAACTTCAATATTGATACAAGGGTGATATAAAGTTCACATTCACAATAAAGTTCTGTTTAAAAACATTATTTATAATGCTTTCACTTCTCAGCTCATTTAATATGTAATGAGGAGAAAGAAATGTGTCAAAAGTTTTTAATTTGTATAATTTTTCACAGTGGCTCTTTCTATTTGACTTATTGTCTCACTGAATTCACTATTAATAACTTTGGCTACTATTTTTTCTTTACTCTGTTATTTCTGTATAATGCCATGTGTGAAAGACAACATAGAAAACTTGAAACAGAAAGGGTTGAAATCACATATGGCTCACCACATACACAAATATGTCATTTATTTATCTTCACATTCAATAACTGCAAAACCAACATGCAGATATTACATGTGCAGATATTATGCTCACTTTTAGGGGAGTGTCATACACATGTCTGAGTATAAACTGCAGTGTGTCTACGTCTGATATAAGGGGTTTATCTTTTGTTTTTTTGTTATGGTTTTGCAAGTTGAACAGAGCGGATATTGATCCGATCTTTCTCAGCCTCCAGTTCTTCATCATACCGTTCATCTTCATCCTCAGCCTCACTGTGATGGGGCGAGGAGTGAAGCGAGTGTGCGGGGGACGGGGGCACTGAGGCAGGTCGCGGGTATCGGAAGCCTGTAGTCTGAATTGTAAAAATTCAAGATTAAATGATTAAATGTCCGAATATTTAGGATTCAACAGAGTTATCAGAGCTCTCTAGATCACTACACTTTACACTATTAAATATAGTTTTATTTATGAAAATAAAAATAATGAAAACAATGTCTTTGTTGTTTGGGCTTACCGAAGTTGGCTCTTGAGGTTCATAAATGTAGGTGTCCGGAAAAGCTTTCGCTAAAGCCATATGCCGTGCAGATATGTAATACTAAGGAAAAAAACAGGGGAGGATGATTAGACTTCAATGCAATGTGTTAAAATGCATGAATAGATGTATAGAGGAAGTTAATTGTACAGTTAGGTTTTCAATTTGGATGATGGACTGATCTAACCTTACTGGACAGTGTTCTAACAGTGTAGTTGTCATGGTAACCAGACAAGTTGTTGGTACAATATGTGTTTATGTGAGTAATTTAGCAAAAAGTTAATTAAGAGGTGATCGAAAGAATTCGGAGTGTGTGTGTGTGTGTGTGTGTGTGTGTGTGTGTGTGTGTGTGTGGTGTCTCAACTAGGAATGGGCATTTTGAGTAATTTTGTAATCAAGTACTTTTACACATAACAAAACGAGAAATTGATTACTTGAAATTTAGAACTTAAGTTCAACCTTCAACTTTTTAACCAGATTTTCTCATGAACAAATGAGCACTATGCATAAACAACAAGATCTAGATTATAAAGTGGAATTTAAAAAAAAAAAATATATATATATATTATTTGTACTCACACATACTGTAGAAACATATGTTCCAAGAAGCGATACAATAAATTGAACTAATGACAACATTTTTGGGAGAACTATCAGCAAGATTAAGATGAGAGAAGCAGTTTCAATGTTGCCCATGACAGGCAAAGGCACAAAGGAAAATCAGATTGCAATATTCGAGTAGTGTTTTTACTAGTTGAATATTTAAAGCTGAAAAATGAAGCTGAATAATCGATTACTTGTGCATATTTAAATGGCTAGTTCACCCATCTTCTCATGATGCATGACTTCCACAGCAGAACCAAAGTAAAGATTTTTACAAGCACATTTTTTTTCTCCATAAAATGGAAGTATACGGGTACTATCAGTCTGCTGGCTATTTGGCGGTACAAGTGTCATATTTAGGCAGTGTAAAAGTAATCCACATGACTCCAGTTGATCAATTAATGACTTAAATCGTTGATTCCGGCCAGCGCTGTATTGATGTAATAAATGACCTAACTCTTGCGTGACGTTCAATCCTCTGTTGTATACAAAGTGCTCGATTCCGATTTCTCGCATGAACGTGCCATTGCGCACATATGATACATGATATGTCAATGGTGCGTCGACTGCTGGCAGGAAGTTAATACGATTTTAATTGTCGATTTATTTTTTACACAGCTCTATCGATTTGCTTCAGAAGACATTAATTGATCAACCGGAGTCATATGGATTACTTTTATACTGCCAAAATATGCCTTTTGGACCGTCAAATAGCCAGCAGACTGATGGCACCTGTATACTTCCATTGTATAGACAAAAAGTGCTGAAATGTGCTTATAAATATCTTCACTTTGGTTCTGCTGAAGAAGGAATGACATACATATCTGGGATGGTTTAAAGGTAAGTAAATCAAGAGAGGATTATACTTTTAGGGTGAACTAACCCTTTAAAGCTGAATGAGTACTTGATTAATCGATTACTCTAGCACATCCCTAGTCTCACCCTGCCCAGATATTTCCAGTCGAGCAGGTCACTGAGGCGCTCGGTCCGGTTCCTCTGGATGATTCTCTGCCTGCGACTCTGCTGACAGAACTGAAACAGGAAAGATGTCAGCTGATTGCACGACTCATCCACCCCACGATACCGTCGATCCAGAATATAGATGCCTAAAAGAGAAAAAAAAATATTGCATTACTCTGTAGTCAAACATAGCCGTTTGAAATTTTCAGATATCTTCACTGTATACATGGCTCTAACCATAAGCAGATGGGTCGGCAATGTGTTCCTCCATGAAACAGCCAAACCCAGACAGATTAGTGGAAATCGATGGAATACCCATCACTGTACACTCAGCTGAGAGAGACAGACATGTGTGCATAGTAATGAGTGGCAGTTAATAATCAATATTTAGTTTGTGTATTAATATTGAAGTGTGTTTGCAGTACGAAAGCAGTTTTACCTGGTGTGTATCCCCAGGGCTCATAGTAAGATGGAAATACTCCAAGGTGGCAACCTCTTACAAACTCTTCATAGTCCATTGGCAGAAGAGGAGAAGTGGAGGAGAGGAACTCTGGATGGAAGATCACCTAACAATATATATAGTTTGAGTTTGATAGATGCCATTTTAATACAGTGCACGTATTTGTATGTGTACGTTTGTACCTTAACTCTGTCCTGTGAGCTGTTAAAGAGGCCGATGCGGCGGATACAGTTGAGGATTGGATCGGTGTTGTCCTCCAGCATGTTGTGAGTGCAGATAGGAGGCTGGCACTGCCGCTGGGTGGCGAAGATGGCACGCTTCATCATGGTTAAGTCCTCTTTATCTAACATCTTAGACACATCAGGTAGCTGCCCTCTGATAAAGAAAGAGTAGTAGAGAAAACTACCACTGGTCCACGATCCCATGTCTCATATTCTACATAATGTCAAACATTTAAAAAATAACTTACACTAAAAGTGATTCATAGAGTTTCTTCCCAAAACGCTCCTTCACAGTCTGTGCAGTGTCCCTGACAACAGTAAAACAAAGACTAAATATAACCATGGATTGCGATCACTGTAAGAACAGTCCTGTTTTCCTAAAGCTTCTGGTAGAATATTATACTTCAGTCAAGCCCTACTACTTAAAATGTGTAACAACAAAATGCTTATTATTAATTATATAAATGTATTTATTATTTAATTCTATATAGTCTATTTCTACATCATTAGTGTATTTCATCATCACCATCTTCCATCATACAGTAGAAACAGAATGACAACAGAAAACAGCAGCTGCAGGGTGGTGTTCTAGGTGAAATTAGGTGTTTTTAATCAGTAGGGTGAGCTACACAGTGTCATTCAGTTTATCAGACCTCACAGTGCAGTTGTCATGGTTACCAGAGCTGTTTCCGTACTGCTTGACCCTTCAGGGTCTCCACATTGAAGTTGTTGGTACGAGCAGGCATTATGAAGAATGCTATTACCGTCACCTCACTGTGATTCACCTGGGCATACAAGCATAGTGTTTATAATTCAGATCAAATACAAAAAAAATTATAAAAGAGGAGTATTTTTCTAAAATTATATCTCAGTGGTTGTATTGCAAGCAGGGTCCAAAATGAATGTTTTGTCAAATCCGGCCAACGGCAGGTGGATTGAGAAATTAAATTTTTCTAGACACGAAAGTGTATTTTGCACTTTTATTTAAAATTGTTGTCCCTATAACAAATGTAATTCTTAAGAGGTTTTTACCCTTATATTTCCTACATATTTGTGGCAAACAGTGCAGGTCATTATGTGCTTCTCATTCTCTGAACTGTGATTTAAACCATGCAGTATTTCACATTTCCTAAAAACAAAGTTATCGGTCAATTGGCCAGTTTATTTACTAGCCAAAGCCAATTTGTACTCACATTTTGTGCTAATCAGTGGCATAGCCAAGGGTGGGCCAGGATGGGTCTGGCCCATCCAGAATATTACAGATTATTCTTTGACTTCAAATTTATATTTAGGAATTCTGATTTCTGAAAGAGTGAAAGAACTATTTGAATTCACCAGTTCTCTGATGTCAAGGACAATTTGGTAAAACAAATGTTTTGTTGAAAACTTGAACCCATCCATTTTTATTGAGGCCCATCCAAAAGTAATGTCCTGGCTACGCCCTTGGTGCAAATTTTGGACCCTGATTGTTAATCACAAAATACAAATCCTCACATGCCAAAAAACTAACCCTCAGTAGGTAGTTAAGTCTGGCCAATGCTTCAAGAAAGATATCAGCTCCTTTATTTGAGAATTCATAGCGTCCAGCAATGAAGAGAAACACAGTCTTGTCAAGGTTAAAATCTAAATTCCTGCAGTGAACACAAACAACAATAACACACATGTATGAGAAAGCGTTCTGTCCATGAACATGTGAATGTGATTGTGTGTATTTTGAGCAGGGACTAAAATCAAAATGTTTTTCATTTCAGTTCATTCTGAGCAGAAACTGAATTTTTCATTCCGGTGTTCTGCAGATTCCTTTCGAAGTGTGGGTGATATACCAGTTGCAGTGTTGCCAGATCTCACAAGAGAAACAAGGGAACTGGTCTGAAAAAACAAGCTCAAAATAAGGGACTTGCCTCACCCAAAATCATTATTTTAGTTTTATTTTTCCCATGTGACGGAATTATCAGGATAGAAATCATAATAAGCTTAGTATACAGTGGTCTATATAAAATAACATCTTTTTAATAAATGTATTCTTAAATATATACCCAAAAATATTTTGAATATACATTTGGCCATCTAAAATCAATTAACAGCCTAAATCTCTCTCTCCTGCACAAACTGCGTGATCACATTTGGACCAAACTTTATCTTAAGTGGGCCAAATAATTTTATTTTAAGTATTTAATAATTGTTTCATTATTTTATTTCATTTTAATTATTTATTTAAATTACAGATCTGCTTCTCAGTCAAATCCCAGCAACATTAAATCTTTATTAATGTATCAAATCTAACAAACAATAAGCCAGTGAGGACTATAAAACAACGGAGAAATTTACTTTTTACCTCAATATTGTTCCTTGCATCTAGATTATTCAAGCATGTATATGAAGAAGATCTAAAAGATAGGAAGGTGCTAGGCTATGAAGAGCATTTAAAGTCAGTAACAGAATCTTGTAATCAATACGAAATTTAACAGGAAGCCAGTGAAGTTGTTGAAGAATAGGAATTATATGGACAGAGTTAGAAGTTTGTGAAATAATCTGTGCAGCTGAGTGTGGCATGGGGGGCATGGTCTTGTGTCGGACTGTGAGAGAGAGAGAGAGAGAGAGAGAGAGAGAGAGATAGAGATAGAGAGCGGTAAGGCATGTCACTTGCATCATAACTATCTCTAACACGTGTCTCTCGTTATAGTGATGGCGGAGGGAGACTTAAAGGCACGCCAGAGCATCGGATAGAGAGAGAGACCAGAGAGTCCAACCCCTGAGAGAGTTTTCAGATATTTATATGTACATTTGTTTTGACGGTTACCGTCGAGGTGCATTCAAGCTGATCATTAAAAGAACTAACCTTGAACCTGCTTTGTTGTCTACTGACTCCTCCATTGTCCACAAACGCAGATCCTTCTACACTAAGTTTTGTACCAGCTGTAATTTATACTAAAGTTTTTGTGGTAGACCAAATACATTTTGTCTTTGTTTTCATGAAAAAATTATCGGAACAAAATTAACCGGTTATTAACCAGCTACCAACATTTGAAAACAAAGTTTTCACTGCACAACAATTGGAAGGGACTTTGTTACTGTTTTCGCTTATGTCCTGCAAAACAAATTGTTTGTATTTGGTTATCGTTTTCATCCCTTGAACCATTTTTAGTCCCTGATTTTGAGCTCTGACCCGTAGAAATGGCCTCTGACAAACTCCTGGATGCGTGCTTTACTCTGAGCGTGGAGGTTCTGGAACTCGTGCATGGCTGAAAACTTCTTGATATTCAGGCCATTTGGAGTCACAATATCTGAAAGACAGAAACAATGGGCACATCGAAAGACCAGAGTGTGAGTGCCAGTAAAGGGACACAGAACACAGAAGTAAGGTGCATGTATTTAGATGATATCATGTAACGGGTAAAAATGAGTCAAACAGCAGCAGTTTCCTAAATTATTGCTTATTGCTAAATTAGTGCTCAAAAGCCTCTGCAGTGATAAGAATCTCAGAACTTTAAAGTATTTTGTCTTATCAAAAGATCAATCCACTTGTGGTTTTAAATGATTACCTTGTCATGTGTGTCATGACTGGAGCTATTAGGATGTTATAAACTTTAAGAGCACTTAGGAAACAGTACACAACAAAAAACAGAAGGTTACAGGTCACCTGGTTTACGCTTTAGTAAGTGTTCGGCCTCGATAGCAGTGATCTGAGAAACAGTGGTGAAGACGTGTGCACAGCGGGCCGCTGCACGCTCCACACAGTATCTGTGATAGATCTGCCGGTCACCTGCCTCCTTATCCACATTAAACTACACACAGAAAGAACGAGACAAAATAGAAACAGACATTACTACTTTACCAATTGCACCAGGGACACCAATGTCATTACTAGATAATGCATTTTCTAAAGAAACTGGCAGTTTGGGCACTCACACACCTCTGCGAGGTTGTTGTAGAAATCTACTTTTCCGGCACACAGGTATCGGCCCAGCAGAGTGGCGTGTGTGGTAAAGATGGTTGCTACGGGTAACTGGCGCTGTCTGCATAACACAAGCCCCAAACCTGCCAGCCACTCGTGAAAATGAGCCACGATGTGAGGGGGGTCATCACATTGAGCTGCATACTGAAACACACACACACACTAAGTAACTGTGAAGTAAAATAAAAATACAAAAACACAAATACAGGGTTCCCACACTTCTTAAACAGATTGGACCCTTTTCACATTTCCAGGTTTGGAATGAGAAGTAAACTATAGTGGGTGAACTTCTATAGGAGGTACATTGGAGACCACAGCATATATTATTTTTACATGCCCATTTGCTCCAACAGCAAAAAGAAAATCCACTATTAACCCTCCTATGGTATTTGGTCATTTTTTATCTAAATAAAAAAATATTCCACATTTAATAAAAATGGTTTCCTTTATCTAAGCAGTTCAAGACTTGGTGACTTTTCCTTCATTTGCCATCTGAACATACAAAATAATAATGCTAATAATAATAATAATAAATATTGGGCTTAATTCAATGTCTAAGTGGACGTAAATAAAAAGCAACACCTTTGGTTTTTGCGGTCAAAATTAACCAATCATTGAAAATGAATGGGAAAAATATAGCTTTTTTTTCTGTCAAATACAATCAATAAATCAGCCATAATGGAGAAAAAACAGACAGAAATTACAGGTTGACACTCTAAAACATCCTCAGTGCAAAACATACACCCACTCACACACAAACATGCTAGTGGGAGCTTTTTTCTACATTTATCAGAAAAACAATAAATCTGTCACAATGCTAAACACACACACTTCGAGGACCCATTCGAAAACGAGATGTTTCATCTCAAGGGGTTATCCTCAACAATAAAAATTCAAATTCAAATGACACACTCAGAAATTAAGGGACGAGAAGATAACACACACACAGAGAGAGAGAGAGAGAGAGAGAGAGAGAGAGAGCGCGAGAGGGAGAGAGAGAGAGCGAGTGCTTTACAGCCATCTTTTGGTCATTGTTGGCATTACAAACCATCTGTTGTTTTCCAGCTGATGACAGCAATCTGACACACACACACACACACACACACACACACACACACACACACACACACACACACACACACACACACACACACACACACACACACACACACACACACACACACACACAAAAGTTTGCGAAATAAATGTTTACTATAGAAAGTACTATGAAATTGCAAAATGTTTAAATTTTCAGAATTTTGCAGTTAATTTCTGTTTCTTGAAGTTCATTTTCTTGACAATATTATGCATTACTCTGAGTTAATACATTAATATGTTTTAAACAAATTATTGGTCGAAAAATGCTTTTTCTTCTCTTTGTAACACCATGGTCAGGTTTGATTGCAAGCGTAAAGACATTAATTAGAAAAACTGACACAGCAAATTAAATTAAATATGCTAAAATTTGACAAATAATAGTTTGATAATATCCAAATGCATGTCTCATATTTTCTTCCCGTTTCAACTTATTGAAGTTTAGGTTTCAAAAATGTGCTTATTTGTAGGGTGACTATATTCCAGCTTGTGGAAAATGGGACAGTCCCCTCCCAGCAAAAATGAAATTGATGTATCCTTCCCTAGGCGCAGATCAATATGAAGTAGAGGGCACATCCGCATCTGTGACAGCTGTCGCCTTGTACTTCTTGTAGAGTTTATCGTAAAATGCCGAGCAGTCCAGTCCAAAATTAAGACGTATGAAAAGCATTGCCTTCATGACTGTTACACCGACTTGAGATTTATCCATGTTGTCCATGCTACATTCATTAATGAGAACACACACTCCACAGATGCAGATGTCCCAGGCAGGCATAAAACAAACTCCAAGACCTTGGCTAAGACTCCAAAGTTGATGGTCTTGCTCTTCAATTCACGGAAAACATCTGTCCATCTCTTAGACGCTGCCGTCTTGTTCATGTGCTCAGTGATGTGACGAGTGACAATGTTTTTCATGCAAGCCCACTTGTCAAAGAGAGTGGTTTCGTCAATCAAACTGAGAGCAGGGATTCTGGAGTAGAAGTGTTCAAGGCTGCTTTGAATGCCTTTTCACTCTGGGATGTCTCTCAGTAAGGCCCACACAGGTTTTCTATGTTCTCCAATGAGCAGCTCCAATTTTGGAGGTAATACACTAATGCTGAATAAATGTTTCTCACTGCACAAAATAAATCATCCACTCACATGTCACCAGCTTCAACAAGGGCATCCAACTGCTTCTTAATGTCAGAGAATGATTCCTCCAGCCTGGTCTGCAAGACTTTTCTTGACGTGCTTGAATGCAACGTTTAGTGCAAGGATCGCTGAAAATGTCTCTTAGAAACTTTGGCCATTTTTCTTGAGAAAGAAAGAATGCATGCAGACCATTGAAAATGTGTAGTATTCTCTCAAGAGCTGCAACAAGAGAGGGGAACTTGTGTTGCCATGCTACAGTAATTTCTGATCGTCCAGCTGCACAAAACGTATATTGCATATGACAGCTTCAGATCTGGTGCGGGCAGAAGAAATTTACGGATCATACATTTCTTTATCAATTTCGCAGTGCAGACAGCCAACCGAAAAATTGACATGCATGCTTCCTTGACATTATTTCCAACTGCAATTTCATCTGTGTGGTCCTTCAAACTGACTCTTCAATCAGTTCACTAACAGGACATCTATTGATAGGTGATTGTGATTGGACAGTTTAATCCAATCATGTACTTCAAAAAACACAGTGTGATTTTACTGGTTTTAAAAGCCATGTCCTTGGCTACATTTGATTAAAATACTGATGTGAATGAGAAAGCACATAGCCGATTTTTTTTAGAACAAGTCGGGACACTAGGAAAAAGTGCTTAAATACGGGACTGTCCCAGGAAAAAATGGGACGTCTGACCACCCTACTTATTTATATATGCAAATTAATGGTAAAATATACATAAGAAAAAAATATAATAAATCCTAAAGAAATGCATTATGTCATTGTTCTTTCTTCAGTGAAGTAAAAATGGCATCATTATCATAAAACAAAAGGGTTACACATTTGACACTTCCAGTCAAAAATGACCGTGAATACCAAAGGGATGTTCCATTTTTCAATACCATAGGAGGGTTAAGTTTCCACGACTTTTCGAAAGAGGTAAAAAGAAAAATGGAAAGATGTATTACGGAAAATACAAATTTTATGTCTCAGCAACTGTTTTTTAAACCCCAACACAGCAGTCTTGGCTAGTTTAAAATATATGACAGTGTAATGTTACAAAGAATAATGTTTTAAATTTACACTAAATAATGAAAATATAAAGAAAAATTAGAAGGGGGAAAAGTGTAATCAAAGGCTGTCAAACAGGTCCATTTCCATGACTGTTCTATGACCTTTTCCTGTATTGGTATAAGCAGTATGGATAGATAGCATCACACACACCTCTCCCAGTAGCCATGCAGTAAGGAAGCCAAAGAGTACAGCATCATTCGCCTCTCTATCAAACCAGGGGATACCAATACTGCAGTTCTCCCACAGTTCACTCTTCCAGCGGTCCAGAGACCAGGCTGTGAAGCCCACGTCTATCAGGATCACATATGGAGAACCTTCGATCAGCCATCGGCCAAAATATACCTAGAGAGAGCAAGAGTGATTTAAATGAATTACATTGATAAAATAATACAGTATTGTGATAACTAAGACTACATTTCCTGATATTGTACTTCTATCAAATTTGGCTGTATAAAGAATTGCCATAGCTAAAATCAAAGATATATTTGTTCAGGTTTATTATAGAAATATCTTATAACAGTGTTTCACAATCTTTTTTGCTGCAAGTACCTCTTCATTGACACAAAACCAAAGATGGGTACCAAAGACTTAATATTTTTAACATTATTATTAATATTGATAATATTTATTACAATCAGTAGTATTATGATCTACTAACATCCCAAAAGTTGTGCTTCTTTAGCTCGGATCACACTAAAAATTATATTTGTTCAGGCTGGTTTAACTAATGCGCATGCTAGTTCTCGAGTTGATTGACAGGCAATGTCTGTATTCCAATAGTGACTGGCTCTTTTACCAGTTAGGCGGGACTTCCTTTTCTACATCTGCCATATTGGCCATTCCAATTTCACTCATTCGTTTTAATACAAGTGCTCTGTCTTGGGCTAATAGTCTTTGGTTTCGCCCAAATGCATCCACTGATCACAATTCATACCAACAGGAAGGTGACGACCCACACCATTTCGTGACTTTGATGACATCACAGTGTGTCAACTAAAGAAGCCACTTGGATTAGAGTGGGCATTCGCTTATTCTTCCGATAATAGGCTACATTCTTTAAGAAACACGAATTACCGATATTCTAGAATTGAGGATTTACAAATGCATTTTATTTGATTTCTGTTCATGTCGGTTTTTGGCAAAGTGACTCAGCAAACATGGCGACACTAACACATACAACATCTCTCCACCTCTGAGGAGAAGTTTTTTTCAGAAATCTGAAATGGACCAGTGTGAGACTGATATAGCCTTTAACCTTTAAAACACACACACTAAGGGAGATGTAACACACACGCTTTCCAGAATTAAGGTTTAGGGTTTCACTGAGAAAAAAACAGTCTCTGTGGTGTGTGCACATATATTAGTGGGGATGAATAGGGGGCACACAGACCCAAGAAAAAAGAAACTGGTTGACTTTATGTACACATACTCTTCAATGGGAAAGCATTATGCTTGCTAGCTGGCAAATATGGGCTTTATTTGTATGTATATGTGTGTATGTATACACCTTGCACCCGCTGCTGTTCATTTTTTCAATGGTTCTCCTGAGTGCTGCGTTGCAGGGTTCAATCAGCTCCACTTGCATTCTGACGTTGGACTCCGTATACGGGCCCACCAGGAAGTAGTTCTCCCCCCATTCCTCACAGGTCAGGCGCACCTTGGTCTGGATCACAGTGTAAATGCCACCAACTGACACAAAACCAATACACAATTGAAGAGTGGAGAGTTAACCTTTAACAGATGTATCCCAAATAGGTCCAACAAGGTGAAAGCCAACAAACCCTTCGAACTACAGCATAGTTTATCCCAATATCCCTGTGACCCCCTCTTGACCTTCAGCTAATCTAGCTGTTGATAACATTCACAGTGCAGCAATCACCAACCAGAGTCACATGACTCTTGTAGTCAGGTACATAGACGGATACAGTATCTGTGAATGCTTGGCACTTGAGTCAGACTCCTAAAGACCTTTTGGTCTTTTGAGGTGTAAACACTAATCCATCCTGAATGTGTCCCGGACAGCAGCGAAGTGCCTCCTCTCACCTGTCAAAAATAAATTGACTTGTTCTTCCTTTTCTTTTTAAAAAGCAAAAATGACAGGTTACAGTGAGGCACTTACAATGGAAGTGAATGGGACCAATTTTTGGAGGGTTTAAAAACAGAAATGTGAAGCTTCTAATTTTATAAAAGCACTTAAATTAATTCTTCTGTTAAAACTTGTGTATTATTTGAGCTGTAAAGTTTTTTAAATTGTAATTTTTTTCAGTCGTTTAAGAATTGTTGACATAACATTGTCAAGGAAATGAAGTTGCAAAATTGGCTATAACGTTAAATAGAAAAGGTTAAAAAGTGATTTTATCACACTAAAATCATGTTTACACACATACCCTTTATGTCTTGTGGTTATACTTTTGAAAAAGTATTTTAAAGTAAAAAATGTGTCCCCCATTCACTTCCATTGTAAGTGCTCACTGGAAAAGAAAAGGAAGAAATGATTTTTTTTGTGGTAATCAACATTATTCCAAAAATGCTTTCGATTGAGCTTCACTTGTATTGAACTAGAAATATTCCTTGAAGTCTGATTTATGCTTCTGAATTGAAACTACGGCCTAGGCACTAGTGGCCAACACGTGGTTTGCTTTTATAGTTCTGCGAGTACACAGCCAATATATTAATTATACATTCAGAAATAAACTAAATCAATGTAATTATTAAAGCAAAAGTATTTATTACAATAGCATTAAAAACTAGTTCAAAATATGTGAACATTGAAATTTAGGTATATATTATACATGTTGCCTGCATTGCAGGAAGCAAATAAATGAGAAAAACACTGTATGCTTTCTATTAAGTCGCTTAAATAATAATAATAAATAAATAAATAAATATTTTAGTATACTTTTGAAATTTTGTGATGAAAAAGAAACGTCAGGCTATGGCGTAAAATATGCTGTGTAGGTGAGACACAAAATAATAAATCGGCCTTTAAAACTCTGAACATTTTAAAAACCGGATACATTCATAAGCACGAGAACTTAACTAATCTGTTTCAAATTATCTGATATCAACATGCAGGGACACAGATGAGAAGCACACACATTTGAAGCTCAGCTAACACAGGTACTCCACTAAAACAATGGATAATTCTGCTCTAAATGTTGCGTTTGTGCTTAGAAATAATTTTAACTGCATCTGTAGGTACAATGCGCCGTTTTATTCGCACTTGTCATAAAATGTCTTGTGATTATTTAGCAGAAACAGTGGCAAAATGGGCGAATTCCAAATGCCGTTTTTGCGCCCTTGAAGGGCACTGCAGGAAGGGGACACCAAATGAAGGGGTGTTCCAAACGAAAGTGGGCAACTCAAGTCCTCTACGGAGGACCCTTCCACAAGGCCGTTAGCAAAGGGTGCAGCGATGGTCACTTCGAGGAAGTAATTTTACTGTTTATGATCATGTGACTCTGGGTGGCGTGTCCTTGGGGTTTATTTTAAAGCATAGGTTGCCAATCAGAACATATTACATGTTCAATAGCTCGGGCAAGCGTTATAGCCCTTTTATAACAGATACATCTGCTCTGCAATTTGCATTCGTCCTCATACATATGAGAGTAGACAGCCATAAGCAACGATATTCCAAAAACCACAACAAAAAAAAAATTCTATTAGCTAGTTTTTATTTATTATTAAGACCTCTCATGCACCAAATAACTTTTGGCAGGAAACGTTCATTTGTGTATTTTATATACATTTATGTACAGATATATTAGTATTGTTATTAAAACAGCAACAGAAAACAATTTTAAATAAAGACACAAAAGGCAATGTTTAAAAAAAAATACTACAAAATGTATGTGAGCTCCACTGAAATCACACCCATTGACCTTATTCACAGTGGTACCATCTTTGATATTTGATGGGAATGAAAACAGGGCTGTGAGGGATAGACTTACCATCTCTTCAATGGCATGGGCTGTATTTTCCAAAAGCATCGCAAGTGAAGTAGATCGTAGAAACCATTGGCGCCAATGGTCTCTACGATCAACTTAAGCTTGTGACATCTAATTTTCCAGATCTCACATTGTCTGGAGTTTTTTTTGTTTACTGGAATTTCTTGGAAAGATCCTTTACAATGGTTCGTCAGCAGAACGATCCAAAAACACTTTAAACAACTGTACAACCCATTGAAGAGACTGTACATCTATATTAGGAACCAAAGTGTTCCTAATAAAGTGCTCAGTGACTGTACATCAACACTTTGTATAGAAATTTCAACAGACTCTGTAAAAGTATAATATGGTTTGTTTACCAATCCAGCTCTGGTTACTGGAGCTTAAACCTTTAACCTTTCATGAGAGTAGGGATGCACTGATCCGATACCTGGATTGGTATTGGCTCCGATACTGAAGCTTTTAGACAGATTGGGTATCAGTCCGACGAGCCCGATCCAAATCTGATACTGTATCATGTTTGTTACTGTCAAGCTCCAAAAATGACATAAAAGAACCATTAAAACACCATTAAAGCAGTTCATGTGACTCATGCATTTTATTCAAAGCCACTTGAAAACGTGTGATAGCTCTGTGAATCACAAAAGGCTGTGTTTAAGAAGTAAATATATAGTATGCGCAGCGACAGCACGTTAGTGAATGGTGCTGCTCTAACACAAACTCACACACAGGCTGGTGATGCACTCAAGGCTAGTTTTAGCCTTCACAGCGGTGCACAATATTTGAGTGCTACTCAAGAACAGCATCTCAGGTGTAGATGCTAAATAGTTTGGTGCACTTATAATATTCATTTAGAACGGCACCGGAGGTGCATTTGACCAGAATTTGAATAAGAAGCGAATTAAACAATCGTGAATTTGTCTACAGACAGACAGACAGACAGACACACACACACACACACACACACACACACACACACACACACACACACACACACACACACACACACACACACACACACACACACACACACACACACACACACACACACACACACACACACACACACACACACACACACACAGGATTCCTGGACAATTTAGAATGTCAAAATAAAAGCGTGAGGGTTTAGAAAGTGCACGATTTAAATATATTACTGTTGTATTTAAAATTAAGTGAACAATAATATTAATAACAATTTATTTATGATTATTATTATTATTATTATTATCATCATCAGTATTTGTTTACAATTTATAACAATATTTATGTTGAATGGGTTCCAAAAACTAACTGGACTGATGTCTTACAACTAAATTGAACAAAATAGAGATCTGAATCCATTAAAGTTGAAACATTTTTGGAAAAAAAAAGAAAAAAAGGTTTCTTTTCTACTGAAGTCTTGAAGACTGTACTTTATCCAGTATACTAGTTAATAATAATGTCTTAACAAGCTATATATTTATATTGAAATAATGTGTAGTTAGAGGTTTGTGTTTCTTTCCATATTAAAGAGCTCAGCCAATTAGTTCCACACAATAATGTAAAGATATTCTAAACTGATTATGCAAAAAACAACAGTGGTATTGGATCGGCCGATACTGACTTTTCTGATATCGGAATCGGAAGAGAAAAATCTGTGCATCCCTACATGAGAGAGATAAAATGCTCAAACCTAATAAGGATAGAGAGAACAATAGCCATTCTTTTGTCATAGTTTAAGAATCTTATCAAAGCAGGAACCAATGCACACAAACTCCATATTTCCATGGTATTCCAATGTGCTTGAAAGGATACCATGCAATTAGGGATGGGCATTCATCAATAATTTGGTATTCGAAGATTTAAGCTCATAAAAAACAAATACTCGAATATTCTATTATTTATATGAAGGTAATTAATGAGAAAGAGATGTTGTAAAATTATTTATTTAGTCATAAATGTTGCATCACCATTTAAAGATTAACAAGATTCTAACATTCAAAACAAGCTTATATTACATCCTGTTTTTTTTGTTAAAAACATTTAAACAAGCAATGCGTGAAAACAAATAAGTACAGAATGAAAGCATTTAAGCTCATGCAAAGCGAAAAAGAAACCGCTAATAAAGTAGACTGACGCAATAAACATACAGGACAATTATAAACACACGGCATATAATAGTTATCATGCTTATATTGTATCACATGTCGTGTTTTTGTTGAGAACAAAAAGCATATCAAGTAAACTATACACATTTATACACACCAGTTCCTTCACTAGCAAAGTCTTTCTCAGATGCCATGCTTGTTGTTTACAGAAGTGTCACGTGAATTACGTTGCAACGGGGGACGCAGCTTTCTGATGAGTTACACATATATGGGAGTAAAGTGTACACCGCTTATACAGTACATTTAAACAGGAACCCAGCTTTGTCACAGTAAGTCACAATCTGGCAATTACCCACTTTTTGGTGTCCATCTGAACGTACTGACAGAACGGTTTGCTCAACAAATATGATCAACTTTTGTCCACGCTCAACAGCGCCACCCAGTGCATTCTGTTATAACTGTGAGTTAAGTTTGTGTGTTCAGGATTTAACATGCATCTCACTGTATATATGGCCAGCAAAGCAAAACTTTGCCAAATTCAAATAGTATTTTTACTTTTCAAATACTTATTGCAAAACGAATACTTGAGTATTCCACTACTTGTGCACATTCCTACATGCAATGGAGTGTCTGAAAAACATGGTACTACCACTGCACCTTTTTCGTAGTACACACATGACATGTCAAAGAAATTCAGAGTAAAAAAGTATAGTTACAACTAAATGGATCTTTAAGCGCATTACTGACAATGTCTATGAGGAGATATTATGAAACAGACCATATGCAAGACATTAACAAAAGAACGCATACATACACACCTTTATTGGCAACTTCCCATGCAATCTCGAACAGGACTGCATCCTCCCGATCAAACTCTTCATCCCATTCTTCAAGACCGGACAAAGAGGTGACTGACAAACTGCGTGCCAGGGGCATGCTAGGTAGAGAAACACAATGATAATATGACTTAACATGCACATTTTGCATATACTTACACGTAAAAAACTACTTGAGTTGCAATTTGTATAATAATTTCTGTAAGATCACAGCTGGGCAACAGCCAATTACTGTGTAGCCTATATTATAAAATGCATAGGAGTGTGTTGAGAATAGTCTCAGCCTTATCTGTATAGGACACCTAATACTGAAAATGATCTGTAGTTTATATCCAGCATACAAATCTGTGTGAGTGTATGTGTCAAAGCATGTGTAGCCTAATGTGATGTGCCAAGAGCAGTCAATTTCATTTTATGACCATCAGGCAGGCAAGGATGAACAATACCCCACACACACACACACACACACACACACGCACGCACAACATACAGTTCCTCTTCTCCAGAGAACTTAGATTTATTTCCACAGAAGTTCATCATATAAAATATGCAGATACATTCAGACTTACTAATTTCTGACTTTGCTCTTCATCACATATTTTATCTCTTGTCTCTATAATGCATGGTATCCATATTTAAAAGCCTCTTCGATACGAGCAGAGCAAGTGCATTTAATTCAGACCAAGTGTTATGAAGTATACAAATGCATTGTGATGTTGTGCCTTCACCTCAACTCATTACCTTTTTATACAACAAAGCAAAACGTAATACACCGGAAAGTCATTCAGACTATCACCACACCCATCACTTACGAAATACCTTGAGCAGCATGCGTTTTTTTATTTATTTTTTTACGAAAAATTTAAAGAAAGGATTGAAAGGTTCTTATTGGCCATAAACCCAGACTGGATTAATTTACAGAATAACGGTACATACACCTTCACATACTGGATGCTTGGATTATAAAACCACTCTCTACTACTATTCTTCTCGACTTCAGTATTAGTGAAATGGTCTACAAGAGTGAGGCTTTTTAATAATCCGGACTCCTTTTATAACTGTCTCACGGTGCGCGTGAGTGCGTGCGCGCTGGCAGGGTACGTGCGTTCTGATCACACATCACATGAAGTCAAAGATACATCGTCAGTGTCACCATAACAACAGTACAAGTAAAGCGTGTTTTGGGAACATATATACGTGCATGACTGTAAGTAAAATAAAATAAAATAAAATAAAATAAAAACACAGGAAGGACAGACTGCCCCGTAGGTTTGACCCGTGAAAAGTAAGTATTATGAATCACGGGCTTTGCGGATGGACTGTCGTGTTCCTCAGCACGTTTTTAAAGCGCATGGTTACTTAATTACAGAGTGACAACACACACTCGCACGCAAAACAACAGTTAAATTTGACTCACTCTACGGTAGCGTCTTTTCCTCGCTCAGCAGCACAACCCTCACATCTGCTGGAATCAATCAGCAGGAGGTTGATCTTACAGTGGGCGGGGCCTTTTGCGCAAACTCTCAATTTCTATTGGACAATACATCAGTTCGTCAGCTCGAATGCGGCCAGCAATGTTCTAAAATGAAGGCGTGTTTTATTTGACGGTGTCCCCGCCTCCTTGATCTCTCGGTAAATGTCTACAGAGAGCTAGGCGTTTACGTGTATAAAACATTTGATTGGCTAATCTAGGAATTTAGAAAAACAATCTGGTTGGTTCAGCGTCATCCTTGTCGACCGCTGACAACTCATGATGAACGCAAGATGTCTTCTTCATGTTTCAGTATTAATCAATGCTATTACTTATATGTATAATTATCGGGGTATAAATACCGCAAAGAAACAGCCATATACAATATAAAACAAGTGAATAATTACATAAAAATTACATGAATAAAGTATGAATTATGACAACATACATAAATACAATTAATAATTTACAAATATAAATGAAATTCCCAAAATAAATACACCTCCAGATAACATACTCTTAATCAGTCATTCTTCCAATAATTATTTTTAATAAAAGAGATGAGCACGTCGCTGTCGTGTTTGAAGTACAGCATATGGAGTAAAAAAATACAATAATTTTACATCAATACAGAAAAGCTTAAAGTTGGGGGTTGAATTTGAGTTCATGAAATTGTCCAGAATGGGTTAACTGAAGTAACATTTAAGTCAGTCCATTCGGCGGGGATCTCTAGAACGCTCCCGGACAGCTATATTCTATGGATACATACTGGCGACATGAAATATATCTCCAAAACGTTTGATCAAGATTACAATCAAATATAATATTTCAAAGTTAAATTGGACAACAATAGTATCATAAATGGTGCTTATTTAGCTCAAGCTAACTTAAAAACAATACTGTCATAACCTTAAAAAATATATTAATAATAACAAAATAATAATAATTACATAAAAAACGCAGTGAAAACGAAGTCCTTTACATAATCACACTCAGAAAACAATGTGGTATAGTTTCAAGATTAGATGACAAAATGTACAAAGAAGATATATGCCCAATTTAGATTTCGTAAGAAAAGAGTATAGCACGTTATGTAAAATATTGAGGGAATTTATTTCACGCTGTTAATATTTTTGAGAATGCAACGGAAATAGTGCAGTGTGGTTATTTACAGCAAACGCGGTCGTAGAAGATACCACAGATAATTCAACACTAGAAAATATAATATATACATTTATTGCAGTCTTTGCAGAATTGTTTTGTTCGCCCTTACTTAGGCCCCTTGCTCATACACGACCCTCTCAACATGGCGGTTTATTCTCGTCTGTGTAGGCGAATCACTTCCTAGATTTCTACCAATGGCAGTCCTTCTTGACCCTACGCATTTTTACCGGGAAAACGAAACTCGCTCACGTCCGGTGACAACTAAAATTCAGTGAAGTGGCGGGAGATTTGTTGAGTAGTTGTATGGAGGAATAGAGCCGTAGCTGGAATAAAAGGTGAATTATTTAGCATTTATTCAGAGGTAACAGTGCGCCTCATTTACAAAGATAACCGAGTGCAGCTCATTTTTGCGGTATGGCAAGAGATGGCTAATTGCCTTTGTTGATTGCTTGCTACTAACATGTTTTGCTAATTTTCATGTTTGATAGAGTTGCCTTTTATTCGCAATGTAAAAGTAAACATTATGAGGCATGGATACTATTCATGCGATCATGTTGTTGCTGTATAAATCTCTAATTTCTCCAGATTATGTTATTAACAAAGCCATGTGCGTTAACGGAATGCCTGCTATGTATTTTATATTTTTCTTGAAAAACGAAATAATGTTGAACATATGTACAAAACTTTGCAATAAATAAGCCGAATCAATAACAGAAGTACATTCAGTACATTAAAAATAAATGTAGAGGACATTTTCCTAATGCTTCGCTGGATAAGTATTGTGTCTGTCAAACTCGTAAAACAAGCCAAGAAATGGTAAACAAAAACTCTTTATTTTCATATACTCGCATTTTATTTTTAAAAGTTAATGTTTCAGTGTTTCTCTGCTTCAGTTTTAATAACAATGAATTCCACCTAGAGTGGCTCTTCATTACATGTAACGTGCCTTATGTTTTCAATTTATTATACTCTATTCTCTCTCCTAATTAAATGTGATACAGGAGTTTAACTCTGTATAAAGTATACATTCAGTTGGTACATAAAGACTTAACCCTTATTTTGCAGGACTGCTTCAGGATGGACTTCAAACGTCGTAATGGAGCCCCTGTGAAGGGTGGAGCTTCACAGGCCAAGAAAGGAAAAATTAACACTGAATGGGAGGATAGTCCCTCCCAATTTGAGGAGGAACTTGCTCTTTTCGATGATATGGATATGGAGGTGGAGTCAGGGGAGGGGCAGGCAGGTCATGATGTAATTCCAGTGGGTATGTATCTGTGGGTATGTATGTTTGTAAAAGCATACTAACATACTAACATACTACCCTTACTATTTCTGCAGTCTATAGTATGTGTACTTTAGACAGAATCCACATTTTCTTTATGTATAGAATACCCAGATGACCTACCACATTTGTGTCATGATGTGTACTGTATCCCATGTTCTCTTAATTTACTCACCCTCATGCTATCTAAGATGTATGACTTTCTTTCTTCTGCAGTACACAAAGATTTTTAGAAGAATTTCTCAGCTCTGTAGGTCCATACAATGCAAGTACATGGTTTTCAGGCCTTTGAAGCTCCAGAAAGGAGATAAACTCTGCAATGCAATTGAAAAGACCAATCTTTGCATCTATGTAGCAGTCTCCTTAGCAATCATGATTTCAAGCTTGATTACACTCCATATAGCGCATCTAGCACTCTGTGCACATGTCAAGCACTAGGAAGTGCTTAAACAAGTCACCACAAACTAAAGCTATTCCACCAACATAGTTGAGAAAGGTTGAGTATGATTAGCTAACCATGCAGAGAATTCCATGCTGAGAATGGTTTATAATCGTGCAGAACCGTGCTCAAGTAGAAATGCTACTGTAACCGTGCCGTGCTCAGAACCGTTCATTCCGATCGTGGAAAAGCACCTATTGATCAATCCACTGGAGTCTTACTTACTTGGAGGATTACTTTTATGCTGCCTTTTTATTTTTACATTTATGCATTTGGCAGACGCTTTTATCCAAAGCGACTTACAGAGCCCTTATTACAGGGACAATTCCCCTGGAGAAACCTGGAGTTAAGTGACTTGCTCAAGGACACAATGGTGGTGGCTGTGGGGATCGAACCAGCGATGTGCCTGCAAAGATCTGGCCACCATTCACTTGCATTGCATGGACCTACAGAGCTGAAATATTCTTCTAAAAACCTTAATTTGTGTTCAGCAGAAGAAAGAAATTCATACACATCTGGGATGGCATGAGGGTGAATATATGATGAGGGAATTTAAATTCCCTCATCATATATTGGTGAACTATCCTTTTTTTTTTTTTTTTTTTTTTTTAAACAGTTTTGTTTTGAAAACCGCTTTCCCACCATCTGCCATTTGTCAAACAAAGTGATAGTCCTACCCCAACACACTCCATTGGTTAATTAATGTTGTTGGGGAAGGTCGCTCAAAACAAACAGCAATTTTCATAGTGCAACAGAAACAGTATTTACGTATTTTCAGAGAAAATTACCCAGTGAATGGCTTGCTAATAGTTGTCTTATAATAACCTGGGATAAATATATATATTTTAACACTGAAAAAATGTGTATACTTCAGCTGCCAAAAGTTGAGAATTTTACACAAAATTGAAATAAAAAATTTAGAATTGCATTTTATTTTCCGAGGTGAGCTGGACTGTGCTCTTTTAACATAAGGTCATGTGGCAACATTGTAGCATACTGATGTTTAAAGTGTTTATTGTGGCTTGTGGTTTATAATGGCTAATGTTTTTTTAAAAAAAATTTAAGGGCAGTAATAAAAACAGTATTTAGTGTACATGTACTGCACCGTATTAAGTAGTAAACTAGGTCATAGATATGTGTGTAAGGGTTTGCCAATGGTGTGACCCATTTTGTGGCCCTGTGACCTCTGATCTCATCTTGAACCACCCTTTGTCCAAAGGTGAATTATTCTCTGCTGATCTTAATCCACGGTGGAAACGGCCTCATGCACCACCTCTTCAACCAAACTCAGACACGCTCATCTTCCAGCAGATAGACCTAGATTACTACCTAGGTAAGACAAATGCTCTGTCACAAATGCACATATACAAGTCTATATTATCGACCAAATCTCCCTCACCATCTTGCGGTTCTGTGTGTTTTTCTGTATGTAGGTCCTGCAGTTGCAGGGATGCCAGGGCAGGTACAGGGAAACGTGCCAATCGTGCGCATGTTTGGTGTGACAGACAGTGGAAATAGTGTGTGCTGCCACATTCACGGATTTGCTCCGTACTTCTATGTTCCTTCCCCCAACGGTGAGCCACCAATCAGACGATTACGTTGAATATTATTGCGCATATTGGGGCGTCTGCCAGGAGCTCTCTATTACTTTGTTTCTTTTCTCTCAGGTTTTACAAATGCACACTTGGCTGAGTTTCAGAGAGAGCTGAACTCTGCTGTATTGAAAGACATGCGTTCCAATAAAGACAACATATCAGTCACTGTGCTGGCAGTGGACATCACCAAGAAAGAGAGTAAGTAAAGTGTATTATATTTTAAGGACTGTAACCATTTGTTTTTTTTAAAGTCCTTCTAGAGCTGTTCAGGTTGTAGTCCAAACACCCAGAAGAGAATTCACCATGGATTTTCTCTGGATTTTCCTATGGGTTATTGTGATGGTGTTTCTGAATTTATGAGTAAAAAAAGATCTGTGGTAAACAATACTTGAACATAAATTACATACTTTTGTACCTCAAACGTGAATTTTGAAGTTGTATTGAATTACATATTTTATAATAAAAATAAACACATGGCAACTTAAAAATTCACATGTGAGGTATGGCTGTGAAATTGATGTTGTAGAACAGAATGTTCATGTATCGTCAAGTAATGTTTACCACAGACATTTTTTTTTTACAAAACCCATAGGAAAATCATGAGGGAGCTCATGGCGAATTAGACTTCCGTGTTTGCCTTTGAATTGACGTCACGGCTAAAACGCTCTATTACCAGACAGATATCTCAACACAACGTTACAGCAGTAATAGGGTAAAAATATAGATTTTTCCAATGCAACGTGATCTTCATTTGAACAATCTTGATATCTAACCTTGAGTCCAAAGATTATATTTTACTATATGCGCAACCCTCAACAATGCAAGTAAATCACTCGCATATGCAGCCAAATTTTGCTAGGGTTTCCGCGGATCCTTAAAAAGTCTTAAAATGTCTTGAATTCAGTTTTCTTAAACTGAAGGTCATAAAAAGTCTTAAATGATACAACAAAAGTCTAAATTTGTATTTAAAGAGGTCTTAAACTTGGGGGTGGAAAGACAGGAATAGTGAAATGACCTAATATGTAGGATTGCAAAGGGACGGAAACTTTCCATGGGAAGTTAAGCTGGGGATTTTTGGAAATATTGGAAAAAACTTTGGACTCTTGTAGTCTGGCCCTACCCATCGCATGAAGGACACCCTAAGAACATTTAATATAGGCTACCAATTTTAAAAATCTATTGGACTAAGTGGCTTTCTTTCAACACATTATCGAATCCACACAATCCAATATCAATCGACTTCTAATTTGTATTTATTTATATAATGGTACATAAACCAATTTTAATGTTATTTATATATATATATATATATATATAATATAATATAATGTGTGGAAAACATGTCTTGAGTATTTAAAACTTGCATATATCCTACTCTATTTGCAGGGGTGAAAATTTCATCAAAATGTTGGGGGGGACAATAAACAACAATTCTCAAGAGCAATTTTTGAAGGGGACACCAAGGGATTTTTTGTTGTTGCCCCATTTGCATTTGTATTATTTTATTTCTTAAACAATTATTTTAAGAATATATCATTATATTATTTACAATACACATATTTTAATGATATTTTAGGGGGGTGACAACCCTCAGATAGGGGGCCCTGACCCCCCCGACCCCACCCGCGATTTCTGCCTATGTCTATTTGAATGAAACACAATGTTAAGGCCATGTTGAATGTGTGCCCCTGCCTGTTTAAGGAAGAGTCTGTGATATGGTATTTATTTTGAGATTGTGTGGGTTTGTTTTGGTATGGTATTTTATTTCTTCAGGTGTTGGAAAAAGGTCTTAAAAATGGTAAATCGTCTGCACTTATATAGCACCTTTTTAATCTTAGTGGTATTCAAAGCGCTTTACACTCATTCACAAATTCATACACCAATGACAGCAGAGCTGCTATGCAAGGCGCTAGCCTGCCATTGGGAGCAACCTGGGGTTCAGTGTTCTGCCCAAGAACACTTTGGCATGTGGAGTTGTGTGGGCCGGGAACCACCAACCCTGCGATTAGTGGAGTACCTGCTCTATCACCTGAGCCACAGCCGCCCAAAAATACTTGAATTTGATTTTAAAAACTCTACCATTTGCTCTGTGACTTAGTGTCTGTGATTAGGCACAGCTGTGATTAAGTTGTACAGTGGTGAAGTAGCTCAGCACCAAGATAATTTTATTTATTTTATTTCTAATCACACAGCACAGATTCTCTAAACAAACACATCCTTTTGTTAATATGCGCCCACCTGGCTGTTGCCGGTAATCTTAAAGAGACAATACCAATTTAGCATGTGTTATACATATCAATGTAAATGTAAAAAAAAAAAAAAAACATTTATGCAATTTCAAGACATTTACTGATGGAATATACAGAATTTCAATATTTTCCAAAAGCTCAAATGAGACCTATATTATGAAAAAAAAAAAAAACAATATCTATAAAATTTTAAAATTAATATTTATGAATTTTACCTAGAAGGTCAGAGGGTCCCTTTTCTAATTAACAACATTCGCTAAGAGAGAATTTCAAGCAAAATGGACATTGGATCCAAAATATACCCACATAAATCAATATCGAATCAAGAGCTTGTGAATCGGAATTGTATCGGGAAATCTGTAATGCCCAGCCCTTATATGGTGGTACATTTTCACATGATAATTGCTTAAGCTTTTATCACAGTATACATATTATCACTGTATTGAATTACATTACAAAAACGGGTTGAGAACTTTTTTGTTGTTCTCTTAATAAGACTCTTAATAGTAAGGGTACCAAACTGGGCTTTTAAATTAACAGATAACAAAGAACTTTAAAAAGAACCATAAACATAAAAAAAACTCAAACTAATTGAACATTTAAATAATTACTCAATTTCTTTATAATATACAATAAAAAAAAAAATGTACAGATGTATAAATTAATCAAATATTTCAAAATAAATATTAAAGGATTAGTTCACCCAAAAATTAAAATTCAGTCATTGTTTACTCACACCTGACTTTCTTTTTCTAAACGCATACAGAGAAATTGAAAAAATGTTGTGCTCAGTGATGATGTCATACAAGGCAGTTTATAGTAACTACATCTTCAAGCTTCAGAAGAATGCAAATGTATAATTCAGAAGTCTAATAAATTATTCCATGATATTCATGATTGTTATGGAAGCATACAATTAATGTTTGGTGCTAAACAAACTGAAATCTAATGTATTATTTAATGAAAATGTTCACTGACCGTTGATCTCCTGTGCGCATTCATGATGGCGCACGAGAGCAACAGTTCACACAGCCCCCTTGCGACACTGGGGCATTCAAGTGAAATCTTGTTTTGTTTATCTAAAAACAGGTCCTTCAAAGTGATAGCAACAACAGAACACAGTTGCACACAAAATGGAGAACAGAACTTAATAAACATGTCTGAAGAGTTTGTAATCGAATAATTAAGACAGTCACATCGTGTCCTGATAATCTGAGTTTTTGTCCTAACCAGGAGTGATGAGCGACTGTAGATTCCAGTGATCGCTTGTGTTCTATTTTCAGCATCGTGCAAATAAATTCATCTACTGTGAACTGGCACCGGTTAACTTGTATAAAAAAATAAGGCTGGACTTAGAAATGCATTAAGTCTATGACTACAGACTTTTCAGACGTGTTTAGTAAGTTCTGTTCTCTGTTTTGTGTGCAGCTGTTCTGTTCTATTGTTGCTATTGCTGTGGAGGACCTGTTTTTAGATAAGCAAAACAAGTTTTCGAGGGGCTGCATGAACTGTTGCTCTTGTGCCCTATCATGAACATTAGTGAACATTTTTACTTAATACATTCGAATTTGGGTTGTTTCTCACCAAACCTTATCGTATGCTTTCAAAACGATCATTAGTCTCATGGAATAATTCATTAGACTTCTGATTTATACTTGTACATTCTTTTGAAGCTTGAAGAGGTAGTTACTATAAACTGCCATTATATGACAGCACAACATTTGTCACAATTTCTCACTTTGTTAAGAAAAAGAAGGTCATATTGGGTTATAACAACACAGGGATGAGTAAACAATGACTGAATTAACATTTTTGGGTGAACTAATCCTTTGTCTCTTATAAATAATTACACTTTAATTATTTGTAAAATGTACATATACAAATCTGGCATAGTCCTTTAAGTACAGGTTAAAGTGCAAATGCTCGTCCAAGTTGGTTTTGTTTACATCAGAGTGCATGTGTCATTTATGTCACATTAACGCAGTGTTGTGTATCTTGATTTATTGATGTCCTGGAATATCTCTCATGTTAATTACCGTGAAATACCGTATAACCGAATAGGTCACATGTCTACCCAGCCCTAAGCGGTAACCTTGTAAGTCGGGTTTTTGAAAGAAGGGGTGTGTCTAATCCATTGACTATCTCTGGTGGAAGTTTCTGAATGAATTAACATCGCTTACAGCACTTTTAATAGTCTGTGTTCAAAAATGAATCATTTGTATGGTGTGTATTGAATAAGATATATGTAGCTGACTGAATGTTTCTTATTTCCATAAAGGTATGTACAATTACCACGGAAACCATGCTCATGATTTTCTACGCATCACCATGGCAATGCCACGTCTAATTGCCCCAGCGAAGCGTATCCTGGAGCAGGGCTTTAAATTTGCCAACTTCTCCATGCAGAGCTACCAGGCCTTCGAAGCAAATATTGACTTTGAGATAAGGTAATGTAATGTTGCATGCATTTTCTGAAACTCATGTGTGGTAAACATAATTTGCTTTACTTGATAAAGCATGTAAACCTTGCTGTGTGTACGAATGCTGGTAGGTTCATGGTGGACAGTGATGTGGTTGGTTGCTGCTGGATTGAGCTTCCTAAAGGGAAGTACAAACTGAGGGAAGAGAGGACCGAAAGACAGAGCGATTCACAATATCCAGGAAAGGTAAAAGAGAATGTGATGACATAAGATATCGAGGAGTGATGTAATAAATTTGAGGGGAAAGCCGTTCCATGATATGCTTCTCTTATATTGTCTCGGTCTCTCTCAGGTCTCTCTGTGTCAGCTTGAGGTGGATGTAGCATGGAACGATCTGATCAGTCATCCAGCTGAAGGAGAATGGCAGAGGATCGCTCCACTCAGAGTCCTCAGCTTTGATATAGAGTGTGCTGGCAGGAAAGGTGTGTGTTTGTTTCTTGGGCCGTATACTCTGTATTTTTATTAGTTGCTGCTGTGTAGATAACTTATAAATGTGTTTGTGTGCATTTCAGGTATCTTTCCAGAGCCAGAGGTTGATCCTGTGATTCAGATTGCATCGATGGTGCAGCGACAGGGAGAGAAGGAGCCTTTTATCCGCACCGTCTTCACCCTACAGAGTTGTGCCAGTATAGTGGGTTCTCAGATTCTCTGCTTTACTCAGGAAAAACAGCTACTGCAGGTACACACTGATAAGCATACTTGTCAATTTGTCTTGGTTACACAAAGAAACAGAAATCTAAAAGCTTTCATGCTTATGTTTCATTTTCAAACCTAACTGTTTTAGTGAGCTTGTGCACAACATAATATAATCTCCAGTGTGCAATTTTGTATGTGGTTACTTAGAGCTGGGCAGAATTTGTGAGAACAGTGGATCCTGACATCATCACTGGCTACAATATTCAGAACTTTGATTTTCCATACCTTCTGAACAGAGCTGCAACCCTAAAGGTAATTTGTTTGTGTGCATTTTAATCTACAGATTATTATAACAATACAATTGTTTTGTGGTGTAAAGTGAAGACAGGTGCCATGCATTTGGTGGTATATCAGCTCAGAGTTTTTATTCTTAATTTTTATTATAAATCATATTGGCATCTGATGGGAGAGATGGATGGATAATTTCCTCCATTATTTTTGTATCTCTCAATAGGTACATTTGTTCCCATATCTGGGCCGTGTGAGGGGAATTAAGTCCGTTCTGAAAGATTCCAGCTTCCAGAGCAAGCAGATGGGCCGGCGAGAGAACAAAACTGTCAACATGGAGGGAAGAGTGCAGTTTGATCTACTGCAGGTGAAACACACTTCCCATTTCCTCTCTCACACACAAACTCTCCCTTGTGCAATACAACCAGAATTGTGACGTCAGACTGCTATGTATATTTGCATGTTCTGTGACTCAGCCAGTGTTTTCTTCCTGCGTTAGGTGTTGCTCAGGGATTATAAACTCCGCTCTTACACACTGAATGCTGTCAGCTTCCATTTCCTTCAAGAGCAAAAAGAGGATGTGCAGCATTCCATCATTACGGACCTTCAGGTGCAGCCAAACAGAAATCTCTATCCCATTCTTATGGTCAATCTGAGTCCCATCCTAGTTTATTAATCATAATAATTCATAAAGCTTTGTCTTCCCTCTCTCGCTTTATACCTGATTAGAATGGGAATGAGCAAACCAGAAGACGTCTGGCTGTGTACTGTCTGAAGGATGCGTATTTGCCTCTGCGCTTGCTGCAAAAGTTAATGTGCGTCATTAATTACATGGAAATGGCCAGAGTTACTGGGGTGCCCCTGACCTACCTGCTTTCTCGTGGACAGCAGATTAAAGTGGTTTCTCAGCTCCTGAGACAGGTTTGTGCTTGTCTCTTTGTGTCACATACATATTATTATAACATAGCCAATGTTATGCTTAAATTTTTTTTTTTATGGTTTAAAGATTAGTTTGCTTTTGTGTTTAGGCTATGAAGCAGGATCTGGTGATGCCAGTGGTTAGGGCAGAGGGTGGAGAGGACTACACTGGAGCCACCGTCATAGAGCCAGAGAAAGGGTTTGTACCCACCACATACATGCTGCCATCAAAATGTCTGCAACCCGACCCGGGCTTGACAAGACCATAGAAATTGCTGGGTTTTGGGCCGCATTTGGGTCAGTTTTTCAGGAAGGGGTTCGGATTTTTTAAAATTAAAATATAAACGGGACTTCCTGACTGCTCTCATTCACAGATGCGCAACGAGTTACCGTAAGTGTTCACTGTCTGTTTTCAGTTCATTCCTGTGGGAGTCGAGTGCCACGCTCGCAAGGTAGATTATGGGATTGAAAGCAGTGCTGAAAAAGTGTTGAGGATGGTCAAGAGCATCAAAAAGTTGAGAGGTGCTCAGCGTTCTGCAAATGAGAAGGGGAAAACGCCGGGCACCAGCCAGTCATTTTCAGCTGAGAGCAGTGACATCTGTTGTAAGCGCTTCAGAATCCAATTAGGTATAGCTACAGGCCAGAGACCTCCAAATGGTAGCAGAATCTCCCAATTAGGGTGGAGTTGCTCCAAAAGGAAGCGTGGTTACTCCAAAAAGGGGGTTGTGCCAGCTCCGAAAGAAGGCGTCACTTCCACATACATATAGTTAGGGTTAGAGAAAGGGTCAGATTTGGGGCTCCCTATATCTTTGAGAAAGATATTGCTGCAGGCATAGTTCAAAAGGGGCGTGAGCTCTAAATCCTTAACCCTTTTGAAGTTTGTGCAACCCCCTTTTTGGAGTAAATCTGCCCTTTTTTGGAGATTCTATCCCCAATTGGAAGTCTCTGACCTGCACAACCTACTTGATATTTTTGCTGGTGGTTTGGCACTCTCGCCCCTTTTTGGAACTCTGTCTGCAGATATATCCTTCTCTCAAAATCTGACAGTAATGTTGAAGTATCTGCTGGATTCAGTGCTTTAATCACATTATTATGTTTATTTCTGACTTCTAAACAGACCTTAAATGATGATTGCAAAAGTGATATAAGCAAAAGTTTAATAAATCAACTCTGTTTATATACTGTACTTTGGGCATTCAGAAATGAAGCTGGCATCTTTCCGATTGTAATCTTGCTTATTTAAGATTATATAATTACTTGTGTACTGAAAAAAAAGGATAAATACTTAGTTTGCATATTACAAACACTCCTCAAAGTGGCAGTTCTTGGGCATTTTTAGCATCATTGAGCAGATTCTTTTTCTGTGCCAGTGGACACATACAATGAGTAGTTCACACCAAACAGGATTTTATGGTTTTATGTTACCTTTTCTTATGTAACACTTGCTGGGTGGACATTTTTGACTGCCGCTTCTCACTGTTTCTTCAGCCTCTTGTGCAGTCATCTACTGCACTATAACAGTGTCAAGTTAAAAAAATGTTTTTCATGTTTCAAAAACACACGTTGAGACACCTGCGTTGTGCTGCATCTAGCTTGTTTTTCACAAATGTTCAACATTCTGAAGGAGTTCTGGCTACAAAGAGGATATTATGTGACTTTTACATTGTTAAACATGATTCCAGATTGTTCTGCACTAAGCAAAGTTTCAGCGCTTGAGAAATACTAAGCCAATATTATTTTTTTGTTTTTTTTCCTTCTCCCTTCATCTGCTGAGGTGCTTCCGTGCCTTGTTAAAACTTTAAAGATAAAGTATATGTTTACTGTTACGAGTGTTGCCTACTATGCTCACATTTAATAGAGCCTGCTGCAACAATACTTGTTTGGGGGAGAAAAAAGTTCGGTTCGGACTTAAAATCTGGCGGTATGGTTCATGTAGTGTCAGGTCAGGTCATACGGTCTCTGGTATGGGTCTGGTTTGGGTTTTATTTTAAGGTGCTTATAGACCTCTACTGCAATCACTGACCAACTGTTATTCTCATCCTTCTTTATAATAAACACAGATAACCAGCAAAGAATTCAGTCTTGTATTTAAAAAGCTAAAAGTAGAGCAATGAAAGGCACAACCTCTGATTTAACACATTTAAAATGTTTTCAAACAAGAAACTGGAGCCTGGAGAATCAACACAAATTTCAATGAAGGCACAATAATTTTACAGACATATAATTGTCTTGTGCATTGGGAAGAAATTTAACCCAGTGACTGACCTGTAAACTTGCTATCTGTTTGTGTGTTTTAAAGGTATTACAGTATTCCTATAACTACTCTGGATTTCTCCTCCCTGTATCCCTCCATCATGATGGCTCATAATTTGTGTTACACTACACTCCTGCAGAAAGGCCAAGTCGACAAACTGGGGTGAGAGGCGTGTGTCTGAACTTTATATAACTTAAGGATTTACTTTTTTTTTATTTTTTATTTATGACTAAACGCCTGTATTTGTGTAGTCTGGCTCCAGAAGATTTTATAAAGACCCCCACAGGGGATATGTTTGTGAAGAGCTCTGTGAGGAAGGGACTTCTTCCTGAGATCCTGGAAAATCTGCTGAGTGCCAGGAAAAGGTGAACATTCTGCATTCACAAAACTAACGTTAATGATGTCTTAATCATGTAAAACAAATACCTATAAGTATTAGAAGTCGATCGATAGTGGATTTTGCTGATACAATAACCAAGGTGGTGGAAAAGGCCAATAACAGATCAGGTGTTTTTTTTTTTTTTTTTTTTAAACCGATTTATAAGAATGGTCAAATAATTTTTAATCTTTACTTACTATGATGGGCATAGCCATTGAGGCTACAAGAGTCCAAAATTAATCAAATCCCAAAAGCAGTTTAAACTTCACAACAATGACTTCTGATCATGATCTTTGTTGAACCGAGATTTAAAGCTGATGTATATTTTACACTGATCACCCACAACATTAAAACCACTGAGGTGAAGTGAATAACATTTATTATCTTGTTACAATGGCACCTGTCATGGGGTCGGATATATTAGGCAGCAAGTGAACAGTCAGTTCTTGAAATTCATGTGTTGGAAGCAGGAAAAATGGTATATGTAAGGATCTGAGTGACTTTGACAAGGGCCAAATTGTGATGGCTAGACAACTGGGTCAGAGCATCTCAAAAACGGCAGGTCTTGTGCAGTAGTTAGTGCCTACCAAAAGTGGTTTAAGGAAGGACAACCGTTCAGGAATGGTTTGATGAACATGCCAAAGAGTTCAAGGTGTTGACACCAAATTCCCCAGATCTCAATCCAATTGAGCATCTATGGGATGTGCTAGACCAACAATTCCGATCCATAGAGGCCCCACCTCACAACTTGCAGGACTTAAAGAATCTACTGCTAATGTCTTGGTGCCAGATATAGATGCCAGTTAGCCTCAATCACAATTTTTTTGTTCACCCATACAATGAAAGTGAATGCTGACTGAGGCTGTCAGACCCGAACATTCTGCCTAAAATCTCCTTGTGTTCCACAGAAGAAATAAGGTCATGCAGGCTTTTGGAACAGCAAAAGTGTGAATAAATAAGTTTCTTAGGTGAACAATGCCTTTAAGCTTTGTTCAAGTAAATAAATTGTTGTGTCTACAGGGCTAAGGCTGAGCTAAAGAAAGAGACTGACCCCTTTAAAAAGCAGGTGCTGGATGGTAGGCAGTTGGCTCTGAAGATCAGCGCTAATTCGGTGTATGGTTTCACTGGGGCTCAGGTGGGGAAACTGCCCTGCCTGGAGATCTCACAGGTCAGTTTCACCTCTCACATATGCTGAGGAACTATCAGGAACCCAGATGGTTTCAAATGGAGATGCTTTGAGTGGCTGGCTGAATGCATCTCTCTCTCTCTCTTTTTGTTTTCTGTATCTGTCTTTATGTAGAGTGTCACTGGGTTTGGTAGACAGATGATTGAACAGACCAAACAGCTTGTGGAATCTAAATATACAATCGCTAATGGTTACCAGGCAGATGCAAAGGTAATATACCTGTAACCCTGCATTTTGTCTTGTTTATATGTTTAAATGTAAATCATGCATTCAGTGATGTGAGTTTAATGTGTTTTAAGGTTGTCTATGGAGACACTGACTCTGTCATGGTTAAACTTGGAGTGGCCACAGTACAGGAAGCAATGAATCTGGGCAAGGAGGCTGCTGATTGGGTCTCCTCCCACTTCATTCCACCAATCAAATTGGAGTTTGAGAAGGTACCAGAAAGAAATTCAAGTCTTAATAAAGGAAGATATCCAATAACACATGGTTGCTGGAAATATCAAGGACATTTTTAATTGTGGTTTCCTTGCCTGGAAGAGTCATGGAAATGTCTAGAGTGAATATACATTTTCTTTTTAGTTATCAGAATAAAATTGCTCTGTGCGTATGATCTCTATAAAATTATTTTTACAAATCAGTAAAATCCAGTAATCACAAACGACTGGAGAAGTAATGGAAATTTGTTGTTCAAAATGCATGGAAGCCCTATTAATAACCTCTCTGTCTCACTTTTTCAGGTGTATTACCCTTATCTGTTAATCAATAAGAAGCGATATGCAGGGCTGTATTTCTCCTCAAATGCAGAACATCATGATAAGATGGATTGTAAAGGAATAGAGACAGTCAGACGAGACAACTGCCCTCTGGTGGCCAACCTTATCAACACGTGCCTCCAAAACATCCTCATTGACAGGTACAGACATTGCCACACTCCAAAAACCACCGCGAGTTTGTATTTTCACCAATGATGCACACAGTCAAGTAGAGTTGTCAAAAGTACCGGTACTTCAGTGCCAAGTCGGTACTAAAATAAAAATAGATGTAACGATACCAGTGATTCTATAGTATCGGTAGTACAGAGGAAAAATAATTAAAACAAAATGAAAAAAGGATTTGGGGAAAAATAAAACTCATTTCAGTTGGGCCCTGCTTAAAACAAACAAGTGTTAGAAACACTTGAAGGAAACTAATGTTCTAATTTATTATTTACATTGAAATGTAACTTTAGGCTATAGGAGTGTGTTCAATAGCACTTTATCATATTAGCAAATTATTTTACTGTGGTATCGAGGACCGTGAAATTTCACTGGTATCGGTACCGACTACTGAAATCTTAGTACCGTGACAACACTACAGTCACCATAATTCATCTGTAATTTTGTGTGTGTGTGTGTGTGTGTGTGTGTCAGAGACCCTAATGGAGCAGTAGCTCATGCTAAAGAGGTGATTTCTGACCTCCTATGCAACCGCATTGACATCAGTCAGCTGGTCATAACCAAAGAGCTCACACGCACAGCACAAGAGTATGCTGGAAAACAGGCCCACGTTGAACTGGCTCAGAGGTGTGTTGTCTGATTTTTAATTTCTGACTATATCTAGGTTAGAGTTTCGTAAGCGATTCACATTTCATTAGGAAAGGCTGAGTTAAAGGTGCCTTTTTAATATTTGTTTTCTCATGAAAAAGTTATACACAGTGACTACGTTTACATGGACACCAAAAAGCCATTCCCGTATCAAAAGTATAAGTGGCGTATTCTTTACTCCTGTATACATACGGCTCGGGCAGTAAGCAGATTTCTCCACAACAACATAATTTCCCTGCAAAATTTTTAGTTTCTCAACCTTCAGCGGAATTGCACTACAATGGTGGGGTTTCCAACTTACATAAAACTTTGGGATTCCCCCAGTGTAGTTGGGCACATATACACAAAAGTGAGGGACAGTTGATATTTTACATTTCTGTATAAATGGGTATAGTTTATAGTGTATGTGCTTTGCCCACTGTACTCCTAGAAATGTTGAATTCTTTGCGCTTTGTTGACTTGTTGGGCTCCATACTATAACGTCTGTTATCCGGTCTGTTCACGTGCATGTGCACTCTTTAAAAACCTGTAAGAGTGCCGCTTATGTGTTTACGTGGCCACATAAGCTGCGTTCTCCAGGAGAAACTTAGGTGTGCTAAACCGCTTTCTCTTAATCCCTTAAATGGCATAAGGAAATGGCTTTCTTATTTACATGACATTTCAGAATGCCGCTTTCTGCTAAAATCCTGGAATATATGTTTTTTAAGTGCATGGAAACTTTTACTCGAAGAATAAATGAATAACTCCATGTAAATAGCGCATCTTTAAAATGGCATCAGTACTTGTAAACTTCTGCTTATGTGTGATCTAGCATTCACACCGCTAGGTATGTACATACAAGGTGACTGCACAGTGAAATTTAAACCAAAAATTACGGAGTGCACCTTTATTGTGTATATTTATTGTCATAATGTTTGTTGCACATGTTAACTCTGGTGTTTGTGTTTTCTAGGATGCGAAAGCGTGATGCTGGAAGCGCTCCAAACCTCGGGGATAGAGTTCCTTATGTCATCATCAAAGCAACCAAAGGAGTGGCTGCGTATATGAAATCGGAGGTTAGCTTTGTGTGCATGTGTGTTTTCCATTATGGGGTAAATAAGTTTTGTTCTGTAACAATTCTGTAAATAAGATAATTTTTAATGTTGAGATTTGTGTCTTAGGACCCCATTTATGTGCTGGAGAACAACATCCCTATAGACACACAGTACTACTTGGAGCAGCAGTTGTCTAAACCTTTACTGCGCATCTTTGAGCCCATTTTGGGTGAGAGCAAAGCCGAGAGTGTGTTACTAAGTGAGTATCATGTATTAAACTCTACTCCAGTGATCCAGAAATTAACATGGGGCACCTAAGTCACAAACATATTTACTCATGCTTGCCATGTCATGCTTGTCTGAGGTGATTGTAATAAATGTGTTGTTACTCCTGGTTATTTAAGAGGGAGATCACACACGCTGTAAGACTGTCTTGACCTCCAAAGTTGGTGGCCTCATGGCTTTCGCTCAGAAACGAAGCACTTGTATCGGCTGCAGAGCTGTGTTAAAAACTGATGGTATGTATCAGGAGTGTGTGTGAATGGAGCTTCAAATGTAATCGCCTCAAATGTAGATGTGTGAATGACTGTTGGTTTTCTTCTCTATAGTGGCTGTATGCGACTTCTGCAAAAAGAAAGAGTCTGAGCTTTATCAGAAAGAGGTTTGTTTTTATATATACACATACTGGAAGAATTTTTGCATCATTAATTGGGGGGGAAATTCCCTCTAAAGGTTGTTTGTGTCTTTTAGATCACTCATCTGTCATCTTTAGAGGAGAAATTCTCCCGTCTATGGACTCAGTGTCAGCGCTGTCAAGGTTCGTTACACGAAGACGTGTTATGTACCAGGTATGAACATGCACACACACATTTACCCCTATAAGCTCGGATGTGCACTGGTGGGCCTTTACAAAAATAATTGTACAAATGTTAATAACTACATTCTTGGCCAACATTAAAAAGGTATTGTTTAAAAGCTTAGAAGCTTTACTTTACAATGCATGTATGCATAATGACCAAAACTGAAGTACTTGAAATTTGCAGACAATTCAGAAGTTTTTATAATTGATTAAAAATGTACATTGTATTCAGTAAAAACATTAAACTCCTTAAAATAGCCATGTGTCAAATGTTGTTGGAAACCTCTCAAACAGTAGAGTACAACCAGCCTTTTTGTTTTACTGTTTATTCTGTGAAATCTCATTACTAACATCATGTATGTATGCTATGCAAACCTTCAGTCACTGTTGTGTTTGCATAATTAGTTCTTATGTACAGTTCTTATGTTGCATTTGTTTGGAGAGGCTTTATGACATTTGGAGAAGTATTTGTATACTAGGATATATTATATTTGTAATGCTATAAGTTTTGAATGCTTTTTTTTTAACACAAAATTGTACTCACAGTTGATATGATTGGGAACAAAACAAAAGCAGTTTTTTGGAGCCACCTTATTTACACCCAGAAATATATTATGTAAAATCAGAAAAATAAGAAAAAAGTTAATTCCAAAGCCAAACAGAGCAACTTCCTATAGGTCAATGCGGCAAATTCACCTGTCAAAGTTAAACAAACTTGAAATCTGCGTGGTGAAATTCTTTCCTACCGGAGGTCCATTTCGCGGAATACACGATCACATGAATTCCCATTGTTGTTTTAAAAGGTAGATTATTACAGCTTCTTTAAACAATGGGTTTTTTTTTTTTTTCACTTTAACTCATATTTAAGAGCGTTGAAAAGTTAAATTTGCCAAAATGTATTTTGAACGTTTTAAACCTCCCCTCGATAATGTATAAAAAGTGTTCCAAGTCTAGAAATCACTACTTTGCTTTTTTTCCCCCCTAAGAATTCATATATTTGTGTACAATTTGTATATTGTAAATCATAATTTTTTTTAATAAAATGATATATAAATGTTACTTAAATGTAATTTTAAACAAAAAAGTACTGTCCTAAATACTGCTGTCACACCATGATTTGGTCATGATCTGAGAGTTTATTAGGTGCCATTACCAAACCGGTTAGTATTTGAGTAAATCAGAAGCAATCTTATTTCTTGTTAGTTAACTACTAGATACCTTGAATCACCCATATATTGTTCTTTTTTAATTTTTAGTCGAGACTGTCCCATCTTTTACATGAGGAAGAAGGTACAGAAAGATTTAGATGACCAGGAAAAGCTTGTCTCTCGTTTTGGCTGGTGAGAGAGAGAGTGTAATTCTTGCCGTCTTTCTACCTCCATCTTCAGCCTTCACACATTCGCCCTCTTACCTCAGTGAAGGGGTAGTCTGTCACTCAAATTTGTAAAGAATCTTATTTTCTATTGGTTGAAAAATAAAGTGCATTTTTGTAAAATGGTAGTTTTCTATTTTCTAACTTGGAATTGATGTTACTCAAGGGAGTTATTTTTATTATTTCCTGCTGACACATAAAGGGTTTACTCTTCCAAGGGTTTAACCTACAATCTTTGCATTGCCAACAACAATCTTCAACTAGAAACACAATGAGTGTATAAATGCATGGACATTTAGAGTTGATCAGGGCCAAAAGGTAATCATTCTACTGAAACGGTGCACATAAAATATCTAAGCCCTGTAATAAGATTGTCTCAGCTAGTTAGTGTGTAGTTTAAAAATGCCATCATGATGCAGACATCTTATATTCAGAAAAGCTAATGCAACTTCTCTGGAATTACCACAGTAACTGTAATGTATGATAAACATACTGTACCAGTCTTAGGAAGCAGATGTGTCATTTAAAATTTACAGTTTGCTAGAGCTTCAACTAATGCAAAAGGTTTGGTTTACATATAAATTTTTTCAGTGTCTGTTCTCTGGGAATCAAACCCACAATGCTGGCATTGCTAGTGCCATGCTCTTAAAGGGAGAGTTCACCCAAAAATGAAAATTCTCTAATACACTCACCCTCATGTCATCCTAGATGTATTTGACTTCTGCAGAACACAAAGATTTTAGAAGAATATTTCAGCTCTGTAGATTAATGCAAGTGAATGGTGGCCAGAACTTTGAAGGTCCAAAAAGCATATAAAGGCAGCGTAGAAGTAATCCATAAAACTCTGGTGGTAAAATATGTCTTCAGGAGCGATATGATAGGTGTGGGTGAGAAACATCAATATTTAAGTAGGTTTTTTTTGTGTAAATTCTCCAGTTGGTGGCGATATGCAGAAATAATGTGAATTGCCAAATACAAAAAGTGGATATTTATAGTGAAAAATATCATATTGCTTCTGAAGACATGGATTTCTTTTATGCTGACTTTGTGGTTTTTGGACATTTCAAAGTTCTGGTAATCATTCACTTATGTTGTATGGAACTACAGAGCTGAAATATTTAAAAAATCTTTATTTGTGTTCAGAAGTCAGTCATACACATCTGGGATGACATGAGTGTGAGAATCTTCCTTTTTTGGGTGAACTACTACCCCTTTGACATTAAGGTAAAAGAAAGGACGATCCTAAAGCCAAAAGTCTCTTTATTCACAAAACATAGAACTACAGTTGTATCATCACTGTGGCATAATGAATGCATCAATGAGGAGTTTAGGTCAAATGTCTCTACCTCCCCAAAGTTAAGAATGTCTCATCACTGGTGGAAAACGCTGGCATTTTACATAATACATCATAATAAATGTAATGATAATGCCAAATAATGCTTGTACGTGTAACTAAAATGCTTCAGTATAAACTGTTACAAAATACAGGATTTTAACATGAAATACTGCAGGTCAAAAATTTAAAGCTAGGCTTTATATAAGTTTATCTAGAAGGGCTTTAAGATAAAGGACAATATGGCCCAGAACACAAGCAATGGCAATAGAATCATGGGAAAATCTGTCAAATATACTTTCAGTGTGGATTTTGAAAGACTTTCCCAAAGTACAGAAGGTGAAATCTACACAAACCCCTTTTTGATGGCAAAATTACAAAGACTTTGTTTAGCAAGTACTAAAAATCTTAGTGAACATTTGCAGTATATATCCCACACTGCACGAGGAAGTTACACTTCTTAAGGTCTACACAATAACAACATATGTTAGGGGTTTGGAATGTGGTGAATGTTTGCTTTGATGTGCTTTTCCACAACTAAATTTTTCAGAAATGTTTGGGGAATTTTTTGCTTCCTCAATCCCCGACCTTCACTAACTGAACTATGTGGTCACTCTCTAAGCAGCTGCACTGATTAGCTCCCTCATTTTGCTCATTTGCATGAGCTGAGGTTCCTCCCCCAAAACCCAAAATAACAATGGAAAAAATCTTTAACCTTACGCAATGAAGTTTGAGGAGATAAGACATAACGAGACATACCTACAAACAGCAAACCATTACCAACTTAAAGACATCCCTTCACCACCATCATCAATCGATTATAAACTCAAGGTCAATGTTCCTTGCTGCTGTGGTTATAAAAATATGGCTATACCACACAAAAATAAGGTCCTTTTAGCACAGAAGAGAGCAGCAGCTTATAGTTGACAAGACCAATCCGGACTAATTTATCCATGCAAATATTAAGCTACACATGGCAAAGCACTGGATAATGTGATGTCAGTGTGGCAAAATAAGACTACAGACAATTCCACAGTCACATGATTCTCAGTGAGGTTTAGAATCAACAGATCAGCCACTCTGCAATATCTCATACACACATATAAACACACATATAGCCAGTTGGGTTCCTATTCCTCAAAGGCTGGTGGGCATAAGAGAAGGAACAGTAAAAAAAAAAAAGGAAACGTGTGATGCTATAGTAGTGTATGTGTGTGTGACATTGAGTGCATTGCTATCACAGGGGTGCTGTGCGGGCCTGTTTGTGTGCATTGCTATAAAAGTGTGCAGCGTCTTTGTGTATGCTTTTTGCTCTTCTTATTGCTACGGTTTGTCTCCTTGTATTTTCGGATCTCCCGGACAAGAGAGTAAAATGCCTCCTCCACTCCCTGCAAAAAAGAGAGTTTTTATAAACAATACAGAGGTTATGTATGTGCATGCATATACACACTGCTGATTTTACATTAAAAAAAAAAAAAATCTCTGGTGCAACACCTAGGGAGCTGCCTACCCAGACAGCACCAGGTATCATGGGCATGCCCCATTTATAATGATGATCATAAATATATTTCATTAGATACCTAAAGAATAATCTAATTAAATTAAACTATTTTACCCAATATTTGTGCCTGCCATATTTTTATACTTGGAGAGCATAAACCATAGAGCAACATGTTAAAAGGAATGTTCTGGTTTCAAATAAAGTTAAGCTCAATTGACAGCATGTTGATTACAACAAAAACTCATTTTTACAGTGAGAGTTACATTGGAAGTAAATCGTGCCAATTTTTGGAGGATTAAAAGGCAGAAATATGCTTATAATTTAATAAAAGCACTTGCATTAAAAAAATGAATATATTATTTGAGCTGAAAGGTTGTTTAAATTGTGATTTTTACAGTCTTTTTAGAGTTTGTTGACATCATGGCAACAAAGTTGTAAAATTGGCTATAACTTTACACAGAAAAAGTTAGTAAGAGATTTGACCACACTCAAATCATGTCGATACTTCAAATGTCACACTTTTTGTTGAGAAAGTCACATATCAGAATAGAATTTACCCCAATTGTTTGCCTGTGTTAATCAAGAGGACAAGATTTACATCCTTGAAAGCCAATTTATTGTACGTTAAGTATTACTTGCACTGTTATGGATTGGTCTTAATGACATACCTGCACAGATCCGATGCTGTAAACATCCAGGAGTGCCAACACAAATATCTCATATGTATCATGCACCTGTCATCGACAAGGGCTTGGAGAACAAATGAATGGCCACTCTTTGTGATTAATTTATTTGCGGTATCTATCTGTTCATTTATAAAAGTTTATTTTCCACACCATTAAAAATAATTGACAGCAGTCATGGAATTAGCCCACAATACAAAAAACATAAAATTTCTGTGCACAAAGATATTTTAAATTAAAATGAAATACACAATACTAGGAGAAAAGTTTCGGTGTGCTTTTTTTGGAACACTAACAGCTCAATTTTATAAAATTGTTTAGCTTACTTTTGAAAAAATGCAGGCAAAATTACCTGTATTAAATTAAATTACCAAAAGAAAAAGCAATACATTTAAAAAAAAAAAAATGAATTACCAAACAAAAAAATACTACTGTTAGGCCTATTCACCGATCAGCCACAACATTAAAACCACCTGCCTAATATTGTGTAGGCCCCCCTTGTGCCGCCAAAACAGCACCAACCCGCATTTCAGAATAGCATTTTGAGATGATATTCTTCTCACCACAATAGTACAGTGTGGTTAACTTAGTTACTGTAGACTTTGTCAGTTCAAACCAGTCTGGCAATTCTCTGTTGACATCTCGCATCAAGACATTTCAGCCCACAGAACTGCCGCTCACTGGATGTTTTTTGTTTTTGGCACCATTCTGAGTAAACTAGATACTATTGTGCGTGAAAATCCCAGGAGATCAGCAGTTACAGAAATACTCAAACCAGCCCGTCTGGCACCAACTACATCTGGTGCAATATCAGGACCAATATTACAGTCCTATCAGAAGGGCAATTTTTATTGCAATTCCTCCTCTTCTGATTTGCATTTATTTGCTCATTTCAATGAATTGTCTCAATACTCTCCCCATTTTACCAAAATGAAAGAAATGGGGACATCTGGGAGGCAAATGGTGCACAATTAGCGATTTATACACATTTCTGTATGGAAACGGCTTAAGGGTAGATTTCTTTTGCAATAAACCAAAACTTATGCGACAAAGTGCATGACGTCATCACGTACAACATTTTCATCAATAAAAGACAATTTGAATGGAAACAGGCAGAAGGCGGCAAATTTTGCAAGATATTTTTTACACTTTTTCACTTTGACGATAAAAAAACAGTGCGAGAAGTGGATGGAAACTAGGTTATTGTTTACGTCTTATGGCTATACTTTTGAAACTGAGTATTTTAACGTTTATGGATTGGCCCCCATTCACTTCCATTGTGCCTCACTGTAACCCAGAGTATTTATTTTTTTTAAAGAAAAAGCAGGGGCAAGTCAAAATAATTTTTTGTGGTAATCAATATTATGCCACAAATGCTGTTGATTGAGCTTAATTTGTATTGAATCTAGAATATTCCTTTAACATCAAACTCTATTAGAATTGATTCCAATAGACAAATGTCCCTAGGGAGCGTTCCATTTCAGTTAGGAGACAGCTGCCTATGTAGGCAGTTTGCTGTCTTATGCAATATGTGCTAATGATTCTATGTAGACAGCAATGCAGCTTACTAAGGCTTGGTAGCAAAACATTTCACCTCTACATGTTCTTCATTCAAACCTAAAATGACTGCTTCTACATTTTCAGACTTTTAACAACAAATCATCCCAGACAAGTAGTTTGAAGGGAAAGTTCGCCCATCAATGAAAACTGTCGTCATTTGCTCACCCTAATATTCTTTCAAACCATTTTTACATTCTTTCGTCCGTGGAGCACTAAAGGAGATCAATCTCCATTCACTGTAATAATATGGAAAAAGCGTACATACTGCCTTAAGGTTGATTTATACTTCTGCGTCAAACCTACGCCATAATGTAACCAAATACTGTGATTGGTCCACTTTGTTACCAGAGACCGCCCCCCCAGCATGAAAAGAAATGATCTGTGGTAGTATCGCATTTTCTCCAAGATTAATTTATCTATAGATTGTATGTATCCACTGATAAGTGACCGTGTCATATTGTATTTAGACGTGTTTTTATTTTCTGTTTATTTAATGAGCAAGCGAAAATGCGACTAAAGACACATCTGTTTACAATTGAACAACTCTATGCTTTTTTCATCTGGTCTTTTTCTCTATCTCTCTCTCTCTCTCTCTCTCTCTCTCTCATATATAAGGGCTGTCAATCGACCTAAATATGTTTAATCTAATTAATTACATGGTGTCCCGATTAATCGCATATACAAATATTTGCTGAGATAGCCCCTCATATAACAATAATTAAATATATAATGATGAAATAATTATACATAGTTATCTTTAAATATGTAAAAAAAAATTATATATATTTCAAATAATTAAAATGCATGACATTCTTGTGGCAGAAGAGTTCATTGATAAGACGATACAAAAAGCGGTTTTAGAATACAATGTATTGTTTACTACCATATTATTGAACATGAGCCCATCATTGGCATACAGTTCACAGCAAACCATTTCACAAGTGAATTTATCAATCAGTTCGAGATTTATAATGTACACCTGCGTCAGACATGCTTGTGAAGCTTCACGGGTGCGTTGCGTCATAAACAACATATTTAGGTCACAGTGTCGTTAAATATAGTTTAATACTTAGAACACATCTTGAGATCTTGGTTTTGAATGCAAGAAAGCAATGTATGTTTGTGTTGTTCTGCCTACTGAAGTGTTGTTTTCTTCACTGTATAAACTGCGCATTGCTCACACAGCTGAAGTTTCACTTACTGCCCTCTGGAGTAAACAGGTGGTACTACAAGCTTGCATTTCTCAGGAATCTTCCTTCTTATGGTCCGGGGGCATTGCGATTAATTGTGTAAATTTTAACGAAATGAATAATACTGAATTAATGCTTTAAATCGACAGCCCTAATAAATAAATAAATATATATATATATATATATATAAATGCATTATAAAAGATATTACACTTTAAAATGACACCCATTGTGTGTTGGTCAAGCAAGCAATTACTTATCACTTTGATTAATTTATGCATGGAGAGTATGCCACAATATTTATTTATTATTTTTAAGACAGTCAAAAGCAAGCATACAGTCTATGCCCGATTTATTGTCTCTGCATAGTTAATATTATGTACCTAACTAATCCTACATACTTTGATTAATTTGTAATTATTTAATAATTTAATAAATTATTTTAAACCCACAAATTGCACTGCCTTTGTTTATTTATGAAATGTACAGTTATTTAAGAAATGAAGGCATTTTCTCTCAATACAGCATTTTGGTCAAGAACTCCCAAAATGATGCAGCCACACCAACACACAACTATAAATGCAAACCACCTACAGCATAGTTTTGACGCAGCAGTATATACCAGCCCTAACATTTTGTCTTCCGTGGAAGAAAGAAACTCAGATGAGTTTGGAACAATATGAGGATGATAAAATGATGACAAAATGTTCCTTTTTGGGTGAACTATCCCTTTAAATTTGTCTCCGCCCACCTGTCGTGTCTTGGCAGATGTTTCGACGAACGGGACTCCAAAACTTCTGCCGAGCTCCTGAGCTTGACGTGTCTCTACAGTACGAGAGGCCAAGTCACTTTTATTCCCCACCAACACCATTGGTACATTGTCGCTGTCTTTGACACGGTTTATTTGCTCCCTACATAAACACAAAAACACAACATGGTTAATTTTTGCAAGCGGACTGTGACTTATTTCGGAAGCAGATTGCTTACATTTGTGAAATTCAACTTGGCCTTTTCCCAATTCCACATTGATTTCCTTATTCATCAACCTTTCAGTAAAAGTCAAATGTCACAAAAAAGGAAGTTGATACATTGTACACAGTGACGTTCTCCTGCTAAGTCAGCTTCTCTGACCCGGCTTTTTATATCAATGGTTGTCTGGCCATTTTTTCCATTTGATCATATTCTGACTATGTTCAGGAAGTAAAAAGGCTGTTTTTGCACTTATTCCTTTGACATCTGCCCAACCCATCTGTGATCCACAAATCACAGGATTACACAAACAGTCTAGGTTATAAAAATCCCTAATATAATGCAAGAACATGAACATAGAACTGCTTTCAGCAAGACCTTTATGAGATTACAAAACCATTTGGTCTTTATGATAGCAGCCAATAAAGTGGATCTCAATTGGTCCACATTTGATTGTCTGTGTACCTGTAGAGATGTACATCCTCAAAGGACTTGACATTGTTGATGGCAAATACACACAGGAAACCCTCTCCTGTCCTCATATACTGGTCTCTCATGGCACTGTACTCCTCCTGACCTGCAGTGTCCAAAATGTCCAGCAAACATGTCTCCCCGTCAATCACAACCTGCTTTCTGTACGAGTCCTGCATAGAATACATATAGTATTAAATAAACATGTGACCAACATTCACAGAGAGTTTACAGTCTCTTTATCTACCGGTAATGTACATATTCATCCATTCAACACAATGATCAACAACACTGAATCACATTGAATTGAAGTCAAACCTATTATTTACATTCTTGACAAAATGTTGATTCTAATGAAAAAGATTTTAAAACAGATGAACTCATACCTCAATAGTGGGGTCATACTCGTCTACAAAGTGGTTTTGAATGAGCTGAATGGTCAGTGCACTTTTCCCAACGCCACCAGCCCCAACTACAACCAGCTTGTATTCTGTCATCCTGACTGTGAGAGAGGAGGGGAAGATGATTTGAGACACAAAGTTGTAGTCTAACTGGATATAACCAGGAGTAACCTGGACTGTTTCTCTTTGAACAGGGTAAGTGTGAATCTTTAATGATACTCCATAACAACTCTGACTGATACACATAAATGACGGTACTGTTAACCGAAAAGAAGTGTGAACATGTACATATTACATAAGATGAGAAATTGAGATGCTTGGCTAGCTACAACCTGTCAATATTACAATCAATCACATTAAAAAACAAATATATGTAGGACTTAAGATTGAAGATAAACTTTCAAAAACTAAAAATGTATTTAGCCGGTCAGTTTCAAACTGAAACAACAGCAGCTTTAACGTCTATCTACACTACTATCAGGTAAGCCGTTGTTATTCGGGTCATGTATGTATTTTACCTCGTATGTGGACGTTAAATCGGTTCCGCTCGCCCAAACGAAGCGCTTCGAGGTGAATTAGTATTGAATGAAGTCCAAGGATTAGCCGCTGAGCCACATTACGATTGATCAGACCAACTAAACTCTCTCGCAAACAGGCTTGATTTTCTCGAACTAATAAAACCTAAACCGTAAAGGGGAAAAAAAAGTCTTCGTCTTTTAGATATGTTTCTCCCGGAAATTCAAAAATGTCAATAACCCAAATAAATCTGCCCGTAGAGGCATTAGCTACTCTCGGCTAGGACTCTCTCCGATTCACTGTGGGCGAGGACGGGGTGGGATCACAAGATGAGATGGCCAATGGGGTTTAGCCAGACCTTGGGGTTTATAAATTATATTGGGCGAGAGATAATAGGAAGTAATAATAAACCAATAGGAGTGTAATGCCTCTTTCCAATTTCTCTTCAAAGATTTGCCTCCTGTATGGACCAATCAACTTCGTTTTATATGTTAAAAGGACAACATTTCCACCCTGTCTATTTTTATGCTTTTTTTGTCAAAGAATAGTGCATTCAACACACAATTGTATCACGAATAAAAACAGTTCCCTTTCGACTCGGTACACTTGACATTGCGTCAGAATGCTGACGCAATGGGGAGTGTCCATCTATACGACCTAATTGAAACCTTTCTATAATACCTTAGACCAGCACCTCCAGGAACTTTGGCTTGCAACACGTCCCCGCCCCTTTTGGGTGGAAAACAAATGACACTTGCCATAGACTTTAATGTAAAATAGCACAAAAGCTTCACAGCTCTTCCTCTGTGTGTCTGTCTGATATCAACATGCAGGTGACAAGATTACAAGCACACACTTCTGAAGCTGAACTAACACAGGTTCTCCACTGAAACAACTGATCATTTTGCTCGAAATGTTGTGTTTGTGTTTAGATTAAATCTCAACTGCATCTGGGAAAAACAATGCGCTGGTTTTGTTCACGCTTTCTTTGTCTTTATGACTTTTTTGCAGTTTAGTAACATTTATAGTGTGTTACTGGTATAGTCTGTCCTAACCAGACATCTATTTTTACCTCATTGAGTCTCCAGGTAAGAAAATTACCAGTGAAATATTTTACCAAAAAATATTTGTTTATTTATTTTTTTTTTAAATGTTTACCTGTCACGCAGGCTATGCTGATTTCATAATCTGGACCCTGCAGCAAAGCACAATCTTCCGTGTCCCACGAAATTAGGATTTCATGTTGAAGACAGTAGATACCATTAGCAGGTTCTGGGCAAGGCATATACAGTTGAAGTCATTAAAACTCATTTTTTTTAACCACCCTACAGATTTAATATTAGCAAACTATAGTTTTGGCAAGTAATTTAGGACATCTACTCTGTGCATGATATGAGTAATGTTTCCAAAATGATTTATAGACAGATTGTTTCACTTTTAATTGACTATATCCAAATTCCAGTGGGTCAGAAGTTTACATACACCAAGTAAACTGTACTTTAAGCAGCTTGGAAAATTACAGAAAATTATGACAAGCCTTTAGACAGTTAGCCAATTAGCTTCTGATATGAGGTGTACTGAATTGGAGGCTTACCTGTGGATGTATTTTAAGGCCTACCTTCAAACTCAGTGCCTCTTTGCTTGACAATATGGGAAAATCAAATAAATCAGCTAAGACCTCAGAAAAAAATTGTGGACCTACGCAAGTCTGGTTCATCCTTGGGAGCAATTTCCAAATGCCTGAAGGAACCACGCTCATCTGTACAAACAATAGTACGCAACTATAAACACCATGGGACCAAGCAGCCATCATACTGCTCAGTAAGGAGACGCATTCTGTCTCCTAAAGATGAACGTAGTTTGGTGCAAAAACTGCAATTCAATCCCAGAACAACAGCAAAGGATCTTGTGAAGATGCTGGAGGAAACAGGTAGACAAGTATCTATATCCACAGTAAAACGAGTTCTATATCGACATAACCTGAAAGGCTCCTCCGCAAGGAAGAAGCCACTGCTCCAAAACTGCCAGACAACAGTTTGCAAGTGCACATGGGGACAAAGATCTTACTTTTTGGAGAGATGTCCTCTGGTCTAATGAAACAAAAATTTAACTGTTTGGCCATAATGACCATTGTTATATTTGGGGGGGGGGAGTGTAACATCTTTGGCGTTTTTGAGAATTCAACTGATGTAATTAATATTAACATTTATTTTTACATTGATATTTTGTAATACATTTCTTTGGGTGGTTGATGTGATATTTCAAGCAGTGACACCAATGTCTTGAAGTATGACATGCATACTATTGTTCTATCGTCACTATTTATATTGATTATATTTGCTTTATATTGATTATATTTTATTTATTTCATATATTTATATTTATTAGCTATATTTGAATAATCAACATAGATGCAGTTTTAGTATTATGTAGTGCAGTTAGTTTGCAGATAGTATTGATTGTGATAATGTCACACCTCAGGACCATTTAAAGCAGAATAAAAATTATAAAATAAAAAAATGGTGACCAGTTAATAGTACCTCAAATATATCCCTTATGCATTCAAATTTTCCCTGCTGCATACTTGATGTTGGGGGAAAAAAGGTTCATGGACGTTTTGTCAACTACCTTTTTTTATTCATATTATAATTTAATTATTTTATATATATTATATTTGTATATAATTACAAATTATATATACATATCATTTGTAAATATATAATAATACTATTATATGCCTATTCTAGAGCACCAAAATACTGTATGCAGCATACAAATATTTTATTATGACAGTAAGAAAGAATTTCATCCATGGTTTGTATTAATTCATTATAATTTAGGTGTAATTTAATTAATGTTTATGCATATAACTGTGTAACTTTTCGTTAAAACATTGAAAGGGTTAACTTAGTTTATTGAAATCATCTTTTATTTTAGTTTGAGTTTCCTCAATTTAACCACTAGATGTCCCTGCCGCAAAGGTCCCTGCTCTCGCTCTCGCTCTCTCTCTCTCTCTCTCTCTCTCTCTCTCTCTCTCTCTCTCTCTCTCTCTCTCTCTCTCTCCTCTCTCTGAAAGACAGATGGGTAAAGGGGATTATCTTGGTGATTTTAGGCAAAGATTAGAGGACAGCCAATGCCCTTTGTGGGTGGAGGGGTGCATGAGGGAGGGCTTATAAAGGTAGAGATGAAAATAGGGATAATCAGAATAATGTGTTCATGAGGTACACAGTGTGATGTAGAAAAAATGCACTGATTGAATAAGACAAAACACACTTTTTACATTTAATTTGTTTTATTGTACACAGGGAATTTCACATATACACTTTGTACACATTTTCAAAATAATGGTAGCCTATTACATTTTTTTCTCCCATGGGAAATATCACTTTTGTTGTTGTTTACATTTTGTTTACAAGTTGCATTTAGGAAATAAATAAGAACAAACTAATTTAGGATAGCAGCGCTGAAACAAAATACAAACACAAAACACATAACAACAAATTATGGGACAGAAAGCCACAAATTACCATTATCCTCTCTCTGTGCCCTAATGGTTTCCTAAACTCATATTGCACTGTGATTGAAAAGTCTCTAAAGGGATGTAGATGATGAGAGAAAATCTACATATTTCACAGATTACAACATCATCAAAATCCACTCTTTTCTAGAATTGCAGAATCTTTTGAATTTCAGCACTTATACCTTGTGAAGTCACCTTGCATTTTGTAAATTTCTGTTTTTGTCTGTGCGTGACAATACATTTGGGGTTAGCCTGGCAGTATATACATGAATTTCAACATGCATAAAAACCGACTCACCAACAGATATATTGACAGAGTGTGTTTATGTACTTCATGTAAGCATGTAAAAATGTGTATGTGAGAGAAATAAAACTTGTTTGCTGTGCACGGACCCAGCGATGAGGAAGTGGGTCATTTAAACTCACTCACACACATACACACACACGCATATTATACGTATACATTGTATAAGTGCACAAATGTATGACCAAATAAATGTATACACATCCATAGGTTTACTTGCACCCATTTACCATTTAAAGCACTGGTCAAAACAAGAGGAACTGAGCACAGTAAGGAATCACATACATATACTCACATTTCCACACACATAAAAGCTCACACTTACACAACAACCATGAATATGTCTAACATCAATGTGTCATTTTAAGTGCATTACAGTGATTTTGACAGGAAGCCTAAAATTAAGGTGACCAGATTTCTGAAATAAAAAACAAGGACATTTCAATTTCAGTTGTCAATAGGTCATTGAAATTTCATATGATTTATTACTTAAAAAGGGGACAAATCTGATTTTATTTTGACCATGGTAATGTGCTGAACTATGCACTGTAAGAAATTATTTTGGTTAAACTTAAAAAGCAAGTAACCTGGTTGCCTTAATATTTTGAGTTCATTTAAACTCAATTTTATAATAAAATAAAATACAATAAATAATAATTTGAATAAAAAGATCTAGTAAACTAACAATTAGTGGAATTAACTTTTTTTTTTTTTTTTTACATATCAGTGTAAAAAAAGTGCATTGCCATTGTGCCATTAGTTTACTCAATAAAAACACAGATTCTTATGTTATCTAAACAAATAAGTAAATCTAAGTTGATCTGTCAAAAATATAAGTTAACAAATCATGGAAATATTTTTTACCGTGTGGTATATTATGCTTTATTGAATACTCTAGCCTATGTCTCATTCAAACACGGAGGTAAATTTGATAATATTTAGTGGTCTTCCATTTCATCTTCAATGAGTTCTTTCTTTTTTATGCTGTACAGATGACATTGTGGCATAAAAGTGAACTAAACAAACATGTATAAGCAAAGAGGAACTATTGCAGCTGACTCCACAGCACAGGGGTCCTGCCCTTTGAGCATCTTCATCATTTCATGGAATGCAGTGAAGAATGCAAACATTTAGCATTAGCAATTTAGCAATATTGTATAATAATAATAATAATAATAATAATAATACTATTTTACCTAACTGTTTGCATATCTCAAATGGACATGTTTTTCTTAATTACTTCCTTTTATTTTGATCAAGTCTTATGTATTATGGTGCTGCTTTTCACTTTTTTCCATGCAAGCTGCAAATCTATGCTGTAATGTACTGACTTACTGTGCATATCTTTGCAGATATTTCATTATACATTTTTATTTTTCCATGTTATTACGGTCATATTCTTATTTTACATTTATTTTGAGTATATGTTAAAACAACAAATGAGTAAATATGTGAGAAGGTGTATCCTTTAGTCAGTGTGTGAATATTACTAGTGCGAGAGGGAGGGAGAGGGGATGGGGGGGTGATAGCGCTGATATACACAACACACACTGATTTAAAATAAAATTTGTGATTTTATTTGTTCATCTGAGGGGATTAGTTTTTTCACCAGCATGTTATAGTTTGTGCGGTCTGTGTGAGAATTCCTGCATTATGAAGGCCAAACTTTCAGGAACATTTTATACTGTGCTATAAAATCCTGCACCAAATTCAGAACCTGTTAAAAAATACATAACTATATAATTTGCCTTACTTTGAATGATTATAACAATGATGATAATTCTCTTTAGTTGTCTGGTCCAGTTCTTCATGGCAAAACTGGCCTGACCAAGGAATCAGTAAAGGAAGATGAATGAATTGAAGCTGCTATAGCGAGCAGCCCCCTCTGTTGGTAAAAAAAAAGAAAATACACAAGGTAGGCTTTTCTGCTCGGGCTTTCGTGCAATGCAATATTTCACTACAAACACTGTCTTGAACGCTCGGGAAAAACGGGGACATTTCCGGGGACAGCTCTAGTTGGGGACAGGCCACCAAAAACCGGGACTGTCCCAGGAAAACGTGGATGTCTGGTCACCCTACCAAAATACTGAACATTTAATTCACAGAGCGCCACCGTATTCTCCATCTGACACACAAATAACAACCCTCTGTATAAAATAGCACAGAACAATCATCACCTAATCTTATGCGCTCAATCACTCACTCACTCATAAATCTATTTACTTACTCCAGATTTTATTCCTGTCACTCTTAGATTGACCCTTTTTAATGATCTACACCTGTTAACATCCCTCTTCTGCATTATGTGAGCTCTCTCTCTTCTTCTCCTCCATATAGATAACTATTTCTCCCGACTGGTTGAACATATTCTTCAGTTTTATCCCAATCTGATACCCATTCTGCCCCACCGCCAGCTCCGCCCCCATTTGGACCACTAGTATGCGGATTGTTTATAGTTCCATATTGTCCCCCAGTCTTGTACAACTCTTCTGTTTCATTGGCAAGCTCATCCTCTCCCAGAATGCCACACTTTTCCTCACTGGTGTCCTCAGCATCTGCCCATGGCTGCTTCTCACCTGATGCAAACAGGCCTGGGAAATGCATTCATTTATTATAAATAATTTAATAAGAGAAATGGCAACATTAATTTAGAATGTTCATTATTTGTGATCTAAAGGGAGATTATTTGCAACTGCTTGTGCAAATATTGTTTAAATTGACTTGTAGGAACATATAGAGTTGCACAAAGGCATACAGTAAATTACCATATACTGACATATACTGTTGCTTAACATTGCTTACCATAAAAGATAACACCCCCATAATGCACCAGCGATGCAATGAGGAAGACATACTGCCACTCCTTACGTGTCTGTAGGGAAAAGGAAATAAACATCTGATAAAACAGTTAATAAGAGGTTAGGGTTAGGTTAGGGCATACCCTAACCCTAAATTCAACAATACAAATCAAATCTTTGGCATGCAAAGGTGTGAGTAAATGTGTGATATTATTATTATGTACCTTATGTTTGGTCATGGCTCCAACTATGAGAGGACAGACCATTCCTGACAAAGTTCCCACTCCATTGGAGATTCCCATCAGAATACTAGCATAGCGTGGGGCAATGTCAAGATGATTCACATTAAACCCTGGGAGGGCAAGAAAATGACAGAAATTTGGAAATGAAGACATATTTTTCATAAATGTACCTCAACCAAAATCTAAAACACATTTCTAAGGTTGTGTGCGTTCAGAATTGCAGGATGAAAATGGAATTAAATATCTTCACTCATGATCAGTGTTGGGTGTAATCTGATTGCAAAGTAATTTGTTAATGTAAACTAATAACGTTTAATGCAAAATAGTATTAATAATTCTAATTCAATTTATAAAATAAAAGTAGTGTAACCCATTACAATTCAAATTCTTGTAATCAGATTAAACAAGATAAAGCAAATGTATCTTGTTTTAAGGATGATTAGATACTTTTACAGAAAATAATAAGATTTCTGCCCTTATATCAAAGATCTTACAAAAGAAAAAAAATTATATTATCTAATGAGGATCTTCTTAATACAAAATATGATTGTGCATGTAAAATGGTTAGAAATAAAATTTTAGCTTAGCTTAAAGCTAAATATTCACATGAAAATTTATACAAGGTATATTTATTTCAATTTCTGCTGCTCCAAACTTACTTCAAACTTCTCTGTCTGCTCGTATGAATGTAACACATCTTAAGAAAGCATTTCACCACTGTTCAAATGCACTTTGGATCGCATCGTTTATATAGATAAATGTTTCCCAGCTGAATAGACTGCATTTTAGCATCATTTGTTCCATTTAATATTCAAAGTAATCTCTTTATTAATCAAAATACTTTTTGAATGTAACTGTATTCTGATTACAAATGGTTGAAATTGTAACTGTAGTGGAATACAGTTACTTATATTTTGTATTTTGAATACGTAATCCAATTAATTGTACAGTATTACTTTACTAACCAACTTTTAGGTTCATGATACACATCATGTTCCTTGACACATATACACATGTCATGTTACATTCTGGTTTCTAACTTTTCAACTGTTCTCAGTGCTTTATATTTTCTATCCAAAGATCTCATCTACAGTATCTTATATTCAGTTTCTCTTTGTTCTGTTGTCTGTTACTCATGAAACATTGCTGTATTGATACATTTAAAGCATTCTTAACAAACAACAGCAGTCTGCGAGACTTTTTCTTATTGTTTTCTTGTCCGTTACTCACCTGAAATTGCAAATCCACTGAACCCAACGGCCAGTACAAGGAAAGAGATGGCCATTACTTTGGTATGTGAGAAACCAACAACCAAGAGTAGAGTTGCCTCCATTCCAAACCCTAAAATGAACAACACACATTATAGTCTCTTTGTAGCTTTGTCTTTGTGTGATAGTTAAAAGATAAAAGAGAACATTTGGGATCTACAGTGGGTCATGGTGTACCTGTTCCTGCTCTGTGGAGCCATATTTATTTCCTGGATGCACTGATGCATTGTATAGGGTGTGTTTGTATGTTGTGTGTGTGGATGATTGTAAGAGAGTGAGTGTGTCGTGACTCGTGCATTGATGCATCAGTGATTATTGCCCCAGCTTCCATTGCAGGAACAGACAGAGCAAAAATAGGCAGATTATCACATGTACACATACACAGTTTCTGACACTGTGTACTCTTTGTTGTTCAAAATGTTTGATTTTCCTCAAATATTCTGATAAGGGGTTGATCTAAACCCTAACACAAAGTATTAAACATTTGCAACTTTTGCAAGTACTGTAACTCAGTCTGAAGTGCTTATTGACCCCAATCAAACATTGTTTTGTAGATAATTGCAGCCTTAGTTGTGCCAGCATTTTTTGGTAAGCTATACTTTTAACCCTAAAAGGATTACAAACATTTGAGAGGCTGGGTAGAGGAACAATGAGTTAGTCTGTGAAATCTTTTGTGAAAAATATTGAAAAGAGGGTCCTTGCAAATACTGGGGTCATGTGACTTTGTATATAAACTCATCAGCCCACAATCTTTGTCTAAAAGTTACATGACAGCATTTTTATTTCAAGGCTCCAATCTTTTCACTGTAATTTTTAAAATGTTAAAAATTTACAAGTTGTAAAATTGAAAATAAAACAAAATTTTGAAGAAAAACGTGTTAATGTATTATTGGGGCTCTATTTGTTGGAAAATAGCAAGAAATTTAATTCCTGAGGTATCTTTATGTTCTTGCCCTTTTTTAGGGTTACGAAATTTCCATTTGACTTTTTAAAACCTCCCCTTTACTGATATTGATAGAATGCAGCATTCTAAATGTAACAGACAGTGATTTCATAACCATTTTTGCATTACTGAATTACAATTTAACATTTCATTAACACAGAATAGAGCCCTTCTATAAAGGGGAGCCTACAAGGTTAGCAAGGCGGTGGTCAAATAGACACTCCATGGGTGGTACACTGGTGAGGAGACAAGAGGTGTTTTTTATTTATTTAAATGTTTTTATGGATGTCTATGGAGAAGTTGCTTCATTGTGCTGAATAAGCTGCTTTTGTAAGGAAACAGCTCACCTCAGGTGTTAGTTTACAGCTCTCCCATTTATTTCTATCGTATCCGCAAATGGTGACATACTGTTGTAACATGCTAGTTGACTGTTACGCTCTCTCCTATGTAAAAAAACGCGGAGGTTGTTTTGGCAGTATAGAAGGTCTCTATTGCAGAATCAATGCCTAAAAATCTTTATTTGAAAGGAAAAATGTATCCAAATATTATTCACCATAATGCCATCTCAAACTCATATTACTTTTTCTTCATATGATTTTTATATCAGTGTCAGTAATTAACTTTTACATTAAGGGACAATATTTGACCCCTGAGATTCAATTTTAAGAGGCATTATTTACTTTTATGAAGCTGTGTCTCATTTATGTCAAATACTTCAAGATAATAGATTGATTAAAACAAATTCCAAGATTGAGAATGATTACCTCTTACCATAAGAATTAAATAAACATTAATTAATATTTTATGCCATAAAATGTATAACTATGACTATAATAGAATAATCAAAATAAATGGTGTGTGTTTAATTTCTTTCTGTTTTCGATTGTATTTTTTTGGTTTCTGAACCTTTTTATCTTTTGACCTGGATGTGTGTGAATTTTTCTTACTTTATGGCTAAAATTTTATTTAAAAACTATATTAGATCTTACATTATGAGGGATTTTTTAATTTCTGGCCCTGGTTTAGATCCATACAGTGCACGTGGATGGGGTCCAAACTCTAAAAAAAGGGCAGTAAAAAAGGTAATCCATAAATTCTTAAGACATGCAGTATATTACATCATTAGTATGGATTAGCTTTATGCTGCCTTTATGTCCTTTTTGAAGCTTTAATATGTTGGACCCCCTAGACTTCAGTTGTTTTGACAATAACACCTCATATCTCCATCAAAATGTCTTTGTTTGTGTTCTTCAGTAGCAGGACAGGCATACAAGTTTTGTGAGTAAATAATGAGATAACTGTCAATTTGGGTGAACTCTTCTTTTGCTGCTTTCTCTAATCTCTCACTGACTTTCTCTTTGCCTGTCAGTCTAACCTTTGCTCTATCAATCCCTCTAAATCTTACCTCCACAGTTCATAAGTTTGCGGACATTTGTTGTGGTCATTATCTTGTGTGATCTCAGGTAGTCTGCAAGTTGCCCCCCAATTGGCACAATTATGGTCATCACTAAATGAGGAAGTGCAGACACCATCCCCACCTGATGCATAGAGAAAAAGAGAGAAAAATTAAATAAACAAAATGAAGAGTGTAGCTAACGATCAAAGCACCATGATAAACACTTCATGAAGCTGTGCAGTACTGCAATACATCAGTGCTTCTCACTCTTCTGAAGCATGAAAGCTTTACTCAAAAGAGATGTTTGTGGATGGATGGCTGGATGGATGGCTGGATGGATGGATGGATGGATGATGGATGGATGGATGGATGATGGATGGATGATGGATGGATGGATGGAAATATATACAGTACTGTGCAAATGTTTTAGGCACTTGTAAAAATGTTGCATAGTGAGGATGTCTTCAAAAATAATGCTATAAATATAAATTAGCATAATACTAAATCCAGTAAACCAAAAAAAAAGCTAAATCAATATTTGGTGTGACCTCCTTTGCCTTGAAAACAGCACCAATTCTCCTAGGTACACCTGGACACAGTTTTTCCTGGTTGTTGGCAGATAGGATGTTTCAAGCTTCTTGGAGAATTTGCCACAGTTCTTCAATCTATTTAGGCTGTCTCAATTGCTTCTGTCTCTTCATGTAATCCCACACTGACTCAATATTTAGTGGGGGGATGCCATCTGTTGGAGGGCTCCCTGTTCTTCTATTCTATTCTTTTTGCAAAAGGAATGTTTGGGAGTCTAACATTTATATTTCATATTGACCCACTAAAGCTGAAGATATAAATAACCATCTTAAGACAAATGTTTTTGTGAGACTTTTTCACAGTACTGTACATGTATTATAATGTGAACCTGAAAAATGTATAAAAGCAAGAACATTCATAGCAAAAATTACAAATGTATTCAAGTTTCACAAGATGTCCAAGAACAGCTGGGATTAAGCTGGGTCAGGGGGAAGGGCGTTATTAGATTACCAAGTGTGTTTGTGAGTATTTAGTCACCTTGCTGATTTCAAAGCCGAACACCTCCTCGAAGTACGCAGGCTGGCTGATGAGGAGCAGGTAGAACGTCCAGCTTCTGCAGAAGTTGGCCACGATGATGGCATACACTGGCATGGAGGTAAAGAAATGCCGCCAGGGAGTCTTAAATTTCTGCAGAGTACAGTAAAACTAGAGGTCGAATATATCCAGCACAATGCAGCACACAGCAATAAGAGATGTGTGTGAGTGTGTGTGTGTGTGTGTGTGTGTGTGTGTGCGCGTGCGCGCGTGCATGCGTGCGTGTGTGTGTGTGAGGAGGTTGTGTGGAGGAGTGTTTAGGAACAAAGAAATAAAATGTATTTGTCACTTTGTGTGAGTGTGTGCGTGCGTGCGGTGTACAATTTTGGCTATAGTTGCAATGGGCCACATTTTTGAAATTGTTGTCATTAATAAATCGTGTTTTTCTTTAAATCTACTGATATTAACAGGTTTCTGTAAGCTATTAGGTTTAGGATATAGAAAATATAAATACCCCCATATACAAACCATTGTGTCTATGAGATGTCCACTCTGATAAAGTGAGTGTGTACCTGCAGGGGGTTTACAAGGCCGGCAGATTCCCCGATGGCTTCTTCAATGTATTTCCTCTCCTCTGGTGAGATGGTTGGGTGAGCAGCTGGACTTTCATAGGACACTAAAATCCAAAAGAGATACCAGAATATCCCAACACTACCTGTGAGACAAAGAGACCAGGAGAAGAGGAAGTGAGACAAGATAGATATTTAGCAAGAGAGGGAGACATAGGGGGGATATAAAAACAATAGAAATCAATTACGTTTTTTGCTTACCATACACATAAAACACTGAGGACCAGCCAGTGTACTGGACCAAGACTCCAGCCAGAGGCATTGCAACAACGGCACCGGCATATGAACCTAGAACATACATACATTAACAAGTATTTTGAATAGTTTATTAGGATCCTCCCACTCATTATTATAATTCACTTATATTTCAATCAATATTCCAGTTAAAGCTTTGTACCAGAATCAGCTAAAGGTATAGTTCACTCAAAAATGAAAATTCTCTCATCATTTACTCACCCTCATGCCATCCCACATGTGTATGACTTTCTTTCTTCTGCAGAACACAAACAAAGATTTTTAGAAGAATATTTCATCTCTGTCGGTCCATGCAAAGTCAATGCATGTGAATGGTGGCCAGAACTTTGAAGGTACAAAAAGCATAGGGTAGCATAAAAGTAATCCATAGCACTCCAGTGGTTTAATCCATATCTTCTGAAGCAGTATGATAGGTGTGGGTGAGAAACAGATAAATATTTTACCAAAATGAAAAGAAGAATGTTGAAGTGAAAGTGGATATTTATAGTAAAAAGGTCTCAAATATTGATCTGTGTCTCAACCTTCTCCCACACTTCTCAAATCGCTTCAGAACGCTGTTCACAAGCTTAATTGGTTTTGCCTTTATTTGAATCTCCTTGGCAGCTGTGGCTGAGGTGGTAGAGCGAGTTGGCCACTAATCACAGGGTTGGTGGTTCGATTTCTGGCCCACATGACTCCACATGCAAGTGTCCTTGGTCAAGAAACTGAACCCCAAGTTGCTCCCAATGGCAGACTAGCTCAAGCTCTGCCATCATTGGTGTGTGAGTGTGTGTGTGACTGGGAGAATGAGACACCGCTAAAGTTAAAAAAGCGTTATATAAGTGCAGACCATTTACCTGCCCATGCACTTACGTCATGCGAGACAGCGTAAACTCTGTCCTCTCATGAACTTGCATCGGAGAGTTACCGGAAGTGAACATTTACAGTGAAAAAGACATATACATTGATCTGTTTCTCACCCAAAGCAATTGTTTCACTTTAGAAGACATGGTTTAAATCACTGAAGTTATATGGATTTATTTTTGCTCCCTTTATATGCTTTTTGGAGCTTCAAATTTCTGGTCCCCTTTCACTTGCATTGTATCGACCTACAGAGCTGAGATATTCTTCTAAAAATCTTAATTTGAGTTCAGCAGAAAAAAGAATGTCAAATACATCTGAGATGGCATGAGGGTGCATAAATGATGAGAGAATTTTCATTTTTGGCTGAAATATCCCTTTAAAGACCACTAGATTTAAACAGCAAATCATAAAACCTGTATTCTGTTGATTGTATTATAATGTTGAGATATCCAATGAACTCAAGTGATTGGCTGACATCTCACCACAGAATGCTGTTGTAGCCAATCGACTTCTTTCAAGAGGCGGTGCCCATTTGGCCCAGATCCCATGGCATGCAGGATATGACACGCCCTATCAGCAGAGAAATAAGAGGAATTTAAATGTCCGTCACCATAATGGAAAAATTGTAATAACATGGTGCATTTATTATAAAGCTGAATACATTCAATTGAATCCATTGTTACAAACAAATACATACATGCACACAGATGCATACCTCCACAAGCCCCTGGCATATCCTGACCATGATAACACACCCGTAGTGAGCTCTTGCTGCTGCTGGGATCAGCATATTCAGCGTCGACGTAGCCACAATGGCAAAGCCAAACACCCTGAGACCAAACAAGCAAGCACAAAAAACTCAAATGTGGTCTAATTCAAATACCATGTCAACAGGTCATCATAGTATTAATCAAGAACAAATTGAGATGTTATGCATCATGCTCATTATTCTGTCAGAGAACATTAACATACTGTATGTTCTCATGATCGCTATAATATATACAGTATCTGACACCTTCCACTCACAGTCCAGTGTTCATTAATCTTTAAATCTAGGAAAGGTGCCTAAACATGCCAGTTCACTGATGGCACTACCTGTTGGCAGCAAATTTCTGACAGATGAATCCCCCAGGGATTTGCGTGACGATGTACCCCCAGAAGAACGAGCCATGAATCATCCCCACTGTCTCTGGGTCCCATGTGAACTGAGCAGCCTTGCAGGAAAAATACAGAGTCAAACTGCCCTCCTCCTTAAATTCAACAGCATCCTATGCAAAAGGCTGACTATCTTAAACCAAAGTGCATTGTTTGTATATTAAGAAATGTATACACATCATTCTTCAATGTCATCAAATAACTTGAATCATCTCTTTTGTGTTACGTAACATTTGCAAAAACTATAATAAAAAACAAAACTTAACCAAACAGATGTACTCTTTTTTTTTTCGGTTTATCACTGTGCGTGGGGCGAAGCACACTTCCTGTGTGACCATATTGAAATACTATAGGGAATTAAGCAAAGCCGACCCCCTCTCACAATTCACACTGGGTCCACTCAAAACACATAACTAACTGGCTACCCAGCAGACACAGAATGTTCCCCTAACATTAGCTTATAGCTCCCCTGTGGTTATCGTTTTTTTTTGGGGGACTAATTCCTAACTTACTAGGAATGTTTTGTTTAGGTTCTATTTTTATAACCATAAACAAACATTCTGATAACATTGCAGGAGGCTTTTGTGTGACAACCTAAAAAGAACATATACAGAACATTCTCTAATAGTTATTTTTAGGTTCTGTTTATAACTATACCATAAACTAACATTCCCAGAACATTCTGGGAACCAAAAATTGTTTGCTCAGTATGTAGAATACACACAGTATGTACCATCTTGCATTAATATATTTATTGCTTTGCTTTTTGTTTATATATATATATATATATATATATATATATATATAAAGACAGCAGGATTGCAGCGGGAAGCATTTACATGTTTCCATTGGTCATGGTAAAAATATAGGGGGGTCCCTGGACATCCCTTCAACTGTTGTAGCCTCCATAAGCATAATTACCTCACTTGTATCTGTGTGTGTTTGTGTTTATTTAGAAAATCAAGCAAAATATGACTAATAAAAAGACTTTATCTATAAGTTTGTTCAAGTAGATGCTTTTTCTTTCTTAAGTAAAATTCCAGCCCTTATACTGACCACAATTACAGGTTTCTTTCCTTTGTAAATGGTGTGGTCGTTGACCATGCTGACAATGGCCACGCCCAGGTTACAACGGATGCCAAAGGAGATGCAGAAGCCCAATCCTGACAGGATGGCGATGATGTAACGACGCGGCAACCCGAAACACGTGCAATCGACGACTGGAAGCTCCTTCTCCTCCACCAGCTCAGGACGACCCTCCGCAGACAGCTCGATTGTCTCGCCATTCTGCTGCCGTTTCTCAAGGAGCCTAGAGGTAGATTCAGACAGTGTAAGGCCAATATAAGTTACCTGAAATAGACACTTTTAAGTAGCATAGATCTGTGGTTCACATTGAGTCTAATTATATTAATACATCAAAATAGTCTCAAGAGCATTATCTTTGACAACATCAGGAGGATATCTATGGGATAATAGAAAACGTGATTGAAAAAAAAATCTGCTTCTGATGCTTAGTGATGATATTTTAACAGGGTCAGAAGGCTTAATTCTGGCCCAAGAAAGTTACTCCCAAGTCTCCCTAATAGGCAATGATGCTGAAAATTAAGTCATAGACACTAGGGAACCCTAATAGGTCAAAAACTGCATCACATCCACACCTAAAAGCAGGTGGGACATGGTGGGATGAAATAGCGGGAGAGAGTACATGGGACATGAATGAGGTATCTCGTTGGATAGTAGAAAATGGTTGACCTAAAGAGAGACCATCTGGGTATGCAAACTGCCTGCTACACAGGCAGCCAATAAACACACACATACATACCAACATACAATGGAAAACCTAAATCCACATATGCACACAGGCTTATTGTGAGCATATCATTTTAATGTGTAGATAAAATGAGTTTATGGGTAGCTGACAAATAACCTTTTTGTATAAACAGATACATTTTATGCAAAATTCATAAGAATGTTTAAAGGAAAGTACATATTTTAGATGTGACTGGTCACCATTTTTGTTCACTTTATCACCATTTGAATTATTGTAATTGTATCTGCAGTCTATTTACAGTAAATAAATAAATCGAATAAAAAAAAAAACTCTGCTGTGTGATGAAGGAAGTACAAATATTCCATGTAGTATGTCAATTAACCCTTCTACTGTTTTCGGTCATTTTTGACCGGTTAGATTTTTCGGTCCAATTTTAAGTACATTTGATTTTTTGGTACAAGGCTTGGTGACTTTTCTTATATTTGCAATCTGAACACACACACAAAAAAATCTAAAGTTATTTTATGAATCTAGGTGGTTTTATAAAACAATGTTTGCATTCCAGGTCAAATTTGACAGAGCATAAGAAAATACTAAGAAATTAACACACTTTCACTCTCTCTCTCTCTCTCTCTCTCTCTCTCTCTCTCTCTCTCACACACACACACACACATATTCAGAACTTAGGTGTGCTATTATGAAAACAAAATTTCTTGTCAAGTTATACATGTGGCTGTCTTGGGCCTTGCTCACAGTTCTAATTCAGCAGCTCAATGATAAAATAGTGTTCATTACATTACTGTTTGGACATTTTTTACCGATTGATTTAACTTTTGTTTTTGTAATAAAATTGGTTTGTTGGATGTTGTGTTTCCATGTTTTATGGGGACTTTCTATATACATAATGGTTTTTATACTGTACAAACTTTATATTCTATCCCCAAACCCCAACCCTAAACCTAACCCTCACAGAAAACTTTCTGCATTTTTTAATTTTCAAAAAACATAATTTAGTATGATTTATAAGCAGTTTTCCTCATGGGGACCGACAAAATGTCCCCACAAGGTCAAAAATGTAGGGTTTTACTATCCTTATGGGGACATTTGGTCCCCACAAAGTGATAAATAAACACACACACACACACACACACACACACACACACACACACACACACATGACTGCAAACATAAATCTATGTATTTGATAATGTCTAAATATATATCCAAATTCAGAACTTAATATCTAGAAATTTACTTTGTTACAACATTGGCCTACAGTAACCAGCCAGCATGTGTGGATCGCTGTAGCCATCTACTGGATATAATTGTAATTTCAAGTAAATGTATTTTTGTTTTTCCAGCATATGGCAGCAGATGCTCCAAATGCATGACACATTTATATATATATATATATATATATATTCTTTTTCTTTTTTTTTCAGTTTAATGAAGTGTATGTTTTTAATTTAGTGAAAGTAAGAGGGTCAAGTATTGGCGCTGACTACCACCCCTGGAGTTGCGAGTTCAAATCCAGGGCATGCTGAGTGACTCCAGCCAGGTCTCCTAAGCAACCAAATTGGCCCGGTTGCTAGGGAGGGAAAGTCACATGGGGTAACCTCCTCGGGGTCGCTATAATGTGTGGTTCTCGCTCTCGGTGGGGCGCGTGGTGAGTTTTGTGTGGATGCCGCGGAGAATAGTGTGGGTCTTCACAAGCCACATGATAAGATGCGCGGATTGACATCTCAGACGCGGAGGCAACTGAGATTCGTCCTCCACCGCACGGATTGAGTCACTATACCACTATGAGGATTTAGAGCGCATTGTAAATTTGGCATTCCAAATTGGGGAGAAAAGGGAAAAAATTAAGTGAAAGTAATTCAAAACTGTGTTTATTTTATACAAAAATACATGGTTATTTATGTAAATTATGTATAAATACATACAATTCCAAAAGAAATGCATAAATTATGTGTTACTACTTTAGTGAAGTTAATTTTACAAACTTTTTTAAATAAAATACATAATTACAGTATCCAGTCAAATTTGACCGGGGAATAATAAGAGTTTCTGCATGTATAAAAATGATAAAAGATTGTCAGTTTTTAAAAGAGTTTTAGATGAAATACCGCATGTCACACGACAGGACACTTTTGTCATTGTATGACATGTGATGTCAACTACCCAAATGCATTACCCACTGCTCACGAACAACATTTATCTATCGCACAGACACGCAGTGAGACTGTATTCACTGTTTAAACAACTTACTTGAACTTGGTTTTATGGTATTTTTAGAAAGTGATTTTGAGAGTTATCACTAAATATTACAATATCTGTACTAATCTCTGTCTCTCGCCCTCTACATTTTGTTCTCTCTCTCTCATTCCCTCACCATTCCTACAAAGCAAATCCCTTTATAATCTCTTCAGCCTCAAACAACACACCATCATGAAGAGACAAGTGAGGGAAAATTATTCAGTGATGATTGCATGTGTGTGTGTGTGTGTGTGTGTGTTTCTATATAAAGGGTGAATTATTTCTGCAACTATGTGTTTAACAGAAACAAAAAATGACACAAAAACAAAAAGTGTCTCATGTCAATTTGTTTGTATTATAACTAAAACCTCTTGCACCCATGACTCATCCACGCCACGCCACACCCCTCCCCTTCATTCCCCCTTCACTCTCTTATCCACTGATAATCTGGAACCCCACCCTCAGATTAGGATTACAGAAATTATTGACTTCCGGAGATAAATATGAGCAGGAAAAAGAGGGTGAGTGAGTGGGATGCAAAGGGAAAGAGGGGAGAAGCATGTTTTATGGTTTCTGGTGCAACACACACACTTGCACACATACACACACATTCACTCATGAAGAAGTGTAATTAAGGTTAAAGTTGTTAGGTACAGATTGCAGCCAACAGCAGCACATATGCTTCCTACTAATGAGAATGACTGTTGGCTGTAATTAATACTTGTTAAACAAGGTTATTTTCTCTCATTCTTACTTTCTCTTTCTGTGCGTGTGTTATTGGCCACCACGTGTCCATTGGATATAATAATATAAAAAATAAAATATACAGGATTACTGATCATGCACTTCTGCATCTCATGCTGCGATGAAACAACAGTATCTAGATCCCTTTCTACTGTTCATGATGAATCAGCTGACCTGTGTGTGTGTGTGTGTGTGTGTGTGTGTGTGTGTGTGTGTGTGTGTGTGTGTGTGTGTGTGTGTGTGTGTGTGTGTGTGTGTGTGTGTGCGTGTTTTTGTGATTTACGAGGACAATTTTGTAAGTTACAAATTAGTAATTACAAGGGTATTATGCTATAAATGTGATTTATGAGGACATTTCTAGTGTCCCCATAATTCAAATTGCTTAAAAATCATACTAAACAATGTTTTATTGAAAATGTAAAAATGCAGAAGGTTTTCTGTGAGGGTTAGGTTTAGGGGTTGTGTTAGGTTTAGAGGATAGAATCTATAGTTTGTACAGTATAAAAGTCATTATGTCTATGGAAAGTCCTCATAATGATAGGTAGACCATCATATGTGTGTGTGTGTGTGTGTGTGTGTGTGTGTGTGTGTGTGTGTGTGTGTGTGTGTGTGTGTGTGTGTGTGTGTGTGTGTGTGTGTGTGTGTGTGTTTATAAGAGTACATTTTCAGGCCATCTAATATGAGACAGGTGTACAGCAGTAGGAGGTGGAACGAGAATCTTGCTTACTACAAACACTCAATGAGGGTAAAACTCACTCACCAACAAACATACAGAATATTGTCCTGGAGCTTCGACTTCTACGTCAGCATATTACAAATATTCCATACTGATACCAAAATTGGATCATACCCTCAAACATACTTGTATGCATACTTACAATCACAGCACTATCTCAGCAGGTTTAATAGTTTTTATTGATCTCATATCAATGTTATACCCTTGACCTCTCTACATAAATTGCCATATCAATGCCAGCACTCTGCCATGCAAATTTCTCACCCCCTCCATCATTAGCCCTGCAGCTCACCTGACCTCTTGTTAAATAAAGGAGTCCTTGGTCACATGATCTGATGCATAAATCTTTTTTGATGGATAATTTAAAAAAGAGGATCAGTTGAGTTCAGAATTGCATACTACAAAGTATATATATATATATATATTTCCATTGAAAAATCATTTAAATTGTTTAACTATTAGTAATCTTACCATGAATAGTGAAAAATAACAACACAAGTACAACGGGGCTAAAGGCACACCTTAAGGAAACTTTGTTGTGGTCACAAAGTGTATCAAGATTGAAAAAATACATTACACATTCTAATAAAATATTGATGGAGCAACATAATTTGTATGAAAAGAAATAATAACGATTGGTTGTTTTGATAAAAAAAAATGTTTTAAAGGTGACAAGGGAGCCTTTTACCCCAAAAGGCCCCCAGTGGCGTTATATTGTTGTCACGTATATAGGGACAATAGTTCAAGCGCAAAATTAATCAATTTGAAACAACAAGAGTTGTTTTCAGTCAAATATGACATTTCATATCATCTCAAGTATTCTGTTAACTAATTAATCTCAACTGGGAGTGGATCAGTCAGTGTGAGCCTACTTCGACATTTTTAATAAATCTATTTGCCCCACTTAATAAAAACAAAGTGCTTTATAGGGGCCTTTAGCACCTGCAACAGGGGGGACTTTTTAGCCCAAATACTATCCTTTCACTTATTGGACAGTTCTTGAAAAATGTTCTATTTAATCATCTTGAACATAACTGAAAATGATAAATAAGTATTTTGTCTAAAAATAAATGTGATAATTTCAGGGAGAAAATCAAATCAAAAGTGCCTTTTAAGTGGCCTTTAGCCCCATTATACCATATATTACATGATTTAGATAGATAGATAGATAGATAGATAGATAGATAGATAGATAGATAGATAGATAGATAGATAGATAGATAGAGAGATAGAGAGATAGAGAGATAGATAGATAGATAGAGAGAGAGAGAGATAGATAGATAGATAGATAGATAGATAGATAGATAGATAGATAGATAGATAGATAGATAGATAGAGAGAGAGAGGTAGATAGATAGATAGATAGATAGATAGATAGATAGATAGATAGATAGATAGATAGATAGATAGATAGATAGATAGTTGATATATATATAGAGATAGACAGACAGACAGACAGACAGACAGACAGACAGACAGACAGACAGATAGATAGATAGATAGATAGATAGATAGATAGATAGATAGATAGATAGATAGATAGATAGATAGATAGATAGATAGATAGATAGATAGATAGATAGATGATAGATAGATAGATAGAGATAGACAGACAGATAGACAGACAGACAGACAGACAGACAGACAGATAGATAGACAGATAGACAGATAGATAGATAGATAGATAGATAGATAGATAGACAGATAGATAGATAGATAGATAGATAGATAGATAGATAGATAGATAGATAGATAGATAGATAGATAGATAGATAGATAGATAGATAGATAGATAGATAGATAGATAGATAGATAGATAGATAGATAGATAGATAGATAGATAGATAGATAGATAGATAGATAGATAGATAGATAGATAGATAGATAGATAGATAGATAGATAGATAGCCATTGCTCCTTGAAGGGCCACTACTGGTTACATTTCAGCCTTTTGCTTTACCACCTGTGTTACTAGGGAGGCTAACAGTAGATTTAAAGGTGCTTATATTACTATATATTGCCAGGTTTTTACTGTAAATTGAGCATATTGTTTATTTTTATTAAAGTATTTTAATGCTCTATATAATTTGCTTCAAAAGCACTTATCTTATTGTTAATACAGTTCTTGTTGTCCACTTTTTGGAGACGCATTTTTTCTGATGCATTGTGTGGTGGTGCTTGAACGAGGGCAACCTGAGTTCAAATCCAGATCGAGATCCCATCATATTCCCGACCCCATGACCCACTCTTCTCCCTATGGTTTCCTGCCACCTCTTTACTGTGCTGTCCCTTTTAAGGTCCATAAATCTAATTAAATAATAAGGTTTATTGACTTCACTATTGTGACTTTCACAAATGCATAATGAATCAGATCATGAACTGAACTAAACCATTATGCACAGGTCGAACATTCTCATGATTCTGATGCAATGGTAAATAGTCTGCACTTATATAGCACTTTTTTTAACCTTAGAGGTTACCAAATGCTTTACACTGTGTCCCAATCACCCATTCACACACACATTCACACTCACACTCGCACCAATGGCAGCAGAGCTGCCATGCAAGGCGCTAGCCTGCCATTGGCACTAGCCTGCCATTGGGAGCAACTTGGGGTCCACAATATATCATCCAGTGGACAGTGATGGCTTTGATAAAAATTTGGGTCGAAATTTTAGGGAAAACTATGCGAGTTGTGCTCCGTGGTGCTGCAGAATTTTAAGCAGCCTCCAGAGACAGCAATGGCAGAGTGTACATACCTTCTTAGAAAATAATTGTTTACAATTTTGGAATGTGTCATGTTGTCTGCCAGACACGTCCGGTGTGAGTTCCCCTTTTATTTACCTTGCTGCTCACACTTTACCAAAGTTGTGTTGAAAAATATGTTAGAAGAGACAAAGGTTTTTAAACAAATACCCTATTTAGGAAGATATGAAAAAAAAATGCAGATATACAGTATATTGATAATCTTTGTGAAAATGTTCTGATTATTGATGTGTTGAAGAGGCACCTATCATGATATAAATAATCTGAAATTAAATTAGAAGCAGTGTTGGGTTTAATCTAATCTACAATGTATATCATTAATGTAATCTGATTACTTTTTTTATGCATGCATAACACACTGTCTACACCAGACACAATTGACCGTCAAAAGCAAATCACTTCCAATATAATCAATGGTGTTTTCTAAACCGGATGCTTAAGTAACATTGCGCCACACCATGCAGACAGTAAACGGCCATTTTGACCGACAAAATCCTGCCAAGAAGACAATGTTTGTGTAAAGTGTAGACAGTGTAGACAGCGATGTGATGCAACATCACTCGCATCCGGTGTAGACAGGGTGTAACATTTAAAAATATTTGTAATCGGATTACAGTTATTGACTTTCAGTTACGTTAACTACTTATTTACACATTAATTGGGTTACACATATTTCTAAAAAAAATTATTTATGTGCAATACATGTAAAACATGAATTATGATCAGCCTTTATGTACGTGGAGTGGTGATGGCATAGTGGGCTAAAGCACATAACTATTAATCAGAAGGTTGCTGGTTCGATCCTCAAGCCACCACCATTGTGTCCTTGAGTAAGGCACTTAACTCCAGGTTGCTCCAGGGGAATTGTCCCTGTAATAAATGCACTGTAAGTCGCTTTGGATAAAAGTGTCTGCCAAATGCATAAATGTAAATGTACGCGTGTGCTACTTTGACACCCCCTAAGTCTTTGTAAGGGAGAAATGTGTGTAACAATGAACAAAGTGGAAATATAGACATTATTTTTTACCTATTTTTCAATAAAGTAATCTGTAAAGTCAGTAAGATGATTACAGTTTAAGAGAAGTAATTAGTACTTTTTAAGCAACTTTGGTTAGAAGCAATGTCAAAAAGTCCATTTGCAGACATATATTTGAGTTCAGAGGTGAGATGTATGTTAGCTTTCTGCTGACACCAAAATCTATTACTTACACAAACACAGACACACATCAAACAGATACATTTACACACATACTGTCTTTCCTTTTAATCTTGCTGTAAGAGGATGAAAGCACAACGGTAAAAAAAATTACATAATCCAACAATTCTCTCTTCCAACCCCCCTCTCTCTAACCATCACTCCATCTATATCCTGTTCCTCCTTTTATAATCTGAGTTCACAATTCTCCTGTCCTTTAATGTACAGTACAGAAAGGTTTGGCAGCTGGACGACTCTCTGGCCTTGTTTGGTGTATTTCATGGAAAATTTTGATTATATTGTTGAAAGGTAACATATCCACAAATCTCTTTCTCTTTCATCCCCCTCCCCTCCACTTCACCGCACATTTCTTTCCGTTCTACTATTAGTGTTGTCCCATGCTTGTTATGCCAAACTCCTCTCACCCTCCCCTGCCTCTAATGAACAGATTGGGTCTCAGTGGGACTGAGTCACCTGGGAGACCCCCCGACACACACACACACGCATACACACATAAACCTATATACATCCCAGCAGCCTGACCTTCACATGCTTTTAGATAAGCAGTCTAGTTAACATGCAAAACCGAAGCAACAAACCATCAGCAAAAGTTTCGGGTACAGGAGAAAAGATCTGACTGAGTAAACTGACCAAAACTATTTGACATTAACTGACTATTAAGTCACGTTTTTAAAAGACCTTCTGTCTGATGGTTTGTATAAGTTATATATAAAACGATTCTCTTGTTTCAGAACTGTCTGGGCCACTAGACTTTGTAAATTTTCCGAAAGCTGAATGAAATTAGAATATGTAATTTTACAAAGAAATGAATGAGAACAAGATGTATAAAGGAGGGATGAATGACTGAATGAAAAGAGTGGGATGCAGAGATGTAGTGAAGATGACAGAGAGAGAAAAAAAGAGGACTGCAGGTGTGAGGTGTATGTTTGCTGTAGTTGGTTTGTGAGTCTGAAACAGTAGGAGGAGAAGATGCATTGCTGAGCTTTAAATGATTATTCAGCTGCTGACAGCTTTCTCCAAAATATTATCAGGCAAACCTAGTCTCCAAGCTGAGTCTCCAGCTTTTGCTCGGTTATCATACCTCTGTGGGCTTTCCACACTACCCATAATTCTGAGTTAACATCTTAATTAATACTGGGTTAAAGCCACTTTTAACCCTGTGATAAGCAACGTTTTTCACTTGTAATTTTGAAAGGTCAACGCTGCTTTTAAGGACTTGCTGGGTTATAACGTCCTGCTCCAGAGCAGGATTAGCAACGCAAGGTGCCAAAGGGTTACATTGTGAATTACTATCCCTAAATCAACAGTGTGAAACAAGGTAATCTAGGATTTAAGGTGCACTCTGTAATTTTTTCCTCATTAAAAAACTCCTAAAGAAATTAATTGTAATTTAGCAATATATATGTAGGAAATCATGAGCACTCACATTAAAATTAAGACTCAGTCATATCAGTGACCTTATAAAAGCTGTTTTATTCTACACGTAGCGGGTCTGCCCATGGGGGCTTCCATGTTAGAATAACATGACCATCTGCTTAATCTCAGTAACAGTCCTGTTATTTGACACTTTCACCCATTGATTAATGTAATCATGGCTGACTGTGAATACTACATTTCTACAGTGGCATTTGAAACTGAAAACTATTGTTTTGAAATGATGTTGCATCCAAGCTGTTAGATGATTCTTATTACCATCAGTCTAAACAAAAAAATGCCTTAGCCAGACATCTCTCATTAATTATTTCAAGAATAAAAAGTTATATTCAGGTTACTTTCATCTTGGAAACAACCAAGCACGTGCGGCATCGCAAGAAATAAAAGCTGGAGTCGTGTGCTGTCCATCATTTAATCCCGACCTCGCACACAGAGGATGTAGCTGACTGCTGTAAGGCCTGTGCCATAGAGACGAGGAAGTGATGTGGAGGAGGCGTTCAGGGATTTGTGGGTCGACAGCTGTGTGTGGGTGTTTCTGATGGGCTATTTCCGGGCTGGATTTACTTGTTTTGTTGCTTCTACATACAATCCCATGGAAGTGTTGGGGAAATGTGTGCATTCCATCTCATGGAATTGTTTGGGAAATGTGTGCATTCTATATATGGATTTTAACACAAAAGAAATGTCACCTTAATTAGTGAATGACACTGTGGTGGCATCAAAGAACAATTCGCAGATGTAATTCGCATAGCTAATGTTGTATCTCATTGAATAGCATAGAAAAGAAAATGACAGCCTACGGCTAATATTTAGTAAATGTTACAGCAATTGTCTTTACCTTACTCAAATGTTTCAGTAAACACAGATATAGTAGTTAGCAAACAGATTTTCCCCAACAGGCGTTGCATTTACTTCATAAGGGATGTGCATTGACCTTTGAGACAACCCATGTGTCAGAAGAATTTGCTCCTAAGACAATTGTTGAATTAACAAGATTCGGTTTGGTCAGCCATTACCAAATCTGTCAAGATTTTGGTTAAAATTAGGTTTATTGACATATTATATTATTTATATAAAATGCTTTTATTATTTATTATATTATTAAATGATTATAACATTACATTATAAATGTTACATTGAAAAATGTATACATTTATCTTAAATTATTATTTATTATTATTATTACATACAATTATAACAAGTTGTGGATTTTTTTCCTTATGCAAATTTATGTATTTGACGATTCATCATCATCATCATCGTCATCATCATAATTTGAAATATATTAGCAAATAAAACGTTTCGGCATATGAATCCTAAAGACCCAAATGTGGCTTCCAGCTATCAGAGAATCGTCCACTAACTAGTGCGTGGAATCAGAACTAACTGTGCGTCCCGGGACACGCGAGCTGTGCAGTGATGCGCGGGAGTACCTGACGCTCAGGTGGAATAATGAAGTTCATTTGAACTCGCGCATAGATAAGAGAGAGAGAGAGAGAGAGAGAGAGAGAGAGAGAGAGAGAGAGAGCGTCGGATGTCTTTGACATCGGGTTAGTCGCACACTAATCTGATCCATCTGGACAATCTTCTCAATCGGGAGTGGAAGCATTACGTTCTAACAGATTACATAAGAACACCTTTGACTGAGATTCAATCACGACAAGGGTTTACACCTGACATCTTGAAGCAGGCTACACATGCTCACACAACTTGAGAAAACGCAAACACTACTGTAACGAGGGCTATTAATGAACTTGATATAATACGCTTCCATCATCAGATAAATATTTCGCCTTTAAATTCCAGATGTTCTCTGAACAACAACAAAACTTCACACACAAAATTACTTTTACACACTATGCGCATTATTAAGAGCTTGCAAATAATTGAAGGAAAACTTCTAAAAGTATCTTAATGCTTTATGGATAGATTGACACTGCCTCACCTGTGTATTTTCCCCAAGGTTTTTCCTGCCTGAGCCTTAAAGCGGTCCGGACGGATCTCCATCCTCACGACTTCCAAGTCCGACCGGTATGCTCCTGTCCCGTGCGCGCGCTCTCTCTCTCTCTCTCTCTCACACACACACACACACACACACACACACACACACACACACACACACATATAATATATGTCGGTTATGCTCCTTTTCTCTCTGTCCGTGGTCCTGAATCCTGAATGTACTGGCTTTACATGGACAGGAGTTAATACTTTCTATAACAAATAAAGAACAAAAATTAAAAATGTTAAGTTCTATTCGATAACATTAGTTAAGGCACTAGATAGCATTTTTTAATCTTTGTTAATAGTTGATAAAAAAAATACAATTGTTTATTTTTAGATTATGTTATGCATTAACTAATGTTAATAGACAACTTTTAAAAATCATTGCTAGTTCATGTTAAATAACGTAAAGTAACCTTATTGTAGCCTAAAGTGTTGCCCAAAACACTTTTTGTAATTATATATCTCGTTAAATCATTAACACGATTTATAGTCAAATTTCGAGGATAATTTCGAGGTGTGTGATGCAAAGCTTACTATATATATACATATATATATATATATATATATATATATATATATATATATATATATATATATATATATATATATATATATAGTGTATCAGTGTTTTATTTATTTATTAATTTTTCCCCTCAAACGGCAAGGAAGTACCGAAGCTTAAGAAAAAGGAAAAAAAAAAAAAAGCTAGACGCAGTGCAACTAACGCAGGTGTCTCCAGACCTTTTAAAGATTGAATTTCTTGCTAACTTCACACAGCGTCTGTTTTTGCATATGTAAACAATTGACAAAAGCGCAAAAACGAGTTTGGTGTGAGTTCGCACAGATTTTTTGATTGAGGGAATTTATAATAAACCTACAAATATACACCGATCAGCCACAACATTAAAACCACCTGCCCAAAATTGTGTTGGTCCCCCTCGTGCTGCCAAAACAGCACCAACCCGCATTTCAGAATAGCATTCTGAGATGATATTCTTCTCACTACAATTGTAGAGAGAGGTTATCTGAGATACCATAGACTTTGTCAATTCAAAACAGTTAGGCCATTCTCTATAGATGCAGCTACGGGTCAGGAGCTTCAGTTAATGTTCACATCAACCATCAGAATGGGGAAAATTTTGATCTAAGTGATTTGGAGCATGGTATGATTGTTAGTTACAGATGGGCTAGTTTGAGTATTTCTGTAACTGCTGATCTCCTGGGATTTTCACACACAACAGTCTCTAGAATTTACCCCGAATGGTGCCAAAAACATAAAACATAAGACAGAAATGCCTTGCTGATGAGAGATGTCAACAGAGAACTCAGATAACCGCTCTGTACAATTGTGAGAAGAATAGCATCTCAAAATGCTTTTCTGAAATGCGGGTTGTTGCTGTTTTGGCGGCACAAGGGGGACCTACACAATATTAGGCAGGTGGATTTATGCTGTGGCTGATCAGTGTATCTATCTATAGCTATAAATAATTGATTCTGATAATGTAATTGGCCTACGATATATTATGTCACCCAATTTGTCACCTGTAAAAAAAAAAAAAGCACATTTAAGGCTCAGAGAGTGTCTCCGAATCCAGTAGCGGTTTTAATCACAACGCAAACCACGCGTGGGGCCCCGGACAAATATTTGTTTTGAAAAGTTTTTTTTATATATATATATTTTCTTTTTTTGCGTGCGTGCGTGCGTCTGCTCCGTTTTCTTTTGTAAACACGCTCTGGATGAACGTCATTGACTCTTGCACCACGTCTCGCTGTTTCTTCAGTGTCTCGCGCAGGACTGGCACATTTTTAGACACTGTGTCAAATGAAAAACGCATGTCGAGACACCTGTCTCGTTGCGCTGCGTCTAGGTTATTTTTAGCGCATGTCTTACAATGATTTAACATTCTGAACAAGTTCAGGTTGCAAAGAGGGGACTGTTGCAATGTTTATCATTATTTCAGATTGTTCTGCACCAAGCAAAGTTTCAGCGCTTGTTTTTTTCCTTCTGCTCTCTGAGGGGGCGCCATGCCTTGTATGTTTACTGTTACGAATGTTGCAGCTTTAGAATATAAGTTTCAGGTGAAAGTAAAGTAAATAAGACAGACATATATTACTATTGTATACAACAAATCCTCAAAGTAATAATAATACTGTATCATATTATAATGACAATCTGGACAACAATAAATTATTTTTGGGTTATTATATTAATATATACCATAACAACGGAACTCCAAACGTGTTACTGGGTGAAGTGCACAACCTATTCACAAAAAAAAAAAAAAAAAAAAAAAATAGATAAAAATATATAAATTGCTTTTTTATCACTGTATTGTGAGAAAACATGCATTCATTATCTTTAAATAGACTTTTATTTCATTAAACATTTTGAATGTACCTGGCTACAACGGCTGATAGGATTAATATAAAATTATGATTTGCAATACATTTTATGTAATGTCTTTAAGCAAACTTTTTTAAAATGGGGCCCGGGTTGGTCGGTTGCTTGGGGCCTCAGAAATCGTAAACCCGCCCCTGTCCGCATCATCAGAGCCCCTATGTAGAAAATTATGGGTAGTCTATTGCCACCTTGCGTTTACTTAAGAAACTACACATCAGGAGTGCGATCATATATATATATATATATGAGCATATATATGAGCACACTTCAGTCAAATCGTTCATAGAGTAAGACCTGGTCAAGCCAAATTCTGAGATGCCACTCTCGTGGACGAAATAATGTGATCTCACCTCTATGACCAAAGAACCTTTTATTTGGCACAGACCAGATATATAACGATTCTTCAACTTAAAACAACTTTGCAATTAAAATAATAATAATTTTTATAACACACATACATAAACAAACAAACACTAAAAAATTCACACCCATACTGTATAATATTACAGTAGAGCAGAGGTACTGTATCTGAACTATACAAAGAGAAATACTTACAAAATAGGGAACATGCAAACAACATCTAATGTAACAAATCAAATTATAAACTATAGCATAATAGTAAATGTAAAAAAAAAACTAAAAAAAACACACAAAAGCTTTCATTTTTAGTCTAATGACTAAAACCTCTCTCTTGTGGATCAGTCTAAAATATAGACTAAAATCTTTCTTTCTGGTCAGCCTGAAACAGACCAAAAGCTCACTTTCCCTCACTCATATCAACCCACATCAAGGGGCATGCAATTAAGCTGCCTTGTGTATTTTAGTTCACATGCCTGCAAAATCAATGATTCAACCTGAGGATCCACATACCAGCAATTAATAATGGTTCCAGCTTGATATCACAGTTCAAACCAGCGCATGCATAGCAAATAAACAGTTTGGCATGACACATAATATGACAGACAGTCATGTTTTAATATGGAGTATTCAGTGTAATTGCATACACCTCAGCTAACCCTTATAGTCCCCCTTTAGAAATGGCTTTATTCAGCTATGGTAATGGATAGTCTATGTTTACATGTGGGGTGGTAAAACAGTATGCATGTTTATCTTGGGTGCATAGTTCTCCTGAGGGTGATGGTCAACTGTGAATTTTGTTGCCTGCTTTACAAAGTAGCTTTGAACTCATATTTGTGCAAAATACAGTATTTGATAGCCACTATCAAATAAACACTATGATCTGTGGTTCTACAAAAGGAAATGTTGTATTTCACCATTATTGAAAACTATTCATATACTTAATTTATGTTTGTTGACATTCCATGTAACTACGCACAGTGTTCCACTTATAATACTATGCAACAATACAATTTAAACACTTGATTTTGTAATCAATCTATGCTAAAACAAACCTGACGATAATAATGCTAATGGCTAATAGTTTCTTATTCTAAGAAACACATCTGATTTTTATACCTCAGAATATAATTTCCTTACTGGAAAGGACACATAAAATCATATTAGTATTCTACCAATCAGTATAACTCTGGTTAATCAGTATAACTCTGGTTAATCAGTATAACTCTGGTATTTTTAAACCTCCAATAGTCTTCCACCAGCTATATTTACTTGCATTATTAATTTCAATGTGTTGCATTGAAGGTGCTGCTTCTCATTTGGTGAAGCTGTAATCAGATGTAAAATTGTGTATATTCATTAAAAGGATAGTTCACCCTCATGCCATCCCAGATGTGAATGACTTTCTGTGTACTGCTGAACACAAATAAAGATTTTTAGAATGATTTCACAGCTCTGTAGGTCCATACAATAACTTTTAAGTAATCCATATGACTCCAGTAGTTTAATCTTTATCTTAAGAAGCAATATGATATGTACGTGAAATATAATGTGGGTGAGATACAGATAAATACTGAAGTCCTTTTTTACTATAAATTCTCCTCCCTGCCCAGTAGGTGGCGATATGCATGAAGAATGTGAATCGCCAAAAACAAAAGAATGAGGATTTGAAAGCAAAAGTGGAGATTTATAGTAAAAAGGACTTAAAAATCTGCATGTTTCTCACCCACATCTATCATATAAAAGTTCAAAGTTCTGGACACCATTCAATTGCATTGTATGGACCTATAGAGCTGAGATATTCTTCTAAAAACTTTGTGTTCAGCAGAAGAAATAAATTCATAAACAAAAGGGATGGTATGAAGGTGAGTAAATGATGAGAGAATTATATGGTGTAGGCACTTCTGGTATAGGACACATAAATTAGGATAAGTCCATTGAGGGATACAAGAACCATTTGGTACACTTATAAAAATGATCCCTCTCATAGAGGGCTATAGTTGACCAATCTATTTTTCCAAGAATGTTCATTACCAAAATGAGAATAAATGGAGTCTGCCCCCCAAAAATCTAATACTGATCAATAAATAGTCCTCTATTTTTCTGCCTTTCCTCTGGTCTCATGGTTTAAACCCCTGTGTCTTCCTCTCCATCATCCTGTTGTGGGAGCAGCCTGTAGTGCTCAGCACTCAGTGGAAGGAAGGTGGAACATGGCAGACTCCTGTCTTCATCCAGTGTGGAGTGATGGTTATTTGGTTCTGGCTCAGTGGAATTGCATTTGGAGTATTGTTCTCTTTGACGCTCAGCTTCGCCTGCCTCCACTGATAAGTTCCGGCCATCTTTCAGATAGGATAGCAGGTAGCCAATGGGCACAGGGAGAGATGCTGCAATGATTAACATGGAGAGCATTGCCAGAGCCCAGTTAGGGTACTCCAGACTAGTTTCAGAAGCCTGACAGAGACAGACAGAGAGAAATAATATTCAGAACAGCTATGTCATATGGGGTTGATAACATCTAATTGTACAAAAGTTCTGCATATTTCTAACTAAAATCCCACTAATATTGTCCCTTAAAGTTCTATTAAGGCATCTAAAGTTATTTAAAAAAGTTCCAGCTTGTATCAGTGGGTATGTTACCATGTTGTGGTCCCAGGCTGTGTAAGTGGGTCGTTTAAAGACCATGCGGAGAAGACTGGCAGCCAGCAGTCCTACCATACCAAGCAGGCACACATACTTCCACATGTAGCAATAAACCACCGGGGGGCGCCAGTGTAACATCACTTCCACATCATCTAAGAATCTGGCACACATTGAACACACACAGACTATCAAATACTGCATACAATTATAACACCACTATTATAGATTGAACTCTAATAACTTAAATAATGTATTAATGCCGATTCTGCGTAATGTTCAGTGATTTCACATTACTTCTCACCGATCAGCACCGTAAATCCATGCCACACTGATAGTCTCAAAGATGACCACGATGATCAGCGGCAATGTGGCTGAATAATCATCAAACATGGACACAAAATAGTTGCCACTTCTTTGAGTGAAGAGCAGGCCAATGAAAAAGCCCAGGATACAGCTACAGACTGCAACATACATTGAGTCAATTAAAACAAAACAGTTAAAATATTAGCACAGCTATACACTGAGAAACCAAGATATTTAACACCAGAATTAGGTTACATTTCAGACTAATGTACAGCCTAGTTATGTGAAAATTATATTTAAGGCACAATGTCCTCTAATATTAGTGTGCGAGAGCGTGACTGTATGTGCATACTGGTCAACATGGTCTTGTGGCGGCCCAGCATTCTGAAGTTGTCCATGAGTGGGGTAAGAATTCCCTGCATGGTGCCAAACATGGTGGAGAGGCCCAAATTCAGCAGCATGAGAAAGAATAAAGCAGACCAAAATGGACTTGCTGGAAACAAAGCCATCGCTTCTGTAAACGCTATAAATGCCAAGCCGGTCCCTTCCACACCCTGAAAAAAATGGAGAGTGGGATGGAAAGAGTAAAAAAAACAATATTGTGCACTCATTATTTTATATCATAGCATGGTCTGTTAGAATACTTGTTTCTGATTGGCTGGAATGCGTCCATTAAAACCAGTTGTATGCACAGGTAGGTTCAGTCAGTTTTAATCACCATTCTATATTAATGCTTGGTTGCAATGCTGAGAGAGTTTTATGCCTCTGCTCAAACTACCTTCAGACACAGAAATAGTCTCAGAGCTGGGATTAACTGTCACAACAAAATAACATAATTAAGTCATACAGTGATGTCTTTAAATCAACTGTGAAGTGCTACAGAAAACGTGGAAAAGACAACAGTTTTCATCAGTCCCTTATTATTCACCCAAAGCGCTTGTAAGGAAAGCATGGTCTGAAAGTCAGCTGTCTTGCACAGAGGGGGAGAGAAGGTATCAGGGTTACGGCAAGATGGTTTAAATTGTAATATGATAAATACCATCTAATATTACTGCACTGCAATTATAGCCGCTAGAGGGCACCCACGATCACACATCGCTGACTGAAGCTTTTAATGGAGCAGTTTTGTAAGGCCATATTGTGATTTCATTCTTAAATTGATCAATTGTGCAGCCTTAATGCCACTTTTACAACTGTCATGGTAGCAATGCCGGTTTGTCCTTATTAATGTGAAAATTACAAAGAATAGGAATTAAACATAAAATGTTCAGAGGTGACAACCCTTCTACATTATGTGGCTTTTATTTTTTCTGGATTGGGTATTAAATTCACAGTTTTTAAAGAGTGTTTGGCTTCCAAAAAACTCTCATCCATTTTTCCAATTATTTGTACAGCTTTTTATTGAATTCTTAATAATCTTCTAATAAATATATTATCACAAAACTTTATCTTTGAGTATGATTTAGAATGGGTAGGACTCTAGATCTAACAACCTGTAGATAAACTTATCCTTTATTATTCTTCCAGTCAAAATTTGCACTTAAAAATCAATGAGAGCTGTAACTAATCAATGCTGGCAAGAGACCATGGTATAAGCAAGATAATCCACAGCTAGGTGTGCAATAAACAATTTGAATTCACTTCGCAGAGGCAACCACCCAGTTCTCTGCCTCCATGTCATGCATTAAAATAGTTTAATGCACTAGCTGTAGATTATCCCTTACTCCATCCATCCATCGTCAACCGCTTATCCTGTGTACAGGGTCGCGGGGATCCCTTACTCATACAATAATAATAAAATATTAACCATTTCATTATGGCAGTATGTCTAACTTACTAGAAATAGAATATGTAACCCTACCTTGCTCATTTCTCTTTCCAGGTCACAGTCAGTGATATTTGACCCCAGCAGGGTTCCATAGTGGTTGTACCATTCTCTGTATTCCTGCAGACCCACTGATCTGGGGTCAGACATATTGAACCACGGCCACCAGTGCTGTGATGAACTTGTTGTTGCCATTCCTGCCAGCTTGGCCACATTACTGCAGAGCAACATTAGCATTCATGTAAATAACAAGAAATAATAAATATATCAATTAACACTTTAATGCATACCTTGGGTCTTAAGCGATGCGGGACCTCATTCCACCCCTGTACTTAATACATTTATTGAAGTTATGCCCACTCCTCTTTAGTATTCCTCAATCCTTCTCTTCTGAATAGTGTAACAAAAAAGGCTAACAATATATTTTTTTAAAAGACCAGAAATATGTAATCGTGTCATGTTTTTTTTTTGCGTTTCCATTTAAGTTTATTATCACAGGATATAACGTTATTTGTTTATTACAAGACAAATTAGTACTATATGAATTCAAATGACTAATATCTCACATTGATTTTCTGTTTGACGGTGGTGAATTATCAATATTCCATATGCAAGTACACAAACATTATTCATGTTATTTCTGGCGCTGATGTTTCAGTGATTACTTTGCTATTTGATAAAGAAGCAAGGTTGTAGTAAACTATAGCAAGTGTAACACATGAACAGTATCATATGACTTTTGTCATTTGAGTGTACTACTGAAATTCGGCAAGTTGTGCATCTATTTAGATTCAATAAGTGCCTGAAAAAATACATTTGTGTAGTTTATTTATAGATTTTGTGTAGCTTATATGTTATGTGTAGCACAATATGTGTTTGACAGCCAGTTGCGTCCCATGAAATTTCAGCCTGGAAGTAAGGAATATATACATCATCTCTTTGAAAAATCGAAATATATCAGAACAAATTCAATTCTTTTCTAATTGTCATGAACATTTTTTAGCAATTTGACACTATCTGGGCATTTTGTAGATCCATTTGTCATAAATATACGTACCAGGTCACTAAAGACCCAATAATGTTTGGTGAAACACCCATGCATTTAAGGGTTAATAGGGATTAATTAACACTGACAAGGAAACCCATTCATCATAACTGACTCTAAATGAGATTTAACTATATTTAAAATTATGGTAATTTATTTCCAGCTAAAAAAGTTATGTGGTTGTATCACAGTACAGCGATGGTATCAGAAAGTAATACCACGGTACTTTTAAACATACAATAAAGTTACTGAATGATTACTATATTCATGTATCATAGTATTTACTTTAATATACTTCTGTTCCATGGCACTACTATACTCTTAAGACATCATGGTACCATAACAAAAAAAACGAAATAATCCCAAGGTCCATTTTGGAACTTTTGTTGTTAGTGTCGGTTTGAGGGGCTAAAAAATTATGAGAATGAACAGCAAGTTAATACTCAGTTTAAAAGCTTACATGATCCCACCAGTTGTTCAACCAATATAGTAAGTGCAATAGCGCAGGTCAGGATTACAACATCACTGTTTAAATGATTTCCTACAAACCCAACTTACAGTAAACCTTTCATAGATTTAATTATGAGAAAGATTAAAAAAATTATATGTTGAGCAAAAAAGAAAAAATCCAAATGAACAAACAGGCACATTCACTCACTCACGTTGCAACACAGGTCAGTGCAATATTTTTGGCTCTGAAACCAAGGACCACAAAGACAACAAGGGAGGCCAGCACTGAGGTCATGAAGTTGATGCCAGAGACCATGATGGCATCACGGTGGCAGTTGTTGTGCACAGGGTTGTAGGATGAGTAAGCGATTACAGAGCCATAGCCCAGACCCAGTGCAAAGAACACCTGTGTGGCAGCCTGACGCCACACCTGAACTTCCTTCCAAATCTCCAGCTAACGAAGAGAGAGAGAGAGAAAGAGAGTAACATCAAAAATCAGGTTTAAATAGTTGAATTGCAGTGTTGTGGGACATTTTTAAGGTTAGCAGGATACACAGTAATCTTTCTAGAACGAAAATATATATTTCTGAACTTTAGAGTAGTAGTGTGAGCTTTTTTGTCACCTTAGGATAAAACATATATTTTATCCCATCAATAGCTCCATCCAACATAAGCCCTCTGATGAGGAAACAGATCAGCACAGCGTAAGGGAACACAGAGGAGAAATACATCACCTGGAGAACAGAAACAGACAGGTCATCTTTTTATGTGCTATTTCATGAATAAATGTTTATTTGGTTCTTTTCATTCATTTCAGTTTCAGCTTACTATTGAAAACCATGCACATTTATGCCAAAATAAAAGGATTTGGATTAGCAATTTTGTCAAGCCACATTTAAAAGAACATTCTATTTTATGTGTGTTTAAATGGATAGTTCACCCAAAAATGAAGATTCTCTCATCATTTACTCACCCTCATGCCATCCCAGATGTGTTTGACTTTCTTTCATCAGCAGAACACAAATATGACACCAGTGGTTAAATCCATGTCTTCTGAAGCGATATTATAGGTTTGGGTGAGAAACAGATCAATATTTAAATCCTTTTTTTTTGTACTATAAATCTCTACTTTCACTTTCACATTCTTCTTCTTGTGTTTTTGGACATTTTATATTTAAAAAGCACTATTAATATTGATCTGTTTCTCACCCACACCTATCATATCACTTCTGAAGGTAGAGATTTAATCACTTGAGTTTTATGGAGTTTTATTACTTTTTGTGGCAGCGGGGGCGTGGTCAAGCGCCCGTCCGGGAGAGAAAAGCAGTAAGGGCGCTTACACCTGAGCTAAATTATGTCTAACACCTGTCTCTAATTTCAGTGAGCACGGGGAGAGCGGCATAAAAGGCAGCTAGAGGGCCTCCATGGAGAGAGAGAGACTGACTTGAGAATTACTTTGTGTGTTAATAAGAGCTTTCTTTGTAAAAGTGCTGTGTGCCCGTGCAGATTAATACAATAAAGAACCTCACCTCCGAGCCCTTGGAGGAGATCTTTTACACTTTTATATGGTGTTTATGTGCTTTTAGGAACATCAAATGTCTGGTCACCATTCACTTGCCTTATAAGGACCTATAGAGCTCAAAAATTCTTCTAAAACTTTTAGTTTGTGTTCTGCAGAAGGCAGAAAGTTATACACATCTGGGATGGCATGAGGGTGATTAAATCATGAGAGAACTTTCATTTTGGGTGAACTATCCCTTTAAATAAGAAACACTGTGTGTGTGTGTGGGGGGTGCGGGAGGTATGTAAACAAATATGGATATCTATGAGAGAGTATATGTATGTGTGTAGTTTACCTTGGCAGAAGACTTGATGCCTTTGATCATTGCAAGACACACTATGGCCCAGGCAGCCAGGAGACAACCAGTCATTATAGGGTTAAGTTCTCCTGACTGATCTATGGTATCTGAGATGTCCAGAGCCTTTCTGAACCAGAAATATGTGGTAGGAGAGCTTGTCGCACATTCTTTCACTAACACAGAAGGAAGAGATATGTTCTAACACTGCTGTATAATATAAAGCTTAGATATTACTGACATGCAATGTGCAGAGACAGGGTGTAAATGTGTGAATTTAAGTGCAAACCTGTCTGATTTGAGATCATATCGACAGGGCACTGTTCCCATGGCAATGGATATTGAAATGAATTCCCCATATAGAACAGAGACCAGGCAATGATTACATTATAATACAGAGCCACGAAGAAACAAACCTAAGGGGAAAAAAAATTGTGAGATAGACAATTGCAAATACTTAATATATGTTGGTATAAACATGATTTACGACCATAAAGAGAGACACCATAGCAAGAATCGATAATTTTATGATCTTCCCATTATTCAAGGGCACGTGCAAATTTACACATATCACCCGATTGGGAAAGATTGGCTGGCAACGTTAGAACTTTTACCCTCTGATATAAATGATGAAGCACAATATCACGCAATCACAAAATACAAATGCACAAAGTACTTTCCCTTTATATGCACATATATTCTCATACACAGATGAAACACCACCCCCCTCACCTACAAAAACAGAGCTGAACATATGTCATCATACATGTATGAATAAAATCCATTTTACAAACACTTTTCACAACAGTAAACCAAAGCAGGTCCTGTTCAAAGTAAAAAAAAAACATGTCATGTAACCAGCAGACGAAACATATCCCTATCAGCTCATTTTGAATATAAATTCTGAAATTGAATATATCTCTAAAAGAGTAACACTTTATTTTAGGGATTAGAAATAAGACAGTAATTCATGACTACAAATTAAACTTGTTTGTGACTAGTTATGGACTGGTTTGACATTATAAAGTATTTATTAAGCCTTTATTGGCTGATTTCTTATTGCTTTATAACCCCTTTACATTTGCTTTGATCATAACATTTAATTTATTATCTGAAAACTAAACATATCAATGCTAGTATGATACAAAAGACATCCTTTATAGGTTCTCAGTACTCTGTGTGAATGTGCTGCTTATAAGTATAAAAAGCATGTACAACTCATATAGAATTTCAACTAAGCAGGGAAGGTTAGGGTTAGGTGCAAGAGAAGGGATTGGTGTAGGGTGTCTGTGGGACTCTAAATAAACACAATGAACATGGTGTTATACTAAGAGTGCAAATAGCATCTAACACTAGATTCACTGGTGAAATGGGCAGAAAATATCCTTACTGTGAACCAGGAAAGGTTTAGTCCTCCAACAACTTTGAGTATTTTGTATAATTTATAATTGTTAAATAATTATTAATGATTACATTGAATCACAATATAATTTATAGACAACTTCAGCATTGTTAATGCTCCATAATTTAAATATACAGTAGGATCATAAAGTTAGAGACCACTAGTAAAAAAAATGCTTCTAATGTATGTCTCTATAGAAAAATCCCTACAGATTATATTATCAGCATAACAATGCGAGTGCAATGTTTTATATAAATATTTGAGAATTTCTTAGTATTTTGCGTCAACACACTTGAGCTGAAGTGGACTTCACAAGTTTGTGCAAAACCATACCAGCGTGATTTGGGAATGTTTCAAAGAGTGTCTGACATTTTGTACAAATGAGATAACAAATGCGTGTCACACAGTTGCTTACATTTGACTAGTGACCAAGAAACAGTGCAAAATCTTTCATGTCATCACTTAGTTATATAGTATTAAAACTTTAAAGTTGTTATTTATCGCTAGGTAAAACTTCTTTATATTTAATGTTGACTCAGGCCTTTAGGACCCCCATAACTTTGTAAACCATTGTAGTACATTCTTTGGTTTAGCAAAGGGTTCACACCTGGCATTTAGTTACTGTGATCTTGTACTTTCTCTTCCTGACAATAATAACTTTTTTAGGTTCTCACAAGTTAGCCCTGTGAAAACCCAATATATTCTTTCTCGCAGAGAGATGCTGAGGTATTCTCTTTTCATATTTGTATTAATCTTTGAAACTGACTATCAAAAGTTCTTTGGAATTCGGTAATTTTTAATGAGATGGGCTCTCGACACGTCTTTAATGCTCTGTTATTCCATATCATATCATATAATATAGCACTCTTTTATTCTTCATTTCAGAGTGGAAATATGCTTATTATGAATAACATTACCACATAGTACACACAAAATGATGTACTGAATTAAAAGACAACTCTTTTCAACATTTTTAAATAAATGCCTGCATGCCTACGTCATACTTGTATGTGCATTCTTGCAACATGATCACATAGTATAATAGCATGTTTGTCAGTGAAGGTATGTACAGTATGTGTGCATTTTACCATGCAGCTAGAGTAGCCGATGCCTGCAAGGCGGGGTGAGATGTGTTTCCAGACACCGATGCTGCCCTGACGGATGCTCTGCCCAGCGGCCAACTCCATAAAGAACAGAGGAACCCCAATAATGAGCAACAACATTACATACAATATCATAAATGAACCTAGAGAGAGAGGAAAAAGACAGAGTGTAATTAAGTTTCATAAAACTCTACTTCACAGACACATACTGAATTATCATGGAGGCTTAAACAAACATACATACCTCCTCCATTTTGGTGGCAAAGGTAGGGGAACCTCCAAACATTGCCCAGGCCAACACTGAAGCCCACTTGAGCAAGAACATACTGCAGCTTGCTGTCCCACGCGACCCGGTCATCCCCCTGCTCATCAGCACTGGTAGGTCCACCATCATCTGCTGATACCAGAGCCACCTCTGAACGGCTCTCAGCCAATACACACCCATCCTCATCACTGGGCAATGGCGGCTTCTCCATCTAGAGAGGGCACAATATATGTAATTGAGTGGAGATGAACTTTCAGTATATATCCTTATTTATGAGGTACCATTCAGCTCTGTATAACATTGCCTTCTTGTTCTTAACTATGTATAATAATAATAAAAAAATGTATAATAATAGGGCGAGCCATGTGACGTCATGCGGGGAGTGGACCTGTAAACGGCGAGCTCTGCGAGCTCTGCGCACTTTGCTAATTTTTTATTATTTTTATGTTATAAACTGGAGAGATTCGATACACCCTGCTATATATCTGTTCTTTGAAGTCAACATGTCAAAGAATTAAAAATCCTCGGGCTCTGGAGACATTAAAAGACACTTACGTACTCAAGCTGATACCTCAGACAGGCCCGCAGACCAGGGAATCAGTTTGGACGGTGTGGCAGGGAAATTCAACACCAACTGTCCAGCATGTCTGTGATGCTGACGAAAGTTGTTGCTGACTTAAAGGATCTTGCTGTAATACTTCGATCGATTACTTTGATGGAAACTAAATTCTCTGAGTTGGTTACAAGAATCGGAGAATAAATTATCAATCGATTAATTTCAAAATAAAAACTTGAATAAATAAATCAATTTATAAATGGACAAATAAAAAGACACATTTAAATGTGTTTATTTAATTAATGTTTAAAAATGACATTATATTTAACAATAAAATTGTGCATTAATAAATCATATTTATTTCATCTTTAAAATGTCACAAAATGTAGTATTTAAGTTGCATTTTAAAAAGGTATTTGTCAATTGCTTTTCTTAAGTCATTTGCCAATGGCTTTTTTTTTTTCGATTTCCTTTTCAATTGAGAATCGAGTTTAAAAAAAAATGCCATTGGACTGTTGACTGGTGAGAGCAACAAACAAACTTTCGACTCATTTATAAGACACACCCCCTCTCCCACGTGCCACTCGAAGAGGATGTAAGATGGCCTGTCATTGGACGACGATACGAGCAGTTTACATGATATTAATAGATCTGCGCATAAAAACAGATGCAAAACATATCAGAAGTTAATGGTGGCTCGTTAACTGTTGCTGTGAAATACAGAACGCGCCCCAACCTGAGCGTACACATTAATATATGTCCGGATCAGAGCTGGTAATCGTGATGCCGTGAACAGAACCAGCCTCCCGACCCGCATCCCTAACTGAAACACGTGACGGAGGTAAGCAAGGGCAACGGCTCGAGTCGCTGGAGAAAGCCGATGGAACTTATACAGAACTTATATTTAAGAAAACGCACACCCCCTTTCAGTGATATCACATTAATTACAAAAAAAAAAAAAACACTGTATGATCATATTTAAATATTGTATTTTTTATTAAAATAATTGCCTGTTCGAGAAAAGGCGGACTGTCGGAATGAGAAGGCAAGCGAGCACACTTTTGTGGAACACAATGTACACATTGTTTTATCACATTGCTCTTTTACAATTGTAGTTAAAGTCATATAGATTTAACATTTTGAATGAATTTGCATATTAATTGTACTTTAATCAATTATGTTACAGGCAAATTTTAATTGTCATGGATAATGGCAATTAACATGTCAAACATGTTTGAGGGAAAATGTCCAAGATTTAGGCCAGACATTTTCTGAGAGAAAAAAAAACAACAATAACCTACAAGTGTTGTGTGAAATGAAACAGTCACTTAACATAAATCTTAATGGGGGAAAAAAAGGCCTTCTGGTTGTGTAAACAAAAGATAACACTTTATTAAGCATTGTAAACAGAATCAGTTAGCAAAGTTTCATCGTGTCCCAGTGCTTAAATTATGTTAAGTTAGTAGTAATGATCTCACAATGCAAAACATCTCAAACATCTTTGACATGTTAATTGCCATTATCTGTGATAAATTTAGCCTATAACATAATCCATTAAATCCAAACAATTAAAATGTCAATTCATTCAAAATTCAAATTGTTAAATCCATAACACCCAAACTACAATAGTAAAAGAGCAATGGATAAAATAATGTGTACATTGTGTATTTACAGTGTGTATAGCTCCTGTAAGTCAAATAAACCTTTATGAAGATGAGCAAAACAAAAGTTTAAGCACAAAATTTTATTGGCGACATTATAAACAGATATACACAGTATGTTGGTGTGGAATATATATATATATATATATATATATATATATATATATATATATATATATATTTATTTTGAAAGAGACACTTTCAGTAATACACAACATTAGTTTTAAACACAACCATTTGTTCCACAAAAGTGTGCTCGCTTGCCTTCTCTGTGTCATCAGCTGACCGTCATTGCGACAGTCCACCTTTTCTCGATCATATACAGGCAATTATATGAATAAAAATAAAAAAAATTCAAGATTTTTTTTTTTTTTATGAATGTGATATAACTGAAAGGGATTGTGCGTGTTCTTCTGTATAAGTTCTGGAAAGTCCATTGGCTTTCTCCAGCATTACACCTGCTCACCTCCTTCATGTGTTTCAGTGTCCCAGCTCCATATCACTGTGCATGCTCAGTTAGGGCCTGTCACGCTGGGGAAAGACAGAAGAAGAAGAGAAAAAAAAAAGCAGAGGTAAAGCTCACAAGTCTTTGATGAAAAAGTCTGCACAAAAGCGTTACAGAGCCAGCTCTGTCGAGCTCAAAAGGAAGCCACTGGGGCGAGGGTCGTGTGTTCATCGGTGTGTGTGCTGTGGAGGTCCGGAATAATCCACTGAAGGGTGGTGTGGTGCGAAGCAGAGCCCAGAACAAGTCTCCCGACAAGTGGGCAGAAACCAGTCCAATGGCATTTTTTAAAAACTAGATTCTCAATTGGTTGAAGAAAAGGAAAAGACAAAGGAAAAAGAAAAGCCACTGGCAAATGGACGAGGAAAAGCATTTGCCAACTATTTTGTGTGAATTGCATTTTTAATATATTTGTGAATAACTTTAGATACGGAAGAAAATATAATTATTTGGCGGTGCTATATTGCAGGAACATTATATCTGTTACTATCGAGCGTAAACAGAAGGTCTAAAAGAGTGATGTACAAGGTAAACATTTCTGATTTGAACATGGCAGCTTTCTGAGGTAACTATGGTGCAATGTGAGGTGCTGCAAAGTGTGTGTGAAAATCTGTTTTCCACTAGACCCTGCAGTGAAGACACCTTCTTAAACAAGTGCACCAGTTCACAGAAAACCACAGGGAACCACTAAGCCTTTATTTCGCTTTATTTGCTTCTCTCGTTTCCCTCAGACACTCTCCCTCTTCCCTGGAAAGGAGTGAATGCTTTCATTGTTTATTCTTTTTGTAAATTGGAGTAACGAAAGTCAAATAGTCAAGCCCTCTACAACATCTTCTTGTTTTCATCCAGCTATCACATTTCTGCTACTCGCTTTAAGGTAAACAGAAGATTATGTTAAAGAATGTGCACACAGAGCAGAAAGAGAGTGATAAAGAAATGTTTGTGAGAGTAGACTATTAATGAGTAGTTAAGAAATTTTTTTAATTCAATATCAAGATTTTAGGTTAAAATATATACCATATATTTGGAAATTAAATCTGTATAAATGTTATTGCATTCAATAAAATATTAAACTAAGTTGTATTTTTTTTTTTGTAGAAATAAAATAAAGGTAAAATCTTAGAAGGGAATAGGGCATAGGGATGGTCACTTCTGAATGGAATGCACCCTGAGTCGTTCTTGACTGAAATAAATGTACTGTAGTTATCTTTATGTAAAATCTGTGTCTTTAGATTTACTAAGAAATTTGACATGACTTCCCCCATAATTAAGCAAATGTTAGGTCTATTTATGAAGCAGGAAACACCACCATACAACAAAAACAACAACAGTATTAATAATATGCAATTGCCATGTTTACAAATCTAAAAAAATGTAAGCACCATAACTGTATTTATTAAAATGTTTTACTACATTTTGTCAACTGCTGGGCTTGACTTTCAGGAAGCTATAGAAAAATGGCAACAAGCATTCCATTCCAGTTAGACCACTTGAATTTAATGTAATTTTAACTGTGTAGTCTTTATTTTTACATGTTCATAAATAGAGGATTATGCTTGTGCATAGCCTACATATTACAGTTGTATTAAGGGATTCACTATTTTATTGTAATCACTTTCACTAATGGTTGAACTGGAGCACGAACAGCATTTCTGCGTGTGCACTTATTAAATAATATACTAATACAATGAATCTTTATTCTGTTTGTCATTTTTAATATACACTAAGGTTTTGAAACACTTGACTGAAATGTTTCTCATGATCTTAAAATATTTTGATCTGAAGGTGTATGCTTAAATGTTTGAAATTAGTTTTGTAGACAAAAATATATTTGTGCCACCATAATAATTTATTTCATAAAACTAAAATTTTATTTATTTTTGAATTTGTTGACTTGGACCAAATAATAAAGAAAATCAGCCAGTAAGTGCCCACCATATATGGGAACTCCTTAAATACTGTTTAAAAGCATCCCAGGGTGATTCCTCAAGAAGTTGTGTGAGAAAATGTCAAGAGTATGTGTCTGCAAATTCTAGAATTTGAAGACGCTAAAATATAACACAGCTTTGATTTATTTTGGATTTTGTTTAGTTACAACATAATTCCAATAGTTCCATTTATGTATCTCCATAGTTTTGATGACTTTACTATTATTCTAAAATGTGAAGAAAAGAAACATATAATAAAGAATGAGTGTGTTTCAAAACATTTGACCGGACGTTTATGTAATGATAAAAAGTAAACACATTTGATCAAATGTACATTATTGTATTTATTTGTTATTCTTTAGTATCTTTAAACTCCAATTCAAGCTGGGTAGCATTTCTTCTCATCCGATAATAACCTACATGTTGTAACTGAATATTTAAATCATCCACATAATTATAATTTCCACTGTGTGCAGTCTCCAGAGTTAAAATAATACCCCCTTAGTGAATTATTTAGTAAATTAAGAATTTTTCAGCTTAATATTAATAAAGAGTACATTTTAAAAATGCATCTGTATTATATATTATATTAATATATTCAGCATGAAATAAATCATTCCAGGGGAAAAGGAAGCATTAAACTCCCAGCTCATACGTCTTCCCCACGGTGGATTATGGGCAATTAACTGTCGTCGAGTACATCAAAGGTACACCTCGAAATTAGAGTGCATTGCGTGTAAGAATGAGAGAAAAAAAGTAGGGAATGAGTGGTTCAGAATTGTAAGGAGTAATTATATATAATGAGTACTTGAGTACTCTTTTAATTGGATACTTTCTTACTCAAGTAATTATTTATGTTAGTACTTTTAATACTATTAGAGTATTTTTTGTATTTTATTTTTTTAAGTAATTGTACTTTCACTTGAGTACAATGTTTGGCTACTCTACCCACCTCTGGAAATGAGATCCGAGATGGTCAAACGTGTAAACAGCACCCTTAAAAAAATACTAAGAAGTTGAACTGATGCTTTAGCCCCTTTTTCCACTTACATTGCCAGTACTTTACCCTTAGTAACTTTCTAGATGAGAACACTTAAGAGAAACAGAACATCCAAGGAGACTTATCCCCTCTTGCATTCACACTCACAAAAGTAATCCCCGTAGTGACATCATCTAATATCTCCCATTTTTCTTCTGACGTTTATGCACACGTGATTCTATAACAACAACAACAACAACAACAACCAAATTAACAACACTGAAGGAGAACACCAGGACTGGAACTAAAGGTTGCATAAAAGAAATCTATATGACTCCAGTGGTTAAATCTATGTCTTCAGAAGCTATATAATTGGTCTTGTTGATAAACTTATCAATATTTAAGTCCTTTTTTTTACTATCAATCTCCACTTTCACATTCTTTTTCTTTTTTTTTTGCAATTTACATTCTTCATGCATATTGCCATCTACTGGGCATGGAGGAGAATTTAGAGTAAAAAAGACTTAAATATTGATCTGTTTCTCACAAGTAGACCTGCTAATGGTGCTATTAAAGGGATAGTTCACCTGAAAATTATCTAATAATTTACTCACCCTCGTGCCATCTGATATGTGTATGACTTTTCTTTCTCCTGACGGATTACTTTTATGTGGATTATCTGTGCTTTTTGGACCTACAAATATCTAATCACCGTCTTCTCCCATTCTAAAGGACCTGCTGAGCCTGGATCTTTTTCTACAAATCTTCAAAAGTGTTTTGCAGAAGAAAGCTATACACATCTCTTTGGCATGAGGGTGAAAACTGGTACCACATGCATAAATGCAAATTGTTGAAAGATTCAGACATTAACTATTTTTTTACTGTGATTTCTCTGCATCTGTTTCCATTTCAGATTGCAATACTGTGGAGTATAGATGCCAGAAAGGTGTCTGATCCCCCCAGATTCAAGCCAGGACAGCGGATTGGCAGAAAAACACAACCTGAAATGCGAACCAGTGTGGACGGACCGTGTGAGTTCCTCAGTGATGTGGACACCAATGAACTTGAAGCTGCTGACTCTCTCCACTGGTTCTCCATTGATGGTCTTTTCTCTTGAAGTCCACCACAAGCTCCTTGGTCTTGCTGACGTTGAGGGAGAGGTTGTGCTCCTGACACCAGCGTGTCAGAGTGTGCACCTTCTCTCTATAGGCTGTTTCATCATTATCAGTGATCAGATCTACCACCGTCGTATCATCAGCAAACTTAATGATGGCATTGGAGCTATGTGTTGCTACACAGTCATGTGTGGAGTGGGTTGAGAATACAGCCCTGCGGAGCTCCAGTGTTGAGGGTCAGTGATGAGGAGGTGTTGCTGCCCATTCTAACCACTTGGCATCTACCTAACAGGAAGTCCAGGATCCAGCTGCACAGCAAGCTGTTTAAGCCCAGAGCCTGGAGTTTCACATCAAGCTTGGAGGGCACTATGGTGTTGAATGCTGAGCTGTAGTCTACAAACAGCATTCTCACATAGGTGTTCCTTTTTTTCCAGGTAAAAATGCAAAATTGCTGTTATTAGTCAAGATGAGAATTCAATTTAAGAAACCATTTAAAAACATTTGCTCTTAACTTAAAATGGCAATTTATATGAATATAGTAAGTTCTCTTAACTTGAAAGTGCAGGTTGAAATAGTGAGGACTTGTATGGTTATTTGACAAGATAAAGTGAGTTTTCTTGAATTGACAATGTAACATATTAAGTAGATTTAACTCAGAGTATCAAGTTGAAACAACAAATGATCATTAGTTAAACTACATGTAAAATGTGTAGGTTTTGTTCAAGTTGAGTTTACTAAAGTTTTTTAGGCAGTAGGTGAACTTGAAATATTTTACAGTGCAGTGAGCGGCAGTTCTGTTGACAAAAATGCCTTGGTGATGAGAGAGGTCAACCGTGAATGGTCAGACTGGTTTGAACTGACAGAAAGGCTACAGTAACTCAGAAAACCCCTCTATACAATTGTTGTGAGTAGGGGGGAGTGCGCCTCAGCACAGCCATTGATCAGGAAAATAATTTTTTTCCCAAAAGGTTGCCAACCCCTGCTCTTGAGATTGTTGTGCTTGAAAATCCCAGGAGATCTGCAGTTAGAGAAACACTCAAACCACCCCGTCCGGTACCAACAATCATGCCACGGTCCAAATCGCTGAGATCAAATTTTTTTCCCCCATTCTGATGGTTGATGTGAACATTAACTGAAGCTCCTGACCCATATCTGCATTATTTTATATATTACACTGCTGCCACATGGTTGGCTGATTAGATAAATCGCATGAAACAGTAGATGTGCAGGTGTACCTAATAAAGCGAGTCCATCTTTGACCATTGGATGCTTTGTAATGACTATTTCTGATTATGTAATTGGCATGATACATGTTTACTTGAATAAAACAACTTTAAACTTGATTCTATTCTGATTTATCCTGAAATGATTGGCTTTAGTAGATTACGTTAAATTTATGTTACCACAATACTGCGATCAGAGTTAGTACATACTAAGATCCAGATTTTGATGGAACATTTGGCACATGAATTGGGTTCTTAACTTTCTGACTAACTACTTCGCTTTAGTAAAGTTTATATAGACTGTAAGGACTAAAAAAAATACTATTTAGAACCATGTAATGTTGATAGATGTTTCAAAATAGAACTAGTCATTATCTCACTATATAACACAGTTTTTGTTCTTGGTAGTAAGTGTTATTTCTTAATTGCTTATGCCACAAAAGTATAGAAAATGGCTATTATTCCCCACAAACTTTGCTTTTGTTACCAAGACAGTGATATTTTGAAATTTACCTATTTCCAATGAGAAAATGGGCGAATGTGTCTTTTTGTTCACATAAATTCAGAAAAAAACAACACATGATTCCAAATTAACATGCATTTATACTAAAGTAATCCAAAAATGACAACAAAAGATTTAGAAGCAAGTAGTTTTTCAAGATTTAAGATTATACTCTAAATCACTTTCATGAATCAGACCCCAAATATAGTCTCCCATCATGTTCTCATAGTGGCGTTCAAATTCCAGTATATCCTGATGAAAGCGCTTGTCTTGTTCCTCCAAGCATGCTCCCATGTTCTCCTTGAATTTATCAAGATGAGCATCAAGGATATGGACTTTGAGGGACATCCTACAGCCCATTGTGCCGTAGTTCTTCATCAGAGTCTTCAACAGTCAGCTCCACATAGTTTTCAGTCTTGTGATTGCCCAGGAAGCCCCGAACCACTGCAAAAAAGCTGTTCCAAGCCACTTTCGTATGTGTCCTGGTCACAAAAGCAAAATTTGTGGGGAATAATAGCCATTTTCTATACTTTTGAGGCATAAGCAATTAGGAAATAACACTTACTACCCAGGAACCAAAAATAAAAACAATTGTTATACAGTGTTATTGATAATATTACTCTTGTTAGTTAAGTTAGCAGGTGTAAAAAGGAAACTATAAGGACTAAATAAAGCTACTATTTGGGTTAAGGTAATGTTGGTCGGCATATCCAAATAGTATTGGTCGTTAATCTCGGACTATTGATAATGTCACTTGAATTTAGTGTAGACAAATCTTTAGGACTAAGCAAAATTACTATTCAAGAAATGGTAAGTGGGAGTGACCTGTATAAATTATTATTAGTCATTTACCTCTAGCTATCAACCATGTAAGCTATAGGATTCTGAATAAACGAGTGCAATTTAAAGTATAGAATAATTAAGTGTCTAAGACTGATATAAATTCTAACAATAATGATCAATAGTAGTCGGAATCACAACCTAAATTCGAGATCTTTTAAAACTGGAGACAGATTAAATTAATAATGGAGTCATATTCAGTCTTAAAGCGGCAAAACTAAAACATTCGGTCCATGGTCCAGTGAAGTGGCCCAAAAACAATGACAGAAGTCACAAAAGTCAAACAAGGAAGTAAAAATGGTGCCTTAATTCTTTCAAATAAACTTTTGCTTGCAGGTCAAGTCATATATATAAACAGGAAAACCACAACTACACCCCCTCACCCCACTCTCAACACTAGTCTTGCTCAGTAGAGGGTACTTCAGCACCCCCCTTCCCATGCCTATATCTTCCTGTGATTGTGAAATTTCCATCAACTCATACACCCAGGTCTGTAGAAGATTTATTTTAGGCCAGTTAATTGCTGTTTATTTCCAAATGCTCAAACTCAAAAAGGTCTTTGAGCATGATATTCTCGACTTACCGTTTGGTTTACATTGAGATAATTTTGACTAAAGAGGTAGGCACACAAGATTTTGTGTTTCATTCATCTGCATGCAAACATGGGAGAGCTGGTAGACAAGTGTAAAGCAAAAAGATCTTTGATCAACAGAGACAATCAAATATATAGATGAAACTATCATTTTGGTGGTTTTGCATTAATACAAGTTTAAAGGAATCCAAACATAAATGAAGAACAGAAGATGTTTGGTTTGCATTGTCATAGAAAACTGGAGTATATGGTATATTTTAACTAGGGCTGTCAATTTAATACATTAATTCGGTGCAATTAATTATTGAAAATATATATATATATTTGTTTTAATTTATGCAGTTACGAGGTAGCTCAGTGAGTAAAGATGATGACTGCCACCCTTGGAGTTCACAAGTTCGATTCCCAGGGTGAGTTGAGTGACTCCAGCCAGGTCTCCTAAGCAACCAAATTGGCCCGGTAGCTAGGGAGGTTAGAGTAACATGTGGTTACCTCCTCGTGGTCGCTATAATGTGGTTCGCTCTCGGTGGGGCGAGTGGCGAGTTGTGCGTGGATGGTGTGAAGCCGCCACACATGCAATGTCTCCACGGAAACACGATCAACAAGCCATGTGATAAGATGCGTGGGTTGACGGGTCTCAGACGGGGAGGCAACTGAGATTCGTCCTCCGTCATCCAGACTGTGGCGAGTCACTACGCCACCGCGAGGACTTAGGCCTTGTTCAGACTGCCACTAAAAGTCAGATTTTTGCATATCCAGATGAGTTTTTGATAGTCTGGACAGCAAAAAACCACAAGAAATATGGCGGTGGTTTCAAATGCTATTGAAATCAGATTTTTTCAGATGCGTCTCAGTCCAGATGCTCTGGCTGCTCAATTCGGATTTCAAATGGTCTTTTGCATCACTCTTAACGAGACACACAACAATATCGTCAGAAATCGGTGACTGCAGCACGGAACATCACAATATTTACCAGTCTCCTCCATCGCTGAGTTTTTTGGTGTAACAGATGAGTTCTGCACCGCGACTGGACAGGGCGCTTATTTGGAGAGCGAGATGATGCACCTCCATTTTTACCACATCTGTTTTGAAAGCATCGTTACGTGGGTACGCCTACATCGTTACCAATGCAACCCATGCAGATGTATTGGTCTGAACGCGCAAATCTGATTTGATCACTTGCAATTAATAGTGCGGACAGTCTGCCTGACCAGATCTGATTTGAGAAAAAATCTGATTTGCCAGCAGTCTGAATATAGCCATAGAGCGCATTAGGAATTGGCCATTCCAAATTGGGGAGAAAATAAAAAAATAAATAAAAGCAATTTAAGCAATTACATTTAGTCATTTTGCAGATAATTTTATCCAAAGCGACTTACAAATGAGGAGATCATTAATCATGGCCCTGAACGATAACAAGGAATGTACACCTTCACAAGTCTCACTAAATATGTCTGATGAAGGCCTTGAGGGTGGCTGAAACATCATGTATTTTTAATCAAATAAAATTGTAGCTCTAAATTTGCTTGAAGAGTGCATGTGGCACCCCTTTCTTTTGAAAGAATAGGCAATGCAACCAGTATTGACAGATTGGGTTGTGTCAAATTGGGCTAGTTGTGCTTGAATTGTGTGGGTTGAAATGTATTTTTGTATTTAGGCTGGTTTGGAGTTATTTTCCGGTTTTAATAATGATAAAGAAATTCCACTGCTCATGCACGTAAATAAAGAAAACTTCCCCACACACACAATCATTGAATCAAATAGCTAAAACACTAATTGATAGAAAATGTGTTCAGTCCTGTTCAGAGGAGCTATGAGCTGCGAACAAAGTGGAAAAAGTATCAGTACATGTCTAATATAGGGAAATTACCATGATCTAAAGCCGTGGTTAATGTCAGAACTTATCTGTGATGTTTTCTCATGCTCATTTGATGCCCTTGTAACCTAATAGAAAAATTTGCACTTAAAAATTTCTCCGATGATTAGGTCATTGATGCCTTTTGGCTAGAAGTTAATTGATGCTGTATGAGACCACTGCAGCATATTTTGAGAATGTAACACTCATGGTGATCATACTGCTTACATTTCCTACACCTAATAATCATGTGGAGAGAGCATGTTCACAAGTGACAATATGAATTCACCGCTCCCCTTCATAATTTACAGCTATGTTCAAGATGGAATTTGGAATGAGCGATAAAACGTAAAAAAAAATAGGACAGATTATATAGAATGTTAATATGACATATTAATTAATAAAATATTAAATGGCAAAACATAACTTCAAATGAAGCACAACGACACACTTCATCATTATTTGGCTTCTTAATATCCCAGGGCAGAATATTTTTTTTAGTGTGTGTCTTTGTTCTTTGTTTGTCTATTTGTGTGAATAAGAAAAGGGGGTAAATGTAAGTGTTTTTAGAAACTTTTATCATTTCGTTGCTTAATTGTGTTGTAAAGGTTGTAAAGGCTTACTTTGTTATTATGGTTTCAAATGCAGGATTCTCAGGATGTGTTTTTCTATGTTTCAAAGTATGTTTTAATGCTGTGTTTCTGACATGACACAACCGAATAGACGCGTTTCAATCAGACAGATTGACGAGTTCCATTGCTAAATTAATTGCTGCGGACTGTAGGCCAATGATTATAAGAACTAGTCTAGTTAGTTATTTTGAAGTGACAAGCATTCAAAGTGGATTTTACTCTGCAAAGTTGCTCAGCTATCACACTATGGTGTATGTAGCATTTCCTCCAAGCTGGTTGAGAAATTCTGAGGTTCCCCAGAGGGTGAGCAGCCCTCTCAACTGACAAGCAATGTATTGTGCTTATGTAACCTCCTGTCCAAGTCTTGTTCTACATTACAAAATCACCATTTTGATCCAAAATTAGATAATACCAACTGGAACATCAAATGTGACATTAATAATCTCTAGTTAATAAACTGATACTTATCACAAAGTGATCAGCTGGTTAGCTTTAGTAAGGGTCTAATCCAATTATCTAGACAAATATAATACTGCAAGTAGATGAGTAATGAGTCAATTTATAGTTGTCATTGAGTGATTTGGCAGATACTCATATAAGGCTATGCGTCTACACACAGCTTTGAAACTAAAGAGGCCATTTGGGTAAATGCAGACTTGGGGCAGCCAAGTCTAGTTGTATTAGCCCACTGTGGTTCTATAAGTGAGAGTGGAAAAATACAGAACCTAGTTTAGCAAAAGAGGGAGTGTAAGAGAGAGTATGACTGAAGGAGAAAGAGGTGTGTTACTGCGTCAGAGTTGAAGAGGCCAGTCATTGGAATTGACTGACTGATGGACAGCAAACTATGGGAAGGTTGAGGTCAGCTCCGATTGTAATGTGGAAAGTTTCCAAGGTGTCTGATGCCTCTATGATGATCTTGTGACAGTGGAAAAATAAACACGACTCTTTTCTCTCTCAGCTGAAGAGAATTCTCAAACTTCTATACAGTACTTTACATCTTCTACACTGAAGTAATCAGCAGCTGTTCAGGAATTTCAACAAGCCAATTGCAAGTAGTGGGAAAGTTAACTGATTTATCAAGAATTTAAAAGGGCCGTTTATCAATCTTGTCATCTATCTTTATATCTAGCACGAATGAATATGATCTTTCTTTATTTCTCAGTGAATAAAGTGTCAGTGACCTTTTCCACTGCCAGACACTCCACTTCATTGGTTGTGCCATTTCTCTGTTCCCATTCTGAAATAATTTGACCAATGCCATTGGGCATGAAAACACACACACTTAGAAGAAAAGTTTCTATATAAAACATGAATAGTTCTATCGCTCGCTTCATATTTAGAACCCCTAAAATTTTCTATATAGACCCTTTTAAGGGTTCTATTAAATGGTTCTTTGGGCCAAGTGAAAAGCTTCTAAATAGAACCTTTTAGGGGGTTCAATCATGTAATGTAACATTTGTTTTTTAATTTGTTTTCAAATGTAGTTTTTGTTTTATTACCAGAAGAAGTGCAGCAGTGATCGCTACCAAGGGGATGGCCCTGCGCAACCCGCCATGGGCCCCGTCCTCAGCTTAGGATGGCCCTGCCTACATTAGGCCCTTTCCCACTGATGGCACTAAAGCCTGTTTTAGATACTTCTCCCAGGAACAAGAACTTTTCGTCGCTTTTGCACCTTAGGAACTATAGTTTGTTTCGAAGCCAATTTATGGGGCTTTTTTAACTCCTACTCTGGAGAAGGTACTTTTGGAGCATATAGAGACTCTGGGAGGTGCTTCAGCCTGTGATTGGTCAAAAATGTATGATGCACAAATTGCTTTGAGAATCTTGGAGTCAGCAGCCACCATTTGTAAACTAACTTTTAGATGCTAGCCTGCTACTATTTTACAATTCGCTTAACATAAATAACATATAAACAACAAGTATCCACAGAGGATCACACGTTTCACATGTATGTGTGTGTAACTTAATCGGGAGACACGCTTTGAATCTGTACTCTTTGTAATGTGTGACTACAGAAAATAAAGTGAAAATCTGGATTATTACATAACATTTTTCCTGGGATGATGACTATAAATAATCAGATGTTAATCAAGAGTAGCTAATTGAACTCTATTATACACTGAACCTTCATGAATCTTACATGAGAGAAGAATTGCCTGCCTGTTAATGCCTGGTTAACTTTCATCCAAACAACGTTTTTAAATAAATGAGTATTTCAGTACAGTCATTTGTGTTGAGTCATAAAAGCCTTTTTGTAAAAGATTGTGTTGATAAATAGGTTTAGTAAATAGGTTTACATTTTCAATATGTTGTCCACTAAATTCAGTGCATGCTGCGTGGTAGTCCACTCGTCTCATCTCTCACTCCGACTGCAGCACCACAGAGCACCGCACATACAGCGCTTTTGCCCAGTCTAAAACCGTAACCTGAAGACACAGACTGCATCCGAAAACTAGAAAATGCTGCCTTGGGGACCAGTTTCCTTAAGAGTTCCAATTATACAAAAATGCTGTAAGGTGAACCATTAACTATTTATGCAGCTGCCTACGTTTTCGGATGCAGCCAAAGCTTGTGTAAAACAACCATAACAAAAGTATAGAATGTAGCTCAGATCCCGGCATCCTCCGTCTGTGTTACTGATTTTGTTATAGCTGTTGTTATTGAATCGTGCGTGCCAACCACGTCAGAAGAAACATGGATGATACTTGATGTCACTATGAAGGTAACTTTGTGAATGCGAATGCAACAGGGGAAATGTCTCCTTGGGTGTTCTGTTCCTCCTAAGAGTTCTCATCTAGAAAGTTACTAAAGAAAATGTACCAGGACTGTAGGTGGGAAAGGGTTTATACATAGAGCAATTTTAAGCCTATTGAATACTTTTGTGCCAGAAAGTTACTTTCTTAGTAAATCTTTGTGAATAGAACATTTTTGGCATAAAGGGAGAAATTATCTCTAGGGTTCTATATAGTAGAACCTCAAAGAGCCTTTTTTTTTCTCCCAAAAGTACACGTAGCCACGTAAATGGCTTCAACACTATTTAAATTAAATCAACTCTAAAATGTTTTTATCTTCCATTCTCTAAGAATGTGCATATACGTATATATATATATATATATATATATATATATATATATATATATATATATATATATATACACACATACACACACACACACACACACACACACAGATCAGCCACAACATGAAAACCACCTGCCTAATATTGTGTAGGTCCCCTTCTTGCCTCAAAAACGGTGCCAACCCGCATCTCAGAATAGCATTCTCATCGTAATTGTACAGAGCGGTTATCTGAGTTACCGTAGACTTTGTCAGTTTGAACCAGTCTGTCCATTCTCTGTTGACATCTCTCATTAACAAGGCATTTCTGTCCACAGAGCTGCCGCTCACTGTTCAGTTCTTGAATTTCATGTGTTGGAAGAAGGAAAAACGGGCAAGCATAAAGATCTGAATGATGTTGACCAGGGCCAAATTGTGATGGCTAGACGACTGGGCCAGAGCATCTTCAAACGGCAGATCTTTTGGGGTGTTCAGTGGGCAATGGTTAGTAACAAAATTGGACCAATAAAAGACAACCGGTGAACCGGCAACAGCGTAATGGGTGCCCAAGGCTCATTGGTGTGTGTGGGGAGTGAAGGCTAGCCCATCTGGTCTGAGCCCACAGAAGAGTTCCTGTAGCACAAACCGCTGAAAAACATACAGTTGTCCATGATAGAAAGGTGTCAGAACACACAGTGCATCTCAGCTTGCTGCGTATGAGGCACCGTAGCTGCAGACCGGACAGAGTGCCCATGCTGACCCCTGTCATCCACCGAAAGCACCTACATTGGGCAAGTGAGTGTCAGAACTGGACATGGAGCAATATAAGAAGGTGGCCTGGTCTGATGAATCACATTTTCTTTTAGATCATGTGGACGGCCGAGTGCGTATGCATCGTTTACATGGGGAAGAAATGGCAGCAGGATGCACCATGAGAAGATGGCAGGCCGGCGGAGGCAGTGTGATGCTCTGGCAATGTTCTGATGGGAAACCTTAGGTCCTGGCATTCATGAGGGTGTTACTTTGATACGTACCACCTACCTAAAGATTGTTGCAGACCTTGTACACCTCTTCATGGCAACGGTATTCCCTGATGGCAGTAGCCTCTTTCAGCAGGATAATGCAACCTGCCACACTACAAAAATTGTTCAGGCATGGTTTGAGGAACATGACAAAGTGTTCAAGGTGTTGACTTGGCCCCCATCTCAATCTGATTGAGCATCTATGGGATGTGCTGGACCAACAAGTCCGATCCATGGAGGCCCCACCTCGTAACTTACAGGACTTAAAGGATCTGCTGCTAACCTCTTGGTGTCAGATACCACAGAACACCTTCAGAGGTCTTGTGGAGTCCATGCATCGATGGCTCAGAGCTGTTTCGGCAGCACAAGAGGGACCAACACGATATCAGGCAGGTGGTTTTAATGTTGTGGCTGATAGATGTGTGTGTGATATATACACATATATATATATATATATATATATAAACATTTGGCCAAATTAATGTGTTAAAAAGTTGGATTCCATTAAGGAATTGTTAGGATATTAGATTGTTAGGATAATCCGAACAAGAAACAAATAAGACAGCTTCAACCTCCTGTTTTAACATAATTCGAAGGTGTTAGTGCATACTAAAAGCAGTTATATATGTCATTCGAACTCCTGAGAGAGATTCAGTTGGACGGTTCCAACTGCTGCATCCTGTGAGACGAAAACTTCATGCATTCTTGCAACAAAGTTTCTCGACTTGCGTGTTCATGTTGCCAGTCTTACCGTGCTGCTCGTGTGAGAAGTTGTCCTGTCTTCGTAGATTTGTTTAAAACCGCTTAACTTCGATTGGCAGATTTTCTGTCGGCTGCTCAGATAATAATGCCGTCGTTTTCACTTTTTCCGCACTCTTCGGCTGATTAGGAGATCGCCACGTTGGAGGACTCCGAATGTACAACTTTGGTAAAAGGCAAAAGCAATGTCAGACCCTGAGGTTAGGTGCTCTGTCATTGGAGAACAACTCCTAGATTTTTTTTTTTACCTATGCTGTAACGCGGCCCTCCCCCACATTCTTGACAGCTCTTTTGTGTCACATTACAGAGCACGCGGAGCTCTCGTGAAGGGGTCTCTGGAGTCTTCGCCGTCTCACCCCACAAATACATTGATTTATACAGGAAAAGTTTACAAAGTTGATCAGCTCCTGATCAATATTTGTGTGCGCGCGCGTGTGTGGTAAAAGGAGAACATTATTTATTTATTTATTGCGTCCGTCTGCGGCTTTGACCGTTGCGCCGTGTCTTGCTATGTTTTCAGCGTCTCATGCAGAAGAGTTATTCAGATGCTGTGTCACGTTAATATGAACGTCAACTTTTAAAAATGTGTCTCGAGACACCTGCATTCTGTACTATCCGTTTCTTCTTTTTTTACTGTTATTACGCGTTCGGTCTGAACTGCCCCTTACGCATTGCTGTGCATGACTTCTCATACCACGCCCCTTGTTTATATTTTGGAAAAGCACACTGCTCATCGCGTGCGCTGAGAGTTTGCTAGCCTATAGGAAAGGCAGTAGGTAAATAAAACAACAATTGCGACGCTAAGGGCAACAAGTTCTTATTACTAGGGGCTCAGATGCGTTATATTACACCGTTCATTTCTGCCAAGAGGTTCCTTGGGCAATTTCTGTACACACGAGGGCGCCATCACATTCTGATCATCAGCAGCAACATTATGTAACAGTAGTTATAACATTTCCTCATCATATTACATTTAGTTAATTTAGGCTGCGGTCATGACTCTTGTGCTAATTAAAACTGAAAGTGGAAAAGCCTTAATAGTGGTGGGCATTCTATTGTGTTTGTGGGTTGAACCTCATTCTACCTACCTTTGAGAATGAAAGGGAAGTTGAAGTGAAGTCAGAATTAGTTTAATGAGTTTCACAGTTAAATGAAGTTACATGAGTTTTACAATTGCATAAGTTTCCCAATTACTGGTATGATGCACATCATGTGTTTTCTACTTGGCAACGTATCTGTGTGTCAATACAATTAGACAGAACCATAGAACAAATTGACAGTCCCTGCAAGTGAGTGGTTGTGTGCTGTAAATGTGTGTGCATATGCCATTGTGGGTGTGTATGTATTTTCTGTATGTTTTGTCTGAGGTATTCTGCCAAACTATAAGGCTGTCTAAATAAAAGTGAATTAAAGGGACAGTTCACACAAAAATGAAAACTCTTATCATCATTTACTCACCCCTCATGTTGTTCCAAACTTGCATGACTTTCTTCTGTGGAACTCAAAGATAGATGTTAGGCAGAATGTTAGGAATTGACAGGCTCAGTCACCATTCAGTTCATTGCGTCTTTTATCCATCCAATAACGTGAATGGTGACTGAGACTATCAGTCCCTAACATTCTGCATACTATTTCCTTTTGTTTTCAATGGAAGAAAGAAATTAATTCCTTATTAGAAATGACATGAGGGTGAGTAATTGAAAAATAATCTTTCATTTTTGGGCCAACTATCCCTTTAAATTCAAGATAATTTGTAGACACTGACAATCAAATTGACCTGGTTGTTAGGAAGGGTAGTCACACATGGGGTAACCTCCTCATGGTCGCGATAAGGGGTTCTCGCTCTCAATGGGGTGTGTGGTAAGTTGTGCGTGGATCGCGGAGAATAGCATGAGCCTCCCATGCTGTGAGTCTCCGCGGTGTCATGCACAGCAAGCCACGTGATAAGATGCACAGATTGACTGTCTCAGAAGTGGAGGCTTGTCCTCTGCCACCTGGATTGAGGTGAGTAAATGCACCACCATGAGGACCTACTAAGGAGTAGTGGGAATTGGGCATTCCAAATGGGGATTTTTTATTTTTTTAAAGTCAATGGACATTGCAAGGAAGTTTTGTTATTTTCATGCAAGAGTATATTAAGTAAAGGCACAAGTTTGCCAAATTGTGTGCGCAAATCGCAAATGGGCTGGGTCAAGTGCAATTTAAATCTGAGGTTGTTCTCCACCACCATCTACGTCCTATTATAATATATAGTCCATTCCCTGTCAAGCACCAGATATATAAACAAAGATAGCACATTCATAAGAAGTTGGTAGTGTAAATTAAATTCATGCATTGAATGAGAACAATAGAAATATGGACTTGCGTTCTTTGTGCATCTTTTGTTGAATGTCAGACATATTTCTATGACAGTGACATGCTCCTTTTATACGCATGGAAAATGTGGTTCTGTCAGGATTTTAATTTACGGTCCTTTAAATTATAGAGAATGTAAGTATAATTATTAATTTTCATCTACACAAATCTTGGATGATTTTAACATTGATTGTATCAGAATGCGCTTCACTTCAATTTAACCAAAATTATTTCTAAATTCAAATTACACTTCAAATGAAATGAAAATATAATCAAAATAAAGAAGTGGTCAAAATAATAATACCAAATCCAAACATTTTACTCATTCCAACTTCTTCCAGTCTCTTTTGCATGAACTTAAAAATCATTCTACGAAAACAGGTGGAAAAATACCAATACAAATTATATAATAAATGCGATTGTAAATTTAAAAATAAAATGAATATTTGAAAAATAAGCCATGACCTAAATACTGACACAAGTTTAATAAAAATGTTATAAACATTTGTTTCATAATTTTATGTTCCACTATATTTTCAGAGTTTGGACATTAACTTTATAACCACCTGCTGGTGAAATCGCCAAACAGCAAATATAGGAACTTAGTTTAGGCTTTTTGCTGCAAACAAACCTGCTTTTGAAACGTCTTAGTGCTATGACCTATTTCTCAGGGAATAAGCAATTTATGTTTTGTGGCACTTAATTTACATACAGAACACCCCCAGTTTGCACGCATATACCCACCTACTCAGACACCCACCCACATCCACTTGCGTTTTGCACTGGCACGAACATTGCACTTAGAATTAATGCTCTCATGAAAATTGGATAAGACACAGTCGTAGCGCATAGCTATCTGTGGATTGTTTTCTAAAATTGTGCAATATTAAAGCGCACTCACAAAAATGGAGCCCACAATTAAAATATTTTTTTTGCATTATTTTATAAAAAATCCACTGGTTGAAAAAGCATAAACTGCTTCCGGAAAGTATTCACATCGCTTTACTTTCTCCACATTTTGTTATGTTACAGCCTTAATCCAAAATGGATTAAATTCAGTATTTTCCTCAAAATCCTACAAACAATACCCCATAATGACAACATGAAAGAAGTTTTTTTTAATCTTTGCAAATTTATTACAAAAAACAAAAATGAAAAAAAAAATCACATGTACATAAGTATACACAGCCTTTGCCATGACACTCAAAATTGAGCTCTGGTGCATCCTGTTTCCACTGATCATCCTTGAGATGTTTCTACAACTTGATTGGAGTCCACCTTTGGTCAATTCAGTTGATTGGACATGATTTGGAAAGGCACACACCTGTCTGTATAAGGTCCCACAGTTAACAGTGCATGTCAGAGCACAAACCAAGCCATGAAGTCCAAGGAATTGTCTGTAGACCTCCGAGACAGGATTGTATCGAGGCACAGATCTGGGGAAGGGTACAGAAAAATTTCTGCAGCATTGAAGGTCCCAATGAGCACAGTGGCTTCAATCATCCTTTAATGGAAGAAGTTTGGAACCACCAGGACTCTTCCTAGAGCTGGCCACCTGGCCAAACTGAACGATGGAGAGAGAAGGGCCTTAGTCAGGGAGGTGACCAAGAACCCGATGGTCACTCTGACAGAGCTCCAGCATTTCTCTGTGGAGATAAGAGAACCTTCCAGAAGAACAACCATCTCTGCAGCACTCCACCAATCAGGCCAGATGGAAGCCACTCCTCAGTAAAAGGCATATGACCGCCCATCTGGAGTTTGCCAAAAGGCACCTGAAGAACTCCCAGACCATGAGAAACAAAATTTTCTGGTTTGATGAAACAAAGATTAAACTCTTTGGCCTGAATGGCAAGCATCATGTCTGGAGGAAACCAGGCACCGCTCATTACCTGGCCAATACCATCCCTACAGTGAAGCATGGTGGTGGCAGCATCATGCTGTGGGGATGTTTTTCAGTGGCAGGAACTGGGAGACTAGTCAGGATTGAGGGAAAGTTGAATGCAGCAATGTACAGAGATATCCTTGATGAACACCTGCTCCAGAGCGCTCTGGATCTTCCAACAGGACAACGACCCTAAGCACACAGCCAAGATAACAAAGGAGTGGCTACGGGACAACTCTGTGAATGTCCTTGAGTGGCCCAGCCAGAGCCCAGTCTTGAACCCGATTGAACATCTCTGGAGAGATCTGAAAATGTCTGTGCACTGACACTCCCCATCCAACCTGATGGAGCTTGAGAGGTCCTGCAAAGAAGAATGGGAGAAACTGCCCAAAAATAGGTGTGCCAAGCTTGTGGCATCATACTCAAAAAGACTTGAGGCTGTAATTGGTGCCAAAGGTGCTTCAACAAAGTATTGAGCAAAGGCTGTGAATACTTATGTACATGATTTTTTTCGTTTTTTATTTTTAATAAATTTGCAAAGATTTCAAACAAATGTCTTTCACGTTGTGATTATGGGGTATTGTTTGTAGAATTTTGAGGAAAATAATGAATTTAATCAATTTTGGAATATGGCTGTAACATCAGCCATAAGCGCTGTGAATACTTTCCAGATGCACTGTATAATTAGCAGACTGTTATTTTAAAACAATGACCTTTCTCATTGATGCAAATGATGCCTTAGTAATACAAGTTTTGCAGTTAAACAATCCACCCTATACTAAACCAAAGGAGATAAGACAACAGTCCTTAGCAGTAAGATAATATAATTTAAATGGTATTAAGTGATGACAGCACACACCACAGATATCGGCCCAGACACATACAAGTACAGGGCTAATAACTTAAAAGACTGTGTGTGAAGAGGAGTAGGGTGTGGCCCACTTGAGTACAAGTAGAAGTACTGAGAAATATTATGACTCACGTAAGAGTAAATAAGCAGTTTGCCAAAAAAACTACTCATTACATTACAAGTTACTTTATGAAAATTATATTATAAATTGTATATGTGCTTCCATTATTAGAAAACAGAGACCTTTTTGTTCTTGAAAGAAGCTGATGCTTCTTTTCACCAAGGATGCAGTAAATTGCTCAAACATTCTGCCAAAATCATGAATTGCAAATTATTATTATAGTTTGAAATAATTGTTTTAAGTGGTATTTATTAAACCTTTTATATACCCAAGATGGCAAACATATACTTAGTCACCTATTCTTTAAAAAGCCTTCTAACATGCTAATTTGTTACTTGAGGAAATTTTTCGTATTATTAGAACAATTGAAAATTGTTGCGCTACTATGCGGAAATCAAAATACAATGGGTTTTTTCCCCTTTTGCTGAGGTATTGAGTTCTTACATGTTGCTTTACACTTGCAAGTCAAAGTTTGGTTTTAAAAATAGGCAAAAAGAAACACATTTTTCCTGATATTATATTTTCTCCTAAAGTCTATTGATGTAGAGAGATTAATGCTGTTCCATGCATTAATTGTTTGGAAAAAAATAATCTCTAACAAGGATAGAGAGGGAAGTGGACGGCCAGATGCACAACAAAAAGACAAGTAAATCACAGGTTCTAGTTTGAGAAACAGACTCCTCGCAGGTCCTAAACTAGCAGCTTCTAAATGCCAAAGACCTGCATTACTGCAAGAGGATTCTTGGACAAACAGAAATATTAAAGAATACAAAATGTAGTTAAATAGAATTAGCCATTTGTAACATTCTAAATGTCTCTAAATCATCTCTGAACTACATAATGTGCATTGTGACTGGAACACGTTCCTATTTCAGGTTTATTCTCATTCACTTTTGTCCATATAGTTTGGCTATTAAGCTAACATACTGTATCATTTATCCTCTATGATATTTCAGCAATTATTCAGATATGGAATGAGATTATTAAGCAAACTGTTATCAACTCCTACATGCCAACTGAAATAAAATAAGGCAAAGAAATAAATATTTCACACAGAGTTTAGTGAGAGATATGATTGATTCAAATATTAAAAGTGGTTGTTCTGTATATGTAGGCTACTATTGTATTGCGGTTGTAATAATAAAGTCTTACTTAACATTATGATTATTTTACATATTGAGATATTATTATTAAGTAAATTTACATTTGGCCACATTATGGTTTATGATTTCTCATACCTTCTTTATATAGCATCCATCCCTTGCATACTTTTGGCCTCTAGTGGGTGAGGCTTTTCAGACAGATAAACAGCAGCACAGCACAGTGCAGGGAAGTACAGTGCTGCACCATGATCGTGAGTGTTACCTGCTTGGACAGTTTATTTTAAATAAGATGGCCGAACGGTTACAGAATTTAATGCAGGAGTACAATACAGAACTGATGCGGCTTGATAGAAGCAGAGAGTCCATCTGTGCACGCAATGGTGTGAGGAACTGAATGGTGGGGGGAAAATATAATGTTCCGAGAAAAGTCCAAATAATATTGCAATGTATGTAACTGTAGCTATATCAGATATTATTAATAAAACACAGGAACTTGTTGCATGGCCATTTTTGACCACCATATTTAGAATTTCAGGGATATTTTTGTCAATTTCGCTGGCATTTTTGCCACGTGTCCCCTTTAATTTCCAGTACTATTATCAGTATATCTTTCTAAGGTATTAAAAAGTTTGTTTCAGACAGTATCAAGTAAACAATTTGTCTCCACATATACTTTATTTCAAACTACATTGTGTGAATATTTGACACAGTTAAAACATTGCCTATAGGCAATACCTTAAAAACAAGTTTAAGTTTGATCAGTGGTTAAACGTGTCCAGACGGTTCCCTTGTACCTGAATGAATGGCTCCTTTCCAGAAAAAATGCAGAAAATCACACTATTACAATTCTTGTATAGTGACAGGGCAGAAATTCTTGAAGCTAGAGAAGGGAGGACACCGGTGGCAGTTTATGCAAGCTGTGCTCATGATACTGTGCCATGATACTGTTTTTATAAACAGATTTAGCGCTTATAACTTTCTTCTGAAATATTATATCTTTTGGGGACTTTGTAATTGTGGAGAAAAATAACTGTAGCAAAGTTGAATTCTTCCTTTTTAATCAACAAAAGTAAAAGTACTATTATTTATTTATACTTAAAATAAAGTTACAAAATTAAAAGAAATTTACTCAAGTACTGTAACAAGAGTAGTTGTAATGTGTTACTTTCCACCTCTGCCTGTGAGTGACAAAGAAAGTATAGGAGAGAGAAACATTTTGAGGTAGGGAGGGAGAACCAGAAGAGAGAAAGAGAGAGAGAGAGAGAGAGAGAGAGAGTATGACAGATCTAGTCAAACAAGCCTAGCCTGAACATACTGACCAAACATACATGGTTCTTCCACCATAGAAAGTTTGTGGCTTTTGTGAGTGTTGGTAAGTATATACTCACTTAACACTTTATTTGGAACACTGTGGTCCTAATAAAGTGCCCAATGTGATCTTCTGCTGTTGTAGCCCATCTGCCTCAAAGTTCGACATGTTGTGCATTCTGAGATACTATTCTGCTCACTGCAATTTTGTGTAGTGGAGTGAAGACCATAGACTTTCTGGATTGGAGACCTTAGCCTTTCTGACAGCTGGCACCAGTCTGGCCATTCTCCGTTGTCCTCTCTGATCAACAAGGCATTTCCGTCTGCAGAACTGCTGCTCTCTGGATGTTTTTGGCTTTTAGCACCATTCTGTGTAAACTCTAGAGACTGCTGTATGTGAAAATTCCTGGGAGATCAGCAGTTACAGAAATACACAAGCCAGCCAGTCTGGCACAATCATGCCACAATTAAAATGACTGAGATACATTTTTCCCCTTTCTGATGGGTGATGTGAAAATTAACTTAATCTCCTGACCCATATCTGCATGATTTAATGTACTGCACTTCTGCCACACTATCAGATGATTAGTTAATCACATGAATAAGTAGGTGTACTTAATAAAGTGCTAAAGGAGTGTATATACACTTGTGTGTATATGGGAATAAAAGTGCTCTTATTACGTGTACTTTATTTCAAATTTTCTGTCAAAGAGTTCTAACTCGTATCTGCTACAAGATATGTTGCATTTATTGTGCATTTCTCAGAGGTATGTCAAAGCATTGCTGTCATCAGGGAGTAAATTAACACACTTCCACCCAGGTTTCTATGCCCGTCACATCCTGAAACTCAGAAGAGAGAGAGAGTGAGAGAGAGAGAGAGAGAGTCCAGATTTGCATCATGCAAGTTAAACAGATTAACTTGCTTTTCTTGTTCTCTCATTTCTATAAACAGAAGATATGACAGGAGGTGCACACATCTAATGCACGGTAAGACTGTCTTAAACCAGTCATTAAAATCTTTATAATGTCATGGAAATGGAATTTGAACAGAATTTTCCATTTTGTAGTCAAACTAGCAATTAGGCAACTGGTGATTTACATATTTTTTTAATCAAATGTAGAAAGTAGTTGTGATGCATCAGTGCTTTTCTCCAAAGGATTGAAAATGATTCACATTCAAGGTTTAGCTGTGTTAACCTAAAACAATATTGAATGCACTTATCTTAAAAGAAAGACAATTCATTTGTGTCTGGCTGTTCTTGGTAGCTATTCTGTACAAATATTATCACAGTACAGTGTGAATAAAAACAAAACAAGACATTTCTGCTAAAAATAGCAGCTGTGTTAGTAAATTCTGTCACTCCTCCAGTCTATGCACTGATTTAACTGAGGCAATATCTGTACTGAAGAAGCCCCTACTTTTTTTTTTTTTTTTTCCAAAAGAGTGATTTGGTGTATTTTTTCATACTTTTTTTTTCAATGGGGTTCAGCTTTAAGCAGAGGAGAGTTTTACTTGGAATTGACTTGGGTGAGTTGCAAAAGTGTTTATAATAATAATAATAATAAACTACTTACTTTGATATATTTAAATTAGGATTATGATTTCATCATGAAAAAAAATTCCAATCAGTCGTGTACCAGCACTGGTGTGATCCCATGATCAATAGGCTTATTGACACAGCCGATCAACCAAATATTATGAGTTTGGTCCAGTTGGATGGTCACAAATGTGACTGAATGAAGCTGATGAAGTAGATGTTGAGTAATGCATTGGTTATGTATGGAATGTCAATCCTCTTTATCCCAGATTCTTAAACTACTAATGAGTGAAACTCTCAAGAAATTCTGCCAAGACCAGATTTTCAAAAGCTATTCATTCACCTTGTTTGGTTCAATGCATGGCTAAAGAAAGCAAACTACAATTTTAACTGGCATGTCTTAATTGTAGTTGTGGCAACCCAAGTCCTAAGGCTTATTTTATTAAACTATGGAATTAGATTCTCTCAGCCTTCTTGGCACTTTCTTCTCAGCCTGAGAAGCAAAATAGAATCATACATATGTGTCTGTCTGTGGTTTGTTTTCTTGTTATTGTGAGTCACCAGTGTACAGTTGAACTAAATCAGTCCTGGCATTGACTTTTAGACAGAATAATAATAATAACTCCTTACATTTATAATAATTCCTTACATTTATATAGTGCTTTTCTAGGCACTCAAAGTGCTTTACATAGTAGAGGGGGACTCTCCTCAACCACCACCAGTGTGCAGTATCCACCTGGATGATGCAACAGCAGCCATAGTGCACCAGTGCTCTCACCACACACCAGCTATTGATGGAGAAGAGAGAGATGTAGCCAATTCAGGGATGGGGATTATTAGGAGGCCATGATTGATAATGGCAAATGTGGGGAATTTGACCAGGCCAGAGGTTATACCTCTACTCTTTAGCACAAGTATCCTGGGATTTGTAATGACCACAGGGAGTCAGGACCTCAGTTTAATGTCTCATCCAAAGGACAGTGCCTTTTTACAGTATAGTGTCTATGTCACTGGGGTGTTAGGACCTACACAGGCCACAGGGTGAGAACCCCCAGCTGGCCTACCTAATACCTCTTCCAGCAGCAACCTTCATTTTCCCCAAGAGGCCTCCCATCCAGGTACTTGCCAGGCTCAACTCTGCTTAGCTTTAGTAGGCAACCAGGCAAGAGCTGCAGGGTGATATGGCTGCTGAATGGAAGTCTTTGGTATTATAAAGAGCATACGTATGCAGAGTTTAAGTTTGAGCAATTCTGAGGCCTCTAAAATAATTTTCATATACATCATTAATTTTACATATACAACATAAGGACTTGGTTAAGCTGTCAGACTGAGCTGACAGTGCAGGCAGAATATAATCCCAGAATCTCTGTTTAAATCCATTGTCTACAGGGGTGTCAAGTAACAAATTACAAATACTCACGTTACTGTAATTAAGTAGTTTTTCCCAAGAATTGTACTTTTTTAATTTGTTATTTTAAAAAAAATAATTTTACTTATTAATATTTTTAATGCTGTAACTGTACTTTTACTAAGCTATTTTCCCACCGTCTGTGTTCGCTACTTCCATGTCCTGATTTAATTTTTATCTATCAACATGATTGGCTAGGGAGAGTCTCGTGACTCCCGTCAAATCAAAATCATACGTTAAAAACGCCTCAAGCATAGTTTACAGCTAAACATCTCGGCTTTTCACAGTGAAAGGGTAGATTGCGTCTTGTGAGTTTAACTTGCTCAAGCCAGATATCAGCATTAATCCTGCCTCTAATTTGAAGAAACATATCAAGGTAAATATCATATTTCTGCTTACTAGATTCTGTGTGTCTCTAATGTAGCCTGTAATTTAACTATCTATCACTGAGATTATTGGGCTGCTGTGAGATATTAATGCAATGTTATTAATAGGGCTGGGCAATAAAATTATCTAGATGTTTATCGGAAAAAAGAGAGATGTCCTCGATCAAAATTTTGTGTTTTCTATATTTAGCCTATAGCCTATTCTACATCTAGAACAGGGGTGTTCATTACATCAATCGCGATAGCAAGAGCACTTTTTATTTAATTTATTTAAGACTTTTTATTTCCTGATGTCTATAGCTGCGTGCTGTTTGATTGACAGGCGGCTAATGTTTGAGCACTAATGTGGTTACGCACCTAAATGGTTAAATACACTTTATAATTCCACCAATGTCCATCTTGATTTTGAATTTAATATAAACGCAGTCATTTATGTCTAAAGTGAATTTAAACAGTGGGATATAAAGCATATTTGCATCAAAAGTCAGACTCGAAGTGTACATGTAACCGAACTGAGCACTGTCTAGGAGGCTTTGTCATATAAATGCTATTAATCAAACAATATTAACAAGGATACGAGAAAACCACTCACTACTTTTGGCTGAATAACTTGAGGAGCTCTAAAAGTATTAATGTAATAGAATAAAACAGTGACAATTTTAATAATAATATTTTATGAAAATATTGTTCGTTTTTAAATAATACTGACCCCTGATGTAGAGATTGTGTTAATTGGTATAATAAATTACCAGGAAAGTAGAGATGATAAAATTATTAGCCTTTATAAAGATAGAAAATTATCAACATTTGCAGAGCAATACTTCAGCAGAACATTCCACCAGTCACAAACTTCAGAAAATTGTGCATCATACATATTTCTGGGCTTAAAAGATACAAGAACTAAATCATTGTGGAAAGGAGGACAATGTGGCCCCCGTGTGCTACTTAAAGAAATAATTCACACAAAAATGTAAATGATCTTGTCATTTACTCAACCTCATTCCATCTGTCTATGACTTTCTTTCTTCAGAACACAAATTAAGATTTTTAGAAGAATATTGTGACGCTCCCAAAAGCACATAAAAGCAGCATAAAATTAATACATAGAACTCCATGGTTTAATCCATGACTTCAGAATTGATATGACAGGTGTGGGTGAGAAACAGATCAATATTTAAATCCCTTTTTTTTATAGAAAGTCTTCTCTCTGCCCAGTAGGTGGAGATATGCATGTTGAATGTGAATCACCAAAAACACAAGAAGAAAGTGAAATTTAAAGTGGAGATTGACTGAGCAGGGAGAATTATTAAAAAAGGAATTAAATATTGATATTTTTCTCACCACATCTATCATATCGCTTCTGAAGACATGGATTAAACCACTGGAGGCACATGGATTAGACTACTTTTATGCTGATATATGTGATTTGTGGAGCTTCAATATTTTAGCACCGATTCACTTACACTGAATGGACCAAAAGAGCTATTCTATTATATATTCTTCTAAAAATCTTAATTTGTGTTCTGCAGAAGAAAGAAAGTCATACACATCCAGGATGGCATGAGGGTGAGTAAATTTTCCTTTTGGGTGAATTATTCCTTTTTAAGTGTGATGTAGCCCCTGTACCAAACATCTTTTCCCATCCCTGCTCTACCTCCTCTATTATGCAGGATATGACGTGCCAAAGTGATCCTGCTTATTTTGCAATATTTTGCATTCCTTGCATTGTTTGAACATGTTTTATGCACAACAATAACGCTGTGTCGGTATTAATGGAAATCTAGACCCTACACATAAACTGATTTTAATGTAATTGTTTCATACATTACATCGGTGTATTGAAAATAACTTTTTATTTCTTTTCATTTCTGTTATCATGTCTCCCTTTTTATTTTTTGGAATCAGATTCATGTAGTGTTTATCATAGTTAAGTAATGTATTTGGCATACAGTGTTCATTATAATGGGGCATAGGTTTTGCAACTCAGTGCTCAACACTCACTACTCATGAGTACTTTTAAATGAGCTACACTTTTACTCTTACTTGAGTAGTTTTTAGGGCAGCTACTTTTAACTACTAAATTTTGGGAAGTAACAGTACTTCTACTTGAGTATGATTTTTCAGTACTCTTTCCACCCCTGATTGTCTATATGTTTCTGTGGTGCTTGTGAAAAGATCATAACACAATAACCATGTCTATATCCCCCTTTTCCTTTTTCATTCTTTCACTCTCTTAGATGGCGGCTCCTGCATTTATTCCAGGAAAACACTCAAATTATCTCAAAGTTGTAGTGCCTCCAAATGAAAAAACTGCCAACCCTATTCCCACAGGTATTTATGCATGCATGTAAATTCTATGTCTGGATGTCTATTGAGTAAATATAAACCTTGTGGCACTACATATCCATGATCATGTGCAAAAAGAACATTGTTAAATACATATAAATATGTCTCTCTTCTTTTCTCATTGTGCAGTAAATGGAGGAGACAGAGTGAAAACAAATACACATCTGATCCATAGAGAGAGAGAAGTTGTAAGTGTGAATACTACATGACATATTGACTGTTGGATGAAGTATAGACTGTGTATAGACTGTATGGCAAGGAGGAGGGCCAGGCTGGGCCAGGCTGTGAGGACACACGCCTGGTCCTGAATTGGGCTAATCAGCCGGGAGGGGGACAAGAAATAGCTGGAAAGTGCCAGATCGAGAGAGAGAGAGAGAGAGAGCCACATGCGGCCGCTGTGTGTGTGTCTATGTGTTCAAGTTAATTTGAGTTAATTTATTTTATTATAACTTACATTGACCATTCAGCCAGTTCCTGCCTCTGCCAAGAAGGGGAGGAGCCCTTCCATCCACCAGTTGAGGACCGGGTGACAGTATGTCCAGGGACTGTCGAACGAGTTTTTCTCTCTCTCTCCTCTCTCTCTCTCTCTGTCGCTCCGCTTCACTCTTTCCCTCTCCCCTTTACCTCCCCTCGTCTCTCCCTGGGCTGGATCAGGCCATTCAGCCGGGAGGGGGATAAAGATGAGCCAGAGGTGCCAGTTCGGGAGAGAGTGAGTTACATGCACCGGGCATTTGTGTCTGTATGTTTGTGTTTACATTGATGTGTTACATTTACTGTTCAGCCGGTTCCCGCCTCCTCCTTGCCCACCTTACCCAGTTACCTTGGTGAGGAAACCCAGGAGGGAGGAGGGATGCGCTGTCGTGGAGTCCTCGCTGCTGCCGTCCACCAGGGGAGGAGCCGCGGCCATCTGCCGGGGGACAGATTCGCCGCTGCCGGCCACCTGGAGTCAGAAGAACCATTGCCATCTGCCAGGAAGGGGAGGCGCCATTCTGTCCACCAAGGGTCGGAGGACTTGCTGCCGCCCGGTGTGGAGCGGTTGTCGTCCACCAGAGGGTGGAGGTGTGGCTGAGGACCAGGCAATGGCGTGTATGGGGACCGGCTAACAAGTTTTTCTCTCTCGCTCCTCTATCTCTGTCACTCCGTCTCGTACTTTCCCTCTTCATTCTCCCTCCCCTCATCTCTCCCAGGGCTCAAGAAAGGTGGGGAAGACCTCCTGGAAGGGCAACACCCCTGCATCAGGAAGGTAAGGGAGGGGAGGAGAGTACGTCATGTCGGAGGTTTCCCCAGCCTGAGTCGGGCGATGAAGGAGTGTGACAAGGAGGAGGGCAGGGCCTGGCCATGATGACACACACCCGGCCCTGAATTTGACTAAACAGCCGGGAGGTGGATAAAGACGAGCCGGAGTCACCAGTTCGAGAGAGCAATATGGGTCCTCTGTGTGTGTCTATGTGTTTGTGTTTAAGTTGATTTTAGTTCATTTATGTTATTAAAACTTACATTGGCTGTTCAGCCAGTTCCCACCTCCTCCTTGCCCACCTTACCCATTACAGACTGTAAAAACAGAGCAGTATTGTAGTGTTTTTCATCTCTGTGTGTCAGGAGTTGGTGAATCACTGTTTTGCTGATGTGGAGCATTTTATGGCACGACTGCAGCAGACGGCAGAGGCTCAGAGTGCGCTAGTGCAACAAAGCAAGAAAAAGAGACAAAAGAAAAGCAGCAAGAAGAAGAAAGAGCCGGATGGTGAGAAATGTCCTCAATAACATGCCGTTGACCTCCATATTTCACAAGGCTATCCAAGAGTTTCAGAAACATTTTTTAAAAAACTCAAATTATTTATAGTACTCCTGTAATTTAAATGGACAAGTGGTACTAGGACTCTTTACTGTTTGTATTACTCTGCTTGTCTGTGTTCTCAGCATTTCAGACTGAGATTGATCACTTTTTTAGTTGATGGATAGCAATGAACAAAATAACATCTAAACAACTTATTACAAAATATTGCAAATCTGTGTTCATAGATGATGTTCTGACCCAAAACGCAGTCCCTCCATCGGAACAAGAGTTTGTGGATATTTTTCAGAAGATTAAATATTCTCTTTGTCTATTGGTAAGGTGAATATTTTTGGCAATCTAATAAATCTAGCCTTTTTACATCACTGTCTCTTCCATTTCTTTGTCTCCCTGTTCGCATGTTTGAACAATATGTGTGTTTGGTGTAGGACCGGCTGAAGACAGAAATATCAGAACCCACCTCACAAGAGCTCTTGCACCATGTCTTCATTCCTTTGGATTTGGTTAGAGTATTACACACAATTACACACAGAAACAAGATGCTCCATTCACACACACACACACACACAGACAGCGAGAGAAAGATATGGACATTCATAACTAAAAATCTATTAGTCACCTAACTTTAGGATTGGTAGCATAAGCTGAACATTGACACTTAATGTAGAGGACAAATCAGAATGTTCCCACAAAATAAGGACATTTTGTGAGCACTTTATGGTTTATATGGTTTGTTGTTGTGTGTTCACCAGATGGTGAAGACCACAGGTGGTCCTAAGTTGGCAGCAACAGTCTCCAGCCCCGCTTTTACCAGTGGAGCAATCTCACTAGTACAGAACAACCTTAATGAGAAAGAGAAACCACTCTGGACCTCACTCGGGCCATACTGGAATCTGCCATAGTCAGCAATATATCTTAATTATCAATTCTATTTTTTGAAATATTGCTTCTAGAATACATAAATACAAGAATAAACAAAACATGTAAATTGGCAATTCTGTTTGGCAATTCCGCTAGTTTTGCAGAAACGCAAAAAAGTAATTGCACACTTTCCTTTAAATGAAAAAAACAATCCTCAGAATCGAGACCTTTACTGCAACATTAAAGTGATAGTACACCCAAAAAATTTAAATTATGTCAACATTTACTTCCCCCATGTTGTTCCGTATGACTTTTTTCTTTAGTGGAACACAAAAATAAAATGTAAGGCAGAATGTTAGCCTCAGTCACCATTCTTGTATTGTGTGGAAAAAAGATCCAATGAGCGTGACTGGGGACTGACATTTTCTATTGTGTTCCACTAGAGAAAGAAAGTCATACGGTAATGACATGAAGGTGACTAAATGATGACAATATTTTTATTTTTGAGTTAACTATTCCTTTAACATTCTCCATTTTGCCTCTATAAATCCTGATGTATGTTGTGCCAAAACTAAACCATTACAATACTTAACACATTAAGATTAGATTCAAGTCTGAATTGGTTTTAGGCAATTTGTATAAGTTTAACCCCTGTGCGCATTTGTATGTGTGTCAGCTCTCAACTCAGTGACACTGTGCCTCAATACACACCTGTCTTTCTGGATGGTTGGCAACCTAAGGCTGTAGATCCATATGGACAACCAATCGAGGATCCTATAGAGTCACAGCACAAACATGAAGCCCTTATACAGGTATGAGACATCACCTCGCACACCCATACACACAGATAAATGCAAACCCAGAACAAATCCCTTTCACCTTCTTCCTTTCTCTTTCCACATGTAATGGATCAGGCGCAATTAGATACCCACCAGGAACATGAAGGGTTTGTATTGACCACTCACCCTCTGTGTGTTTCTATAATGCCTTTGTGGTGGCACTTTGTCTCACTGTATATGTGTTTATGATGCAGGATGGAAAACTCTATGCCTCCTCAAGAAGAAAGGTTGTACCGTTGCAGTTATGACTTTGTGGCAAGGAACAATAGCGAGCTCTCAGTACTACAAGGAGAAACCCTGGAGGTACTTTGCACACTCACCTTTGTACATTTATTTGTACTCCAGAGTGGTTTTTAAGAATGGTTCTCAACTGGTAGGCTGCACCCCAGTTATTTTCTGTTAGGGCTGTGAACAGCAGGGGAAAAAACAATGCGAAATGCAAATAATAAAATGAAAATAACCATTTAATCATATTTAGTTAGGATAGCAAAATAAAAAGGCTTATCAGCATTTAAAAGGGAGGAGAATAATGCCCTCCATATCTTTTGCTGTTGATGTGAATCCAATCACACTCCAGGAAAATTAGGCAGGTGCTAATATGGACAAAACTATGCAAGTTAAAAGAAAATGTGACCCCTACTACATTAAATTTGGGTTTACTTGCAACCAGGGTTGGGAAGTAACGGAATAAATGTAACAGGATTACGTATTTTAAATACAAAATATAAGTAACTGTATTCCACTACAGTTACTATTTAAATTATTGGTAATTAGAATACAGTTACATTCAAAAAGTATTTTGATTACTGAAGAGATTACTTTGCATTGTATTCTCATTTATTTCATTTAATATTTTGTCCATTCAGATAGAAAACATTTATACATATAAATTATGCAATCCAAAGTGCATTTGAACAGCAGTGAAACACTTTCTTATGATGTGTTACATTCATTCGAGCAGACAGAGAAGTACGTTTGAAGTAAGTTTGGAGCACAAGAAATAGAAATAAACCTTGTGTAAATTGTCAGCTTTATTGTATTTTAGGGGGGGACAACCCTCAGATGGGGGGTCCTGACCCCCCCACCCCCCCCCGCGATTTCCGCCTATGTTTCTAGCCATTTTACATGCACATGTTACCATACACAATGATATTTTTAAATCAAGAAAATTCACGTTGGATCATAATTTCTTTTTTCTAGTAAGACCTTTGATATTAGGGCAAAAATCTTATTTTTGATGATCATTTTTGTATTGTTTTCCTGTAAAAAAATTACTAGAAATCCTTAAAACAAGATCAATTTGATTTATCTTATTTTAGAAACAACACTGCATAAGATATTTAGGTTTTTCAGAGAATGTAGTTTTAACATGTGTATTTTGTCTTACTGTACTGGCAGAGTTTTTCAAAAACAAAAACAAGTGAAAAAATCTACCAGTGCTGATGAAGTAATCCAAAGTATTAAGAATACGTTACTAACTTTGAGTAAACTAATGAAATATGTTACAAATGACATTTTACAGCATGTATTCTGTAATCTGTAGTGGAATACATTTAAAAAGTAACCCTCCCAACCCTGCTTGCAAGGATTGTGCCGACCAATATATGTTTTGTTTGGTGAATTATTGACTTCAGATAACAAGAAACGAAATTTAAAAAAATTATAATTTGAAACCAAATACTTTGAGTCCTGTGAACTATGAGTACTAATTACTAAACTAAGACAATGTATAAAAAAAAATATTTTTCCACTTCAGCATGCCATTGTAATTATTGTGCATAATTTTGGGCCTAAGCAGTTCATGGAAATAATTATACATTTCAATCTTTCATTTTAAGTATGCTAATTTTGTTAATGTGTTGGATCACCTTATCAGTGTTTCTCAAAACATTTTTCCTTAAGTACACCCAAAACACAATCAGTAAGGCTGAAGTATCCGTTCATCGGCACAAAACCAAAGATGTGTACCAAACGCTATATCATTTAACAATGTCATTATTATAATGAAAATAATCAATTATATTTCAGGTTCTAATGTCCATTTTACTTTCACAGGAAAGAAATAGTCTCGTATTAGTCTCAAACAGCTAATGCTGTTAAAGGGATAGTTCACCCAAAAATTTAAATTCAATCATCATTTACTCACCCTCATGCCCTTCCTAATGTGTGTGACTTTCTTCTGCAGAATACAAACATTTTTTGATTTTTAGAAGAATATCTCAGCTCTGTTGGTCCATACAATGCAAGTGAATGGTTACCAACATTTTGAAGCTCCAAAATGTGCATAGAGGCAGCATAAAAGTAATCCATATGACTCTAGAAGTTAATTCCATATATTCAGAAGTGATATAATAGGTGTGGTTAAGAAGCAGACCAATATATAAGTAATTTTTTACCATAAATTCTCCTCCCGGCCCAGTAGGTGGCGATAATGCATGAAGAATGTTCTCACCCACACTTATAATATTGCTTCTGAATATATGCATTTAACCACTGGAACCTTATGGATTACTTTTATGCTGCCTTTATGTCCTTTTGGGGTTTAAAATTGTTTGGTCACCATTCAGTTGCATTGTATGGAACTACAGAGCAGAGACATTCCTCTAAAAATCTTGCTTTCAGTCAGTTTTTCTTTTTTCTTTTTTCTTTTGCAAGAACATCATTTACATCAGGGATGGCATGAAGTTGAGTAAATTATTATTATTATTTTGGGGGTTAACTATCCTTTAAGTATACAGGGGACCTTCTAACTTGATACATTTCAAAATAAATTATGAATTTAAAATGTTTTATTTCATCAATAGTTTTAATAATTTTGATCACATTTAAGCTTTTTAAAGATGTACAAATTCCATGTATTCCATCAATAAACATGATGTCTTGGAATTTCATATATTATATTGCATACATGTTTTACAACACGTTTATTGTTTAGATGCATAATTTGTACTATTTACATACAAGTATTTACATTGAATTGTAGAATAAGAGCTAAAACTCTACTGTCTCTTTAAGACTACGAGCAGTTCAGCCAGTGAGAGCGTATTAATGAGAGAGAATGTGCACAAATTTCTTTAGCGCATTCCTGCTATATTTTATTAGAATTAATATTTATTTTTTGTTGTTTTTGGTCAACAAACTGAAAAGAACAGAAAGGATATGAAAAGAGACATTATCCTATGGCAAATGGATTGCATGGATCTCATCTTTTAACACACATTACACCTATCAAATCACACCAAACTTTTACGCTCAACATGAAGTGGAAAGATCTCGGTGCCAGACATAGCATAGAGTAAAACATTTAAAATGTATTATTAAATAAAAATGTTACCCATCCCTAATTTTCTATTTTTATTTTAAGCCATACATGTCATTTTGTTAGGTTCAACATAGCAAAATCCAATTCTTTTTGCATATCCCCTGAAACCTGCTGGTACACGTACCCCCGGTTGGGAATCTCTTGTCTATATGACACATAAAAGTGTTGTTTGATTCTCTTTTACACATGCATCCAGTTTCTAAACTATCTGCACAATTTTTCTAATTTTTACTCTCTTTGTGTCTCTCTCAGGTGTTAGATTCATCTAAGCGATGGTGGAAATGTAGGAATAATTATGACCAAATTGGTTTCATTCCATCTAATATCCTTGAGCCGAACAATCACACAGAGGTTGACTCCTCTAACGTTGTAATGCGCAATCAGTCTATGGTAAAGGAATCATTCTCTCTCACACACATAGAAACACATAACACGCATACTACATGCTAGAGCTGGGCGATACATCAAATACCCATGATATAATCGCCAGTGTTGGGCAAGCTGCTCAAAAAATTTAGCAAGCTATGCTACAATCTACTCAACAGAAAAATTAGTTAAGCTAAGCTAAATGCTACACTTCAGAGAAAGCTTGCTACATTTAAGCTACTTCATAATTTTTTTGACCGCAGATGCATGGAGCATACTGTCATAAACAAAGTATCTAAAAGACATTGTTTATCAAGCCTTGGTACAGTATATTACAGTTTAGTGCAATACAGTATACAAGTATACAGTATTGTGCACATAATAAAACAACAACTAAAAACATGTAAATTCATATTTAGACATGATACTTATACAAACCTATGTGTTCAACATTTAAAGTCACTATTTTTACATTTTATTTTTCATATTTGTACTCTACAATTTAATTTGCACGTTCCTGTATAAAAACTCTGCATACATATGTGACGCTCTTGTTCTACCCGCTCCTTACGGGACTTGAACCTAGGTCTCCGGCATGGGAGGCAGGTACTCGAACCTAGGTCTCCAGCGTGGGAGTCGCTAGTGCACCTCTTGAGGTCAGGAGACTGAGGTTTACACACTGCACAGCTAACTACCAGCTGGCTCCCGTTACACTCCCCCACTAAACCTCACTCCCATCCGGGTCACGGCACCAATGTGACGCTCTAGTTCTACCTGCTCTGTATGGGACTCGAACCTAGGTCTCCAGCATGGGAGGCAGGTGCTCTAACAAGGAGGCTACACAGCTTTGTAATGGTATCAGAAGATATTTGCATGGCGCTGCAATGTACTTTAAAGAATACCATGTTACTACCATGGTAAATCAATATATTATTACCATATGTATATACTATTGTATTTACATGGTGCTTCAAGGTAATAAAAAAAATATCATGGTACTTCGCTATATGATTAAAATATTTATATAGCCTTCCATTGTATTAACATAGTGTGTCAAGGTAATGGTACATGTCCAAAAAACATACTGATACTCTTTTGGTAGGGAAATGTATTTACCTGCATGAGTCATTTACAAGCATCAAAGGTGTTGAACTTTATAAAAGACCTTCTTCAGCACTGACAAACGATAGGACAGTTTCATTTCCATTGATTGTAGATCCACTACAACCAGCGTTATCTTTATTTTTCGTATTAGAAAATACTCTGTGAGCAAGTGAGAGCACGAATAAATGATTCAGCAGCGTGCGCGCAAGCTTTCTGAGGCATTCAGATTGATATGCGAACCGATTCAGACTTCTTTCTTATCACGTGTGACCAATTCATTTTAAAGAACCAATGCAGATGAGCGACATCTGCATTGCCTTGTGACATGGTGCTCCATCATGTTGGAAAATGCACAGATCATTACCAAATTGCTCCTGGGTTGTTGGGAGAAGTTGGTCTTGCAGGACATTTTGATACCATTCTTTATTCATGGCAGTGTTTTTGGGCAGAATTGTGACAGAGCCCACTCCCTTGGATGAAAAGCAACCCCACACATGGATGGTCTCAGGATGCTTCACTGTTGGCGTGACACAGGACTCATGGTAGCGTTCACCTTTTCTTCTCCGAACTATCGATTTTCCAGATTTCCCAAATTAGTCGGAAGGGGGCTTCTTCAGAGAAAATAACTTTGCACCAGTCTTCTGCTGTCCAATCCTTGTACTTCCTGCAGAATTTCAGCCTGTCCTTGATGTTTTTCTTGGAGAGAAGTGGCTTCTTTGCTGCCCTTCTTGACACCAGGCCATTGTCCAAAAGTCTTCGCCTCACTATGCGTGCAGATGCACTCACACCAACTTGCTGCCAATGTTGAGCAAGCTCTGCACTGGTGGTAACACGATTCTGTAGCTGATCCCTCAGGAGGAGACGGTCCTGGTGCTTGCTGAACTCTCTGGGATGTCCTGAAGGCTTCTTCACTGCAGTTGAACTTCTCTCCTTGAAGTTCTTGATGATCCAGTAAATGGTTCTTTCAGGTGCAATATTCTTTGCAGCAATTTCCTTGCATGTGAAGCTATTTTGATGCAAAGCGATGATGGCTGCACATCTTTCTTTAGAGGTAAACATTGCTGACAAGAACACAATGATTGAAAGCACTTCTTCCCTCCTTTTATAGCAATCAGCCTGCTCTTATAATCCAATCAGAATGATAGAGTGATTTCACCTGACTAGTACTCATTCACACTTTCCCAGGTGCTGCTGATATGATAAGTGAACTTATGTTAGCTGGTCATTTTGTGCCAGGGCCAAAAAACTGTGAAATTTGGGTTTTTGTGATAAAGCCAATTAAGCTTTTTGCAATTATTTAAAATGCATCTGATCACTGCACAATAATCTAGAAACAATGTGAATCAACACCACAACAACTGAAGCAGAAAACTTTGCAAAACAAAATTTATGTCACTGCCAATTATTATTATTTTGGCTATGTAGTTCAAACAAGACCCCAAGATTCGATGGTGCTGCATGTTCAGCTCCTCTCTCCTCCACACAGAACCCCTCATGATCCTAAAAGTGTGGAATAGCATCATTAATCTAGTGTATATTACATTATTTTATTACATTTACATTTATGCATTTGGCAGATACTTTTATCCAAAGTGACTTACAGAGCCCTTATTACAGGGACAATTCCCCTGGAGCAACCTGGAGTTAAGTGCCTTGCTCAAGGACACAATGGTGGTGGCTGTGGGGCTTGAACCAGTGTCCTTCTGATTACCAGATTACCAGTTATGTGCTTAGACCACTACACCACCACCACTCCATTATTCAAATCTGTACAATTTGTGTACTGCATCAAAATCATGTACCCTACTTGATCCCTATTATACTCACAACCCCCTCAAAAAATTCAAATCCTTATCTTTTCTAAATGTTTTATTTAAATCTCTTCTCTCCTCTTCATACCTACTACGTTCAAAAATGACATGCTCATCTGTTTCTTTTCCTCCACAATACTCACATAAACCATTTTCTTGTACTCTAATTATATACAGTGATGAATTGAAACCTGAATGCCCAAGTCTTAACCTAGTTATTATAACCTCTTATTTCCTATTTCTTACAAAATTATTCCTTTTACTATCTACCATATTTATTATCTTATATAAATGTCTACCCTCACAAACCTCTTGCCATTCTTTAACAGTATTTATTCCTTATCACTTGCAGTGTCAAAATAAAACCCCCAGATTAGGGTGAAGTAAATAGGACAGAAATTTATTAATTTATCTTTTAAAAATCTTATCCTGAAAATAGTAATAATTCAGTAGTATATTATAATAATAAACTTGATTGGGTTCCACAGTAATAATTTAGTACAATGCAATATTCATCTGGTTTCCAAAAAAATGAGTGAAGTAGTTTCTGCACACCTTGTTCATTCATAAAGAAAACATTTTCGTAAAAATAGGCTATGTGAATTTTTTTTTTTAAACTTCCATATATGATTGTATGTTAAATATAAGTATAAATGTGCAAATCAATAAAAAATATAACATTTTACTCTCCCTTGTGCTGATTTAGAGAACAACTGTTGGAAACATGCTGTCATCATTTTTAAATAGATTTGTATAATGTCTTTGAAATATTAATACTACATGGCTACAATGGCTGTTAAAATAAAATTATGGTTTCTCTGATTTAAAAAACAACAACACTTTTTAGCTATTTCAGAGCAAAAATGTATATATAGAATATTGTCAATTTGCTGAAAAATATCGAGATTTAAATTCTGAAGCCAAATCGCCCAGCCCTACTACATGCTCACTGCCTCATTTACAAACTAATTCCCATCATATTTTTGTAGAAAGCTCCTATCTCTCCCCCGAGAGGTGGACGATTCTCCTATGCTGGACCCAATCCCTCAGGTGGAAGTGCAATCCACCTTGATCCCCGCCCTCTCAGCATGCCATCAATCAGTGACAATGGAGACAGAGGTAATATTTAACAGATGCCTTTTATTCAAAGGGTTATTAAAGGGACAGTGCTCCTGGAGCAACTTTAAATGATGTACTTTGATAGAGTGGGATGGTCATTGTTTTACAACCCTGCTTATTGTCATCCAATAAATAATTTTGCTCTGTTTTCATAAGCATCTGACTGCTTTTTCTCCAGTATTGTTGATTTTATATTTTATTTTGACAGGCCAATTGCAGCATTCCACAGTCAAACTTCTACAGTGTGCTAGTCTCATGTCTCTCAGAGCACTCATGGTCGATTTCTTGTCAGATAATAAAATTATTTCAACTTAATCAATTTTTTTATGTCCATTTATTTACTTATTTGGTTAGTAACTAGTAAGTAATAAGTGCAATAATACACAGTCAGCCAGTCAAACATATCAAATATTTTGCAATACTAACCTGCTGACAGTACTTAATCCTTTACATGTCATACAATTCACAGAGGACAATTCAATTCAAATTTGTCATATATCATAAATGCACAGTTTGTTTTCACTTGAATTTTAACTCTAATATTGGTGTGTGTTAACAGCAATGAAGGTGAACGATGAGCTCATGCAGCGATTGGCCAATGGCAGAACAGCATCAACTCGCCCAGTGGTAATTAATAAAGCAAATGAGACAACCGCACCGCTGGACTATCACTCTTCTCCAGCTGAGGTTCAGGAGTGGCTCAAAGCCAAAGGCTTCAATGATTTGTGAGTAACATTTGGAGTGGACATGAGGATCTTGAGGAGAAAGAAACTGTAATCCATAGAACACAAAAGAAGATATTAAGTAGAAGGCTAGCCTCAGTCACAATTCACTTTCATTGTACGGAAAAAAGATGCATAGTGACTGAGGCTAACACTCTGATCAATATCTCCTTTTGTCTTCCATGGAAAAAGAAGTAATATGGTGTTTGCAACATCACGAGGGTCAGTAAATGATGACAGAATTTTCATATTTGGGTGAACTATTTATTGTTTTTTTTTTCTTCTTGTTTTTATCTCTGTCTCAGCACTGTGCAGAGTCTAGGTGTCCTAACAGGAGCTCAGCTCTTCTCACTGAATAAAGAAGAGCTGCGTTCTGTTTCTCCACAGGAGGGCATTAAAGTCTACAGCCAGATCATGATGCAGAAAGCCCTGCTGGAGGTATATCACTCACTCGCATTCCTTTCATACATCACCATATACCATCATACTGAAATTCTGCTTTCATCCAAAGCAGGTTCAGTTGTCATGGCCCAATCAGTTAACATGAAGAGTCTGTCAATCTGCTGGGGTTGTTTAGCTATTTAGCCAACAACATTGATATGAGCCCATCAGTGTTACACTGCTAATTTAGTGCTGTTTAAACTTCAAATTCATATTAATGTAATTAGAGAAGTTCTGACCACATAGCCATTCCTGTTGTTTATTATATTATGTGGTGTATGTTGTGGCTGATCTGAAATGCCCTCAATCATTACTCTTCCAGTTGTTGTGATTGCTGGTTATAGATTTGGCCAGTATCATTTGATATTTTTATGTCAGGTACCAATCCTTGGAATTAACAGATTTAAGCGATTATAATTATTGGTAATGTCTCCAATATGACAAAAGCCTGAGATATAAATGTGCCACCTTGTGGAAGATCACTTTGTGCATCATAGGAAACAGTACAGGGCTGCGTTCCACTTCACTTTATACTGTACATCCACTCACTAACTTCCCATGACACTTTCCCTCGGGGAAATCCCTGCTGCCATATTGGAAGTCTGTTCGTTAAGTGGGTGAGGGAAGTTTCTGCTGACAGACCCTCAAACCCTTGATTTTTTGACCGAGAGAGTGAGCCTTCACAAATTCAGGCAACTCCATATCCCAAGATGCAACTCGATTGTGACATCACAGCAATCCCCTACCCACATAACTCTAGAGAATGATAAAATTACAGCTGTAAGTGAGGTTAGGTCAAATAAGTACTTTAGAAGAGTTATATTGAGATTTAATCACATATTACTTGCAGCTACCTTAAAGGGATAGTTCACCCAAAAATAAAAATGATCTCATTATTTACTCACACTCATGACTTTCTTTCTTCTGCTCAACACAAATAAAGATTTTTCCTTACAATGCAAGTGAATGGTGACCTGAACTTTGAAGGTCCAAGAAGAACATAAAGGCAGCATAAAAGTAATCCATAAGACTCCAGTATTTTCATCCATATCTTCATTTTTGCATTCTTTGTGCATATCACCACATACTGGGCAGGGAGGACAATTTATAGTAAAAGATCACAATAGTAAAAGAAAATCCCAAAAACCCTCCAAAAATTGGCCCCATTCACTTCCATCGTAAATGCCTCACTGTAACCTTGATTTGTGCTTTAAAAAAAAAAGAAAGAGAAAATATATATATATATATATATATATATATATATATATATATATATATATATATATATATGTATATATTTTTTTTTTTTTTTGTGGCAATAAACATTATGCCACAAATGCTGTCAATTGAGCTTAACTTGTTAACATTCTTTAATTTCTATGACTTTATTCTGGCCTGGAAATCACAATGTTAAATTAGGTGGTCAGGGATTATTGTCTTGAAACATCTATGACATCTATGACATAACTGCAAGAAAGGTCTACCGTAGATTCTATTCACATCTGTACTGTCATTACTTGGTTTCAGGATGTACAGAAGGCCACTGAGTTGGAGGCCATCATGAAGAAACAAAAGATGAAAGCTGATTTGAAAGCAGAAGGTGGAGACTTTTAAGTAAACTCCAGTTCTCTCATTCACTCTCACTTACTGTATTCAGACAAACACATTTGTTACTGCTTTAATAGACAGGTGTGGCATGAATCAAAATCTTGTTTACATCATGATCTCTGTTGTTTTTAATCTCATTGATAGAAAATATATTTCATAATTACTGCTTAACCTGACAGATACAGTAGACAACAGACCCTGTATATTCCTTTATAATTTGTTGTTTAATTATTCATAAAAAAAAAACACTGATGTTAATAATATTGGAATTGTATTTATATTTGATCAATAATAATAATATTTAAAAAAAGAGACCATTTAATAATTCAAACTTCAGAGATCTTTATGCAACTTATCAATATAGAACAATTGTAAATGACAACTGTTAATGACTTCTAAAAAGATACATATGCTATGCCAATATCTGGTTTAGTAGTTTTCTATGGTCTTGGCTGCAGTATGCAGAGTGTGAACTGTGCTCAGCATTCTACATGCATAGAATACCCAATGTGCAGTATTCATCCAGGAAGCACTTGTATACAACCAGAGAACACTGCACTGGGTACTGTATCCCACAATGCAATGTGCAATTTGACCTTCCATTTCCAGTATGATGAGTAAACCGGTAGCAATGTCAATTGTGATTTAACCCTTAAATGCATGAGAATTTCACCAAACACACTTACTGTACAGATTATAGACCTGGCACTTATATCTATCACATTGAACTACAAAATGCCCAGATAGTGTTACATTTTCAAAATATTCTCAGACAATTAGAAAATAATAGAATATACTATATTTTGATGTTTCATTTTTCATATATCAATGAGAAACTGCAACAAATCAGGACAAATCTAGAACTGTATTAATTACTGTATATTCTCACTGAAATTTCCTGAGATACACATAAAAGCTACATATAAGTATTTTCTCATTCACTTATTGAGTAGATGCACAACTTGCATAATTCCAATAGAACACCCAAATGTCAATAGTCAAGGTTGGGAAGTAACAAAATGCAAGTATCCGGATTCAGTTTTTTAAATAAAAAATATAAGTAACTGTATTCCACTGCAGTTACAATTGAAATCATTGGTAATTAGATGAAACAGTTACATTCAAAAAGTATTTTGATTACTGAAGAGATTACATTGCATTTTATTGTCATTTGTTTCATTTAATATTTTGTCCATTCAGATGGAAAACATTTATACATATAAATTATGTGATCCAAAGTGCATTTGAACAGAGGTGAAACACTTTCTTATGATGTGTTACATTCATACGAGCAGACAGAAAATTAAGTTTGAAGTAAGTTTGGAGCAGTTTGCTATTTCTAGCCATTTAACATGCACGTTACCAAGCACGATCATGTTTTTTTATCAAGAAAATTCACGTTGGATCATAATTTCTTTTTTTTTCTAGTAAGACCTTTGATATTAGGGCAAAAATCATATTCTTGATAATAACTGTTGTATTGTTTTTCTGTAAAAATAGAAATAAAATCCTTAAAACAAGATCAATTTGATTTAGCTTATTTTAGAGACAACACTGCATAAGATATTTATGTTTTTCAGAGACTGTATTTTTTACATGTGTATTTTGTCTTACTGTACTGGCAGAGTTTTTATAGTCAACCAGTGCTGATGAAGTAATCCAAAGTATTTAGAATACGTTACTAACTTTGAGTAATCTAACGAAATATGTTACAAATGACATTTTACTGCATGTATTCTGTAATCTGTAGTGACCCTCCCAACCCTGACAATAGTCATATCATACTGTTCATATTTTGTACTTTCTATAGTTGACTTATATGTTGTTTCTTCATCAAAAAGTCAATTACTGAAACAACAGTGCCACCTTCAGTAAGAAATAACAGTAAAATATGTGTGCGTTCATATGGAATACTGACAGATCACCATTGTTTTTAATTCAGTGTACAGAAAATAGAAAATTGTATAGTATATATTTGTTTGAATAACGTACTATTTCATCTTGTAAAAACAAAGAAATAGATATCATGTGATGGAATTATATACAGTAGATATGCAGTGATCATAAAAATATAATTTATAGAAGTGCAAATAAACCAAAATGACACTCTTACATACCTCTCTAATGACCCTAAACATTTTTGGTACTTAAACAATTCTAAGAAGTTTTATTTAAATTTTATTGTTGCAATTATTATAATTTTTTTTTGTTTACATTATTTATAAGAGAGAGATTGGGGAATACTAAATAAATGAGTGAGGTAAAGTTGGTTGCAAGTTCAATATTCCTTGGATATTCAACTATGGTGTTTAAGGGACTGTCTGAAAACTCCACACACTGCGCTAAAACGTCACGGTCGTCTGAACATTCATTCAATTGACTTAAATATTCTGTCATAAAAAACACTGCTTTTGGGCGTAGGCTGCTTTTGGACAGACTGACTTACTACAGCAGTGGTTGAAATGGCTGAAATTCACTGTTGGGACTCTATTTTGTTACAATTTAATATTTTTTTTTAAATAAATGATGTATTCTTCAAACTTTGTTCATCCAAGAATACTTGCAGCATTGCAACTATTCGGCATATACTGTTAATTAAAGCTGCTAGTTTAGGACCTGTGAGGAGACTTTTTCTTAAATAAGAGACTCTGGTGTATTCTTGTTGTTGTGCATCTGGGTTGTCCACTATTCTCTCTGTCCCGGTTAGATCAAGTTTGTTTTATTATTTCAAAACAGAAGTGGATGGAATAGCCTTGATCTCTCAAAAGAACAATAGATGGATGATTTTGAGGAGAAATATATTTCTATTTGGTTATTTTTAAAACTGAAATTTGACTTCAAGTGTAAAGTAACTTTACTGTAAAGTAACTAAAAAAAGCAATACTTCAGCTAGAAAATATGGAAAATCAGAATATAATCTCATATACTTCACATTCATGAAACCAGTTTATATGGCATTATCATTGTATTAAGACTCCATGTATTTCTTGTATGTCCATCCTTGTATTCCTGTGTTGTATACATGTTACCAGGCACAAGCCTTATATGATCAATGTGTGTGTGTGTTAGAAGATTACTTCATGCTTGTTCTCTATCCTTGTAAATGGGTTGTTAGATGGTTTGTGCTTTCTGTGCCCAACATTCCTGTGAGAAACTGGAGCACTGTTTGGGACAAAGTCTATACATTTTAGACTCTTAGTATATGAACTTGTTGCCCTTTTGACCTGATGAGTTTTCAGAGCTGAATTCAGAGAGCTTGGTGCCATTTTTATAGATGTTATTGTTTCAAGCAATGTGCAGACGGGAGTCTTGCACATACGCATTTACAGGATAAGACATACTTGTGTTAGTGCTGTTGAGATCATGATGTTAATGATCTCAACATGCAAGGCCACTTAACCAGCCTTTGCACTTCAATGGGTCATAAAAATGTGACCTGACACCTTGGCATTATCAGCACCAATTGTGCAGAATGCGCTGTACCAAATAAGGAAGTCTTACTTGGCACAGTCTCAAGAGTGTATAATGACCTTAACTTTTCCTCAGACTAACAGCTCAGCTCTCAGGCTCTCTGCATCTGGCTTCCAACTTTGAGGTCTCATCTTACTATTCATACTTTAACTTTAACTTCTTACATTTAATTACTTCATTAGACTAAGACAAGACATAGTATTGTTAGATTAATTCCAGGACTTAGTCCTTGGATATATCCTTAAGATGTATCTACTTAACATTTTATAATCAAATATAACTTTTTCTTTATTATTACATTTATTGTCATTATTTCCACAATTAACAATATTTTATTAATTTTACTAATTTCTGTACAAATAAAATGTGTTATTCCTTCTACAAATCATCTGATTTATTTAAATAATTTTCCATCTGCCGGATCCCCTCCAATGCCTCTCATCCTTGCAGACAAACTTCCATCACAAGTTACTTGCAACCAGGTTTCTATATGTCATAATACCTTGACACAACTATACGCGCCAGCCCGTTGGCCAAATGGCAATGAGATGCGTACTCAGTGCTCTACTGGCAATGGCACCGTATCTCTCGGTAACTCCGTGCCAATGGTTCCGTATGGCATACTACCTCAGCACAAGCCCTAACCACAAATAACCCAGGTTCCCTATTCCTCAGTTTCCTACTTCTAAATCCCCCACTTTTTGTCCTTACTTCTTAACCATATCCAGAAACTCCCTTTCTCAGCTTCCTCTGCCAATTCTTTAAAATTCTTTTTTAAAGCTGCTCCTACGATGTCAATGTAGGAGAAAAAAAATATATATATATAATTTATTTACAATTCTTGTTGCACTTAAATCTGTTTTGTATACTATTCTGATGATAGTGAAACTTTGTAGTATGGCACTTTTCGTACCACTGTCTCCTTAAGATTCGCTTATGTTTTCCTCTTTTGTAAGTCGCTTTGGATAAAAGCGTCTGCCAAATGAATAAATATAAATGTAAATGAAGATGCTGGAGGGAAAAAGTAGATAAGTATCTATATCCACAGTAAAACGAGTCCTATATCAACATAATTTGAAATGCTGCTCAGTAAGGAAGAAGTCACTGCTCCAAAACATCCATAAAAAGCCAGAATACATTTAGCAAGTGCACATGGGGACAAAGATCTTACTTTTTGGAGGAATGACCTCTGGTCTGATGAGAAAAAATTGAATTGACCATATTGACCATCGATATGTTTGGAGTAAAAAGGGTGAGGCTTGCAAGCTGCAGAACACCATCCCAACACTGAAGCATGGAGGTGGCAGCATCATGTTGTGGGGGTGCTTTGCTGCAGGAGGGACTGGTGCACCTCACAAAATAGATGGCATCATGAGGAAGAAAAAATTATGTAGATATCAACCAGGAAGTTAAAGCTATGGATCTTCCAAATGGACAACGACCGCAAGCATACCTCCAAAGTTGTGACAAAATGACATAAGGACAACAAAGTCAAGGATTTGGAGTGACCATCACAAAGCCCTGACATTAATCTGATAGAAATTGTGTGGGCAGAACTGAAAAAGCATGTAAGAGCAAAAAGGCCTACAAACCTGACTCAGTTACACCAGTTCTGACTAGGCCAAAATTCCAGCAACTTCTTGTGAGAAGCTTGTGGAAGGCTACCCAAAACGTTTGATCCAAGTTAAACAATTTAAACCCAATGCTAAAAAATACTTACAAAGTGCATGTAAACTTCTGACCCACTGGGAATGTGATGGAATAAATAAAAGCTGAAATATTTCTCTCTACCATTATTCTGATATTTCACATTCTTAAAATAAAGTAGTGATCCTAACTGACATAAGACAGGGGATGCTTTCTATGATTAAATGTCAGGAATTATGAAAAACAGAGTTTAAATGTATTTGGCTAAGATGTATGTAAAATTCGGACTTAATTTTTTTATATGACACGTGTTTGCCTAATTTACTCTAAATTGGATTCAAATGCAAAAAGTGAAATAAATAAATACAATTTTGTTTCCAAGATGATTAATAGACGCCACTTTGAGAACATAGAGTGAGGTAATGTGGTTGGCAACCATATAGTGTACTACTATCTCACAAACTATTTTCAAAACTAGTATACAATTTACAGTAGGCCTATACTGCGCAGTATGCAATATATGGTACTCTAGTATTCCATTGTAAACACAGCCTACGATTCGACCGTCTTCGTTCTTGTGTGTTTGAAGACTCGCGAGCGCACCGCACATAGGAACAGCTGTTGGTCCTTGCAGGTCAGACGTCATAAACAATTACGCTTAATTTAGGGCGAGAATTGACGCCGCTTCTTTTCGTGTATGTGAGAGTTTGAGGTGGGATAAGGACGTGAACTCAATACCAAATGTTTCGCTTTTACAGCCGTATATCAGTCAGTTATCCGTTCACTGAAACTCCATAAAGTTTTTAATTATTCATGACTGCGGTGACTGAGGGGGCCTTGCTTGTGAACAGCAAAGGACAACGTTGTCGATGAACGGCCCTCAGTTAATAAATGAAGCATCTGCCTAGTTTTTAATTAATAAAATGACGTCACTTTTGTAATTTTGCTAATTATTTAGTAGTTTAAAAATTTGAATTCTCACACCGTTGTGAAGTTTGGGACAGCCCAAACATTATGTTATCCACAAGGGAAAATCGGTGTCACCGCTTCCAGGCCAACATCTTCAATAAAAGTAAATGTCAAAACTGCTTCAAACCCGTGTATTCACACAAACTCAGCGAGTCAGATCTGTTTCAGGTACGATTAGATTTTTTAAACTCTTTTGATGTGCCACTTTTCTTATTGTGTTCTTTTTTTTTTTTTTTTTTTTTTGTCTAAAAGAATTCATTCGATTGATCTATTCTCTCTGCACAGACTGAGCCTGTTCAGGTGGGGTGGCTTCTCCTGGCTCCTGAGGGCACAGACTTCAACAGTGCTGGCCACAGGAGACGGGTGATGACACTGGCACTTCTATCAGATACAGACCCTTAATTTGTCACTGTGTTCCTTTACTCCAGCCTTGATCTTTCTTTTCCATCTTTGTCTCAGAAATGGCAAAGAAGGTTTTTTGTGCTTTATGAGCATGGGCTTCTACGCTACTCTTTGGATGAGATGGTGAGGTTTTACCTGGCTGTGTGTTTGGTGTAATGCCAGCTTTATGAAATTATAGATGGTGTGTTTTCCTCCAGCCTGGTACGTTGCCCCAGGGAAGTGTGAATATGACCCAGTGCTGTGAGGTTCTTGATGCTTCAGCTCAATCTGGCTTCCAGAACTGTCTGAGGCTTTGCTTCTATAACAGAGACTACTACATCAGAACCGAAAACCCTGACAGCTTCAGTATCAGTAGGTAATGCAACCTCTGACCTAAAGTGTGAACTTTGCTGCACCTTACAGCCGCTTTGTCATTAGCAGACATCCACATGAGATATACGCACATACTGTATATAATGGAATATTCAACCGTTTACATTATGAAATAATTGAAATGGTAAAATTGTGTCTCAAGCTTAGCTTTGTTCCCTAGATAAACCAATATCTTCTCTTTCTCTCTGTCTCATCCCTCTGTTTCTACTTAAGTGTAATAAGTCAGTAAATCTCAGCAAGGCAGATCTAATCCTTTAAGAGTGTAATAGAAGGTGTCAACTGAGTCTTAGATTAGTTTGTGTGTGTGTGTGTGTGATTTGGTCTGTGTTTATAACACCAGCTTTAGAACGGTTGATTTTGGAATTGTTCAGTCTTGTTCTTTTAAAGCTTTTATTTTCCCCCTTCCTTTTACAACTAGAATACATTTTAACAAACGTGATGTCCAAAAAGCAGAAGTAAGGAAATCTGAATGTAAATGTTTGCATGGGTTTTTATTTGTGAATGGGAGTGTGTGTGTGTCTGCCAGCTTGGGGCTTTTGTTTTTGGTTCTGTGTTTTATGTCAGGATTTAATTGAGAGTATGTTTTTATTTTAGGTGGCAAGAAAATCTGGCTGTTTATCCCAAAACTGCTAAATCAAATCAGAGGAAGAAGAGGAAGGATCATTCACATCCACAGGCAAGTCTTGCTCATGCCATCAAATGCAGACATGTTCTGTATTTACAACGTCAGCTTTTTAGCTAAATTTCTTCTAGTACATCCCATGGTATAACAGGTCTAACAGGAAATAAATGTAGGTGTATTTTAACATATTTAAAGGATGCCCCAAACCTGTAGGATTTTGACACAGTGGACTTTTTGCCTGAGGGCTAAAAGTTATTTTATTATATAATTAAATAAACAATAAAGTAGGATGTATTTGTGTGTGTGTGTGTGTGTGTGTGTGTGTGTGTATGTATATATATATATATATATGTATATATATATATATATATATATATATATATATATATATATATATATATATATATATATATATATATACATATATATATATATACATATAAACATTTTGACAACTGTAACCAGTCACTCCTTAAACTAGAAGATTAGATGCCCAAATATGTATCTTATAATGGATGAAATTGTGATTCGAAATTCCTTTTTACCCATAAGGAATATTCCGGGGTTATTACAAGTTAAGCTCAATCGACAGCATTTAAGGCATAATGTTGATGACCACAAAAATTGATTTAGACTTGTACTTCTGGGTTCCAGTGAGGCACTTATTGTATACAATGGAGGTGAATGGGGCCAATCTGTAAACTTTAAAATACTCACTGTTTTGAAAGTCTAGGCACAAGATGTAAAACAAAAAATGTGTGTTAACATGAATTTAGTGTGACAAAATCGCTAGCTAACCTTTTCTGTGTAGTTACATGCAATTTTACATCACTGTTGTCATGACAACGAAACACGTAAACACTATTTCCACTAAATACATTTTTGGTACTTTACAGCTCAAATTATAGATGAGTTTTAAAACAAGAATTAATGAAAGTGATTTTATAAAATTATAAGCTTAAATTTTCTGCCTTTTTAAACCCTCAAAAAATTGGCCCTAATTTCTAACTGTAACCTTAATTTTTTAATGTATTAAGGAGGAATGAGTCCTTTCCAGTTTAATTGGTACGCACAAAATGTTATGTTTATATTTAGGTTACTAATAACATAAAACTATGTACATCTTATTGGTAACATTTTACAGTGAGGTTCCATTTGTTAACATTAGTTAACATGAAATGACAATGAACAATACATTTACAGCATTTATTAATCTTAGTTAATGTTCATTTCAACATATTTAAAATATATAACAATTATTTAAATCAATGGTTTAATTTATTAACATTAGTTAATGCACGATGAACTAACAATGAACAATTGTATTCACAAAGATTAATAAATGCTGTAAAATATATAGTTCATTATATTTAATGCATTAACTAATGTTAATGAATGTAACCTTATTGTAAGTGTTGCCATTTTATAATTAAGGTCTGCTCATTTGAAGTCTCATATCCTGGGGAATGTATGTGTTTTCTGAATGCTAACTGTTTTGCATGTGAAGTTTTAAGGTGAAATGAAATTGGAGCACAGCTCCTTTAAATACCCTCCTCCGCCCCCATTCTTTACTTTAATTACATTTCTAAGTGCTTTGCTGTCTTTCTGTCCATTTGATTTACTAATCTCTCTTTTTCTCTGTCTTCCTGCATATTTTTTCTGCTGACTGCAGCCCAAATTGATCTAGTGTGTTAGAGTGTGTCTGTACTGTATGTAGAGCCATTCCACTGTGCTGCAACAATTAATTGTACTGTATGTGGATGAAATGTTTTGTTCCTTGTGTGTGTGTGTTGAAGTGTTAGTCAGATGGAACAGTAATAGAATTAACTTAAGTGATCTGATCAGGATTATTGAGCATCCCCTGGGGAGGGTAAAGAGTTTGCAAAGTGGTGGAGGTGTGTGTGTGTGTGTGTGTGTGTGTGTGTGTGTGTGTGTGTGTGTGTGTGTGTGTCAGGTTGTAAATAGAAGGGGTACACACCCAGCATGTTTGTGAGTCTGAGAGAGGCTTTTCCTTTACCAACTGTGCCAATCGGATTATGCTGGCAGAGCGCTTGTGTGCAACCTGCCAAACTGATTTACTCACCTGTATTCTCTCTCTCTTTCTCTCTCTCTCAGCAGACTGAAGACAATCAAACCACCAGCACCAGTAGTGCTAAGAGAAGTAGCAGTTTTGCCAGCAGCAGTGGAAGTAGTTTTAACAGCAACATTGTCAGAAGAGGTAGCTTCAATTCTAGTAATAACAGTGGTGGTCGAGTGGCCAGTGCCAATGCTGACCCATTACACAATGCTGGCACCAATAAAGGTGGTACCATTAGCAGAAATGGCAGCTTCAGTGCTAAAGGTAGCAGTGCTACAGGAGGCACCGATAAAGGCAAAACAAGCAGTGTGGTGAGCTGCACAGTGGAGGGGGTCTTGTCACTTTCAGATAAGGAGCTGGAGGAGAAGTCACCCAGTGGTGAAGTCGGAGTTCCTTCTAGCAGTTGTAATGAAACGTCTCTCATTACCGCGCTTGGTTCTTCTCTCTCTTCATCACTTGATCAGCTCCCAAACTACTCCAATACAGGCGGTATGAGTTCAGAGTGGCTTTTGTGTGTCTGCTTGTCTGGATATTGCACTAGATGAATGCATTAGTTACTAATTAATCTGCTTGTTTTAAAGGTATGAAGTAGCTAAAACCATTGTTAATTTCTCTATTAGTCTAGAAACAAATTCTTGGTGAGTAGTTTTATAATGTTTTATTTTTTATTTTTTGTGAACCTGTATCATCCCACTGGCTAAGAACAGGTAATGCTTGGGGGGGGGACAGCTTAAACAAGCCTTAATTCTGGTCTATGGTCTATTTGGGGGCTTTTAGAGGGATTTTGGGCAATTGTCTACTGGCCAGGTTTGGAAGCCAGCTGGACGACCAGCCAAACCAGCTAAACACCTGCTAAGTCAGGCTGGTAGACCTGATAAGACCAGCAAGCCCCCTTAGTCTGTTTCAATCACAAAAAAAATTTGAGCAGAGAAATTTGTTCTTGGAACTATAATGCTTTTGTTTTGCTCTCGCTTGCTCTCTCAGGAACTAAGAATCGATTGGGCATTGAAAGCGGCTATTCCTCCATGGAGAAGACAAGTACTCTTGTTGGGGATGCTCAAACATACATTGACTCCAGGTGTGACTCTGCATCTGTCTGTTCATCTGCCTCACAGCACTATATGTTTCCTGCTTTCCTGTATGTTAAGCCCCTTCCTTCCGCCAACCAATTACAACTCAAGTGGGCTAAATGGGGTGATCCTGAGGATGTGGTTAGTTGCTCTTTGGAGAGAAAATGCTTTGTGTCCATTGGGGAGTGGCAATATGAAACGCATCAGACAAACAATTCCTTGACACACATAACAAGAAAATGTGCACTCAAGCATGGTCGAGTATGCAGCTTGGGAAGGGAATTGCACTGGCTGTTTGGAAATCAGTACAGGTAAGAACAGCAATTTCACACTTGAATCCATCATTACACCCATTTTGTGAGAACTTTTGTTGACTTTTACCATGGTGCAGTTCTTATTGCAGTCTTCTCTGTTTGTTTTTCAGGAGAACTCATCCCCTCTCCATCAATCAAATTCAACTGGGCCCACTTTTATTATCAATTGCCACTTTAGTCCATACATATTAGATATAACATGCCATGTTTCTCAATGTTGTGATGTCTTGAATTGTTACAGATCTTACAAGGCAGCACTGTATTGATATTCCTCAAAAATGCAGTTTTTCTTCTGTACAAATTTCTGCAGTTAATTAATGGGATAGGTCTCCAACAAATAAAAATTCTCTCATAATTTACTCTCATGCCATCCCAGTCGTGTATGACTTTAGACAGCAAAAGTTGGGCACACTTGGCACCAAAGTATCAACACTTCTTTTAGCTTCCATGCAAACACTGATATTTCCTTCAGGAAATACAAATCTTGTCCAATTTATAGATTTTGCAAAGTGCAAAGTTGAATACAAAATTGGCATCCATTATGTTAGAATTTCATTGTGTACATGTTATTTCTAGATCTCCGGTCACTGATCAACGGGAGAGTGCATTTCTTGCTCTGGATTCTGAGCACCCTCCCTCAACTCTCAGTTCCTCTACTGCACAAAATGACCACAAAACAACTGTCAGTACATCTCAGGTGAAAACAAATGCTGGATTAATTTGTTCTTAGCAACTGTGTATGTTCATTCATATTTTAAAAAGCATGTACCTTTAACATGCTTTGTAATAGTAATATTATGTAAAATACTAAATTTGAATAATTTTCTTAACCTGTTATTCTGGTTTGTTTGCTCTGAGTAGGACTCCTCTAAAGATGACTTTCCTGGTCTTTCTCGACCCTCTACGTCATGCAGTCTCCACTCCAAATCACTGGAAAGTAGAGCTCTTGATCCCACCCCTACAGTAAGTACAACCAATATTGGTTGTATACTGTAAATTGAAAGTATACAAATATATTCTTTTTAGTTGGATGGATAAATGTATATTTGTGTATGTGAACATTAAATGTATGACAGTGCTGTTGCTCTTTTCCTCTCAGCCTGACCTTTTAAATTTCAAGAAAGGATGGATGTCTAGATTGGGAGAAGATGGAAAGGTGATTTCGTTTTTTTTTTTTAATTTGTTTTTTTATGTGTTTGTACGTACTGTATACCTGGATTGATCTCAGTGAGAGTGAATTTGTTAGTGATTTTTAGTATGTGAAAATGGTCTTATGTTCTTATCTCTGTCTCCAGTGGCGGAAGCATTGGTTCGTTCTTACTGACCAGACTTTGCGATTCTACAGTGACTCTTTAGCAGAAGAGGTAAAGTTTTGGTTGATATATGTTTAGTCAAGTTCTATCCAGTCTGATCATGAGGACCCGTTAGCCCTTTCCAGTTAAGAGGAATTTCTCTGTTGTGTTGTAGGCAGCTGATGTGGACGGTGAGATCAACCTGTCAACTTGCTATGATGTTACAGATTATCCTGTACAGAGGAACTATGGCTTTCAGATTCATGTGAGTGCAGGTTATCTTAGCATCAAAAGCCTGTGTGTGTGTTTGGGTATACTGTATGTATGTGCTTCATTGATTTTATTTTTTCAATTCCTCTTTCAGACAAAGGATGGGGTCTTCACCCTCTGCGCAATGACTTACGGAATACGACGAAACTGGATCCAGTCAATTATGAAAAATGTTCGTCCCATCGTTGCCCCTGATGTCACATGGTATAACATCAAAACTACCTACCATTACTAAAGATATATGAATCTAGTCTAGAAAAACCCTAATATGTTTTTTTGCGATTTTTGCTCACAAAAAGCAATCGCATGACAGGTAGGTTGACTTTTCAGGTTGACTCTTCTTTCTTTTCCCCCCATGCTATACAAGGAAACATTCCTCTATAAAATCCAGGTTTGAAAGTGCTTTTGTTGTCATAACCATAAGTGTTTTAGAATTTAAACTAAAGGCATGGCATGTTACAACACCCAGACAATCAAATATTTAATTTGAGTAACTAGATCATGGCTTACTGTTTTTTTCCTCCCCCAGTTCGATTTCTCAAAAGGTGCCATTGAATGGTGCACATGCTCGTGCAGGCTCTTCCCAATATAATGCACTACCCCAGGAAGAGGAGAAAAGGAGCCGCATCCGAGAGCGCCGTAGAGAGGGACGTTACAAAACCTTTGATTGGGCAGAATTAAGTTGTAAACCGCACAAGGAGGTGGAGCCCAATGACCTCTCAAGAAGGGAATGGGACCATAATTGTGAGCGCTCAGTCCCTCCCGCACCTGCGTCATCCCCTGAAGAGCTAATCATGCAGTCTGCCTCTGAGGTATCAGAGAAGGAATACTTTCAGAAGATGAGACTCTCTCAGGAGCAAAGCCTGAAGATCACATCTGCTGATATACCATCACACTTATCACTTATTGGAGTGTCCAATCTTACCTCCCCTGAATCAATTAGCCCAGACAGCTTAGAAGTTGATGCAGGTGCAGCACAAGTTCACTGTGACCGCTCTAGTGATCTGCAGAAAGCTAAACCCAAAGAAAAAAAACAGGTATATATGCACATTAACCAATAAAGTATGGTTTTGCATGCCTTTCTTTACATCCTTCAGCTTTAATTAGCTACATGATCACTTGCAAATTTGTAAATTAAATTATATGATACATTTATTGCAGACTTGCAAAGTACTTTGTATGTAGCCTTTGTCATGATTTTGTCAAGCCTCTATATTCATTGCAGGTTGATCGTGCCACCTCTCCCTTGCCTGTCACTTTCTCTTCATCCTACTCACAGACAGAATGGCAGTGGGAGGTTGAACTTCAGAGCCTTCGTAGAGAGCTGAAGGCAGAGCGTGAGAGGAGTCAGACTGAAGAGAGGGAATTTAAGCTCTGTGTGTCCAAACTCCAAGCTCAGCTTAACAATAGCCAGGACTGCCTTCGTAAGGCAGAGTTAAGGATTCAGGAGTCAGAAACTCTTCTGATGGAGCGTGATAAGGTGCTGGAGAGTCTGCATGGAAAGTTGGAGGAGGTAACAAGCCACCTAAAGGCAACAGAAGAGGCGCAAGCTTTGAAGGAGGTCCGGCTGCAGAGGCACTTGCGTCTCCTGCAAGAGAGCCAGGAACGGGAGAGGAGGAGCTTTAGTGACAGCCTTGAGAATTCAGAGCAGCGTTCGAAGGAACTTGAGGAGGGTCTAAGGCAGAAAGAGGTTGAACTGCACAAGAGGCCAACAGGAGAAATTACCGATGATCTTATACGGAGGTGCCAGGAGCTACAAAACCAACTGGAGGAGTCTGACAGTGAGGTCAGTTGCTTGCAGGCACGCCTCCAAACAGAGGAGACTCTCTATTACGACATGGAGCATGATTACGAACAAGCTTGTGAGGAGATACAAAGTTTGCGAGGTGCTCTACAGGACTGTGAAAGGGTCTGTGAGGAGCGCTTCCAAATCCAGTTGGTGCAGCAACAACAAGAGCTGGACAGGAAGGAGCGTGAACTGCAGGAAGTTCTCGTTAAGATGGCTGTCCTGGGCAGCAGTCTTGAGGATACGGAACATAGGCTCAAGGAAGCTCAAACCCATCCTCTAGAATCTGATACACTGACCGAGCCACAAAGTCTGTTCAAGGTCTCAAACATCAGACAGAAAATTAAAGGCCAGAATGGTCTGGAAATGCAGCCCATTACTCCGGGAGAAGAGTCAGAACGAGTGATCTCTGTGATCAAGGCACTAGAGCGCAAGTTGTGTGACACTGAAGTGCGACTCGGGGAGCTTACTGTGCATCTTCAGCAGCAGCAACAACTTAACACTGGACCACTCGCACTCTGTGATTGCACACAAGTAGAGGGCCCACTCTTTTTGGATGAGTTGCACAATTATACTGGAGCATTGCATAGCCTTCAGAGGCCAAATTTAGACAGAACCTCTGACAAAGCTGAAGTGTGCCTTTCTGATAATGGAGATATTGTAAGCCAGTGGTTAGGTGTTGAGAGTCCAGGGAGGTGGCCAGCATTGGACATGGCCAGCAGAGTGCTGTCGTTGGAGGCACTGGTCATCCAAAGGATGGCCTCTGCACTTGAGCAACCCAGCACAGAGCTGCTTCATAAACTGTCAGAGCTCCATGTCCAGGTGCTTAGGATGGCTCAAGGAGGCAGTCACAATGGGGCTGTGGAATCTACCAACTCTCAGATCTTCTTGTACCCTCTGGAGCAAGATCAGACAGACAGTGCACTGAGCGAAAGTGAGATCCAAAGACTGTGTGTGAGAGCAGAAATAGCATATCTTAAACACACTCTTCACACACATTCCTCACAGGAGCAACAGGCTTCAGAACACTTTTATGCATGTCCTTGGCCAGTTTTAGAGAGTTCGTCATCTAGCACCAGAAAAGAAAATGGTCCTAATCAGGGACCAAAGCTTGCTGACATCAGCCCGCCTGAACTTGCACCCTACAGTGAACAGATGGATGAACCTGTAGCCGATCTCCTCCTCGTGGACTCGAAGATGCAGCTTGCTTGCAGACAGAAACTAATCGCAGAGCTCCATGCTCAGGCCCAGTCACTGCAGGACCTCTCTACACAGCTACAGTCTGATAGAGGGTCTGACCTGCATCCTGAACTTCCTGCATCCATCCTGAAGGTGGCGATGTATCAGGCCACTTTGGCGTACATGGCGTGCAGACTGCGTTGTGCTCTACAGCAAGAGATGAGTGCTCTACGCAAGAAGGGAGAGCAGGCAGAGTGTGAGTGCCGAGCCATGTGCCACAACATGGAGGTTCTGTTCCAGGAACAGATGGAGAGCTACGAGGAGAAGCTGCGCGAAGAGCGCATTGTTATTGAAAAGGCGGAGCAGGGGCGTGTCTCTGCAGACACCAATGCCCAATTGAGGGTTGAAGAAGCAAAAAGTATGCAGGTAGAATTTGAAGAGAAGCTACAAGAGCTCCAGAAAATCCATGAGGAGGAGATGAGCCGTCTCCATGAATACTATATCCAGAACTTGCCAAAATCAAAAGCTGCAACCACTTCAGAACAAGAGGAGAATCGAGAGATGGAGCGGGTTTCTGTGACTGCTCTGCGAGACCGAATCAGAGAGCTCCAGACTGAGGTCACCTGCTTGAGGGAGGAGTTGAGCAATCAGGATGACAAGACATTCCATCTAGACCTGGAAAACATCAAGGTGCGCACAGAGAAGAACGTTTCTCTTGAGAATAACATACAAAGTTATAGCATAAAATGAAGTTTCTTTATATGCTTGTTTTAGGCCACGTATGAGCATGGTTTCACCATTATGGAGGAAAGCCACCAGCGAGTGATTGAGGAGATGCATAGGCAGCATCAGAGAGAGGTGGAAAGACTGACCGAAGAGAGAGAAAGGGTGCTGCAGGAAGAGACAAACGCCACCATTGCAGGTGCTATTCACAACATTAGCTCAAATAAGCATACATAGAACTACACACAGGCCGCAGAAATATTTTAGATTTACAATAAAGACTACATTGCAATACAAATAACACTACTGAATAAACGATAACATTGAACAGAATTTAGAAATTACATACAATACAAAGCAGTGCAGAAACATTACATAGAAAGTCCTACGTTTGTGGGAAATAAAACACATGGGGGTTTGTACTAAATTTGTTCTACTCCTCTCTTGCATATAACTTTGTGTAAAATCTTTTAATAAATGTATTTGATGCTCTGCATGCTCAAAAATACACAGGCGGGTCCAGCATCTCTGTAGTCTTTCTTGACCATTCTGTCTTTTTTTTATTTTATTTGTTGGTGTTCAGCTATTGAAGCCATGAGAAAAGCTCATAAGGAGGAAATGGACAAGACTCAGAAAGCCCTGCAAAATGGATCCAGTGTGGACATCCGCCAGCTACGTGCACAGTACAGGTGTGCGTGTGTGTGTACTATAGTTTTGGGTCAAATACAAACCTTTTAGGCTTAGTCTGTAGTATTTTTAATTACCTTTATATAGTATAACATTTATAAACTATAAAATGTTTTATTTATTTCCAAAATTCCTTTTTTTTTTTTTTTTTTTACCAAATTGTGTTTTCTGTTTTTAAGTTTAATTTTATTTTATTATATAAAAAACCTGTCTAATCAAATGAATTCATAGAATTATAATCAGATGAATTACGTCTCAACATACCATTGCAATTATTTTGATCAAATAAAATGCTTTTAAAGATATCCTCATAGCACAGTCCAAAACACATGGAAGTTATTTGTATTTATTATTACTTCACTGAATAATACATTTTAATATACAGAAGTAATATATTTGTCTTAAATTGTTAAATTGATCTTTTATTTTGGCAAAAACCAAATAAAGCCCTTTTCAGTTTGTTTTTGATGACAGCTTCTCACCTATACATAAGCAGTTCACTGGCCTAATGTGCTTATTAAACCATAAAGGCTGTGATTTGATTATATAAATGTATAGTCTGCATGTGCTATGCACATTACAGTAAATTAGCGCTCTTCTCTCTGTTATCTGCGACACACAGTGTTTGTGATGCTCATTATGAGGACTGTAAATGTATTTTACTACATCTCAGTCATTTTGTGTTTTTGTGGATTTTAATTAGATAAGTAGTGCATTCATACATTAATTTGATCCCAAATATGTAAAATTCTATGACATTCTGCATTTTATTTTTATGACTGGATTTTCTGTCCATGAAATCATAGGGCCTTAGGTATGTCCCCATTTAGCCAAATAAACAAATCAGGACTAAATCATGCAATGCTAAATACCAAATATCTTAAAGCCTGAATATTTGTAGCTGCAGTGACGGATTATTTCCAAATAAGGACTGGCTCCCCCAGCTGTTTCTGGTTCCTCCTATAGTTTATCTTACTTCTACTCGACATCTTTTGGATTTTTAACATCTTAAGGATTTTTTCCCCTGCCACACTCTTGCAACAATAAGTTTATTGTATTTTCTGCAGGGAAGAGCTAGAATCGTTGCACAGGGAGCTGGAGGTGTTGTCAGAGCAGTATTCTCAGAAATGCCTGGAGAATACTCAGTTAACACAAACCATAGAGACCGAACGGGATGCGCTGAGCACTACACAGAGAGAGAACCAGGAGCTTCGCACTCACAACCAGGTACATGCTCATGCATGCACATGCTTACAGAAGTGATGAACAGTAGTCATTAAATTTTGCTTACCTCGTTTATGTTTTTAGGAGTTAAACGAGTGTTTGGCTGCTGAGTTATCCCTAATGCATTCACGCATGAATGGGGAGATTAATTCTCAGTTTTCTCAGGAGAAAGACATTTATCAACTGGAGGTAAAACTTCACAACTTCTCATTTGGCATATCTCGGAGTGCTCTAACATAACACACATTTGGTGACTTTTATTCCTTAAAACCTGTTAACCTTTGCCAGTGCGCCAGCGCACTGAAGAGTTTTTTTCCCCCACTAGTTTCATGTTTATGAATAGATTTAACGTGAAAGAACATCATTAATCTTGGCAAACTATATATCATTTTAAAGGTGTAAGCCTCAAGCATCGATGATAGAGCTCTGTTTTTCGATGAAAAGCTTATAACGAATGTATTTCTTGCATTTATGTAAGCAGTACAGATCAAAACACACGTAATCAAAAACGGAGTACATACCAGTAGTGTCGTAATAACGAGCCACACACGCATCCACTGCTAAAAGTTCCAGATTGAATGGAAAGGTGAGAGTCCACTGAATAACATCCCATAGAGCATTTTTAGTCCAAAGAAACAATAACGTTGTAACATCGATGGTTGTTCCTTTGTTTACATCGAGTTTCTTCAGGGTGAAGTATCATACTTGTCGGTTATGCAATAAAATTATGCATAAAAACAGACTCCCGGTAGCCGAACGTTATATGTGTGTGTTGCTTAGAGTGTAATGAACAAATTAAGACCGCACACACACACACACAAATACAAAGATAGGCAATATATAGGTCAAAATATCCAAACACTGCGGTCAGTTTTTTTGACATCATGATATGCTGATCCTATTATTTTGTCTTTACAACGAAAGCCAATGAAAGAATTGAAATTATATGACTGATAGAAAATGTAGCCAAGCAGTGCACGATTCCAACGATACCCGGGAAGATTAAATTCCTCGCGAACAAGATGTTTTTTTATTTATTTGAATCAGCCACTCTATATTGAGGAGCTAACCTGCGACGTAGGCTGTGACCACACCCCCGTCATTTGACAACAAACAAGCCATAGTAAAAAGACGGAAAACATCTGTTTTCGCGTCTTACTTACTGGACGGATTATCTCATCAAATGGATCGTCAAAAGAAGTTTTTTTTTCTGCTGAAGATGTTTTATTTGAGATCACTCGAAGTAGCGATGACGAAATTGAGGAGAGTGAAGACAGCGACGAGGGTGATATGCTTGAGGACGGAAAAGATGGTCCAATTTTACATCGGTGAGTTGCTATGTAACATGCACACATTATATGTGTGTGTGTGTGAGAGAGAGAGAGAGAGTGTGTGTGTGTGTGTGTGTGTGTGTGTGTGTGTGTGTGTGTGTTTGTTTTCCCATTTGATTTATAAGGTAAATGCATTGTGGTCTGAAAAGATAATACTACTTTATATGTATTTATTTATTTATCTATTTATATTTGTATTTATTGGATAATTGTACAGTTGTTTAGTTGTTTCTGTCATTTTGTCCTAGCACACACACACTATATATCTATATAATGTATGTGTGCTAGGAAAAAAAAAAAACAGAAACAACTAAACACCTGTACAATTGTCCTATACAGTATAAATATAAATAGACTTGACATTTTTTCTGTATTTTTTCCTAGCACAAACACACTATATATATATGTGTGTGTGTTTGTGCTAGGAAAAATTACAGAAATAACTAAACAACTTTACAATTGTCCAATATATACAAATAGAAATAAAGTAGCATCATCTTTTCAGACCACAATGCATTTACCTTATAAAACAAATGGCCTGTCTGATGGCTGGCCATCAGTGTGATTGTTGGTTCTATGTCTGACCATCCATATGAATGCTGTCTGTATCACTGGCCATCACCATGCTATCTAAACGACTGCCCATCAGTTTGATTGTTGATTGAATGGCCAGCCACATAAAAACTATACAGAATTATTTACTTGACATGCGGTGCTAATTATCTTTCCATTCTTTCCCATGCAACAGCCATCAAGTTGAATCTTCAGATGAAGAGTGGCATCCAAGCACCAGCCAACCAGTAGAAAAGAGATGCAAGCTCTCAAATTCTTCAAGATCTGCACTTGCTGTTTTAGACCTGAATCGACCAGTAAAAGGGAGAGGCAAAAGAGCAGCAGAAAAACCAAGTCCATACCCGCTGTGTCCCCAAGCACCCCTAAAGAAAAGTGGAACTGTTCAACTGACGAGGACGTTTGGCATGACCAGCACTGACTAAAAAGGACTTAGCATTTTGCCAGAGACAACAGCATTTTTGAATTTTTTTTCTTTGCCTTTTCTGTTGCAAAGAAATTCAGTTATTTTTTTATACATTTATTTTTTTAAATATTTCATAATATTTTACTTATATTTTTATTGTTCTGTTGTGCAAATAAAACACTTATATAAAGCTTTATGGTTGTGTGGATTATTTTATAATTGAAAAAGCATGGAACAGTGTATATGATGACTAAAATAGCTTGCAGTACCCTTCATAACATTTGGTCATTAGGTTGCTTTTTGAGGTATCCAAGGAGGCTTCTTGGTACCTGGACATAGTCTTGGAAAAAATATTGCAGAAATCTCATTTTTCATAATATCTTCCTCAAATGTGAAATATAAACTGATGAGACTTGTGGCTTTCAATCAATTACCTAACTGGATTCCTCCAGGTTTGTTTTCATTTATTTTTTCATAAAATAATGAAATGTTACTTGCAGTACAAATTATCTTCCAAGACACTTTAAATTCTATAAATTTTTGTCTGTGTAAGTTTTTTCAACTTTTACATTTGGGTAATAAACTCCAAAGTGTCTTCTTTTTAAATATGTCTAAATTGTGCATGTAGAACAAATTGTTCAGTAACTACAATTATTTTAGTTTGGGGATGTCATTTCTGGGGATGTGCCTCGGGCAGGGAGAGGGAGAAAGGGAACTGACATAGTCTTGGAAAAAAGCTTGCAGGAACCCCATTTTTCATTATATCTTCCTCAAATTTGAAATATAAACTGATGAGACTTGTGGCTTTCAATTATTTACCTAATTGGATTCCTCCAGGTCTATTTTTATATATTTATACATGAAATAATAAAACATTTTTTGAAGTTCACATTATTTATGAGGCACTTCAACTTTTATAACTTTTTATTTGTTTGAGCATTATCAACTCTGATTGATTGTTAGTAGAGTGCCAAGTGTCTTCTTTCCAAAGAGACCTTAATTGTGCCTGTGGTACACTGTTCTCAGGAGCTATATTTATTTTAATTCAGGTATGTCATTTTCAGCTGTGAGCCCCTGAGTGGGGGTGCAGGTTAACAGGTTAAATTAGATGTAAGGGGTGGTTGACTGAACGCAGATGAAGGTTATCTTCTATCTCTATACACCTTATCTAAACTTAATATTGACTAAAGAAGCCTTTGTGGGTTTGTATCATTACTCGGATGAATTTATGTGAGAGTATTTTCCTTCAAAAGTGCTTTCTAAAGGTTTAAATATATTGGTTTGCTTTGTTCTTTGCTCAAGGTAAACCTGAGAGTAAAGGAATCTGAGATTAAGTGTCTGAAACAGGAGATCAACTCACTTAAATTGGAGCTGCAGGCAGCCAATACGGTAACACTGTTATTTAATTGAAAATTCATAAATTATTTTAATACTTTGAATGTTGTGCGCATGCATGTTTATGACCTTACAAATGTGTGTTCTCTATGTTTGTGTGTTATAATTTTCTTTTTATTTAGCATTTTAAAGAGCTACACTCTGAGCTGAATGCTTTAGGAGTCAAAAGTCAAAGTGACTTCATAAAATTGAAGATGGAGCCAGCCAGAAAGCAGGACTTAAAATATGGTAAGTAAATAAAAAAGAACTGAATAAGTTTTTGACAAATGGATAAATGCATGCAAATGCATATATTCACAGTTCACAAATATATGTTGCAGATTTGATGAAATCAAGGAGTAGCCCAGACTTCCTTAAGGATCGTTCTACACTCTCACAACCTGTCAGTTCTAAAGTTTGATCATCTGAGCAGCTACATAGGACAAAGTACTGATGTTTGTTGTACTTCAAGCATTATGACTCTGTCTTATTTTTGTTATTTTTTTCAGAGTCTTAAGGATGGGCTCACTGTTCAAGAGAGGATGAAGCTCTTTGAATTAACTTGCACGCATAAGATTTAAGTGTGTTTCTGTGCGTGCGTGCGTGCGTGCGTGCGTGCGTGCGTGCGTACGTGCGTGCGTGAGAGAGAGAGAGAGAGAGAGAGATTTCATTTTAGGGTTTAATTATTTAATTGTATATCTTTTTAACACAATTATATTTATATCTTTAGTCACAGGTGAGTGTGTTTGTTTGTATGCATGTCAGTCATTTTACATTTTAATTGTTCTGTTACATTATTTACATTAGATGCATCCACATAAGAAATTATCTGATGTGAGGATGTCTCTGAAATGTTTAGCAGTTTGTTTATATTTATGTGTATAATTATGCCTCAGTTTGAAATTGAGGATCAGTTTAATTCACTTCATCTTTGATTATGAATAAAGCTTTTCCTGTCTTTAATGTCATGGCTGATTTTATATATTTTTTTACAAGATGTTATTTATATATGTACAGTAAATGTGTATGTGTATATGTATGTATATATATATGTATATATATATATATGTGTGTGTGTGTGTGTGTGTGTGTGTGTGTGTGTGTGTGTATATATATATATATATATATATATATATATATATATATATATCATAAATCTGCACTACCAGTCAAAAGTTTAGAAACACTTGAGTGAATTTGTTTATTATCGTGATCTTTAAAAAAAAAAAAAAGGGCTCTCCGTCTGAAGTCTTCTGCATAAATGCTCAAAAGTTTTTATATACAAATTGTGTTAATGCACAGTATGCAACTACTTAGATTTTTTTTTTAAGCATAAGAGAGCTAAAATATAGGATTTTTTTATTTTTAATTTTTTTTGTCACTAAATAAATCCCATACTACTATTTGTGTTTTATTATTTTGACTTTTAATTTTAAATGATACCAAATAAGCAGGTGTATCAACTTCTAACTAGACATGTATCCTGTTTCAGTGGATACTTTTTGCTTGTACCTCCATCCATCCATCCATTTTCAACTGCTTATCCGAAGTCGGGTCGCGGGGGCAATTGCTCCAGCATGGGGTCCCAAACTTCCCTATCCTGAGCCTCATTAACCATCTCTGACTGGGGGACCCCGAGGCGTTCCCAGGCCAGTGTGGAGATGTAATCTCTCCACCTAATCCTGGGTCTTCCCCGAGGCCTCCTCCCAGCTGGATGTGCCTGAAACACCTCCCTAGGGAGACGGCCAGGGGGCATCCTTACCAGATGCCTAAACCACGTCAACTGACTCCTTTCGACGCAAAGGAGCAGCGGCTCTACTCCAAGCTCCTCACGGATGACTGAGCTCCTCACCCTGTCTCTAAGGGAGAAGCCCGCCACCCTTCTGAGGAAGCCCATTTCGGCCGCTTGTACTCGCGACCTAGTTCTTTCGGTCATGACCCAGCCTTTATGACCATAGGTGAGGGTAGGAACAAAAATTGACTGGTAGATCGAGAGCTTTGCCTTCTGGCTCAGCTCTATTTTCATGACAACAGTGCGATAGAGCGAGTGCAATGCCGCCCCGATTCACCGGCCAACCTCCCGCTCCAACCTCCCGCTCCATTGTCCCCTCACTCGTGAACAAGACCCCGAGGTACTTGAACTCCTTCACTTGGGGCAATACCTCCTTCCCTACCTGGAGTACGCACTCCATCGGTTTCCTGCTGAGAACCATGGCCTCAGATTTAGAGGTGCTAATCCTCTTCCCAGCCGCTTCACACTCGACTGCCAAGCGATCCAGTGAGAGCTGAAGGTCACGGACCGATGATGACATGAAGACAAAATCATCTGAAAAAAGCAGCGATGATATCCCCAGCCCACTGAACCGCATCCCTTCCCCACCCCAACTACACCTCGATATCCTGTCCATGAATGTCACAAACAGGATTGGTGACAAAGCCCAGCCTTGGCGGAGACCAACCCCCACATGGAATGAACTCGACTTCATGCTGAGGACCCGGACACAGCTCTCTCTTTGGATGTACAGGGATTGGATCACCCTAGGAAGGGACCCCCTTTACTCCCGCAGCACCTCTCACAGTCTCTCCCGGGGGACCCGGTCATACGCCTTCTCCAGATCCACAAAACACATGTAGCATGGCATGGGCATACTCCCAGGCCCCCTCCAGGATCCTTGCGTGAGTAAAGATCTGGTCCGTCGTTCCACGGCCAGGACGAAAACCGCATTGTTCCTCTTCAATCAGAGGTTCGACAATCGGCCGAACCCTCCTCTCCAGCACCTTGGAGTAAACTTTACCAGGGAGGCTGAGAAGTGTGATACCCCTGTAGTTGGCACACAATCTCTGATCCCCCTTTTTGAAGAGGGGAACCACCACCCCATTCTGCCACTCCTTAGGCACTGTCTCAGATTTCCACGCAATGTTGAAGAGGCATGTCATCCATGACACCCCCTCCACATCCAAAGCTTTCAGCATTTCAGGTCGGATCTCATCAATCCCTGGGGCTTTGCCACTGCAGAGTTGTTTGACTACCTCAGTGACCTCCCCCAGGGAAATAGAATCTGATCCCCCATCAACCTCCGGCTCTGCCTCTAGCATAGAGGGCGTGTTGGGATTTAGGAGTTCTTCAAAGTGTTCCTTCCACTGCCCAATAACCTCCTCGGTTGAGGTCAACAGCGTCCCATCTTTGCTGTATACAGCTTGGATGGTTCCCCGTTTCCCCCTCCTAAGGTGACAGACGGTTTTCCAGAAGCACTTTGGTGTGGACTGAAAGTTCTTCTCCATGGCTTCTCCGAACTTTTCCCACACCCACTGCTTTGCCTCCCTCACGGCCGAGGCCGCAGCCCTTCGGGCCTGTCGGTACCTTGGAACTGCCTCCGGAGACCTCCGGGACAACAAATACCAGAAGGCCTCTTTCTTCACCAGTGTCCACCACGGTGTTCGAGGGTTACCATCCCTTACGGCACCAAAAACCTTGAGGCCGCAGCTCTTCACCGCAGCTTCGGCAGTGGAAGCTTTGAACAATGCCCACTCCGGTTCGATGTCCCCAACCTCCACAGGGATGCCTGAAAAGCTCCGCCGGAGGTGTGAGTTGAAGATCTCGCGGACAGGGACCTCCTCCAAACGTTCCCAGTTCACCCGCACTACCCGCTTGGGCTTCCCAGGGCTGTCCAGAGTCTTTCGCCACCGCCTGACCCAACTTGCCACCAAATGGTGATCGGTTGAAAGCTCTGCCCCTCTCTTCACCTGAGTATCCAAAACATATGGCCTCAGATCCGACAACATGATTACAAAATCGATCATCGACCTTTGGCCTAGGGTGCTCTGGTACCACGTACACTTATGAGCATCCTTATGTTCGAACATGGTGTTTGTTATAGATAATCCATGACTAGCACAGAAGTCTAATAATAAACATCCACTTGAGTTCAGATCGGGGAGGCCGTTCCTCCCAATCACGCCTTTCCAGGTGTCCCTGTCATTTCCCACGTGCGCGTTGAAGTCACCCAGCATCACTATGGAGTCCCCTACTGGGGCCCTGTTCAGGACTCCATTCAGGGTCTCTAAGAAGGCTGAATACTCTGAACTGCTGTTCGGTGCATATGCACAGACAACAGTCAGAGTTTCCCCCCCACAACCCGTAGGCGGAGGAAGGCGACCCTCTCATCCACCGGGGTAAACTCCAACGTAGCGGCGCTCAGCCGGGGGCTCGTGAGTATCCCCACACCCGCCCGTCGCCTCACACCCTGGGAATCTCCAGAGAAGAATAGAGTCCATCCCCTATCCAGGAGTACGGATCCAGAGCCAGAACTGTGCATCGAAGTCCCACCAGTATACAAGCCCGGCCACCAGGCGCTCACTGACGAGCTCTCCATCTGGGCCTGGCTCCAGACAGGGGCCCCGGGCTTCCTCCGGGCAGGGTAACTCCTCCTCTTGCCGTTTTTTTTACATGGAGTCTTTGTGAACCATTCTTAGTCTGGCCCCTCACCTGAGACCACTTTGCCATGGGAGACCCTACCAGGAGCACCTGGCTCCAGGCAACACAGCCCTCAGGATCATAAGGGCACACAAACCTCTCCACCTTGATAAGGTGCTGGTTCCCGGAGAGGTTGCTTGTACCTGTTCATTCTTTTTCCTTAGTATGATAAAGTTAACTGTATCTATACAAAACACTGCACTAAGCCAAAAACTGTAAATAAATTTGACTTTAATTGTCTTTTTGGTTAGAATCATGCTTATGCATATCTTTGCTTGGTTAAAGGGATAGTTCACCCAAAAATTTTAATTCTCTCCTGCCATCCCAGATGTGTATGACTTCCTTATTTCTGCTAAACACAAAGATTTTTAGAAGAATGTCTCAGCTCTGTAGGTACATACAATGCAAGTGAATGGTGGCCAGAACTTTGAAGGAATAAAAAGCATATAAAGGCAGCATAAATGTGACACATGTGACTCTAGTGAATCCATACCTTTAGAAGCGACATGCTGTGGGTGAGAAACGGATAAATATTTAAGTCCTTTTTTACTATAATTTCTCCCTGCCCAGTAGGTGGTGATATGTATAATGCAAATGGCCAAAAAAAAGAAGTGGATATTTATAATAAAAAAAAAAGGTTATTGATCTGTTTCTCACCCACACCTATCATATTGCTTTTAAGTTGTGGATTTAACCACTGGTGTCATATGAATTACTTTTTACTGCCTTGATATGCTTGTTCTGGACACCATTCAAATTGTATGTACCTGAGATATTCTTCTAAAAATCTTCGTTTGTATTCAGCAGAAGAAAGAAAGTCATACACACCTGGGATGGCATAGGAGGGTGCACACTATATGATTTTGGCCACGATTCTGCTGTCTGATCCTAAAGGATTTCTCTCGTTGCAGGGCAAAATCGCCAATCTTACAACGTTCAGTGTGACATCATGTTCACCGACGGCCGATTAATAGCATTTGCAATGATCTTCATCCTCCGATGAAGTTTGGGCAATGTCTGTAATTGAGCATCACAGCCGTATAGTGTGACTGCTATTACGACGGCCAGATGGGATATTCCGCTCCTCTCTCGCACCCCAATTCACTTGGAAAGAAACATGCTCTGCGTCTGCACCATAGAAACATTTGTATCCATTTATCACTACTCAAGCTCTGTCAATGTTGTTTTTCTTCTTTTCATTTCATATAAAATTATAATAAATAAACAGAAATATTTGGAGAAAAGTGTAACGGGTCAGCAATATGAAAGCATTATTCTCTGAATTAAATAAATACTGCACTTTGACAACAAAATGAAAATAAATAATTGTATTTTCTCTTATTTTTTTCTTTACATGTATCATGCATTTTCTTTTTAATTTTAATTAGGCCTACTATTTTACTTTTAATCTGTAAACTTCTTAGTTAAGATTCACACCACAAAATAAAATAGAGAAATTAAACAATTCATAGTGGTAAGTATTTATATGACGTTTTAATCCAAATCAGCAAATACAGTATGGTGTGTATCGTGTAGTCTGACATAATGTCGCACAGTGTGCCATGGCGATATCAATGCGTTCATATCTGTCATATCAGTCTGACACGCAACAATCGTAAAGGACTATCAGAAATCGTACAGTGTGCTCCCAAATGATATGAGTATTTTCATTATTGGGTGAAATATTCCTTTAAGCCAATGGCGTCTCTGTAGAAGTCCAGCAGTGCTGTCACAGTGTAGTGTCTGTTTTTGACTACTAGATGGCGTGCTTTGACTGTAAAACGCTAACGCACTTCTTCAAGAACTACGGAGCAGTTGGTAGCGCGTTTCCCAAGTCTTTCTACTCAAATTAATTGGTACGTCCGTATTTGCATTTCCTGATCTTATTTTAAAAAAAATTGTCGAGATTTTTGTAAGTTGTGAGGGAATATATTTCGTAATAACAGTGCGTAGGCTACGCAAGTGCGCCAATTGCGCATGTCAAAAACCAATTAACAATATAATCTGAACATGAGAACTTCATGGGTCTTTAACCGTGTTGCTTGTGTGTGTAAGTCTAAGGGCAGGCTGTATTTTCATGCCTGGGCTTCGTGTGGTGGTTTTTGAGGGAGAGAGATGGCATGGCAGGTGCGCGCGCTTGCTAATTAAATTTTCGACGGCTTCTTTGTCCGTAATTACTTTATGAATAATACATGTTGCTTTAAAACGATGATCTCAACATTATGGTAAATATTCGCAACACTGATTAATTTGAAAAATGACAATTACTTTTTTGAGTAGGCCTAAATGAGTAATTACTTTACTCTCTCTCTCTCTCTCTCCCTCTCTCTCTCTCTCTCTCTCTCTCTCTCTCCAAATATCTGTACTGACGTCCTTCATATTCAGCTCTTTGATTAAGAGTATTTGTGTTTCCTTGGAAACACATTTACATAAGCATGTAACTCACTGACTTCCTCTCCAACTTTTTACACCTCATTGCCTCCACCTGAACCATGTTTTCACGCTTACATAAAGCCAGGATTGTCATAGTAGTCTTTAACAGCTAATTTGTCATTTTAATACTGTGGAAACTTGGTTAAGATATCACTGTCAAGTAATTTAGTACTGACTAACCTAAAATTTTGAACAGAACTGTTCCATAAGACCATTGCTGTGGATTTAGAGCTTATTTTAGGCTTATGTATTGTGTATTTTGTTTGTGTGACCACTTCAGTGTTATGCAAAAGTTTGGGCACCCCCTGGTCAATATTTCTGTTGCTGTGAATAGTTAAGTGAGTCGAAGATGATTTGAACTCCAAAAGGCATAAAGTTAAAGATGAAACATTCCTTTCAACATATTTTGTAAAATTTTACAGTGAAAAAAGTAAAGGAGCACCATGCAAATGTTTGAGCTCCCAGGAGATTTGGTGGCATAGTGACTCGCCTCAATCCAGGTATCGGAGGACGAATCTCAACTGCCTGTATGTCTGAGACAGTCAATCCATGCATTTTGTCACATTACCATAGAGACCTAACGTGTAGAGGCTCATGCTATTCTCTGCAGCATCCACACACAACTCACCATGCGCCACACTGAGAGCAAGAACCATATTATAGCGACCATAAGGAGGTTAGCCCAATGTGACTCTACCCACCCTAGCAACCGGGCCAATTGGTTGCTTAGGAAGCCTGACTGGAGTCACTCAGCACGCCCTGAATTCGAACTTGTGACTCCAGGTGTGGTAGTCAGCATACATACTAAGCTACCCAGTCCCCCACGTGGTGGATTTTAATAGTAATTCTTTATGTTATTAATGTCCTGACTATACATTGTGATCAGTTGATTGCCACTTTGGTGAATAAAAGTACCAATTTCTTTCCATAAGAGCAAAATCTGTACATTATTCCAAACTTTTGGCTGCCAGTGTATAAATAAATATCAGTATATCTGTGAGCGTGTGTGTCTGTATTTGTGGGTCAGGTTTTGCTTACATTGTGTGTGTGGACCAGCCATCGGTCCCCAGGAGGAAAACAGCTTAAAGGGGTCCAAGTTAAGCATGTGTAATGGGAGCAAGGTGATAGATATCTTTGCAATGCGTACTGTATAAACCTCACTCTCCTGACCTCAAGTGGTGCACTAGCGACTGACGCTAGAGGCTGTAGCCTTTAGCCTCCTTGTTAGCACACCCGCCTCCCATGCCAGAGACGCCGGTTTGAGTCCGATACCGTATCAGTGCTGTGTTTACGTTACAATTGCCTTGTGCATTGAGATTAAGATTTTTGTCTTTGGTGGTCAGATTAGTTCATTGTCGCTGTCTATTCCAGTGGTTCTGAACTGTGGGAAGTGTGACATGTGAGGCCTATTATTTTGAAACTAGTATCTGGCAATCTTTACTTTTTTGTTGTATGTCAAAACAAGCTCTTCTGGCACTGTGATTCACAGATTTAATGGAAATTAGCATGCTCGGCTCGGCATCTTTTATTTGTGTGATATGAGCAATATTACCTAAATTTAAAACAATGTGGTAATGTTCACCACTGTGACATTGTTTCCATTGACTGGTGGGTTCTAAGGCAACAATTTACATCTATAACATTTCTGTGATATTATGCTCACCCGTATGATGAGCTTTGGGCATAGCGTTTAATAATATATATAAAAAAATCTTTGATGCTTGCCCAGTCTCAAAGCCCACAGCATGTGCCTGGTTTGCTGTCTTGCTGTTGTGCTGTCTTGAAGGCATCTTGGTCTGTTTTTGCTCCCATATGTGCTATTTTTAATTGTCTGTCTTTTGTAAACATGGACTGGATGGACATTTTTTATCGGACTGATCCGCACAACACCGGCTTACTGTGAGAAGTCACTCTAGTGAAGACCAGCGTCTCTGCTATGGCCTGTTAAAGCCAGACGAAGCACCGTAACATCACCGTGAATTGTTTTACGCTTGCATATTCATAACATTTCAGGGACTATTGGACGAAAAACCGCAAGTATCCAATTCCATTCATGAATGTTTCAAATGTCAAAACTGTTTGATTCATGCTGAGCTTGAGTGATCAGTTTGATACATTCAGATGAAATGTGTTGGGTGTATGTTATGTTTTAACCCTGAAATGTGGTTTTATAATGTGTGGAGTTTGTTCATTTTCTTCGGATTGAGTTTCAAAGATGGCTCTATTGGAAGGGCTGTATGATGATGCTAATCACAAAAGTGGGCATTTACAGCAAAGTCTTAAAGAGAGAGACAGCTTAAAAAAAAAGTGTTTCAGACAGAAGGCCAGAGAAAGGGTGGAAAATTATTATATGAGTAAATTATTACTGTTTTGGTGCAAAAAAAACTTTACGAACATTATAAGTGGATCTCAGGGAAGATAACAAAATTATTTAAAAAAAAAGATACATCATGGCCCCTTTAATAAACTAAATGAATTAAATCTAAAAATGTAAGAATCTAAAATTTTTGAAGGTTAGGTAGTGAGTAGTGGTAGGGTTATAAAAACAGTAGAAGTCAATGGAAAGTCCCCACCATGACAGAAAAAAAATTACCAGTTTGTAACTGAAAATTGTCCTTGTTAACCCCCCAAATCCACCCACACACACAGTATTTTACTCACATAATTTAAAATAATTTCATGCAACTGAAGGTGAGATTCGTTACAGATTTAATGTTTACCAGGAATCCATTGGTGTATATTTCCTCATCTCCTTTTCACATTCTCTCATATCCAACTACTTTTTCCAGTTTATTTTTAGAATGCAAATCTTATTTGTGAATATAGTTCTGATTATTATTATTAAGGTTCACTTCTGAAATACACACTATTGTTGAGGATAAATACTTTACGTTTCAGAAAAGGGTAATGTTATTATGTCATTGCATGCATTGAGTTTCAGCCTAAAATATTAATTTTAGCATCACTGGTTTGATTTTTCAAAATATGAAAAGAAATAACCCACTTCAACTGTTGCATCAATTTAAAACATTGGTAACACTTTACAATAAGTAGAAGTGTTACATTAGTAAACCTGAACTAACAATGAACTATACTTTTCCAGCACTTATTAATCTTGATTAATGTTATGTTAATTTCAACATTAACTAATATATTTTTAAAATGAAAGATGTATACATTCACATTAGCAACTATGAATAATTGTATTTTCCTAAATCAGCATTAACCAAGATTAATAAATTCTGTAAAACATAGATTTCATCGTAAGTTCATGATATGCATTAACTAATGTTATATAGTAACATATATAATCTTATTGTAAAGTGTTACCATTTTTTTTTATTTGAACAGGAACCTGGCATTTTAAAATGTTAATAGTGAACCAACAGTACTCTACATTTAAGAATGACACCCAATATTGTTGCCATGTTTATGTATTAGGCAATGCGCACAAGTTGACCGGTGTAAATGCTGAATACGCAGTTCTGTGTTCTGTTCCGGGGTTTATGGTTATATCTGGTGTTAATTACCAGCCTTCTCAGAAGGCAAATGTACATGATCTCTTTGACCCTTCTATGTGACAAGTATTCTCAAAGCCTTAAAGGCTTGCCCCTATAGGTCACACATGCATTTGGTTCCTATAGTTATAATGTATTTAAAGACATCCTGTAATTAGAGACATTCTCTGGGGTGGAACACAAAGTATTTGGACTTACACTCCTTCCTATTGGCAATAGGAGACATAGGCTACATGTTCACTTAAGTAATTTGCAGACTTTAAAGTCACAATTCATAACAGCTATGGTATTATGCTTAGGACTAGAAAAAAAATTAAAGATCACACTTTGATTGTCATAAAAATCAACTGTGCAGTGCCCTGTATTCTGTATTACATGATAGTCTTAGAACATTTGTGAGTCTGTTTGTATTGATATGTACTGGTGGTGGAATTTCTGAGGGCACAGTGGTGCAACAGTAGAAGAAAAAGGAACAAATCTATAGATAGACCAACTATACTTCCAGTGATTATAGATAGACCGTTACCATGGATACATTTGTCATCATGGTTATGTCTGTTATGATTCTCTTCCAATGACAGACTGCGGGAAACCGATAGGGTTAGAGATAGACTTGTTTCAGATATATAAGAGCATTTGAACATATAAAAAGATTTACTGCAATGTATTATATACAGTAAATACTTAATGCTCAATTTTCCTACTTTGTTTTCACTTTCCAGTTGTTTAGCCCTGAATAGAGCTGCATTATTAAAATACTTGTTTTCTGTACAAGTTTAAGGTTTTACACAACTATTTGTCTTATATTTGAATTCTGAGTCTTGTTTGGTCAGTGTTCCTTTCTTTAGTTGTATCCTTGCGACTCTTATCAACGTGGGTTTTAAATCCCTGCTGGAAAATCCTGATCTGATGGGAACTGGTTTGACAAGATTTCGAGCTGGTCCAAGCTGATCATTATAGCCTTAAACTGGTCCGAGTTGAACATTTACGGTCTTTAGCTCATCCAAGCTGATCTAGATACCTGATCAGCTGAAATACCTGCTGGCAGAACTGGTTGACCACCTTGATAAAGCTGGATAGAGTTGGTAGACCTCCTTGGACCATATTCCAAAACCAGCTTGACCAATTTTAGCTGGTATGGACTGATTTTCAAGCGTTCCAATAGAGTGCCACAGGGTGCCACTCTTTGCTTTCTTTACTCAAGTATTGAACTGAAACCATATGGAAAAGGTGACTCACTTTCATCCTCAGAGACCCATCTGAAGAGGTAGTGAGGAGGACATGACCTCAAAACAGTAATGTTGCAAATAGAATGAATAATGAGACCTTTACCCTTATATGATCAGACAGCAATTAAAAAGCTATGCTGCTGTGGGTTGTATGATGTGACGTGGTACTGTAATATTTTTGGAGAGTGGATGATTGGAAGTGGATTATCTCATTTTTTTCCCCTCTCTTTCCTGAGGGAGTATGACTAAAATCTACCTTTATGAAATGTTTAATTTATTTAAATGATCTTATATAATGCCTTCTTTATTTAATCAGGCCCTCTTATTTTGCCCCCACTGAGTAAAGTGATGGATGAGGAGAGTGAGTGAACACTCTTTCACTGTTCCTTTTTCGTTTCTGGCTCTCTGTCTCACCTCTCCCTTTCTCTTTGCTGTGATTTTGAAAAGGAGCATGATATTCAGAGGATTGTCACAATCACTAATTATCAATTGTAAGGTTATCTGAGATGGGTGGTTAGTGTTTTGATGTTGTTAGTTGCTTGTTGAAATTCATTTGTATAAGTTCTTAAGTGTGTTTTATGAGAGTGAAAATCTGTATAATTAAACCGACATATTACACGCCTCTGGCTCTCGGTAATACCTGATTCTGATTTGTCAAGTCAGGATCCTGATCACCCTGTTTGTGTTTATTTTGCAATAATGACTAGTTGACTGTACATTATCCCTTAGTTGTTATATTTTACTGAATGGTAAAAGGGATAGTTCACCCAAAAATGAAAACTCACTCTTATGTTGTTTCAAGCCCGTATGACTTTCTTACTTCAGTTGAGCACAAAAGGAGATTTTTAGTCTCAGTCATTTTCACTTTAATTGCATCCTTTTTCATACAATAAATATGAATGGTGACCGAAGCAAAACATTCGGCCTAACATTTCCTATTCTGTTCCACTGAAGTCATGCAGGTTTGAAAATGATGTTTAATGATGTTGGCCATTTTTTTTCTTTTTTGGTGAACCATCCTTTAAAATGTAGTTAGTGTGAGATATGGACTTACAACCAAATCACTGTAATCCTACACCTCTACTTTATAATCTTTTTTTATTGATCAATTTCTTTCAACATTATGGTAGCTCTTTTAACACTGAGAAAATAAATGCCAATAGATAAAGATAACATTGAAGTTATACCTCATAACACGAGCACACTTGCACATTGTTACTGTTGCTTCAGTAAAGCATGTAATTTTTTTAAATGGCAGAGGCTGTTTGTACTAAGTGCAAAGTAGCAACCAAAAGCATCTTTATTACAGTGCAAGTTGCGTTAGAAGCTATTTGCAAACCCTATAGTGGCACGTACTATTTACACCCCTAATTAAATACTAAAAGCAAATTCATTTTAAAATGATTTATTAAAATGTCAACTTAAATACTAAGTGCAAATAGCAACAAAAAGCATCTTATTTACAGTGCAAATTGTGTTAGATGCAGTGAAACTAGGTGTGAAGTTTGTCTTCAGTTTGTGTATCTACTAGACATTGGAGTGCAAATAGCCACTCTATGTGGCAGGTGCTATTTACACCTAGTGCAAATAGTCACTGCGTTTTAAAATATTTTGTTTTGGAGCTTCAACAAATTTGAGAAGTGTGTAATTTCTGCACCACAAGCATCACCAAACGACAATTACACACTTCACATTCAAAGCAGCATAATCCTCAAAATTTTGTTGTTCTCTGGCTGTCATTACTGTGTGTGTGTGTGTGTGTGTGTGTGTGTGTGTGTGTGTGTGTGTGTGTGTGTGTGTGTGTGTGTGTGTGTGTGAGAGAGAGAGAGAGAGAGAGAGAGAGAGAGAGAGAGAGAGAGTACGTGTGGTTTTATACAAGAATATTTGTCCTGAGCATGAATGTGAATGGTGGTATGTTGTGAAAAAACTACCATCATCCTCAAAGTTAAAGCTTATACTATAACCATACCTTCTCTTTCACTCAATCACCCACATACTCACATATATTTATATTTATATTTCTACTCACTTTCTAATGCTAAATAAATACTTTTTGTGTCTTTGCTATTTGCTAGCCTGGGAGCCATATTGCTCATTGTTGGCAGTAATTCAACATCTATTTAGGTTTTAATTGTCTTTCACACACCTTATAAGTTATAGTTCATTACAAGGTAAAAATAAACGGATCAAACATCTGGGGCTTTGCTCTAATGTAATTCAAATAAAGATAACAATGCAGTGAATGTTAGCCAGACAATTGGAATATGGAGAACATGGTTGAAAGTCACTTTATTGCTGCAGATCACACCAAACAGATTGTATCATGTTATACTCGATATTCAAGCAAACACACTAGTGGTTAACAACCTAGCTTGTGCAAATTGTCTTTTTATTTTTATTTAGTCAATATGGCACCCAGGCTAGCTTAGTATTGCATAATGATACTACTTAAAGCTATCACTCAAAATACAGTATGAAATAGATATTTGAGATTTCAAGTTTTCCTAAAAGAAGGCCTTGCATTTCCGACAACTTCAAAAAGCACTTTCTTTTCCTGGCCTTCCCTCATCTACAGGATGGCTCTAGGACAGTGGGTCAGGGTTTCGAATGGCACTTGCATTGCACTGTATCTATCCAGTACAACCAACACTAGAAGAATAGGCTTAGTCAACTATAAAGCAAAGTTCTCAAAGTGAAGATCAAGATTAGATTTCTGATTCTTTGTGAAATGACCTCTGATCAAAGTTCAGATTGGCCGAAAGCGTCTCTAGCTCAGTCGCACTCTCAACCCTCTCCTCATCTTGTTCCTCTTCATCCCTGCTAATAAAGGCCAACTCATTCTCATAACAGAAGTTGGCACCAGACTCCAGGGACTTGCTCTCGGCCATGTCTTTGCCGCTGCAACACGGCGTTGAGGGCACTTCATAGGTTTTATGGAAGTGCGAGTAGTCTACCTTATACTGGTTCTTTTCCTCAAACACCACTGGCTCAAAGCGATGGCCCCATAAGATCTCACTGGACAGGTAGGAGCTGCGAACCTGAGCCGTCATCGCAGTTGCCTCAACCATCCCTTCTAGTACGACCACAATCTCAAAATTAGCTGTTTCCAGGTCCTGCTTGCTGATTCCAAACAGTGGACTCTCCTCATTTATCTCATGGAGGATAGTGAGGGGGGCAACTAGGAAGATGCGGTCAAAACCTTGGTCATAGCCCACATTGATGTCAATCTGATCGAGTGGGATATATTCACCTTCTTCTGTTATTCGGGGCTTAATAAGTTGCGCCCGCACGTGAGCCTCAACAATGTGACTTTTCCTCAAGTTCCCAACCCGCCACATTAAGCACAACTTTCCATCACGCATAGCAATGACAGCATTGTGCGAGAACAGTATTGTCTCGGCCCGTTTTTTAGGTCGCGCCATTTTGGCCATGATGGCGCCAATCATAAAGGAGTCAATAATGCAGCCCACAATGGACTGGAAGACAACCATGAACACAGCTAGTGGACACTCCTCAGTCACAAAACGGAACCCATAGCCAATCGTGGTTTGTGTCTCAACCGAGAACAAAAATGCCGCAACAAAGCTGTTGACCTGCATGACACATGGTGTGAAGTCATCTCCAGAAGGTCTGTCTAAGTCACCGTGGATAAGAGCAATGGTCCAGAAGGCAAAACCAAATGCAAGCCAGGAAAGCACAAAAGCAAGGGAGAAAAGGATGAACATCCAGCGCCAGCGGATGTCCACACATGTGGTAAAAATGTCTGCAAGGTAACGCTGGGATTGCTCGTCCATATGTGCAAAACTGACATTGCACTGGCCCGTCTTGTTTACGAAGCGGCTCCGCACTTTCCTCCGCGTCTGGATCTTGCCATTGCCAAAGCCATTGCCGAGGGCGGGCATGTTGCCGTGGCGATACACCTCCTCCTCCGACGATGACACAATGCTGTAACGGTGGGGCCTGCCCACACTCATACCACTCTGCCCAACAAGAAACAATGAGTAAGTGGGAGAGAGGACCACAGAAGCTCTGGATCAGTCTGTCTTCAGGATGCCTACAGATATAGAAAAAGATTATATCAGTCCTTTAATCTCACACATTGTTAATTATATAAATACTGCTTGAAGAGCACTCAAATATGAAAATGTTGTCATCATTTACTCACCCTTATATTGTTTTAACCCATAAATCTTACTTTTTTCCATGGAACACAATGAAAATGATGGATGAAATAGAAAGAAAGAAATTGATACAGGTTTGGAATTATATGAGGGTGTTACTAATTGAGGGTGTAATTAGCTTCAGTTTATTGTTCGAAAATTCAAATGCTATGAAGATTTTTTAACCCTCAGGTTTTGTTTGTGATCTCCAGGGCTCAAGTTTTAATACCTCAAAAAAATATGATTAACATTTCTATCAGGGTGATATTCCACATCTTATTAGAACTATAATAGATTATTATTTTGAAAAATATTAATAACTTGACAATACATGTCAAAAGTCCTTAATTAACAATGTTACATTACTTATGTTTACTCTGTGATAAAACAGAGGGATACTGCTGCAACAATACTGTATCTGTCTACAAAGTTTTGTTTAAGTCTAAGGTAGTGGTCGACTGATATATTGCCGATAAATCAGCCGAATTTCTGACTTTTTTATTTATCGCATCGGCCGATACATTTTCCCATTTGGCTGATATGTTTCTTGAGGGCGCTGAGAATTGCCTGCTTGCATGTGAAGTGACTGAAACATGTAAACCACCTGTCACAGTTTGTTTTGTTGTTACGTGTCGTCGTGTTACTACAATAATAGATTGGTGTGCAACACAGTCTCATTTAAACGGCCCACATATCAGAGCTGCGGCAGACGCGTATCAGCTCATAATTTTAAAGTGCTTGTCTGTTTCATTCTCCCTCTCTCCTCAACAGTTCCCTGTAACTTTTAACTGTCTTGTCTATTGATAAAAAGGCAAATATCAATAAAATATAAATAACAAAATATACCATCTGTAAATATGCACATATCACATTTCAACAGATGTAATACACAAACCTCACAAAACTTGAGCAGATTCAGCATCCTGTGGAGCGCTCATTTATTTACCTCTGAAGCACATATTTTATCAGCCTCTCCTCAACAGTTCCCTGCCACTTTTAACATTCTTTCTAATGATAAAAGGCAAATATCAATAAAACTTCTATTATATACCATCTGCAGATAGGCAGATATCTCGTTTAAACAGATGAAATACACGAACCTCGTGAAAATCCAGCATTTCTTCCCGTCGAGTGCTCATCTAATATCTTCCTCTGAAGCACATATTCTATCAGCCAGAATCAAGAACTTCAGGATCAACAGTTCCTCAAATCATGATGGTCAGTCCGTGACAATCCAAACAGGCGATCCGGGCCGTTTAAACTGTCAGGAGAATGCTGCTTGTGCTGGATCAGAGACTATTTAGCAGAGACAGGCCACTTCTATTAAAATTAATGGGAGAAATAGGAATGCCCAACCAAGAAGCAACGGTCAACGGATGTAGAAAGAAAGTCCCGCCTTACTGGTAAAATAGCCAATCACCTTATAGATACAGACATCACCTGTCAATCATCTTGAGAACAAGCATGTGCATTAGCTATACAAGCCAGAATTTTAAAATTTTTTGTGTGTGTGTAATCTGAGGTAAAGCAGCACAATTTATGATACCACAATTGTCAGATTTTACTCATTTGAAATATGTACTTTGATCAGAATCTTGACCAACCATATTTAAGATTCCGGTGTTCCCACATTCAAATAGATAGGAGCACTGTCATGATGGAAATAGTCTCCCAGGAGTGTTTCAAAATGAGATAAATAAGTCTGTTAATTTTTTTTTAGCAATTTTATGTTTATGTTGTTTACTATATTAAATTGTGTTATGTATCGGCATTATATCGGCCACCATGCTCTCTGAATATCGGCATCGGCCGTTAAAAAAACATATCGGTCAACCATTAGTCTAAGGAACATATTCAAAGAATATGAAGTGAAAATAACAAGTTAATTTCAAAACTACAACCACAAGCAATCATTTTGACTCATCCCTTTGTTTCTTTAAAAAAAGCAAAAATGTAGGTTATGGTGAGGCACTTACAATGGAAGTAAATGGGGCAAATTTTTGGAGGGTTTAAAGGCAGAATTATGAAGCTTATAATTGTATAAAAGCACTTTCATGAATTATTCTGTTAAAATTTGTGTATTATTTGAGCTGTAAAGTTGTTTATATCATTGTTTTTACAGTCATTTTAGGGTTTACGGCATTATGTTGTCATGGCAACGAAGATGTTTAAAAATTTTATCACACTAAAATCATGTTAACACGTATATTGCTTACATCTATACTTTTAAACATTGAGTATTTTAATGTATATGGATTGGCCCTATTCACTTCCACTTCTTCGTTGTAACCCAGATTTTTGCTTTTTTTTTTTTTAAGAAAAGGAGTGGTAATCAACATTATGCCACAAATGCTGTTGATAGAGCTTAAATTATATTGAACACATGACATATAGCAATATCTCTATATGACAATAAAGGTTTGATATATATTTATCATTTATTCACCCTGATGTTGTTCCAAACCTGTAAGTCTTGCTTTTGTCCGTAAAACACAATGGAGAAAAGGCACTTTCATTGCACTTTTTTCCATATACTGAAGTGAATGATGACTTAGTGTACTCCTTCCTAATATATCCTTTTGTGTTCCATAAAAGAAATAAAGTCGCACAGGTTTGGCACAACATGAAGATAAATAAAGAGAGAGTAGATGTGCACATTTGTCGTCTGTGTGTGCTTGTTTCGCAGCAGATATAGCTAATTTAAGTAATTTCATACTTTTCCTGCAAAACTGCACATTTGCACGGTGAAGTGCACAGACCTCATAGCCTGAGAGAAACCATGCAACAGATATTATTGTTATTGTTATCGTTATCATTATCATTATCATTATTTGATTTTTCTCTGTGTTGTTTTCTGACAGAGAGCTCCAGAGGGTCCAGATTTAGGCGTCTAGCCACTGCCTGAGTCAAGTGATCTGTCTTTCTATTAATAGATGCTTGTCTAGAGACTACTGCACACACACACACACACACACTTGCAAGAATCTGCGCTCCAAGACATACTGTACTGACAGAGAGCCATCAAAACACACAGACTTAACGTGCACATATACACTGGGGGCTGGTAGTGTCAGGTGCTGCTATATTGGTAAGTGTGAATAGCAAAGAAGCCTCAGATTAGAGGAGAGTGATAATGAGAAAAACATAATTTCCTTCATCCAGACCCACAAATGTGATCTCACACACAGAAATACTGCATAGTTCTTACAATACTCAAAAGGGTTATGTTTCCATGGAAACCTGTCTGGTAGAAATGTTCTGTGTGTGTGTGAGTAGGTGTGTGTGTTTGGTTGAGGGGTGACTGTCAGCTTCGTGTAGTGGTATTTCAATCATCATCCAGGTGGGCTCATGCAAAAGTGAGGGAAGAGAAGAAAGAGAGTAATAGCAGTTGGAATAGGAAGTAGATTTCCCGTTACAGAGAGCAGTGGGGTTGGTATCTTCACAACTTCCTGATGTGATGCCAACTAATTCCAATTTAAATGTCAACTCATCATCTGACTCCCGTGGCTTGATACTAGTAGGCTACTATGATGATTAAATATAAACTAAACAGTGGTTCTGTGATAGCTGTAGATTACAAATAATAAACATACTTTGTCATTAACGTTCCTATAATATTTCCCACTCAGTTTTTCTCTTTATTTCAGAAATTATATTTTTTGCGTGAGAGCCACTGCCCAGCCTTATTAGCCTGGTACTACATCTATATGAGCGTCCGTGTAGAGATATTTTCCAAGAACATTTCATGCATTTTATTTTTTAAATTAGTCTACAAAAGGATTCAAATCTACTCAAATAGTCTTAAGTGCTCATTCACTTTTTTGTTTTATATGCTGCTTCACGCATATAAGCCATTCGCGCATCACGAGACGGCAGTGCTTTGCACAAGTAATCTTGTCCGCTTTGCTTCGTTTAGGCTGCGTGGATGACATACATTCCGTGTTTCATTTCTTTCTTTCTGTTTTCAGAGCAACACGTGATAAGGAAAACACCACTATTAATGGCACAGCCATTAACCAGGCAAACAAAATGGCACTCCATGTCAAAAAGGTTGCCGACCCCTGCTTTAAATCATCAGGCATAAAGTCATGGATAGCATATTTTTATGTCACATTGGTTAAGGTTTTACTGAGTCTCCTCATATTTAAATGTACACTCTCTTAGAACTTTATTAGGAACATCAGCACACCTACTTATTCATGTGATTATCAAATCAGCCAATCGGGTGGTAGCAGTGCAATGCATAAAATCATGCAGATACAGGTCAGGAGCTTCAGTTAATGTTCACATCAACCATCAGAATGGGGGAAAAAACTTGATCTCTGTGATTACGACTGTGGCATGATTGATGGTGCCAGATGGCCTGTTTTGAGTATATCTGTAACTGCTGATCTCCTTGGAGTTTCAGGAATCTCTAGAGATTACTCAGAATGGTGCCAAAGTTCTGCGGACAGAAATGCCTTGTTGATGAGAGAGGTCAACGGATAATGGTCAGACTGGTTCAAGCTGACAGAAAGCATATGGTAAATCAGATACTCACTCAACTGTAATAAGCAGAATAGCATCTCAGAATGCACAACATTTTGAAACTTGAGGATAATGGGCTACAACAGCATAATACCATGTTGGGCACTTTATTAGGGCCATAGCATTCCTAATGAAGTGCTAAGTGAGTGTACTTATAAACGCCTCCCAGAACAGTGTGACGGGTGTCTGAATGTTCGCAAACAGTAAATAATTGCTCGGCCATTTCAAATTTATTTTTACCATAACTTCTCCGGAAGTATATCGGGGCCTTTTAACAGCTGTCTTAGACAGAATGTTTCCACAAATTTATGATAAGGTAATATATTGAGGAAGACAGAGAATTGTAAAGGAATTACAAATTTATGATTACAAGATCTTAAGACTACATTCAGATGGAAACATAGAGAACACTGGTCAACAGATGTAGTTTGATATGCAGAAGATAATCTGACGTAAATAACAGTATCCCATGGTGGCAGTGTTGTAGTGCCCGATGGAAACCTCAGCTGAATAGAACATTATGATTCCTATTCCAAGGTTTGTTTTCTTGAACAGTGAACATCTAAATAAACAGCAGTCATTTGAATTATCTAACATAATTAACATAGTCCAACAGCTCCTTCAGCCCCAAAATGGAAAATATGATGAGAAATTCAAAGAAGTGACAGATTTTTGACATGCAGTTGACAGACTTCAGGAATTACTCCACATTACTCCTCCCTTTGAAAATGTACACTGCTCCTGCAAAGCTGCATCAGTCTCTTTTAATAAACTTTATGAACTTAGACTCATGTCACCCTCAGCATATGTGCAGCACTGAAATGGATCCACTGAGTTACGCCTGGTGGCTTTTTAGCCAATAAGATCCAAGCTGGTCTTATAAAACCAGGAAATTGTCATTATTTTTATTTGATTTGTGATGCAAAATCCATCCATGTTTTTCCTTTTTTTATAACAGGTGCCTGTGTGTTGAGGATTGGAAGAGTTGGGATTTGGATTGCATCTGGCCGAATCTAGACTTGCCTTGCCTTTTTTATTCAGAATGCTTTGAAATTGAGTTGAGACGCTATAAATATTTTTCTAAATGGTAAACACAGTTTTAAATTCAGAGAAGGGTCAGCACAGTGCACAACATATGCAGACATTCCAGCATTCAGGGGATATCCATCACTGTGGGAATGTTGCATGTGGTTTGACAGCCCCCTCATTGATTTGGAAAGTACAAGAAATTCAATGCCACTGTGCATCACCTGCTAGTACTCTGAACACAGGCTTTAAAGGGCAACACACCTACAGGTTGCAGAAAATACCTGTGTACTCTATGTGAGTGAGACCAGAATGATGAAAGCAGAACGAATATGTAGAGTCAACAGGCACTGAAGGTATCACAGATAACAGCAAACAAATCTTGCTTACCTTTTCTCTCTCTTGCATTTACGTTTGCGTGTAAATGTGTGAAATGCAAAGTGGATCTTTCTCTAGATCTTAAGTTGCATTAAAGCATGATGCCTCCACGTTTAGGGTTCCTCTAGAAGAAGAATTACCCCTTTAAAGAAAAAAAGGGATTCTGACAGTCCAAGGAGGTCCTCATCTTTAACGATGGAAACTCACAAATGCGCATGTAATTGAAGGAGGTTCTTATCTAAAGGCTGCTAACAATCTCAGAATGTTCCATTAATGGCCGCTAGAGTTGATCAGGTTTTCCTGTTATCTTCAGTAATGTCGTGGCCATCCTTCAGGGTTTTACATGTCCATAGAATCCCTAATCTTTCAGCACGACACTTCACCAATGACTCTCTCTTTGAACGTTTAATACATTGCTCTCTCTTTCTATCCCTCCTTTTTTCCTCTCCCTCACTTACCCTTGTCTGCTATCTGATCCATGCTGCAATTTTTCACACCCTCCCTCCCTCTCTCTCTCTCTCTCTCTCTCTCTCTCTCTCTCTCTCTCTCTCTCTCTCTCTCTCTCTGAAGTTGGCATTTGCGGGGACCAGACTCTCACTGATCGCACCTCAATTGGGGAGCTCTTGGAAGCTGCTGGTGTTTGCATGTTCAAAGCCAAAATAAGTGCAACACTTTTACTGTTTCTAATGTTGGATGAATACATTACAGACAGAGACAAATAAGTTATCTTTAGTGTGCAAAAATAGAAAATACAGAATATATACAATTTGCAGTCTTCATACAATTCCTAGAAGATCTCTTTTTTGGAACAGAATTTTGTACGAAATGTTTTCATAGTTTTTGCATGGGTTGAGAGAGAAGAAGTGTGTGTGTGTGTGTGTGTGTGTGTGAGAGAGAGAGAGAGAGAGAGGGAGAGGAGAAAGGAGAAAACATGTTCTCAGATGAATAATCCTATTAAAGAGGTTGGCTGTTTGGTTTTGGGTTGTGTTACACAGTAAAGATGGTGACAGAACGAGGACATTTGCCTTTACAAATACACACGCACATGTACAGTATACTCTCATAAGGGTGCATGGTCACACTACCCAATTAATCCGACTCCTACCTGTGTGCGTCTATGGAACTTATAAGTGTACCTGTTTATGATACATACTGCTACTAACTGCAACTAACTCCTTTGGTCAGACAGACAGACAGACAGACAGACAGACAGATTGATTAGATAGAGAGAGAGAGAGAGAGAGAGAGATAGATGGCAGTGATGGCATGTCCTGATACTGTTTCATGATGTGCGCTGTAAGCTATGTTTGGAACAGTTCTAAAAGGGCTTGTCATTTAAAGATTGTCTGAAAAGTTTTCTGTAATCAACAGACACATTCCAGGTAAACCATGTGACTTAGCAATGGAATGTAAAAAAATGGCAATTGCCAAATGCACCATTCACAGATTTGTCATTATACATTCAAAAATATTTAAGCTTATTTTGAATATTCATGCGTTTCAATTTCATAACAAAAGTCCATCAAAATGAATTTTCATTTTTAACTAAATTAAATGAATACTTTTTTTTTTTAAGAATACTCAATTCAATTATATGGGATTTTGTTTTGAAATTGAAATAAAAAATTTTTTTGAGTGTAAGTCAAGGTTTTTATTATAAGTCAAGATTTATTATAGAGTACTGATTGAACTGAGAAATTGGAATTTGATAAAACAAATATACAAGAAAAAATGCTTTAAACAGCACTATAACAAGAGTTATACCTAAAGGGTCTGGCAACATGTTATGTGTAGAAATTTCGATTTTTAAAAGTTTCTTTTTTAAAAAAAAATTATTTACTAAATCAATAAAATATAAGATCTAAGATACTATATGACATCATATTACATATTTCATGCTGCCTAATTCAGTCTCTGAGGACCATTTCTTTATTTTGTCTTTTAATAATTTAATTAAAGGAATGTTCTGGGTTCAATACAATGAGTTAAGCTCAATTAACAGTTTTTGTGGATAGCATAATGTTGATTAATACAAAAACGAATTTGACTATTTTGAATAATAATAATTAAAACAAATGGCACGAGGCACTTATGTGTAAAGTTATATCCACAATGACAAAAAATGTTATCACGACTACACAACACTAATAAACTACATAATCTGGTTAACACTGAACACCAGTTCATCCCTGATTTTATCTCAATAAAATTTACATCCTGTGGCTGTACTTTTGAAACAATGTATATTTTATAATTTATGGACTAACCCCATTCACTTTCAATATCAGTGCCTAACTGTCACCACAATCTTTGCTTATTCTTTTATAAATATAAAAATAAGTAAGAGGTGTGACGAAATAATGTTTTGTGGTAATCAATATAATGCTACAAATACTGTCGATTGAGCTTAAGAATAGTTCATTTCTGTTAATTAACTAATAACTGATAGTTTTACTCAGAGGTATAGAAGTCCTAAGACTTAATACAAGGACATTTTCAATAATACTAATAATAGTAGCCGCCACCATTGTGTCCTTGAGTAAGGCACTTAACTCCAGGTTGCTCCAGGGGGATTGTCCCTGTAATAATTGCTCTGTAAGTCGCTTTGGATAAAAAGCGTCTGCCAAATGCATAAATGTAAATGTAAATGTAATACAGACTTTTTTAGTGAATCAGGTGAGGTCATGAATAGGACTGTGGGATTCTGTCGGGGGGGTGACACAATTAATTATTTTCCACAAAATTTGTAAGACTTTGGCATTCATTGGAATATTTATTAGGAAATATGTCTGAGTGTTGGCCCTGAGGCAGAGGAACAGATGTCTGTTGTGGAAATTCAAGGGTCCATATGGACTTGAGCTTAATTATTACTGTAGAGACCTCACACATATACACACACACAAACACACACACTTAATCATGTCAATGTGTCCTTTTTCAGCAATGAAGTAATGGTGGATCTAAGTGAATGCGTTCTCTGTGGGGTTAAAACACCATCTTGGCACTCCTCAGATATGGATGAAGCTTAATTTAAAATAAAAATTTTCCTGACCAGTAGTTGACCTTGGTTACAGTAGGTTGTCCTCCATTAAACACTTTCAGTGCTTTCGCCATGGTGACTGTGTGTGCGCGCGTGTGTTTGTCCTGTTTTCTAACTTTATGCCATATGGAGCATGAAAATAAGATGAATGGAAAATAGGATGATTGGAAATCAAGGGGAAAATGAATCAATGAGTGTGAACATAGCTATAATTCATTTGTTTTCATTAATGGATAAAATAATTGAAAAATATTCCTTTTAAGTAATTGTTTGCCTTTTATGAGTGTGTATGTTTGAGCGTTCATGATTTTGTGTATTGCAAAAGACACACAAGAAAACAAATGTTGAATTGTTCATCTTATTCCCATATGAGTCCACACAGACACAAACCCACTCATGTTTGCAATTTAGGCCAGTGACTTGGTTTGCTGTGTTTATCCATCGACACAGCCCTGTGTGTGTGCGTGCGTGCGTGCGTGCGTGCGTGCGTGTGTCAGTGTGTGAAAAGTTCTTATGCATTCCTTTTGAAAGATGAATGGAGCACAGGAATGCATTACATGGGAAATTATACCAAATTAAAAGAGCACACAGACCAATTAATACATTGTGAATTTGCTAAATATCAGACATGAATGCTGAGGGTGATCTAGTTGGCAGAGCAGTGTGTCAGTGTGTGACCTCAAATGTGCTGTGCTGTTTCTGCACCTTTCTGTAAACTATCTTTTCACCTTGTTTTCCATTGATCTTTCTCTCCATCTTTCTGACAGAGCTGCATTCATCCTGCTAAATCAGAAATAAATAAATACACATGCAGAAATAACAACCGAAAATGTGCAAAAGCAAAACATTAAGTGTAGCAAAGTCATTCATTTCTTTTTGTCTCCCTCTTACCAAAAGTGTAAATCATTATTTTACCCTTTAGGTTTTGGTTGCAATGCTGTCTCTGAGATATTGTGCGCATTTGTGTTTGCAGCATTACATACTTTGTACTTAATGCATAAAATCAACATGAAACAGCATTCACAACCCATTATACTCTCATTATCTGACGTTTTCCAGGTGAAACAGGATATTCTGAAAATAAGGAAAACAAAAAATGTAGGGCAGGACTTGATTTAAGTCTGAAAGAACTTAAATATACAATAAAAGTGGGTGTTAAAAGTGCAAGTTGCATAACTAGGCAGCTGGACACAAATAAAATAGCTCTTTGGCTGAATCATGGACAGTGGTTGCTCGTCTTTGAAATGAGTTTTCCTAACTTAAAATTACTATGTAATCTCAACACAAACACTTTGTGTCAAAAGAACCTAGCTGAATTGGGTAAACCCAACAATATTAGACATGTCAATGTAACTCAAATAAATCTCTTTTATTTCTTTATGTAACTAGTGAAAGTGAAATTTAGTTTAGTAGCTATGCTTTGGTTAGCACAGCATTTGCTCAATGAAACAAGCAATCGATTTCTTGTGGTACAGTTACCTGTCCTCATCATTAGCTGAAGTTACATTCTTCACCATAGTGGTAACCCACAATACTCTTATAAATCTCAACATAACAAAACATTAAACACTGACAAGTATTCCCCTTTATATTCATCTTGCACAAAAACACATAAAATAACACTCAATATTAACATTTACTCTCCTTATAGAGTCCCATGCAAAGCATGCATGAAAATGGAAATCCCCTGCCCAGTTTCTTCAATGCTACATTAACACCACAAAATGTATTCATTTAGTGCTAACTCAAATATTTTAAGTAAACTTTCATTTTACAAATTTAAATGAATAGAACACAATGAAATATGACAAATGTTCTAGAATTTTAATTAAGTAAATTGTACAAGCAGCAAAAAGCAATTCTTTTTAATGAGGGGAGGAGTTGAATGATAAGAGTGATTGGTGACATCAGCTGATATATTCATCTTTGATGGAAGATTACGAAGACAATCATTTTATTTCTTTGGAATAACATGCACCAATGAATCCTTTAAATTTTGTTTTAAACCTGTGTAACTTTTCTGCTAACGTGGAACAAAAATGATGTTTTTGTTCAGATTCAGATTCGCCATTCACATTCACTGCATGGAAACATTATGCAATGAAAGTGAATGGTGACTGAGACTAACATTTTGCCTAGCATCTATTCTTTAAAGAATGAAGAAAGTCATACAGGTTTGAAACAACATGAGGGTGAGTAAATCAGAATCAGAATGAGCTTTATTGCCAAGTATGCTTACACACACAAGGAATTTGTCTTGGTGACAGGAGCTTTACAGCGCAACCATATATACATACATACATCCATACAAACATATACATTTAAACATATATACATATAATTGACATACAAATAAAAAAATTATATATAACAGATAAATATAAAGAGAAATATACTCTAGAGCAATAATGTTGTTTGTATACAGATATACAGTTATGTGCAGGAGATGTATTGAAGAAGAGGTAAGTAGGAATGGATGGATTGAATATAGCACATGGTTGGGTTGACAAAAAGAGGGGTAGTTTTAACTGTTCATGAGGTGGCTGGCCTGTGGGAAAAAACTGTTCCTGTGCCTGGCTGTTCTGGTGATGACCGAATTGTCATTTTTGGGTTAACTATTCCTTTATGCTTCTGAACTGCTCGATTCCAATAATGTCAAGAAAAAACCAAGTACAATGTAAACGCTAAAACTTGTGAATAAATGTTTTAAAATCCTTTGCATCAAAATAAATCAGATGACACATACATAACTCATTTGAATCTGTAAACAGTAATATGCTGTGTCTCTTAAACTGTTTTAATTGCTTAGATTGCTGATGCTTATTACACAGGCCTCTTTTTACAACAAAAACGTATGTCATAAGTTATTATAAATATATTGACCTGCTTGATGACTAATTTAAGTAATGCATCAGTTTCACAAAGGAATTAAATAACGACCATTAATTGAGCCTCTTGTTGTGTTTTAAGTATGTAAATTAGGATGACAAGTTCTTCTACTACCAACAATCAAGGGTCTCATCAAGTGCAGCACTTTACTATTCACTAACAATTTGTAACATATTCCGTTTCATTCCTCAAGACCAGTACTGTAATCTCAGTCATTTGGATTACTTCTTCAGCACTGGTAGATTTTTTCACTTGCTTTGACTATAAAAACAGTTACTTATATTTTGTATTTTAAATACGTAATCCCATTACATGTATTCAGTTATTTCCCAGCCCTGAATGTAACGGAGTCAAGGTGGATACAGCACTGAGGATAGACATCAATAACAGAACAGGAAATAATCATGTTATAGAAGATGTACTGATCCCTTAGGTTTAGGTAATGAGAGCTAAGATATAAACATAAATATGAACGGATGAGTGGAGGATGAGACTGCACAAAACTGTACTGACAGAAGCCACAGATAATAATGAACATGCAGCTGTTGTGGAACATATGTTAGCAATGGATAAAGAACAGGAGAGAGAGGGATGTACAGTGGAAAAGTGTGTCGCTTATTTTCGCTTTTGCACAGGTGTGCTGATCAAAATGAGTAATGAGAGCGTTAGTAGAGCAGTACCTCAGAGAATACACACACATGCACACACTTATTTATATGAATACACGTCATGCATACATGCAAAAAGAGAATATAAAAGAAAATGATGATAACAATATATACTGTGCAATACAATGCATGTGCAATAGATACTTAGGTGCATATTGTGTATAAAAATATTCTTTAATGTGTACTCTTGTATGTACTGTTTATTCTCCTAATTTTTGTCTATTCATGGTGAATTATGGTGTATATTGTGTAAATTGTATCTATCTATCTATCTATCCATTCATCCATCCATCCATCTACTTTCATGAAAAATTATCTGTGAAAGCATTTTGGAATGAACCAACACATCCTCACACGGTTCTACACCAGCACTGTAGAGAGCATCCTGACTGGCTGCATCACCGCCTGGTATGGCAATAGCACCGTGCACAACTGCAAAGCCCTGCAAAGGGTGGTGCGAACTGCCAGGAACATCATCAGAGGTGAGCTTCCCTCCCTCCAGGACATATATACCAGGCGGTGTGTGAAAAAAGCTCGGAGGATCATCAGAGACTCCAGTCACCCGAGTCATGGGCTGTTCTCACTGCTACCATCAGGCAGGCGGTATCGCAGCATCAGGACCCGCACCAGCCGACTACATGACAGCTTCTTCCCCCAAGCAATCAGACTGTTGAACACTTGATCTATCAGGATCAATAATTAGCACTGCACTTTATTCAGCTGTAATCTCACACTGGACTGTCAACATATTCTCCTCAATATACCACTTCATATATATATATATATATATATATATTTCATATACTCCTTACTTATTGTATTGCATATTGTGTATTCTATATTGTATTCTATACTGTGTGTATTGTATATAATTATCGTGTTGTGTAAGTATGTGTACATTTGATATGTAAATTGTGTTGTGTAAGTATGTTGTTTATTGTAGATTGGTATATGTCTTGTCACTGTCATGACTGCTATGTTGCTCGGAACTGCACACAAGAATTTCATCTACTGTTGCACTTGTGTAGTGTGACAATAAAGTGATTTGATTTGATTTAGCACTGCCATGTTTTCATTTGGGACATTTGGCTTCACCCAAGAGGTCTTGAAGTCTCCTCACCTTCCTTCATCTGTGAATTTTAGAGGTAAACATAAGCCCTGCAGCAAATAAGCAGTGGTACTATGGTAAGCCGAGTTACCTTTTAATCATTCGCAGGATATGAATTGTTGACATCAACAACTAATTCTTGATATCGGGAATGGATTTACAGTACATTTACAGCTGTGAAAGTGCTCATTTTTATATAAGTAATCAAATTTGCACTAGTAAAAACATTATTCTTGATACAAAAATGAAGTCATCACTTGCAGGAATACACATTCTTGATATAAAATACTTAATTTCAACTGGTAAAAATGGTCATTCTTGATATGTGTAACCAGGGCCATAGAATGGAGTTCTGGGCTCCCAGGCAATATATTGCTCTGTGGCCCAGACCTATTAAAAACATACAGTTTTGTATTTGTAGTGGGCCCCCCTGGACCTTTGGGCCCATAGAACCGTTACCACCTTTTACCCCACTATGGCCCTGTCTGTAACTGCATTTTCACTTGTAGAATTTCACAATGATCTGTCAGTCCTATTCAAAATGCAACTATCTAAATTATTTTTACTAGTTGAAATTCCAATTTCACATATCAGCATTGTACTTCTTACTAATAAAAAATTATTGTGATATTTGATATCAATAATTACATGGTTACTAATGCAAATGTCTAAACATGAGATAAAAAAATGGTATTACGACTACTAATAATGCTAATTTTTTCGTTTCCACAAAGGACAAGAGGCAATGTTAATTTCTAATTTCTGTAATGTGATTGTAACTAGTAAGAAAGCCATTTTAGAAATCTGTCATTACTTTCAAATTTACTGATAACCAAAATCCATTTGCACAAGTAACCATATAATTATTGATGTAAATAATTTGTATTTTTACCAAATAAGTACATTGTTAATATATGAAATTGGAATTTCTACTAGTAAGAAATACATTTTAGATATCTGTAATTGAGTTTTGAATAGTAGTGAATGACAGATCATTGTAAAATTATATTAGTAAAAAGCCAGTTACGAATATCAAGAATTAAAGTTTTTAATTATTGTGTATTTCTGCGAGCGATTACATACTTTTTTTATATATAAACACTTTACGTTTATACTAGTGCAAATGTATTTACTGATATAAAAAATGAGCAATTTCACTTGTAGGTGGCTAAAGCACAGAACTGATAAGCTGAAAGTTGCTGGTTCGACCCCCACAGCCACCACTATTGTGTCTTTGAGCAAGGTTGCTATGGGGATTGTCCCTGTAATAATTAGTAAGTCGCCTTGAATAAAAGCATCTGCCAAATGCATGAAATGTAAATGTAATGTAATTCAATTCCTGCTATCAAGAATTAGCATTTTAACTAGAGAAAACTGAATTGTTGATATCAACACTTAATATCCTGCACATGATAAAAAGTCAATTCAACTTGTGATAGTGCTGCTGAAATGTTCCAGTGCTTTCTCATTTAGAGACTTGCACAAACACACAGGATGGTGGACAATGGCATCTGTTATTCCACCCATTACTATGTGTAGAATGATTTTGCTTCATCCAGGGGTCTATTTGTGATAATATGTGGGTTCACATGCAAACACGTACACACGGTATTACATTACATGGATGACGTCATCACATAGCAATAGCTTCATTAGGATACACTCAACTGTTTTTGTGTCAATGCTGGAGTGTTGATGGACTTGTGCAAGTGCTTAAAATGCAAATTTTCTCTTGTTTTCAAGTAAATATATCTAAACATCCTTAAAACAAGATATTTACTGAGAAGTAAAATTGCATAATATAAAAGGGCATTTAAGATATATTTTAGGGAGAATATATCTTAAATTAAGTTTATTTTTCTTGCCCCTTTGGCAAATTGTTGTTTTTGTTTTGTTTTGTGCATAAACATCACTACATTTTGTAAGATTTATGCTTAAAACAGGGGAAAAAGCTATTTTCCTGTGGGTGATACTTGAATTGGAAAACAAGGCAAAAATACTGATTAAGGAATTGATGTTGCGCAATTCACTAAGAACCACTCATTCCCTTATTAGTGATTTGCCATAATATAGTCATGCAATGTTCGCTTTTCTCACCAAAATGGGAAAAACACGGACAGTAAGGGGCATCACTCGCTGAGACTTCATTGAGACCAACAACTATCATTAGAAGCATCTCTTTCTTTTTCTCTCTCAACCTAATTTCTCTCTTTTTTCTTAGTTTGCCTTCTCTCATCTTCTTATTGATTAAATAGAATTGTATAAATATAAAGCTATTCTCTGTTATTGTACATCTCACAGCATCTTTAAGTGAAATGAAGGGGTCCTTGGCAGTTTCTTACACGCATAGATAAACTCTTTCATCTTTCTTTTGTAAGGTCTTTTGCAAGGTATGACTTTAGAGGCTGTTGATCTTTGGTTTGGACTGATAAATAAAATGTCCTTCTCAATATAAACACTCTTCAAATGGCTTTTGAGGCAACCATTACCAAAGTCATTTGTGTGGATGATGCAAGCTTTTAAGTAAATATGTACGAGTGTGTGAACGCACAAATTGTGCATGCACATTTCTTCACCATTACCTTGCCAATTTAGCTAAACATGTTATCCTGAAGTCTGTTGAACTTCCAATATTACGTGTTACAAGTATGTACACAACATTCTTCTACATTTCACTACGTTTTATCACTAGCTATTTGAAGAGGTCTGTTTATCCGCAGTTGAGTGAAAGTAACAAGAGGGAATGTCTGGACCTCTATGGTCCTGCCAGTGTTCAAATGCCATATGAGACCCCTGTATCAATAAATGGAGCCTGAGTCACACTTGGACATTGGAAACTATGAGGGACTGAAAATAATAGAGATGCTCAATGAGTGAAACCCAAAGAGGAGAAATTCTGTTCAGATTTGCTCTGACTAGTGTGGTGGCACCACCTTCAGTCAAATGTATTTCATCTGTTTGGATGCTCTTATTTGTGAGGTGAATTCAAGTCAATTGGACCACTTTTGGCAGTCATGTTAATGTAAAAAAGTGGCCTAGTGTGTTAGTACCAGTTACCCAAAGGGGATGATAGACATACAATAATTTATCACAAATAAAAATGTCTGATACTAGGATTTTAGCAGTTTAAATGGATTTCAATATATTTCTCACTATACTTAAAAGAGAGAGAGAGAGAGAGAGAGAGAGAGAGAGAGAGAGAGAGAGAGAGAGAGAGAGAAACAAACAAACCCCCAATAAGATATTAACCCAGTCGACGCCTGTATTTTCAACTAGGCGATTCGTCGAGAGACAATGATGTCGTCAACGTGCGACTTACGTTAGCTTGTGAGGACGTCGCGGTGCGTAAATTGGAAACAGTAGGCTACGAGAAATACTAAAAAAATAGATTAAATACTATACTGCTGCTTGCATACAGATATTGCCTTGTTATAAACGCTGAATTTATAAGCAATTGGAAATGGCAAAACTGAATTCATGTTTAATTGAGTCATTCGTTCACACACTGGGCGTTTTTCAAACGGCTTTTTTTGCGCCCTTGAAGTGCACTTCGGGAAGGGGACACCACTTAAAGAGTCGTTCCAAACAAAAGAAAGCTTTTTTTTTTGTTTTTGCAATGGGCCCTTTTAGAGTGAAGGGTGCGTCCAAACTGTAATGCCATGCTTTCTTTAGAGAGCCCACATTAAGAGATCTGTCTTTTCTAGTGACCGCGATTAAAATGGTCACGTAAGATTATTATTATTAACCGTTTTAAACTATGGTTAAAAACCAGAAAAAACAACCATGTTGTCTGTTTTTTGTTTTTTAAATCTACTGATGAGTCTTTCAGTGTGGGTCTATCTACTCGTGTGCCCTGTCCCCTGCCTGGCTGGTCTGTGAGGCTGTTACTATGGTAACGGAATTCATGAGGTGATTGACTAGGTAAGGCGGGGAGCATGCAGAACGTAAACTTTCAGCGCATGTGAAACTCTCAAAATGAAAACATGGCGAAACAACGCGATCTCCAGGAGTTGTATCCGCGGAAGAAGCGAATTAAATCAGCTATTTGGGAGCATTTTGGCCAACTGAAAAATGACACAGGATTCTGAAGACGGGTATCCAGTGTGCAAAACGTGCCAGCAAAAGCGTGAACGCAATATGTTCCAGCACCTGAGGGATCACCATCCAGAGATTCATGCCCAGATGAAGGTAATAATTTTACAAACACAGTAAATATTATATGTAGTGTACTACTTACCTTTTGGTAAAGTCAAACACTGAATTGAAACTGTAAATCCAAATATGTTTTTCCTACTTGAATAAGATTTCAGTGAGCGTAAATGTGCTGTGATTATCCGGCTGATCTTTAGGGCCCGGTTTTTCAAAAGTAATCCACTAGGATTTTGGATAACGGATTGGATCAAATCTTGAAAATGGGTTTTTCAAAAGAAAAAACGGATTACATAATCGGATTAGATCACGTAATCCAATCTTGGTTTTGATCTGGATCAAACCTTTAGTTTGGGTTTTTCAGAACTTTTTTGTAGGATTTGGATCACTTTGATCCAAAAAATCTGGATTAAACTGATCCCATCAGAAGGGTGGATTCAGCGTGGATTTCATGCCCAAAATGTAATGAAAACTTTAAAAATGTATCAAATAATACTATATTTGGATCATGCAGTATCTTACAAGATATCCTATTTATTCATAAGGTTTTAATTTTATTTGTTCATCCGGCTACAGTGATTAGGTAGGCCTTTCAGTATAGGCAGGCCTTTCAGTATAGGCCTACAGCAAAATAGAAAGAGTTTGGCCTCATAAAATAATCCCCCAAACAGCTGTCAAAATTAACCAAAAACAATATATTTTATTCTGTCACTAATTGATATATATATTCATCACAATCGAAAATATTTTTGTTTTTAGAATATTTATTAGTGATGCATGCAATGATTACAGAATAACCAAAAAAATGCAAAGAATGGCAATCACTGAGTTTTGAAATCCAAAACAAATCCAAATCAGAAATAGTGTCTAACTATTGCGTCCCTTGTTGCACGTCCTGTTTGCTCGTTCTGGCAGAATGCAGGAGGTTGTTTAGGGACTCCAAGGGGCTCAGGTGCATCATTGTCAGCACAGAGAGGGACATTGCGCTTAGTAGCGATGTTGTGCAGGACAATACAGGCAAGGGTTATGTTGCATGCTTTCTGTGGTTCCGCTCTCAGGTAGTTAAGGCATGCAAAGCGCCTCTTAAGAACTCCATTTAAACGCTCAATTGCACATCTTGCTCTGCAATGAGCAGTGTTGAAGCGTGCCTGCGCCAGTGTATTTGCTGTTAGAAAAGGAGTCATCAGCCATGGTAGGAGTGGGTAGGCACTGTCTCCTAATATTATGCCATCCGGTCGGTTGGTTTGGAGGTCTCTATATAGAGCTCTCCCTCAGGATGCGTGCATCATGGACAGACCCAGGCCACTTGACAACGCAGTTGGTGATGATGAGGTCAGCATCACACACAAGTTGGACATTGATGCTGTGCCTCCCTTTCTATTTATAAACTCCCATTCATTCTCACGAGGTGCTTGTATATGCACATGTGTGCAGTCGATTGCTCCAATAGTATTGGGCATATTCCCCAAAAGAAAAAAGCTGCGCTTGGCCTGGGCAATCTGGTTGTCCTTTGGAAAAGAAACAAATTCATTGACCAGGCTGGCCAGTGCGATTGACACATCTCTCACCACATCACACACAGCTGATTTCACCACTCCCATATAGTCACCAACAACTTGATAGAAAGTCCCACATGCATAAAATCGGAGAGCAATGAGGATCTGGTCTTCCACAGACAGACCGTGACTCCTTTGGGTTCTGTGTTGAAGTTTTGGCCTGAGAAGGTTCACAAGGTACTCTATATCAGCCTTCCCAAAGCTGAAACCGGACATACTGCTCCTCAGTGGTGTATTGCTCCAGTGGCTTGGTACGTTCAACATACACTCTTTGACGGTATCCTCTCCTGGCAAAGTGGTGGTGGCGGTGGACAACACCTGCCATTTCACTGTCTCTCTGTGAATCCTCTGAGAAAGGCTGATTTATATGGCTGTGTAGTTGGTCTTTTCAAACACACCTATTACAACTGATCAGTTTTGGCTTGTGTTCAATTGAGGCAATTGGACCCAAGGCCTATAATTGATGAACAATGTTCACTATAGTAAAGCAACGGAACCATGGCCTCAAGAAGCTGTAACTTCACTGCTGCTGAAACCAATGCACTACTAGAGGGTGTTCGGTGCCATTATGGAACAATAGTGGGACGTCTTAATTCTGCTAAGGATACCAACAAAAAGAAAAATGATGTTTGGATTTTAATCACAGAAAATGTGAATGCCATAGGGTCTGGCCAGAGGAGGACCACAGACCAAATCAAATTGCGGTGGAAGAATCTTAAGGCCAGGGCAACAAAGGACCATGCTGAAGCCAAAAGCCCACAAACAGGCAACAAGCCATTTAAGAGGGGAGATTACACAGATGTGGTCCTCGACATCATTGGAGGTGAGAAGTCGCAAGCTCTCCATGGTATTCAAGGTGTTGTAGGGGATGGCGAGCCTTGGATTGAGGAGGAGGAGGAGAATCTGCCAGTTCCTCCTGAGGCTGATCCAGAGAGCGTATTTATATTGAATCTCAGCTCTGTTCCTTTGGAAGAAGCTGGATCCTCATTGGTTGAGCCAGTGGTAGTTGCCACAGGATCTCAGAGGAAAGGCTTGAAGCGCCCTTCATCAAACAAAGATGATGATTACAAGGCACTTCTGCAAAAAGAGACTGAAAGGGCAGAAGCACAGCTTCGTCTGGCAGAGGAACAACTGACTCTGACCAAACTGCAGCAAACCAAGGCCAGACTTGAGATCCAATCCAATCCGTTGTTGCTTTGAAAAACTGGCTCAAAAGTAAGCTGGATTACGTGATCACGGATCGCAAAAAAAAGGATTACTTTATCCGGATTAAACCTTTTGAAAAACCGGCCCTAGATTACTGAATAAAGAAAGAAGGTTCTCCTAGCCTGACACCGTTTTATTTTAAACATATGGTTTAAGTTATAGTTGTTTATGGCTATTCATTTTTATTTATATTTTATTTGTATTGATTGAAAGGGTATAGATACTTTTTTGTTGAAAAGGTACAGTATGTTTTGGTGTCAGAGGGCAGATAGAGAAAATTGCAAAAACTTAAATACAAGTAATTTAACTTCTTGTTTTCAACTTAGAAGTAGGAATATGTTAACTGCATGTCCTAATGAATGCTGCTTTAAAACTTAAGTTGTGATATGTTTGTGGAGGGTTTTATTGTTGCATAATAGGTCAGTTTACAGAGAATCTAAAAATCGTGAAATTGAGATTTTTGTTAATCAGACAATAATTGTACCATCAAAAATTCACATCATGACATCCCTAATGCTTGTTTATTGTTTTCAGGAATTTAATATTAAATCTGTGGAGTGGTTAAAAAGTGAGCTTTAATTACTTCAACTGTATATCTAAAACAAGTTAATAAATCGGCAGAATCTCTTCAAGCGGCAAACGGATCAGTGTTTTTGGTTGACGTGTAGCCTAAATAATGCAGTTTGAGTTATGTATTAACCAGAATATGCAGAATATACTTGTGTAAAAAATCAATAAATTTATTTGCAGAAACTTTCCAGTTTACTGGCACTCAACAATTATTCGATTAGGTTTGAAGAGTTTGAAACAGTTGAAGCGGTTACCGCAGCTGGACGTGCAATTTACATACAACAATGGGCGAATCCCAAACGAAAGTGGTCATCCCTATGCCCTACTTTGTTGTCCTTAAGCCATTTTGCCACAACTTTGGGGGTAGCATCACAAAGCCCTGACCTCAATCCAAGTGAAAATTTGTGGGCAGAATTGAAAAAGCATGTGCGAGCAAGGAGGCCTACAATCCTGACTCAGTTACACCAGTTCTGACTGGAGGAATTGGCCAAAATTCCAGCAACTTATTGTGAGACGCACGTGGAAGGCTACCCAAATATTTTGACCCAAGTTAAACAATTTAAAGGCAATGCTGCCAAATACTTACAAAGTGTATGTAAACTTTTGACCCACTGGGAATGTGATTAAAGAAATAAAAGCTGAAATATTTCTCTCTACCATTATTCTGACATTTCTCATTCTTAAAATAAAGTAGTGATTCTAACTGACCATTATACAGGGTAAGTTTTCTGCGATTTCATTTCATTCAGAAGAACATTAAGGCTCATCTGAATTTTGCCAAAACACACCTTGATGATCCTCAAACCTTTTGGGAGAATGTTCTGTGGACTGAAACTGTTTGGAAGTCAGGTGTCCTGTTACATCTTGCGTAAATCAAACACAGAATTCCACAAAAAGTACATCACACCTACGGTCAAGCATACTGGTGGTAGTGTGATGTGTGGGGATGCTTTCCTGCTTCAGGGCCGGGGCAACTTGCTATAATTGAGGGGAACTTGAATTCTGTGCCCTACCAGAAAATTCTAAAGGAGAGTGTCCGGTCATCAGTCAGTGAGTTGAAGATCAAGCTCAACTGGATTATGCAGCAAGACAATGATCCACACAAAACATGATACACAAAACATGAAAAGAAATCATGAAAGGGGCAAATACTTTTTCACATCACCGTTAGAATGGCTGATTACTTTCTACAGTGAGAAGGTTTCAGTATGAGTCTTAGATGACCGGCCAGCACAACATATGAAATTGCTGAGTGCTCCTCGGTTTGATTTCTCTGGTTTTGGGGACAAAAAGCTCAGATTTGTTTGTTCCTGCCCTACAGACTTACTTTGTGGACTGCCTTATTGAACAGACTCATCCTGAAATCTGCAAGAGAGACGACGCTGATGTAAGTGTACCAATGTAATTATAAAAACACTTCAATAGCTTGCATATAAATTCAGTTGTGACTGAAATGTAATGCCATGCTCATGGAGCTCATTTGGTTTCACTTTTGATCGGCACATCTGCTATGCAAGGTAATTGCGCATGTTAAAGGTATTGATCTTTTCTTGCAGTTACGGTACACAGACACCTTTACACTGAGCAAGAGGTAAGAAATGTCCTGAATTAATATCACAAGCAAACATGTGTCCTGTATATTTATCTTATATGCACAGATTGTTAGTCATGAGTTTGTGTGTGTGTTCTTTGTGTGTTTTTTAAGAGAGGAGTTGGCATCAAGAGCACTCCTGTTACCATGGTGCTGCCTGACTCACGGGACAAATCTTACCTATTCAATATCATGGACATACCAGGTACATTTTCTCTCTCCCTCTTCCCTATGCTCACAAATGAATTATGTTCACATATTTAAAATAGCTGACATAAATCTCTTTAAAATGTCAGTCATGAAAATACACTAATGCTTGATAATCTACACTGCAATGCTTGAGTGATGTAAGTGCTTTTCCTTAGGTCATGTTATTATCTCTGATGAGGTGACCTCTGCAGTCAGTCTGTCCGATGGCATCGTACTTTTTTTGATGCAGCTGAGGGGGTTAGTTCACATATCTACTTGGTTATCTCAATAGGGACATATCATAGACTTCAGAGTTTTTTTTTTTGTTTTTTCTACAATGCTAATTAATACTGTTAATAAAAATTAACTGTAATTTAATACTTATAATGTTATTTTCCTATATAACTGAGGACATCCACAGATCCTAAGGGAAGGCTAGGTTAAATTCATATTAATCTAGCTCTATATTATGTACACTACTGGTCAAAAGTTTTGAAACACTTGACTGAAAGTCAAAGTCTGAAGTCTTTTGATCTGAAGGTGTATGCTTAAATGTTTTAAATTAGTTTTGTAGACAAAAATATATTTGTACCACCATATTCATTTATTTAATTATAAAACTAAAATAAAAATTGAAATTGATGACTTGGACCAAATAATAAAAGCATCCAATAAGTGCCCAACATAGATGGAAATACCTTCAATACTGTTTAAAAAGCATCCCAGGGTGATACTTCAAGAAGTTGTGTGAGAAAATGTCACGAGTACATGTCTGCAAATTCTAGAACTTTGAAGAAGCTAAAATATAACACAGTTTTGATTTATGTTGGATTTTGTTTAGTTACAACATAATTCCAATAGTTCCATTTATGTATCTCCATAGTTTTGATGACTTTAGTGTGTGTGTGTGTGTGTGTGTGTGTGTGTGTGTGTGTGTGTGTGTGTGTGTGTGTGTGTGTGTGTGTGTGTGATGCTGAACACTGAGTGACTGATCGAACAAGCGGTGCAGGAGAGGTTGGCCATTACTATTTGTATTAATAAAGTGGACCGTCTGATTGTAGAGCTGAAGCTGCCCCCTACTGACGCCTTCAACAAACTGTGCCACATAGTGGACAAGGTCAACGGGTTGCTAAGGCACCACAAGATCCTCAAAAGAACACGTTTTAAAACCACTGACGGTGTTTGTGACTCGCATTTAGTATAAGAGGTAAGAAAAAATGTCCCAAATGGACTGATCCGACAGCTTATATTTGTATTTTAATTACTTGTCTTTAAGATGACAGAGTTCTCATTTTATAGGCTATATGTGGCTTTGTGGATATTATGTTTTGAATGTGAAGTGTTATATTAAGTGTATAAAGCGGAAGGTGTTTTTTGCTATCTTGCAGGTTGTTCAACCTAATTTCCTGGGTTTAATTAGCAGCTTTAGTCTGAGTTTCCAGAGTCTGATTATATCTTTCTCTCTCTGTTTTTCTCATACTGCACAGATGAATCTTTGATTGTGTCTCCTCTGCTGGGAAATGTGTGTTTTGCCTCCTCGCAGCACAGCATCTGCTGTACTCTTGGCTCCTTTGCTAAAATCTATGCAGAAACCTATGGTAAGCTATAAATAAATGAACAAACATGTGTACAACAGTACTTTTCTCAAGGCTCTTGTTTGGAAACCTAATCTTTCTGTCTTTTGAATTCCAGGTGACATTCATTACATGGAGTTTGTTAAGAGACTGTGGGGAGACATGTACTTCAACCCCAAAACGTGAGCACCTCAGCAAACATTTTTAGGGATGGGCATTTTGAGTAATTGTGTAGAGTTCTTCAACATGTAAAACAAAAAAAACAACAAAAAAAAGAGTAATTGATTACTTTAAATTTTGAATGTAAGTTCAACGTTCAACTTTTGAATCTGTTTTTCTTATGAATAAATGAGCATTTTTATGCATATAGATTAAAAAACAAAAAAACAAAAAACGTTTGCACTCAAATATACTGTAGACATACATTTCAAGTCTTATGAAGTGATAAAATCACTTTAAATAATGGTAGAAATGTATTTTTGGGAGAACTAATGGCAAGATATGGTGAAAGAACCTGGTTTAATGTTCCCCATGGCAAGCAAAGGCAAAAAGGAAAATCAAATTGCAATATTCAAGTAGTTTTTAATAGTTGAATATTTAAATCTAAATAAGTACACGATCAATCAATTACACGTGCATATCCCTAATACATTTATTGTTATTTTTTATTATTCTGAAAATTTAGTGCAGTAGTTGAACTGTTCCCTTACTTTTGCATGTTTCCTTTTTTGTTCTTTGATTGTGATTGGTTGGGTTTTGTGTCCATCAGGAGGACATTAACAAAGAAAGCCCCCAACAGCAACTCTCAGCGCAGCTTTTTTGAGTTTGTCCTAGAGCCACTGTATAAGATTATCTCACAGGTGAGACACAAACTCTCATGTAGGGCTTGGCAATTTAGCTGCAAAAATTATGTCTCAATATTTTTAAGCTTTATGATGATATTCAATACTTATCTCGATAATTTTGTATTGGTCTAAAATGGCAGGAAAAGTTTATTTTTTTATTTATTAAACAAGTCTGAAAATGTTTAATGCATAATATAAAAGTAATGATGGAATGTTTTTCACTAAATAAACACAAGGAAGAATGATATTGAATCATTTTCATCAAGATGTACCAACACTGGATACAATTAATAAAAAGCAATATTTACTAGGGTGGGCGATAGGACGACATAATCGGATATCAATGATATCTGACAAATATCCCGATGCAGATTGCAACATTGATTGACAGACGATGATCGGCAAAATAAGGAAATTACAAAACAATGGAGCTTGGAAATTGCCAAATATATTAAATAGTAGCCCATGGAGTTAAATTAGCGCACTCAAAGTGCGGGTAGCCTATATCATGCACATGGCAGGTAATTTTGCTCGTCTTCCTGTCACTAGCTGCGTTTACATGGACACTTTTTGTTTTAATTGGAATTAAATAATTCCGATTGATGTTTCTGAATGTATTGTTTACATGAACGCTACATACAGTGATCAGATTGATATGAGCATTTATATGTAACAATCATCAGATCAGAACTGCTATTGTGATGTGTGTACACTGCACGATTATACAGCATTCCCTCGCTGTTTAATCAAAGATACTTGACTTTGAGCACACAAAATTATTTCAGACTTCTACAAATGAGGATAGGATGTTATGTGTGACTGCATGTAGTTTTAATAAATTAATAATAATCATAACAAAATATATTAAATAATTTTCTTTCAAATATACAGTGAGGAAAATAAGTATTTCAACACCCTGCTATTTTGCAAGTTCTCCCACTTAGAAATCATGGAGGGATCTGAAATTGTCATCGTAGGTTCATGTCCACTCTGAGAGACATAATCTAAAAACAAAAATCCAGAAATCACAATATATGATTTTTCAACTATTTATTTGTATGATACAGCTGCAAATAAGTATTTGAACACCTGAGAAAATCAATGTTAATATTTGGTACAGTAGCCTTTGTTTGCAATTACAGAGGTCAAACGTTTCCTGTAGTTTTTCACCAGGTTTGCACACACTGCAGGAGGGATTTTGGCCCACTCCTCCACACAGATCTTCTCTAGATCAGTCAGGTTTCTGGGCTGTCGCTGAGAAACACGGAGTTTGAGCTCCCTCCAAAGATTCTCTATTGGGTTTAGGTCTGGAGACTGGCTAGGCCACGCCAGAACCTTGATATGCTTCTTACAGAGCCACTCCTTGGTTATCCTGGCTGTGTGCTTCGGGTCATTGTCATGTTGGAAGACCCAGCCTCGACCCATCTTCAATGCTCTAACTGAGGGAAGGAGGTTGTTCCCCAAAATCTCGCAATACATGGCCCCGGTCATCCTCTCCTTAATACAGTGCAGTCGCCCTGTCCCATGTGCAGAAAAACACCCCCAAAGCATGATGCTACCGCCCCCATGCTTCACAGTAGGGATGGTGTTCTTGGGATGGTACTCATCATTCTTCTTCCTCCAAACACGGTTAGTGGAATTATGACCAAAAAGTTCTATTTTGGTCTCATCTGACCACATGAATTTCTCCCATGACTCCTCTGGATCATCCAAATGGTCATTGGCAAACTTAAGACGGGCCTTGACATGTGCTGGTTTCAGCAGGGGAACCTTCCGTGCCATGCATGACTTCAAACCATGACGTCTTGGTGTATTACCAACAGTAACCTTGGAAACGGTGGTCCCAGCTCTTTTCAGGTCATTGACCAGCTCCTCCCGTGTAGTTCTGGGCTGATTTCTCACCTTTCTTAGGATCATTGAGACCCCACGAGGTGAGATCTTGCATGGAGCCCCAGTCCGAGGGAGATTGACAGTCATGTTTAGCTTCTTCCATTTTCTAATGATTGCTCCAACAGTGGACCTTTTTTCACCAAGCTGCTTGGCAATTTCCCCGTAGCCCTTTCCAGCCTTGTGGAGGTGTACAATTTTGTCTCTAGTGTCTTTGGACAGCTCTTTGGTCTTGGCCATGTTAGTAGTTGGATTCTTACTGATTGTATAGGGACAGGTGTCTTTATGCAGCTAACGACCTCAAACAGGTGCATCTAATTTAGGATAATAAATGGAGTGGAGGTGGACATTTTAAAGGCAGACTAACAGGTCTTTGAGGGTCAGAATTCTAGCTGATAGACAGGTGTTCAAATACTTATTTGCAGCTGTATCATACAAATAAATAGTTAAAAAATCATACATTGTGATTTCTGGATTTTTTTTTTTAGATTATGTCTCTCACAGTGGACATGCACCTACGATGACAATTTCAGACCCCTCCATGATTTCCAAGTGGGAGAACTTGCAAAATAGCAGGGTGTTCAAATACTTATTTTCCTCACTGTACCGTCTACTCATTTTCCAACAAGAGTAAACACATCCAGCTTTGAAATATACCACCTTTGAATTTAGCCAAGAGGTCTGTTCTATTTACCTGTTTTATAAGGTATTATGTGACCTCGCTGCCATATACCGTACAGTATGTGACCAAAATTCCACATACCTTCTGTGTGCTGCGCTGTGAGATGCGCCAAAAGTCAGCAAAACATTTGTTTCTATTTATAAAGCTTAATAAAGTGATACTCCTTTTTACATACCAGAGACAAAATCACAAAGTCCACCAGTGATTAAGGGGAAGAGCCTTGATTAAACACTTACATTTATAACACCATGGCTGTGTAAGATGTGTGATGATTGTAACGATAAAAAGCACTATAACGTCACTATACAGTATATATTTAATTGTAGGCTATACAGTGTACAAGGGCTGAAATGATTAGTCAACGTTATCAACAACATCGACAATAAAAAATTGTTGAAAAACCGTTTGTAGATTAGTCGTTTGATCTCACTCAATGTAACATGAGATCACATTAAACTCTAATGATGGCGTGCGAGAACAGCACTGCAGCTCGTACCTGATTGAGGAGAGGAAGAATTACACAACTCACAGTCTAGATGTAATCTAAACTTTCCAAACTGCTTCAGGTGATGTAGATCGCAAAGTATGAGGGAATTATAATGCAAAAATATAAAATAAGTAAATATAGAAGCATGCTCGTAGTGGAATAAGTGGAGCTGCCGCTCCGCAGAAGCAAAACTTGCATGACAAGCATCTTTAAAGGAAACACCCCGGTATATATAATTGCTTTAAATAGCTTTATTAAAGTTAAAATAATATGGAAGCAGATCATGTAATTAACTACAAACTCTGAAACTGGTACATCTTTGTGCAGTCAGCTCTTCTTTTGAGCTGTCCCGATTGTCTGCAAATGTCCCGATATAAGGGGAAGAGATTGAAACTGCACCCAGCTGATGCAAACTCGGTCTCGGGGATGCTCTTCTCTCGAGCGCGCACTTGCTGCAGCTAGATTATAACATAATGGCTCGCGACTTGTTGAATCATTATAAACTCAGCAAAAAAAGAAATGTCCCTTTTTCAGAACACTGTATTTTAAAGATAATTTTGTTAAAATCCAAATAACTTTACAGATCTTTATTGTAAAGGGTTTAAGGAATGTTTTCCATGCTTGTTCAATGAACCATAAACAATTAATGAACATGCACATGTGGAACGGTCATTAAGACACCAACAGCTTACAGAAGGTAGGCAATTAAGGTGACAGTTATTACAGTCACAGACATTAAAGAGACCTTTCTACTGACTCTGAAAAACACCAAAAGATAGATTCCCAGGGTCCCTGCTCATCTGCGTGAACATGCCTTAGGCATGCCGCATGGAGGCATGAGGACTGCAGATGTGGCCAGGGCAATAATTACAATGTCCGTACCGTGAGACGCCTAAGACAGTGCTACAGGGAGGACAGATGATCCTCCTCACAGTGGCAGACCACGTGTAACAATACCTGCACAGGATCGGTATATCCGAATATAACACCTGTGGGACAGGTACAGGATGGCAACAACAACTGCCCGAGTTACACCAGGAACGCACAATCCCTCCATCAGTGCTCAGACTGTCCGCAATAGTCTGAGAGAGGCTGGACTGAGGGCTTGTAGGCCTGTTGTAAGGCAGGTCCTTACCAGACATCACTAGCAACAACATCTCCAGACAGGACTAGCAAAAAGTGCACTTCACTGACAGGTCACGGTTTTGTCTCACCAGGGGTGATGGTCGGACTCGCTTTTGTCGTCGAAGGAATGAGCGTTACACCGAAGCCTGAACTCTGGAGTGGGATTGATTTGGAGGTGGAGGTCCATCATGGTCTGGAGCGGTGTGTCACAACATAACCAACAAACTAATCATTCCACTTGTTGCTCTGGAAGTGGTGAAAATAAGTGATTGATGAACTGGGAAATGGCTCAAATGGCAACTTTTTACCTAAATACATCCTTAGTATGATGTAATAAAAAAGAAACACTTTGCCATATCAAAACATTAAAAAAATTTTAGCAAAAGTTTCTGGGCTGCATTTCCCAAAAACATTGCAAGCTTAAAAAGTCTCTTCGATCAACTTAAGCTTGCGATACTTTTGGGAAACGCAGCCCTGATCATAAGTGCAAAGTTACTACCACCACGCATTTAATTGGGAAAAAATAAACTTCATTTTTCAAAATTCATTTTTCTGAGAAGTGGTAAATCTGGAAATGTTAAGATAAAGCATTTAGTGTAAATGAAGTGGCACTAGCCTGTGTGTATTCTGCAAAAGCAGTGGGATGTCAGAAGGTGTTTAATGTTGCTGGTGAAATCTTTGTAGACATTCACAGCAGATTGATTTTTCCGGTCTCATGAGGCAAATCCCAAACTAAGTCCAAATCTTGTTACATGAATTGTGTTTTTTAAAAAGATTCTCACTCTCCATTTTTTTATTTAATCCATATTATCCATTAGGAGACACAATGCCAAATTAACACGCTGGGATTCAGACGTGTGTGTTTGAAGCATGGGCATTGAAAATTAACTCGACAAGACAATATGTATTCATTGCATGAAATCGCAGCCTTTTGCGGTTTAATAGCATATTACGATGCTGAGATGTTGATGAATTTTGCAGCCCCGAAGGATCATGAAATTTGATGAATCATGCGCTTTTAGGATACATAGTGGCTATATAAAAAGCACACTTCAGTCATCGTGATATACACGATATTGCTTCATTTTATATTGGCAGCAAAATCATTGCAATAATATCATGAAAATCACCCAAACCCTAATCCCATGTCAGATTTATACATCTTTTTTGCACATAGGCATTCAAACACATAAATGTCCAGATTGTGTTTAATTGTTGTGTATCCGTAGGTTGGGGGTCCATCTCTGCCACGTGTCTTAGATTAGCTCGGTGTTCATCTGACCAAAGAGGAGTTAAAGCTCAACATCAGGCCTCTGCTGCGCCTCATCTGTAACAGCTTCTTTGGGGAGTTTACAGGTGTGTGTTCACCAGAAACAATGTGATAATGTTTTGTAGTGTAATTGGAGTCTTTGTGGTGTCATGTGCTGCATTGCTATAAACCAGGCATGGTGTATGTACAGTGTAGTAATGTCTGCTGTTTCAACAGGCTTTGGTGGATATGTGTGTGCAACACATATCATCTCCTCAGGAGGGCTCCAAAGCCAAGATTGAGCACGGCTACACAGGAGGACTGGACTCAGACCTCGGAGAGACAATGGCTGAGTGTGACCCTGATGTAAGATTGTATTTTATAGAGCATGATATCAGTGTAGAAACATTACACTTAAAAAAATCATATTGTTAATCAGTATCTTTTACTTGTTTTCCAGTAAAAAAGTAAAATATCCAAACAAATTTAATCTAAAATTATCTGAGAATGCAAAATTATCTGATATATAAAAACTTGTTTTTTGAATGTATCTTGAATACAAGGATATGTTGTCTTGCCAAATAATAGCCAAATGTTTCTCACTCTTTCAGGGTCCATTGATGTGTCACACCACTAAGATGTACAGCACAGATGACGGTTTACAGTTCCACGCGTTCGGACGAGTTCTGAGCGGGACCCTGCAGGTGGGCCATCCTGTTAAGGTTCTGGGAGGGAACTACACCCTGGAGGATGAGGAGGACTCACAGATCTGCACTGTCAGATGCCTGTGGATCTCTGTTGCCAGGTCACCTTCACAAACACAGTCTGATTGGTCATTCAACTGTGATTTTTGTTTCCGTTACCCTGTTGAGTTTATAAATGCAGATGTGTTATGTTCATGGGGTTATTTGTTAATGTTAGATATCAGATTGAGTTGAATCGGGTTCCTGATGGCAACTGGGTGCTAATCGAGGCATGTGACCCGCCTATCGTTAAAACTGCCACAATCACAGAACCCTGTGGAAATGAAGAGGTGAGACAGAGAGAGCTATTGGTTAATAATGTGTTACTGTATTAACAGAAATTTTAAATAATATGCAGTTTGTGTGAGTAGGCTCAGATCTTTAGGCCATTGAAGTTTAACACTGCATCAGTGATAAAGATCGCTGTGGAGCCGGTCCCTCTGAACTGCCCAACATGATGGACAGTCTTAGAAAAGTCAACAAAAGTTATCCTTCACTTACAACAAAGGTAATGCACTCTAGCACAACACCGCTCTATCTACATGGAACAATATTCCTACTTCCGTCATATCTTAATCCTTAGGGCCAAATCAGTCCATCTGGACTTTTTAAATTTATTTACCCTTCTGTGCAGTTCCGGGTCATTTTGTACCAGTTTAAACTTAACTAGAGCTGCACAATAGGGAGGAAAAATGCAATATGCAGTAAGTTGTTGGAAAATGCGACATGTGAAATGATAACACTATGATGACATCATCGGAGTGCACAGAACACCAGAAACCCCACTGCCCAAATAAATGTTTCCACCACAGTTTTTCCAAATTTAATATAGACCGTATATAATATAGAGTTTTTATCATTAGCTATGTAGCAAATATTAAAATTAATCTTCAATTGTTTGAATTTTTCTGTAAAACGTATATGATTGTAAAGTTAATTTCACCATATTGTGGATTATCCTAAAATAATCTGTGTTGTAAATTATTACATTTTTACTCTGTAATTAATGTTCGTATTCATTTAAAAATTAGTTCATTCAATGTTGGACTTTTATTTGAAAATGTATGTCCAGAAGCGCTTGCCATATATTCTCCTTGTGCTTTGGTTTAACGTGCTTGTTATCAGTCTGTGCTGAATTTGAGAATGAGAGGAATGATTTCACAGGACAATCCATTAATTTAAACCCATCCTTTGATATACAGTGGGTACGGAAAGTATTCAGACCCCCTTAAATTTTTCACTCTTTGTTATATTGCAGCCATTTGCTAAAATCATTTAAGTTCATTTTTTTCCTCATTATTGTACACACAGCACCCCATATTGACAGAAAAACACAGAATTGTTGACATTTTTGCACATTTATTAAAAAAGAAAAACTGAAATATCACATGGTCCTAAGTATTCAGACCCTTTGCTGTGACACTCATATATTTAACTCAGGTGCTGTCCATTTCTTCTGATCATCCTAGAGATGGTTCTACACCTTCAATTGAGTCCAGCTGTGTTTGATTATACTGATTGGACTTGATTAGGAAAGCCACACACCTGTCTATATAAGACCTTACAGCTCACAGTGCATGTCAGAGCATATGAGAATCATGAGGTCAAAGGAACTGCCTGAAGAGCTCAGAGACAGAATTGTGGCAAGGCACAGATCTGGCCAAGGTTACAAAAAAATTTCTGCTGCCCTTAAGGTTCATAAGAGCACAGTGGCCTCCATAATCCTTAAATGGAAGACGTTTGGGACGACCAGAACCCTTTCTAGAGCTGGCCATCCGGCCAAACTGAGCTATCGGGGGAGAAGAGCCCAAAGATCACTGTGGCTGAGCTCCAGTCGGGGCTTTATGGCAGAGTGGCCCGACGGAAGCCTCTCCTCAGTACAAGACACATGAAAGCCCGCATGGAGTTTGCTAAAAAACACCTGAAGGACTCCAAGATGGTGATAAATAAGATTCTCTGATCTGATGAGTCCAAGATAGAACTTTTTGGCCTTAATTCTAAGCGGTATGTGTGGAGAAAACCAGGCACTGCTCATCACCTGTCCAATACAGTCTCAACAGTGAAGCATGGTGGTGGCAGCATCATGCTGTGGGGGTGTTTTTCAGCTGCAGGGACAGGACGACTGGTTGCAATCGAGGGAAAGATGAATGCGGCCAAGTACAGGGATATCCTGGACGAAAACCTTCTCCAGAGTGCTCCTGACAGAACTGGAGAGGATCTGCAAGGAGGAATGGCAGAGGATACCCAAATCCAGATGTGAAAAACTTGTTGCATCTTTCCCAAAAAGACTCATGGCTGTATTAGATCAAAAGGGTGCTTCTACTAAATACTGAACAAAGGGTCTGAATACTTAGGACCATGTGATTTTTCAGTTTTTCTTTTTTAATAAATGTGCAAAAATGTCAACAATTCTGTGTTTTTCTGTCAATATGGGGTGCTGTGTGTACAATAATGAGGAAAAAAATGTAACTTAAATGATTTTAGCAAATGGCTGCAATATAACAAAGAGTGAAAAATTTAAGGGGGTCTGAATACTTTCCGTACCCACTGTATACACACAGATCCACAGCAGCCAGTAAACAAGCCAAGTTTGAGTTTGTATATTGGCCTCTGGTCTCATTAACTGCACACATCGCAGATTGAAAGCACATTATATTGCTGGTTACAGCTACATCTTTACAAATCCATCATTTGAGACTGCGCCTGTGCACACTGCACGTCCACACACTAAGTGACAATCAAACGCCCATTCTATTCTCTGCTATCTGCGTCACCTTGAAGGTTACTGTATTGATGTCATTCCGTTATCGCAAGCCCTTGCATTTGCATACATTTGCGATATTTCGATAAATTCCATGTATCATGCTGCCATACTTTTAACACAGACTTTCGGCAACTTTAAAATTGTCATCATGATGTTCCAACCTTGTATGACTGACTTTCTTCCATGAAACACGAAAGGAGATGCCAGACAGTATGTCCAGTCTCCGACACAATTCACTTTCAAGTTTGACTATGTAGTTCAATAAAAGTTGACAGAATTGTCATTTTTGGGTGGATTATCCCTTTAATATAAACTTGATATTATCCACAGTTATGATTTCAATATGACAATATAAATTGCTTTCAATCTTACCATGTCTTTCACACATGCTTGTTCATGGACAGCAAATTTTGACTATTCAGAAATGATTTATCTGTGGGGTCAATTTAATCCAGTAACATCCATGTTGGGTCTTCAATCATTACTGCACAGTTGGGTTAAACTGTGTTTTATTTTGTGTGTGTTTAGGTAGAGGAATCAGGAGAACATATGATTCTTGGCACAGGTGAGCTGTACCTGGACTGTGTGATGCACGACCTGCGGAAAATGTACTCCGATATTGACATCTAGGTGCGTTCTTGCTCTCTCACACATGTTCTGCTTCACTTTGGTCTTATCTTGACTTGTCTTAATCTTTTCCAAATTTTTTGTTTAATGATAAATTCAGACTTTTATTGTAGGTAGAGACTGTTGTGGACAAGTTTTTTTTCGGAAACACCCAATAAAAAGTGAGGTAAATGTCATAACTCTAGTTTTGTGATGAATGTATTTCTTGAAATCTGACTTGTAAAAGTTTTGACAGCATAGCAAATTTTGCCATCAGCATTTGGACATTTTTGTCTGGTTTGTAATTGCATTTGTGTGTGTGTGATTGGCAGGAATAAGATCACTATGATTGCTGAGCCATTGGAGAAGGGTCTGGCTGAAAACATTGAGAATGAGGTGGTGCAAATCACACAGAACGGGTAGAAAGGCTGGTCTGAACATTGCTTTTACTATATAGAAACATAACCCTACATGTGAGAATTTATGAGAAGTGCTTTTTGGCTATCAAGCTTTAAATTCTATAGGCAAATCAACACTTGAATGGTCATATTTCCTTGGCCTCTTTTCCACCGCTATGTGTGTGTTTGTATTGCTCTGATGTGAAGCCATTAGAGGTTGATAAGACACAACTAACAAAGAACTTCACAAGATATTTCACTTACAATCTATCAACCAGCTTAATTATTTTTCTCTCTGTGTCTCCTTTGCTCTCGCTGTAGAAAAAAGTTGGGAGAGTTTTTCCAGACAAAGTATGACTGGGATTTGCTGGCAGCTCGTTTCATTTGAGCTTTTGGACCCGATACGACTGGGCCCAACATCTTGGTAGACAACACTTTGCCCTCTGAGGTAATAAACATGTCAGCTTCTTGATACTGCTGACAATATTTTTTTCTAATTATGTTCTGCAATTTAAATGTGATCATATTGCAAATGCATTAAAGGAATATTCCAGGTTAACTGTGATCTACACCAATTGCCCCATAGACTTCCATTGTTTACATTATAATCTCATCAGTGACTGTCAATGCATTTTTTGTTAGTTTGTTTGTTTTTACAAACTGTGGAAAAGTCCAAATGTTTATCTTTGTTAATAGACAGCATGCAACATAAGCTGTCCATAGAGCTCAATGTGAATTTAACCCAGAATATTCCATTTAAATTTAGAATTGAAATATCGCCTCTGACTATTGAAAAGATAGGAAAACCATAAAAGCTTGTGATTGTAGATATACAGCTGTTACATAGTAATTGTATTCCCTGTGTGGATTAAATGTATGTTCATGTCAGTACAAATTAAACAGTGTATAGTTGTATTGCCATGTGTTATGCCAGGAAATCAGAGGTGTGAAAAATATTGACTTGCATGTGACATGCTTCGTGTTTGTGAGAGGTCATGCACTTGTCAGTTGAACTTAACTTTTGGTGTGTGTGTGTGTGTGTGTGTGTGTGTGTGTGTGTGTGTGTGTGTGTGTGTGTGTGTGTAGGTAGAAAAAGATCTTTTCAGCTCAGTGAAGGGCAGTATTTTACAGGGCTTCCAGTGGGGTACACGAGAGGGTCCTTTATGTGATGAGTGTAAATTTAAAAAACTCCAAAAAACTTTTGTTTCTGCATTAGTATTCTACACATCTGAGATAGATTTGTAATGCACTGTGATAGTTAAGGTGGAACTGTCTATAAATGCACTATATGATTGTACGGTCAAGGAAAGATTTATATACACACAAATGCATATATATGTGGAGCAGAGGGGGGCGGGGACGGGGCCGGGCTGGAATGTCGCACACCCGGTCCCCAATCGGCCTGATGGGGCGCGCGAGGGATAAAGGCGGCCGGTGACGACAGTTCGAGAGAGAGAGTATTACGGGCATGTCCATCATGTGTGTGTTTATGTTTGTGCTTTTTGTTTTGCGTTTAATTAAACATTATTTATATTGACAAGCCGGTTCTTGCCTCCTCCTTGCCCATCTGAATCCCCTTACAATATATTAGTAAATACTGTAGAAAGTTTGAAGTGACAGTTCTTAGAGTCTCTACGAACAATAATGTTTCATTCGACGGTTTGAAAACCCTTAAAAGAATACATCACCCAAAACGGCAGAACACAAAGATTTTTTGAATATCTCAGCTCTATAGGTCTATACAATGCAAATGATAGATCGCCAATATTTTGAAGCTCCAAAAAGCATTTAAAGGCTGCATAAAGTTGATCTATAAGATTTCAGTTTAATGTATGTCTTTTAAATCGATCTTATCAGTTTTGGGTGAGAACAGACCAAAATGTAACTCAAGCTTGATTATACTTCCTATAGCCCCATGTAGCACTCTGCACATGCATCAAGCACTAGGAAGTGCAATTGAGCTTGAAATCATGATCGTGCCTAGAGTTACATTTTGGTCTATTCTCACCCTAAACTGAATAAATCACTTCAGAAGATATGGATTAAAAGACTGGAGTCATATGGATTACTTTTATGCTGCCATTATGTGCTTTTTGGAGTTTTAAGGTTTTGGTCATCATTCACTCGCATTGTTTGGACCTTCAGAGCTGAGATATTCTTCTAAAAATCTTCTCGATATTGGGGAGTATCAGAAAGTAAGTGTCGGTATTTGTAATTTTTTAAAAAAAATGATATCGGAACATCCCTATTGTTTGAAAACAGCTTTCCAAATATACACCCCCATCTGCTGTTTATATAACAAAAAGGTAGTCCCGCCCCAATTTATGCCATGGTTTGAGTCCGTGTTGCTGTGTCGGATTGGATGGGTCATTCAAAACAAACAGAGGGAGTTCTCTAGCACCACAGTTTTCGAGATTATCAGGGCTCCCACACATCCTGGAAATCCTGGAATTTTGCAATGCAGTTTTCCAGTCATGGAAAAGACATGAAAATTAAAAAAAAAAAACCTAAATGTCCTGGAAAATATTAATATAACTATTTGACTGTGTCACTAGCAAGGTTAACTGCTGGCGTGTGAAGACCATGATTTAGGCCGCATATAGGGTCTATACTTTTATATTTGAACTTGTCAATAAATGAAAGGACACTACACCATCGGTTTAGTTTACCATCTTTTTTTGCCGTTATACTTCATATATAATTTCAGTGAGTCAGTGCACAGGCTTAGTTATCTGGTTTAAAGAAAACAATATTAAAATCAGTTAAAAAGACTAAAGTGTTATTAAAACCTGATTAACACACTTTAATTTATATTGACTAAAATAACTATAGGAAAGGCTCTAAATCTGTTATATCATGATTTAAAATGTTTGGTACCTGCTATGGTTGTTTCATAATGTTCGGATGGACTGGTCCATCAGTAAAGAGTTTCAAACAGGAAATGGAACTGTTTTATAGGAATTTGTAAGGGTAGATGAACTGTGAATTTCTGGAGGGAACATTGGGGAAGTTGATCTTGAGTAAATGTTATTTAATCTGATTTTAATAATTTATATAATGTTGTTTCCAGGACATGTGTTTTCAGTGTTTGTGTAATATTGTGTTTGTTAATTCCCCCTTCTGTATGTGTATGGTGCTGGCCACAAAATTTTAATTAAATTTGTGTCTTGTCTTGTGAGTGTTATTTAAGTGTCTAGTCCTGTTTAGGTTTTGCTTTGTGAGAGAGTAAGAGGCTAGCGCAACAGTGTTATTTGACATAATTTTTGTTCTCTTCACAAGTTATATGATGTGAACTGAACTGCATTTTGCTGATATTTATTTATTTTATTTTTTTTGCCTTTTTCTCACCAGTGGTGATGTTTGAGATCACGTTTTTACTTGCCTAAGCAAGTTCTAATAAAAGACTGTCAATATACACCGTCACTTTGCCCCTTGTTTTGTGGCTACTGACTTTTTGTTGTTTTTTGCTGATGTTGCTTAAAGGGTTTGTTCACCCAAAAATGTAAATTATCCCATAATCTACCTGTTCGTCACTTCTCACCTGAGTTTGCGCTATGCCTACGTCATACGCCGGAACTCTACTCTATCGTGAATGCACAGACGGCCGTTACCGTAAGCCAGCGATTATAGTTTATAAAGTTATAAATATGGATGTTTTTCTTACAAAAACTCATCTCTTCCCTTCAGAAGGCCTTTATTAACCCCCTGGAGCCATATGTATTACTTTTTTGATGGATGGATGTGCTTTTTTGGGCTTCAAAATCTAAGGTACCCTATACTCCCATTATAAAGTTTGGAAGAGACAGGATATTTTTTAATATAACTCCGATTGTGTTTGGCTGAAAGAAGAACGTCATATACACCTAGGATGGCTTGAGGAAGAGTAAATTATGGGATCATTTTCATTTTTGGGTGAACTAACCCTTTAAGGCAGATCCATCACAACTGGTGGCAGCGGTGGGATGTCACTAGGGGGCAGTAGTGAGTGGTAGTTTTTTTTTTTCGCTTTGAGCTTTTTGACCTTTTTTCTGGCCTTACTGCAGTCTTTTTTTTTTTTTTCAATGATTGAGCCAAAGAAAGTTCAGACTAGGCAAACTAAGAAAGCCACAGGAGGAGAGGGGGGAGGGTGTTACTGAGATGGAATTGGGAAACCTTCCTCAGGATGCTTGTCTCCAGGTGCTCAGGAACATGTTCCGGATACATGACCGCACCACTCCTGTACCTAGTCCAGGGCTTGGCAGCATTAGCCATGATGACTCTGTGTCTCATCCTTCCAGACAAGAAACTCAAGTGTTCCAACAGATTCCTAGTAACACAACCAGTGGCATCGCTAGTTCCCCAGCAGTACGACTACCCTGGGCTAGGAAAGCTGGCAGTACAAAAGGAGCCTCCCCTGCAACAACTATCTGAGTTAGATGACTTAGATCAATAACTTACAGCATTTGAAAGAATAACTGTGGCATGTCGGTGGTCGACATCTGACTGGGCTGTTTGATTAGTGCCCCTACTGACTGGCAAAGCTTGGAGTTTCTACATATGGCCATCGCTGAATCACTCGACTACGAGAAGGGCAAAGTGGCCATTTTGATTAAATATGACGTCAACTCTGAAAGCTATCGCCTGCAGTTCGGCCTTCAGATGTAGGGAGGGATGAAACCCCAAAGATGTTATATGTAAGACTGATAGAATTGTATCACAAATGGGTTCAGCCCCACAATCAAACCAAGGAAAAAATTGGGGAAGTGATTGTTCTGGAACAATTTCTGCATATGCTAGCCCCTGATCTTCAGATATGGATCAAGAACGTGACCCGAAAACTGCTGCTGTGGCTTTGGCAAATGTTTTTATGTCAGCTTGATGAAAGAAGCCAGTATGAACTTAAAGCCAGTGGCGAGGGTCCAAAGAATCAAAGAGTCAAGCCAAGAGGTCTTCAACCTGGACCAAGACCACAAGTGAGGGGATGACTGTTGGTGATCAGGGTGGTCCTGTCAGTCATAGCCCTAACCAGAAGTTTAATACTAGGAAGGGTGTTGTGTGCTATCAGTGTGGACAGGAAGGGCATACTAACCAAAGTGTCCCAACAATCCCTCCACAAATGCTAATTTGTGTTGTGTGCCATGACTGGTTCATACTGAGCAGAGAAAGGACGTTCCTTTACATTATACAACTGTAGTCTTTAATGGTCAGGAATTAAGAGCCTTAGTTGATACAGGCAGTATTCAGTCAATGGTTCATACAGAGTTAGTTCCAGAAAGTCTCGGAAATCCTGTTATTAAGGTGCCCATCCGTTGCATTCATGGAGACGAGAAATGTTATCCTAAAGCTGATGTCCATGTGGAAGTGCAGAGGCAGGTTTATTTGCTGAAAGTTGGTCTGGTCGACGATCTTTCTTACTATGCTTTTAGGCCAAGACTTACCAGTGTTGTTTGATATGTTGCCTGGTAGTCATGAATGCTATGTGGCTGAAACGCAGCCTATGGCTAGGAAGAGAGAGGATGATACCCAGTATCTCAGTGCATTGCGTTTATTTGATTCAGATCTAGATTATCAACCAGACAAAGCCCGCAAAACTAAGAGGCAAAAGAGACTGGGTGCAGGGTTGTCAAACAAAACTTTAGTCATATCTATAAATCCTGATCCTAAACCTAAGTGACCTAGGACGGCATATAAATAATCCCATTCTAAATTGTCAATAGCTTTCATCAAATCGAGAGAGTACTGCACATGGAGAGGTTAATTGACCCACTGAATAAACAATATGATAGAGCCTGCGAAGATTGTCAGAGGCAGAGCGAGATTTAATAAAACCCTCTTGGTTGGGTGAACCACTTTAGTCATAAACCCCTCCAAATAATGAAAAGCACCTTGGCATGTAACTAAACATCCGTCCCAATCAGTGAAAGAGGCCGGTAACTAGAGCAAGAAGTCAGGTCTTTGTCTTTCTTTAAAAGGAGAGAAATAATAGCTATACCACCGTTCAAAAGATTGGGGTCTCTTGCCTGAAATGTTTCTCGTGAAATTAAAAACGTTTTGATCTGAAGGCATATGCTTAAATATTTGAAATTAGTTTTGTAGACAAAAATATAATTGTGCCACCATATTTATTTATTTCAATATAAAACTAAAATGTTATAAAAAAATATATATTTTAAATGGATGACTTGGACCGAATAATTAAGAAAAGCAGCCACTAAGTGCCCAGCAGATAGATGGGAATACTGTTTAAAAAACATCTCAGAAGATTCCTCAAGAAGTTGGTTGAGAAAATACCAAGAGTACATTTCTGCGAAATCTATGCAAAGTTTGGCCACGTTGAAGATGCTGAAATATAACATAGTTTGATTTCTTTGGGATTTTTTTGTCACAACATAATTCCTATATTTCCATTTGTATTATTACATAGTTGTGATGACTGCTATTATTCTAAAATGTGAGCAAAAAAATGAAATAAAGAATGAGTAAGTGATCCTAAACTTTTGAATGGTAGTGTATAATAGTCGACGAATGAAAAGATCCTTGAGCGACTGAGTGGTTTATCATGTCTATAATAAAAGGACATAACTCAGCCAAAAAGTTAAATAAAATTCCACAGGTATAGCATCCAAACCTGGAGATTTACCCTTGTTCATACCCTTGATACAGACTCTAATGCTCGCAGAGAAATCGGTTCGGCCAGCTGTTCAGATTCTAAATTTGACAACGGGTAAATCAAGAGTGGACAAAAAAGACGCAAAAGAATCGGGCTCACTGGCAAAGATAGAGCTATAAAGTTTGAAATAAAAAAAACAAAAAGCATTAACGTCCTTTGGATCCTTAAGAATGCCACCAGATCAGGATTTCACAGGAGATATATTGGCAAACTTTTTACTATTACATAATCTCAAAGCTAAAAGATGACTGGTTCTACTCCCATGAAAATAATAATTCTGTCAAGATCTTTGAATGAGAAACACTGCCCTATGTCTAAGTAATGTATTAAGCTCATTCTTAACAACAGCAATTCTGCTGATTGTGTCAGAGAAAGAGCATTGATTGGATTGCTCTAAAGTTAGAAGTTGTGATTCAAGCTCCACAATTTTTTTTGTGTCTGGCTTTTTGGAGGAAGGAGACATACGAAATGTAGTTCTTCCTTATAAAACCTTTAATCGTGTCTCAAAGTATATGCGGATCATCCACTGAGACCCGGTTAATGTCAAGACATTTGCAGAGTTTATTTCTAAACTGACTACATAGGTTTTCGAGGTTTAGAGATTAGAGACATTCTAATGAAATTGCCACTGTGGACGGATCAAGATAAAGAATAAATATCGGTGATGTGAGCAGCTGAAAATAGGGTAGAACAATCAAAAATATAATTGATTTGCGAATAGGATATATGTCTAGCAGAAAAAAATTTATTTGACCTTGCAGAAGGATTAAGCAAAAGCCACAAGTCTATCAACGAGGAATAGGTTATACACTGTCGAAGTTTATCCGAGCAAAGAGCCTGAGAGTGAGATTTGTTCGCTCCAGATCTGTCCAAACTGTTGGACATTACAGTATTCATGCACCCATCACAATTTCAAAATCTTAAAAATTCGAGAGGTAAACAGAGTAAGGTGGAAAAAAGTTGTATCTGTAATACAGGGAGCATAAACTGAAAGACAATCTTCCTATTCTCCACCACCAATTTATATGCATTATTCTACCATCCAGATCGCAGCCTTTATCTAAAATGGAAATATTTAATTTCCTCCGTACCAAAATCAAAATGCCTTTTAGTTTTATTACATGCAGCCGAATGAGATACCACCCCATAAAACTTAATATTGCATCTGTGCACATCCTCCTCCAAATGGGATTCCTAAACAAGAGCTATATCGCTCTTCCTTAGTAATAAGTCCAAAAATGCTGTCTGCTTGTGGAGGCCATTTAGACCATTAATATTACAACTCCTTATATTCAGATCAGCCATAAGTATCCAATATGAAAGGTGCTTGAAAAAAATAAATAAAAAAATAGCTGACAGCAATGACGGGCCCAAGCACACCCGGTGGCTTTTGGGAAAAAATGCAAAGTGAACACATGTATTTGTCATTATACTAAACAATTTTGAAGCAATTTGTGTAAATATTAGAGGACTATTTTAAAGTCTGCTTTAAGAGCCATACTTCCTGCCACCATGGTGGTGTTGCTATGACCGTGACCCAAAATAGTCAAATCTATGTCTTTAGCCCCAAGAATATACATACATCTCAATGTTGATCTAAATCACACATTGCACACTGAAGATATATAACACTTCCTGTTTCCCCATTTTTCTCCATTAATTTAATGCCTCACCATGGCAACATTGTTCGATATATCAAAATTTGTTCTCAATTTAGCATCTTCAATGTCTTGATATAATGCTGTCTAAATGTGGTGACAGTCTCATGAATCACTTAGGAGTAGTATTTAAAATTTCAGAGCTTGCGTTTTTCAGAAAATCCAAAATGGCGACTTCCTGTTGGGTGGAGCTAACACACCCATTTTAAAGGTGGCGCTACAGACCAACCACCCCCTGCACTTCCCCAAACCCCACAAAGGAACATGTCAGTCATATTCCCAGGAACTAAAGTGGACCAATGAAGGAACAAACTTCACAACACCACCCACCCCTATCAAAATCTGTGGCGTCGACATTGACATGTAGAACGTTGAAGAGCTGGCACTTGCCACATTATGATACTTAATAATTAACAAAATAATATAAAACGAAATAATAATTAACTATATATGGTCACCAGAGCAACATAATCAGAAACAAGAAAAACATGGAAGATAAATTCTTAGTATTTGGAGTATGAGAGACCAACATGGTGAAATTGCATGAAAAAACTATCATCACCTAAACATCCAGGCCATCCTTATAATAATAAATGAACAGTATGCGTTTGGTCACGATCCTCATTTAGGTTGTGATCCTCCTTTAAATTGTAAAGACAGCATCTGCTCAGTTGGTATTAGCAGGAGATTGGGGTCTGAATGATAGGTTGAGAAACTGTCTTGCTTCTGGTGAATACAGCAACTTAGATGGCAGACATATTCTTAGTATTTGGAGTATGAGAGAACAACATAGGTGAAATAACATAAAAAAAACTAATGTCACATAAACATCCAGGCCATACTCATAATAATAAATTAAATTTTTACATTTAAATGTATGCATTTAGCAAACGCTTTTATCCAAAGCGACTTACATTGCATTTATTACAGGGACAATCCCCCCGGAGCAACCTGGAGTTAAGTGACTTGCTCAAGGACACAATGGTGGTGGCTGTGGGGATCGAACCAACGACCTTCTGATTAACAGTTGTGTGCATTACATTTACATTTACATTTATGCATTTGGCAGACGCTTTTATCCAAAGCGACTTACAGTGCACTTATTACAGGGACAATCCCCCCGGAGCAACCTGGAGTTAAGGGCCTTGCTCAAGGGCCCAACAGTGGCATCTTGGTGGTGCTGGGGCTTGAACCCCCGACCTTCTGGTCAGTAACCCTGAGCCTCAACCACTGAGCCACCACTGCCCCCATCATTAGCCTACTACGCCACCACCACTCCTAACAACATCCATTTGGTCATGATCCTCCTTTAGGTCGTGATCCCCCTTTATATTGCAAAGACAGCATACACTCAGTTGGTATTAGCTGGAGATTGGGGTCTGAATGATAGGTTGAGAAACTGTCTAGCCTCTTCTGGTGAATACAGCAACTTGGATCCACTGTGATTTGTTTTGCGCTGAAAAGTTGCGCTGTCGCTCGTTTTCATGGGGGCATGTTGTCTAGCTGCCCGTAGAATGAAATACTTGTCAGTATAGTGCAGAAGTTTGAAGAGAAAGATTTACGGTTTATCATGGTCAGACTAAGCTTTCTTCAATTTCCCGCAATCGCTCCACGTCTTTCTGGCCCCTTCCAGCCGTAGACTGCTGTTCCTCCTGCAGACCTGTAAATCCACTACCTGTTGTTTAAGCATATCCAATTGTCTATCATCTACCCATTAGAGGGTCGAGTTTAGAGCATAACGATTGAATAACGGACATGTGAAAGGCAAATTGTGAAATGTGAAAGGTAGCATGTTGATTCAGCCTTAATTCCTCAAGATTTAAGAATTTCAAGAATTTTCAATAATTTAATGAACGGAGCCAGCTTATAACCGTGGTTACCACATGTAGTATGCAGAAAACATGGAATCTAGTCATAAAAATTGCATTAGCAATAAACCGCAGAATGTCATGGAGTATGACATTGTATTTGGACAAAAATGAATGTTTGAATGCACAATTAATCAAATTAAAATGGTGATATGTCCTAGTGTGATTTGATTGAATAAATAAATAATCTGCAAGTGATGCGCTTCAAAAGAATGTTTAAAGCCGACTGCTCATACACTGAAAACACCTCATCATGATTATCACGCACACACGCTTGTGTGTGTGTGTGTGTGTGTGTGTGTGTGTGTGCATGTATTTATCACTTTGTGGGGACCAAATGTCCCCATAAGGATAGTAAAACCCGAAATTTTTGACCTTGTGGGGACATTTTGTTGGTCCCCATGAGGAAAACAGCTTATAAATCATACTAAATTATGTTTTTTGAAAAGGTAAAAATGCAGAAAGTTTTCTGTGAGGGTTAGGTTTAGGGGTTGGGTTAGGTTTAGGGGATAGAATATAAAGTTTGTACAGTATAAAAACCATTATGTCTATGGAAAGTCCCCATAAAACATGGAAACACAACATGTATGTGCGTGCGTGCGTGCGTGTGCGTGCGTGTGTGTGTGAGATAAGAGACAGAGAGCACTCTGAAGTGCACAGCTCATACAGACTATGTATTTATTTAATTAAATCACAGCTTTACGGGGATAAATAATCACACTGGGCCATGGAGCAAACTGCTTATCTGGATGAGAAAAACTACCATCAAAAACACACTGAAACACCAATATTATTCTTGTTGGTGCATAAAATGTCCTGGAAAATTGTGCTTTAAAAAGAATGGGAACCCTGATTACTAACCTATGAATGGCTTACTTATAGTTGCCTCTACATATTAAAGTGGTATAGGAGAAATTATTTTAGCATTAAAAAGTTACACACTTCAGCTTGAATACTTCCATATGTAATTGCCATTTTGATGGTGACCATTTTGTGGTGACGTCACAACCATGACCCGATTTCTGATTAGCTGTTTTTTGCTGAGTAGACAACAAAAATATTTTTGCATTGTGTAAAGATTATTCCATGAATCCATTAAAAATGGGATCTCTAAGGCGTGAATATTTTATAAACGGTCACTCCCTACATAATTTTGCTTTTTTCCTTACTTTAAAACTAAACATTTCTCATTGTCATTTACATTCAATCAACAATCCGGAATGTGAAGGGATCCTGGATGCTGTGATTGCACAGGAACCGTTGCACAGAGGAGGAGGACAGGTCATCCCTACAGCTCGCAGTCTCGTCTACTCTGCCTTCCTCATGGTAATCTAACCTTCCATAGATCCGTTTAGCTACCTTTTATCTCAGTGTCCTTCAGTGCCTAATCACTTTTCATGTTTCATTAATCTTATTGGACTGATTCACTCAATTACTTGATTAATTAACTTGGTAAACATTCACTCCCTTTTTATTTTCTCCTCCTTATTGGCTGTTTTCTGTAGGCCACACCCAGGCTAATGGAGCCCTATTACTTTGTAGAGGTTCAGGCTCCTGCTGACTGTGTCTTTGCTGGCACGCAGAAGGTAACACACACACACACACACACACACACACAAATAAACAGAATGAGAACATCGCTGACTCCTTGTTTGTGTACACTCACACAAACATTAATGAGATTGTTGCTCATGCCAGCAAAAGTCAGCAGCTCTCTAATAAAAACAATCTCCTTTAAGAACGTGCCTCTAACAGATTTCTTGTCTCTGTGTCCTGTAGAGGTCATGTGACGCAGGATGCCCCAATCCCAGGCTCTCCTCTCTATACCATCAAAGCTTTCATTCCTGCTATAGACTCATTTGGCTTTGAGACTGATCTTCACACACACACACACACACACACACACAGGGCCAGGTATTCATACTATAGTTGGTGATGTCCTGATATTCGTATCAGACTTTGGTCCGATACTGCGGTCATGCACTTGTACTCGTGCTCATATAAATGCTCAGACACCAAAAAACGATAACATCTGATGTACGAATGTCATTACATAAACATTTAGCGCACTAATAAAAATCACTTTGTTCAAGGGAGATTATTTAACCGCAAAAGCTGTGATGTAATGAGACAAATATATAGTTTGCATGTGCTGCGAGCTTCAAATGTGAGCGCTTGTGAATGTGTGGAGCCGATGTTGTGCTGACATGAGGCACAAACAGACTAAATTTTTTTTTCATTAAATAGCAGCCATTTGCGGTTTAATAATCACATTGAGTCACATAATGACCGGCTTTTCCGGATTGAGAAGCTACCGTCATAACACAAACACATGAACACTTCAAAATAAAAGCTCTGCCAAAATAAAAGCTAATTTTAAATGGAAAAAAGTATGTCAGAAAAATAACACTACTGTATATTTATGTAAAATTCACTGTAATACTACTACTACTAATAATAATAAATCAATAGTAATTGTATCTCACATCTGTGATGCTCTGTTATACAGCAATTAATTTGACCAACATTTTTTATATAACTAACTGTCATGAAAATAATGAGCTAATGCAAAAAAATCTGAAAAAAGAAACTTTTTTTTATTTTGTTTTTTTATAATGAATATATATATCATATATAAATATATATTATTATTATTATTTATTTTATTTATATTTTAGGGTGAAATTGGGCCTGGACCAGGGTCAGAAAAAACCTTTCCATTAAGGGGCAAATTTGCCCTCTGGTTTTGATTTCAGGGGCATTTTATCTAATCAAATAGAAAAAATATACAGTGTTATCCTTTTATGTCAAATACTAAAACGTAATGAAGCAATGTAAATATTCAATGTGAATAACTAGATTCAGAATTTATTTCCTCTTACCCATTAATTCAATCAACATGTGCTTTATGCAATAAAATATACAAGTATGCCTTAATAGAGAAATTCATTATGTGGGCATTTTGGCCCCATATTTTGAATTTAGGGACATTTTTGTTTCTATTCAGTGGCCTTTTTGCCCTGAACACCCCAATGTCCAAAATAACAAAATACATTTTTAAATATACCTAATACAATATGTTCAATCTTCCAGCATTTAATACGAGGATAGTAAATCAACTACATTGATGGTCCCCACAAGGAAAATTGCTTAATATTGTAAATGTCTTACGAAAATTTAAAAATTTACTTAGCTCAGTATAAAAACCATAGAAGTCAATCTAAAGTTTCAGTTGATGTGTTCTGATGTGTTTGATGCGGAGTAGCAGAAGACTGAGTCAGCAGCAGCTCATCTTGGATTCGCTTGCCAGTAACACGGATTCTGTGTGTATGTTTATGTGTCACATGGCATTAGAAGCATTTGTGTCTTTCCTGAGTGATTACTGTCTCTCTCTAGATTGTTCCCGGTGATCCTCTGGATAAGAGCATTGTGATTCGTCCTCTAGAGCCTCAGCCAGCCCCTCATCTGGCCAGAGAGTTCATGATCAAATCCCGCAGGCGCAAGGCAAGACACGTTACATCTTTGAAGTCTTAATCAGCTTCTTTAGTTTGAATGTATTTACATCATTGTAATGAAGAATTGAAACAAAAAGACAAACACACAAAGGTGTCAGACAGCTGCCCATAAATCTCTCTCTCTCTCTCGCACTGCAGCGTCCAGTCGGCCTTTATCCCTCTGAGGCTTGATTAGCCTTGATTAGGGGCCGGGTGTGCAGCATCACGATCTGGCCCCGCCCTCTGCCCCTGTCACATTTCTCCCTCGTTCTCTCAGGCTTACCTCTCTGACATACATCCCCCTCTCTTTTTTAAATTTAAAAAAGAGAAACAACAATAAATAAAAACACAGGGGGTACTACCGGTAACTCTGCAGTACCCCCTAAAAACCAAAGTAAAATGTAAAAATGAGAAACAACAATAATTAAAAACACTGCACTGTTACATGGGGTACCCCCTAAAAACCAAAGTAAAATTTAAAAGAGTGGGAAAGGCCAATGTGTAGTGGCAATGTGAGAGACAGAGGAGGAAAAAAAAAATAATCGCCATTTCTCTGATACGCCGTAGCATGGTCCTCGGCCTCTCCTCCACCCTCTAGCGGAGGACAGCCGCACCTCACCGGGTGGATCGGAGGCAGTCCTCCGGCCCCAGGTGGACGGAACGCCCCTCTGCGTTTTTGGTGGATGGTAGGTGTCTCCCCCACCTCTGCCAGCAGTAACCCCTCCAGGCGGTTGATTGGGAGCCCCTCCTCCCCTCGCAGTCGGCGACCTTTCCTCCGCTTCCAGGCGGCCAGGCTCCTCTGGCAGATGGACGCGGCTGCTCCGTTTGGGTGGATGGTAGTGGCAAGGACTCTACTACGGCGCATCCCTCCTCCTTCCCGGGTTTCGGCACCAGTGTAAAGGGATTAATGGAAAGGAGGTGGCGAGAACCGGCTTGACAATATAAATAATATTTTAATGAGTATTTTTAAATAATATTTAAAAAGACAAACACACAAAGGTGTCGGACAGCTGCCCATAAATCTCTCTTTCTCTCTCGCACTGCAGCTTCCAGATGGCCTTTATCCCTCTGAGGCTTGATTAGCCTTGATTAGGGGCCGGGTGTGCAGCATCACGACCTAGCCCCGCCCTCCGCCCTGTCACATTCATCTCTCTCTCTCTTTTCTCCTTCCAGAGATTGAGTGAGGACGTCAGTATCAGCAAGTTCTTCGATGACCCTATGTTATTGGAGCTGGCCAAACAGGATGCGGTTCTCAACTACCCGATGTGATGAGTCAAATGAACTTAAGTCTTTCCCTCATTTCCTTCCAACTTCCCCTGCCTTTCTTCTACTTTGAAGGGAGGTTTCAGGTCCAGTTCTGTATGATGGAATACAAATATTTAAACCACAAGAATCTTTTAACATCAGCATTGATTCCTGTTGCGATCACCCCAGACTCTCAGAAATTAACCTCAAGGACAAGTCTCTACAGTTTTGGTCTGTTTATTTTGATATTTTTTACAAACGTTTTGTAGTATAAGATGATGTGAAGGACAGGCAAGTCTTAATGAAATGTCTGAAATCTCTGTAAAATCTTACATTTGTGAGTGCAATTAAAATGATTTGGCCTGTATGTCTGTGTTTGTTCATTATAAATGTATGCTTTATGATGGTTAAGTTCATTGTCTGTGAGAAGGGTATATCCATCATAGTTTATAAAGGCTCAAGTGCTGAGGACACTTTTATGTGAAGGACCAGGGATTTTTGATAATCAGTATGATCATATGCTCAAATTTTGGAAGCAAAATTTGAACACCAGGAAAACTTTGATAATTCACTGAATGCAGAAAGAAACTCAAGATCATACAAAATGAAAAATATGTAATTTTAACCACTGCATACACAATGGTAAAAACAAACGTGTGTGTGTGTGTGTGTGTGTGTGTAAGACTGTTTCCAGATGGAGAGCCCATTGAACAGACAGAAGTCTGACATTTAAGTGAATGTCGTGATGTCTTTCTGAGTTTTCACTTGTGAGTTGCTGTGCTATTTTCAATGTTTTTTCTTTTCATGTTTATGTGGTTTACGAGGACAATTTTTTAGGTTACAGACTGGCAATTACAAGGGTATTATGCTATATATGTGGTTTATGAAGATATTTCTTGTGTCCCCATAATTTAATTAGCTTAAAAAACATTAAATTATGTTTTATTGAAAATGTAAAAATGCAGAACGAATCTATAGTTTGTACAGTGTAATAACCATTATGTCTATGGAAAGTCCTCATAACGATAGGTAGACGTGTGTGTGTGTGTATGTGTGTGTGTGTGTGTGTGTGTGTGTGTGTGTGTGTGTGTGAGCGTGTATTTATCACTTTGGGGTAAATACACCTTTGGTTTTACTATCCTTTGTGTAAAATTTACACATAAGGATAGTAAAACCCAAAATTTTTGACCTTGTGGGGACATTTTGTCGGTCCCCATGAGGAAAACAGCTTATAAATCATACTAAATTATGTTTTTTGAAAATGTAAAAATGCAGAAAGTTTTCTGTGAGGGTTAGGTTTAGGGGTAGGGTTAGGTTTAGGGGATAGAATATAAAGTTTGTACAGTATAAAAACCATTATGTCTATGGAAAGTCCCCATAAAACATGGAAACACAACATGTGTGTGTGTGTGTGTGTGTGAACTATTAGATATTTAAGATAAACTATTAACCAATTAGTATTATAACAGTTTTTTCCTCTGATTTTGGTCTGTTCCCCCTGAAAGGTCTTGATCTTTTTGCCTGTATCCAGCAATTAAAATAATGCAATATCATAAATCTTAAATTTTCATCTGTTAAAGTTACATTTATGCATTTGGCAGATGCTTTTATCCCCCGGAGCAACCTGGATTAAGTGTCTTGCTCAAGGACACAATGGTGGTGGCTGTGGGGATCGAACCAGCGACCTTCTGATTACCAGTTATGTGCTTTAGTCCACTACACCACCACTTTTTTCATTAACATACTGAAAGCTTGACCTCTAAAAAGTAAATCAACGTGGCCAAAAATAGGACCAGGGTCAAAATTCTGAGGAACATGAAATTCACATTATGAACTCGAATGCCATATTTTCTGACGTTTATCTAATCAACATAAAAAGTGTGCCTGAAATGAAGTATCTGTGTGTCAGAGGGAATCATAATTAAATTTTTTAGATGCAGTGTTTGTTTGTGTCTGGGTAAAATGATGAATAATCAGTTTGGAATATGGCTTGTGATGGTTTCCTGCACGAAGTATGTGTGTGTGTATGAGAGAGAGAGAGAGAGAGATGTAAATATGTAAGATGGTTCTGGCTGCATGAGTGACAAATTTTCTGAAGTGTGCTCTTATGCACAGCACAGACCAATTGTATAATATAATATATCTGTCAACACCTAAAGCCTTATAGTTGCCAGAGAAAAGAAAAAAGTGTCTTCCTTTTCAAATTCTTTTTCTTATTCTCTGAAATATATGCAGTGGCCCCAAAAAGATTTTGGACACAAAAGTCATGCTTAAAACTGTATGAATTTCATTGCATTTGATATGGAAAATATCTAACCAAACCAAAAGACCGTTTTGCTTAAGTAAGATTCCTATTTCTTGTTTTTCTTAGCATTTTTGCAATTGCTTTTAAGAAAATAGACCCATGGTTAGCAGTCGACTGATCGAGTTGAATTTGTCTAGTCGTGACATCATCCCACCCCCAAACCACTGCACAACCAGAACATCACAGCCTATATTTGTGCCACTGTGGATGTTCCGCTGCGAGATATTAAAGTTTTCTTGGGTTCTGAGGTTTCCTAGTCATGAAGTTTTCTCATAAGTGAAGAATAAGACACTGATTACAGACAGCTGTTGACTGAGGGGATTCGACAGCACATCATCATCACTGAGATGATGAAGAGATAGACAACAAGGAACAGACACCAAGAAAATGGTAGACATTGAAAAAGTAGTCCAATGATTGCATCTGCATTCCAGGGGCAAGATTAAATGAACAGTTAACAAAGATGGATGAGCAGAAAGAAACGAATGCTCTGGCCAATCAGTGATAATATGAAGTGATTTCCAGATATGAGAAATGCCTCCGATGTGAGGAACTAAACAGCAATATAAATGGTAACTAAAGAGGTTTAACCTTTTCTAGCTGGCCTTTTAAGGAACAAAGATAGATGAGAAAGGGGAGGAAGATTAGAATATCAGGGTCACTTTCCAACAGGATGAATGGTGATATGATATTGTGAGTTAAAGTCTTTTCCCGAGGTCCTGGCTTACTGGTGTTTCTTTCTATATTTAGCAGTGATTTCCAAATTGTGCTCGGAGGCTGTGTGTATGTGTCTGTGTGTGTGTGTGTGTTTCAGCATATTTCACATTTGCTGCCATCAGACCAGAGGCCTTAGGCTCAACACAGTCACACTGCACCAGCGCACACACACATTCACACACTCTTCCTCAGAGTCACTAAACTGTTTCATTACAATCAAAATGAGGCAAAAAAAATACAATGGTAATACACACATCATAATTACCACAAAACTCTAAATACACCACCTTGATTGCAGTTACTAAACGTGTAAACAATACAATTTCCGCAAGTTCTCATAGCTGAAATTTATGCTTAACTCTTGATCCAGCTAAGTAAAATTATTTCTAGACATGTACCTTGGCAATATTTAACTAGTTTTACTAGTTTTAACAGCAACTTGCCTTGCATTTTCCATCAATGAAATAACTATGGCAAGCCGATTTAGCTTTTACTGCTCCCAGTATTACTCGCTGTAATTGTATTTTTTACTAGTATTTCAGTAAGTGATTTTCTGCTAGTAAGAATTACTGTTGCAGAGCTCAATAACTTATCTTTTTTTACTATAGTAAGAATTATAATTACAGTGCTCTCTTTGCATTTTTACTAGTAATAATGCATTTGCGGAGCTCTACAGTTGAATTTTAGAGCTCTGCAATGGTATTTTTACTAGTAAAACTCCAATTAAAGAGATCTAATTCATTTTTTACTTGTAAGAATAATAATTACAGAGCTCTCTAATGAAATTTTTACAAGCAAGAATGCAATTGCGGAGCTCTACACTTGAATAACAGAGCTCTGCAATTGCATTATTACTAGTAAAAATAAATTATAGAGCTCTGTAATTGTTATTCTTACTAGTAAAAATGCAATTATGACGAGTAGCACTGGGAACATTAAAAAGATAATTTGATAATAAAATTAATAACCTTTAGCTGCAATGCCTTATACATTCATAGGCAATTGAGTGTTTCCCCTATATTATCTCAGCCAATCAAACATGACCTCGCTTAAAGGTAAAGTTGAAAATGAAAATCCTCTAATAATTTACTCATCTTCATGCCATCCCAGATGTGTATGACTTTTTTTATTCTGCAGAACACAAATTAAGATTTTTTGAAGAATATTTCAGCTCTAGGTCCATACAGTGCAAGTGAATGGTGACCAGACCTTCAACGGTCCAAACAGCATACACAGGCAGCATTAAAACAAACCTATATGACACCAGGGGTTGCGTTAACCTAAGATTCTCTGTCATTTACAGATTTTTTGCAAGATTGACAGAAAAAGTCAAATGCTGTCTATCACTTAGACAGATAAAAAAATAATTTAACCTAGTGCATTAGTTTTTACTTGACTGTCTCTCACACACACACACACACACACACTCGCTGTGTGTGTGTGTGCCCTGTTTATTGCCTGGTATTAAGATGCATATTAAGAGGCATCATCACCATTGACACATGGTAGTATGCTTCTCTTTTGACCAATTGTGTTGAGATATCGAGGAGAGGTCTGAATAATTGACTGCATATCAATAATTTCATTAGTGTGTTACTGAATGATCAGTGTGCCACTTTATTAATAAAGCACCAGATTTTATTAATGGTTTCACCAGACTTGTGCAGTTGGAGTCGAAAATATAATTAAGCCAATCCACTGTCAGTACAGTATATGCCAATATAATGGATGCTATGCCCCTGAATGTAGTGCTTTACTTAAAACAAGATGGATTAAAAAAACATGACAGAAATTTTACAACTCAAAAATATTTTTTCTTGTGCAACGTCTGGGTTAAATCCATCTGTTCAGAAGTGATATAAGCAGGGGTGGAATATGACCATAGCAAGGGCTCTGGGGACATTTATCTTCTTTATCTATCTACCATATAAATCGTAACATATTAAATAATAGTCCGAAAATTATATTTTTTTAAAACCCTTTTAAACCTTTTATTATATAAAATAATACAATTCATGTTGCTTGAATTCAATAAATACTAATGAAATATTTATTTGTTACATTTTATTATCAATATCAGCAAAGATTTTACATAAAAAAAGAGTGCATCAAAACATAAAGGTAGCTATTTTGGAAAATACATTACAAGGTCTTCTACTTCGCTTCCAAAAAATATGTAATTAACCACTGGAGTTGTGTAGATTACTTTTATGCTGCCTTGATGTGCTTTTTGGAACTTCAAAGTTCTGCTACCATTCACTTGCATTGTATGGATCTATAGAGCTAAGATGTTCTTCTCAAAATCTTTCTTTGTGTTTAGCAGAAGAATGAAAATCATATGCACTGCCATTCAAAAGTTTGGGGTCACATGACTGAAACGTTTTTCATGATCTTAAAAACCTTTTGATCTGAAGGTGTATGCTTAAATGTTTGAATTTGGTTTTGTTGACAAAAATACAATTGTGCCAACAAATTAATTTATTTCGATACAAAAAAAATTGTATTTTAAAAAAAAAAGGTTTTGAAATGGTTGACTTGGACTGAATAATAAAGCAGCCAATAAGTGCCAAGCATAGATGGGTACTCCTTCAATACTGTTTAAAAAACACCCCTGGGTGATACCTCAAGGAGTTGGTCGAGAAAATGCCAAGAGTACATTTCTGTAAATTCTAATCAAAGGGTGGCGTCTTTGAAGATGCTAAAATATAACAGTTTCTTTTTATTATTTATTTATTTTTAGCCACAACATAATTTCCTGTTCCATTTCTGTTATTCCACTGATTTGATGACTTTACTATTATTCTAAAATGAGAGAGAAAACAAAAATATAATATAGAGTGAGCAAATGACCCCAAACTATTGAATGGCAGTGTACATCTGGGATGGCATGAGGGTGAGTAAATTATGAAAGAATTTTCATTTTTGGGTGAACAATCTCTTTAAGGATGGTGGTGGCCAGCTGGTACTGTTTCAGTCTAATGCTTAGAAAAAGACTCTGGTTTAAAAGTTCACTCAGAATGCATTTGTGAGTAGCATTGCTTATGATGGCCCATCTGATAGCTCTCCTTAAGTAGGTCAATGAATACCTTTTGTTTACAGATTACGATGTTCATTGTATCTTTTGAAGCCATGCCTCCCTGACCACTTCACTTGTTACTCTTATTTACATTTCTCTCTCTCTCTCTCTCTCTCTCTCTCTCTCTTTCTCTCTTTATATATACACTCACCTAAAGGATTATTAGGAACACCTGTTCAATTTCTCATTAATGCAATTATCTAATCAACCAATCACATGGCAGTTGCTTCAATGCATTTAGGGGTGTGGTCCTGGTCAAGACAATCTCCTGATTTCCAAACTGAATGACAGAATGGGAAAGAAAGGTGATTTAAGCAATTTTGAGGGTGGCATGGTTGTTGATGCCAGACGGGCCGGTCTGAGTATTTCACAATCTGCTCAGTTACTGGGATTTTCACGCACAACCATTTCTAGGGTTTACAAAGAATGGTGTGAAAAGGGATAAACATCCAGTATGCGGCAGTCCTGTGGGCGAAAATGCCTTGTTGATGCTAAAGGTCAGAGGAGAATGGGCCGACTGATTCAAGCTGATAGAAGAGCAACTTTGCCTGAAATAACCACTCGTTACAACCGAGGTATGCAGCAAAGCATTTGTGAAGCCACAACACGCACAACCTTGAGGCGGATGGGCTACAACAGCAGAAGACCCCACCGGGTACCACTCACCTCCACTACAAATAGGAAAAAGAGGCTACAATTAGCAAGAGCTCACCAAAATTGGACAGTTGAAGACTGGAAAAATGTTGCCTGGTCTGATGAGTCTCGATTTCTGTTGAGACATTCAGATGGTAGAGTCAGAATTTGGCGTAAACAGAATGAGAACATGGATCCATCATGCCTTGTTACCACTGTGCAGGCTGGTGGTGGTGGTGTAATGGTGTGGGGGATGTTTTCTTTGCACACTTTAGGCCCCTTAGTGCCAATTGGGCATCGTTTAAATGCCACGGCCTACCTGAGCATTGTTTCTGACCATGTCCATCCCTTTATGGCCACCATGTACCCATCCTCTGGCTACTTCCAGCAGGATAATGCACCATGTCACAAAGCTCGAATCATTTCAAATTGGTTTCTTGAACATGACAATGAGTTCACTGTACTAAAATGGCCCCCACAGTCACCAGATCTCAACCCAATAGAGCATCTTTGGGATGTGGTGGAACGGGAGCTTCGTGCCCTGGATGTGCATCCCACAAATCTCCATCAACTGCAAGATGCTATCCTATCAATATGGGCCAACATTTCTAAAGAATGCTTTCAGCACCTTGTTGAATCAATGCCACGTAGAATTAAGGCAGTTCTGAAGTCGAAAGGGGGTCAAACACAGTATTAGTATGGTGTTCCTAATAATCCTTTAGGTGAGTGTATATATATATACATATACATACACACACTGGCAGCCAAAAGTTTTGAATAATGTACAGAATTTCCTCTTATTGAAAACAATTGGTACTTTTATTCACCAAAGTGGCATTCAACTGATCACAATGTATAATTTTTTTCAGAACTTCTTAAACTATTTCAAAGTGTTCTCATCAATAAATCCTCCACATGCAGTAATGACAGCTTTACAGATCCTTGGCATTCTAGCTGTCAGTTTGTCCAGATACATTTCACCCCACACTTCCTGTAGCAATAACCATAGATGTGGCTGTCTTGTAGGACACTTCTTACGCACCTTACAGTCTTGCTGATCCCTCAAAAGCTCAATGGGGTTAAGATACATAACACTCTTTTCCAATTATCTGTTGTCCAATGTCTGTTTCTTGGCCCACTCTAACCTTTTCTTTCTGTTTCAAAAGTGTCTGTTTCTTTGCAATTCTGCACCCCTGAGTCTTCTTTTTACTGTTGTACATGAAACTGGTGTTGAGCGGGTAGAATTCAATGAAGCTGTCAGGACATGTGAGGCGTCTATTTCTAATGTACTTATCCTCTTGTTTAGTTGTACATCTGGCCTTCCACATCTCTTTCTGCCCTTGTTAGAGCCAGTTGTCCTTTGTCTTTTGAGACTGTAGTGTACACCTTTGTATGAAATCTTAATTTTATTTTATTTTGCAATTTCAAGCATTGTATAGCCTTCATTCCTCAAAACAATGATTGACCGACGAGTTTCTAGAGAAAGTCAAAAATATTTTTGACCTAATATTGACCTTGACATGCCATTCTATTGCATACTGTGGCAACTCAAAAACAAACACAAAGACCATGTTAAGCACAATTTCACTAACCAAATAGCTTTCAGCAGTGTTTGATATAATGGCAAGTGATTTTCTAATAACAAATTAGCAATTTAGCATGATTACTCAAGGATAAGGTGTTGGAGTGATGGCTGCTGGAAATGGGGCCTGTCTAGATTGAATCAAATTGACTTTTTTCAAATAGTGATGGTGCTGTTTTTTTACATCAGTAATGTGCTGACTATACTGTGTGATCAGTTGAATGCCACTTTGGTTAATTAAATTTCCTTCTGAAACAGCTAAATCTATACATTATTCCAAACCTTTGGCCGCCAGTGTGTATACATATATAGAGAGAGAGAGAGAGAGAGAGAGAGAGAGAGAGAGAGAGAGAGAGAGAGAGAGAGATACAGCAAAAAACACAGCACTTTGGTGCAGTGCCAAATTAAACACAGATACACAAACATGACACTGCCACCCCATGGCACCTTTGTTGAAAAATGAGCCAGCCCAGAGGTCAGAAGAGAAGTACAGAAAGAGAAGAAAGAGATTAAACTAGCAAGGCAGAATTGCATCCTATGCACTGACGTGCGGTCTGGGTAGGCAAACTAGGCACTGCCTACCCTGCCAAAATTCAAAAATAAAATGTTTATTAAATAATAAACTTGTATTTATATTTTTACTTTTTATTCTTGTGATTTTTATATATGCAATATGTGTGTTATTCCAATTGTTTAGACGTTATGATGACAAATGTAGCAGTTACGCATAATCAACTAAAAACAAATGGTAGAATAAGCAGTGCTTTTACGGTCCATTCATTGCAGACGACAAGCGGAAAACCCATGTTGCGCATGCGCACTGCCTTTTGACGTAAATATGTTATGCCCGTAATCATCTCCGTTACGTATCATACATGGACCAATTAAAATCGAGATATTCCTGGACATTTGCGTAGCTAACGTCATTACACAACAGCTAGCGTACATGCCTAATCCCCGCCAAATTCAAAATCAAAATGACAGCACCGGCTGTAATCACGGAATTAAGACATTTTTCCAAGCTCGATTTTAATTCCAAATATGAGTTAATTGCACGAGGGAGGTCTACGCCAGCCTTAGATGGACTAGTACAGCAAAAGGGCCCAAAAATTATCCGATCATTTCAAACTGATTGGTATGTAAGAAAAGATTGGCTATGTGGCTGTGCGCTTGTGTGTGTGTGTGTGTGTGTGTGCGTGAGAGAGAGAGAGGGAGAGAGAGAGAGAGAATACACGATATACATCCTGATTTGTACATTTCTTGATATGCCGCGCTTGTGCGTAACGTTCACTGTTTACGCGCTTGTGTGTGTGTGTGTGTGTGTGTGTGTGTCTGTGTGTGTGTGAGAGAGAGAGAGAGAGAGTACACTATATACATCCTGATTTGTACATTTCTTGATATGCCGCGCTTGTGCGTAACGTTCACTGTTATTACGTATTATATTAGCTTAAACAATACATCAGGTAATCTGGCTTTCATAACTCACTGCCTAGCCTCTTTAAGACATCACCGCACGTCACTGATCCTATGTGATAGATAAAGAGGAAGAGCGGATAGAGTCGTCCATATCCGACACTAAATGCTAGGGTTGATAAATCTTAGGGAAAATGAGGGCCAGGCCTAAGTTTGCTTGGTCGTCAAACTGCCATTAATCCAAAGCTTTTCAAAAACGTAACTCTTGAAACATTAAACAGGGTCAAGACAGACTTACCTCAGGCATTTAAACAGTGCATGTTAAAGGAACCGTTCACTCAAAAATTAATATTGCCATTGTTTACTCTCCCTCATGCTGTTCCAATCCTGTATGACAAAAGGATTGTAATCCAATTACAAAGTAATTAGTTGTTGTAATATAATTCATTTTTAGTACACAAAGTAATGATACTTTATATTCAAATTCTTGTAATCAGATTACAGTTATTTACTTTCAAGGAAGTTAAATTCAATTAAACACATAATTCAATTACGCTATTTTAAAAATAATATTATGTAAAATATACAAATTGGTTTATTTTAAATATTTCTTTAACTGCTATTTAAAAGATTGTTTTTCCTTTACAAACACAATGAATGAAAGATTATTCTCTTTTAAAGAGAAAATAAGGCTTTGACATCATATATTTATAACTGAGCTCATCCTCTTATGCTGCATTCCATTTACCTCGGAAAGTCGGAATTTCCGACTTCCTAGTAGGAAGAGAGCAGTGGAATGCCACATGAAGTTGAACTTTCAACTTGGAAACTCGTGTGCCGAGATCCCGATGCGTGACGTCACACAAACTAGTCGGCACATGTTGGTAGATGTACAAGTTAAAAATAAACATGAACTTTTATTAAATAATATCGATCAATGAGTCAAAGTTTCTACATTAAATTATATTAAAGCTTGTTTAGCAAATGTTTGCAGAGACAGGTGTACAAAACATGGTAAATTATTCTCAATATATCTTTTGACAATCGTACACCTGTAGCACATACGCTAGCATTGCTTATCAGTTGGGTTGCTAGGAGACGTCTCTGGTGCAGTCGTACACCTGCTAAGCTAATGGGAGCGTTGCAATTTTGTTACATTATATTCCGACAGTATGGTAATGGAATGTCTTTATGGTCAGAGATAGGAGATATCAAATAGGAATATCTCAGTAGTGGAAAGGAATGGCTAAACTTGAAAATGTGATATTCTGAGTCCATTACAAAGAAGTAAATTAAAACATTTTTTTTAATTATTATTTAAAGAATGTAATGTGGCATTCAAATGTGATATCAAATAGAATTTCAATCATAGTCTGAGTGTCATAAAAACTACATTTTAGAGGTCTAGAGTGGTTTTAGACCTCCAGTTGCTGTTCCCATTAGTTGATCAGCCTCATCATAACACTGACATGTTGAGTTCACACTTGCAATACATCTTTGAGAGTTTTCGACTAATCAGTGTTGGCTGTCTGATCATTTGCTTAATCACACTGACTGACTGATTAATGGATTGACATTGAACAGTTTTATTGGACCCATGCCATCCTAGCAACAATAATTATTTCATGCCACTGACCAATCTAACCCTGCCATCATTTGACAAGTGAGAAAGGCAAGAAGATAGAAAAAAACTGTCAGAAAGAGAGAGAGAGAGAGAGAGAGAGATGCCTAAGAGAAACCCCCGTTTCTGATGTCACTGTCTGTATAAGATGTCAACCAGTGCACCGAAACCATGTCAGCCTGTCAAATGTCCTGTCAGAGTGCTTGAATGTCAGAGTTGAAAGCAGACGGATAGGTGACAATGGTTCGTTCAGATTTTAGACTGATGGAACACAGTTTCAGGGTAAGAACCATCGGCTCAAATACTGCTTGAGGTTGTGGGCACAGTGGCAGGTATTGCAAGTCTTGGTTTATTAAGCAAAAGGGATGAGAGAAGGGACCAATAGTTCAGGTTTAACAATAGCATCTCTCTCGCTTGCTCATTAAAATTATTTACGTTTATTCAAATAAAACGATACCACGAGCTGTAAAATAACTGATTTCGAGAATAAAATAATTATAATAATACCTGACCGAAAATTGGCAGTCTGTACCGGGCGGTAGAACACACGCTTTTTATGTTCAAAAGAAGTCAAAAGAGAGCGGGCGCGCGCAACGGGTTCGCGCGCAAATGCTCCCTTTGCCTTTTGAGAACGTCAGAAATTCCTCTCGTCAGTGTGCTACCATCCGTCAGTTTTCCCCTTCAGTATTAATACGCTTGAGCATCCTTTAAACAAGGTCGTGCACCTTTGCCTGTCCGTTTGGCAAGAAAACAAAAAAGTAATGTGGGTGAACCGTGGAAGCAGAAATCGGTCCAGCTTCGCATTGAGAAAGACGACGGAGACGCTTGGATACAACTTGAAATCGTAGTGATTCGTTGTTCTCAGACAAGATGGACAGTTCACACGTGTTCTGTGTAGTGCGTTATACTAGGTGCGCGATTGAAATTTACACTGCAAGCGCGCGAGAATTTTTCTCAAGGTAAATACGCGGACGAGACGACCTCGCGTTAGAGGCGCGAAAATGAAATCAGCTGCCAGCAAGGTTCAGCACCGATTTCTTAGAAATGACTGAAGATTTACACTCAGCTGCGCTTGTTTTAGCACAAAATTGGAAATGAATATTAACAACACTCGAGGCACATCGTAGAATAACGTTGGTGACTTAACAGTATGTTAAAATTGGACAATATCTGTTATACTCTGAGGTCTCCTGAGGTCTTCAACGCTTACAAGACGGAAGCAACATCTGGGCAGCGATTAAAATAAGGTTGACCTACCGTCATTTGACCGGGGCATCCTTCTTCTTAAAATAATCATCACAGACTCGCCGAGCGGTGAGAGACTTTTTTTTTTATTCTTTAGTATGATTATATTTTGTGTGGAGAAGCAGCACGTGCGTGAGAATGACAGAATTTTAGCGCCTACATTTAGGCGAGGTGATGATGACTATCAGTCAATTGTGTTTTTAGTTTATAAATGTATTTGAAAGAAGGAAAATGACACACTTTTGTGTAAAACCCAGCACAATAGTAATTACTGTACAACGTTTTTGCGCTCTGGAGTGAAAGTAAAGGCACTTATCCATTTAGCGTTCAGATTAGCGTTTGTGTAGACAGAAACAAAACATCATTGGAGATTTATTTATTTTTTTGCATTTTATCTGGTTTCACTTTTAAAGTTTTCGCTTTGGTGTTGTTGCACATGAAGTACCAGAGAGACGATTGTCGTTAAAGGAATATTCTGGGTTAAATTCAAGTTAAGCTCTATTGGCAGCATTTGTGGCATAATTTTGATTATCACAAACATGTACTTTGACTTGCCCCTCCTTTTCTATAAATAAGCAAAAATCGAGGTTTCAGTGAGGTACTTACAATGGAAGTGAATGGGGCCAATTTGTAAACTTAAAAAAAAAACCTCACAGTTTCAAAGGAATAGCCACATAAACAATATTTGTGTTAACATTATTTTAGTGTAAAAAAAGCGCTTACTAACCATTTCTGTGTAATGTTATAGCCGATTTTACAACTTTAAAATGATATCAACAATCCCTGAAACAACTGTAAAAATTATTTTAACAGAAGAATTAATGTAAGTGCTTTTATAAAATTATAAGCTTCACAAAGCTTTTGCTTTTTTTTTTTTTCTAAAGAAAAGTCTAAATTATTTATTATAAAAATTAACTTGTATTAAACCCAGAATATTCCTTTAACGCTACAAGGGACATGATGGTTGACAAATTTGACCTTTTCCCCTGTTTTTTATATGTTGCCCTTATGTTTTCTTGATTTGCATGATAACAAAGTCTTCTTTTGTTTCCTTCATCCTTTTCCTTTTTTCTTCTTCTACTTCTTGGTATAGTTGTTGTTGTTATTATTATTATTGTTATTACAAGAAAAATAATTGCAGTAATAACAATAAAACATTTATGATTAAAAGGTGAGAATACCTGTAAAGTCTACCTCTTTCTCTTTCACTATACTACTTTGTCAGAATATATCCTGAGGTTAGGTAATGTTCATAACATGTTTGTTTTAAAGTGGACTGTGGTTGCCATTGTCTATTTGAATGTATTTTGTTATCCATTTAGGAAGTGCATTGGTCTCTATGTGATAGGCAGTTAAATCCTGTGTTGTTTTTATCCATGGTTGTCTTTTATCTTGTGACCAGCTAGTTTTATTCTAAGAGGAAACCATATTTTCTGCTTAAATGTGCATTCTGCAGTACAGCTGTTCTACTTACTGCTCCACAGCAACAAGCCTTGCAGGTATTTGTCACAGTTATGCACCAAAACACCTGATTAATCTAATTAGTTTATATTAGAGCATGAAAAGTATTTAATTAGCTGAGGTGGGGTGGTGGAGTGGAATAGAACAAAATACCCCTAGTGTGTTTTTTATTTTAAAACCGCTAGTATTTTCTAGTATTTTTTTTGTATTGTCTAGAATGTATTATTTTAAAAATGGCTTAGTGCTGAGTGTAGCAATGCTATCAATGTATCAGTTATGCTCTGAGGTCTCCTGAGATCTTCAACGCTTACAAGACGTCACTGAGCACTTTATTAGGAACACCTGTACGCCTACTTATTCATGCGATTATCTAATCAGCCAATCATGTGGCAGAAGTGCAATGTATAAAATCATGCAGATATGGATCAGGAGCTTCAGTTAATATTCATATGGGGAAAAAAAATTATCTCCGTGATTTCAGCCGTGATATTGTTGGTTATATCAGACGGACTGGTTTGAGTATTTCTGTATCTGTCACTCACTCGATGTTGTGACACTAGGGGGTCACCGTTGGTAGCCCAGACATCTCTGATCTTTGAGAAGGCCAATGGGAATTGTCGTGTGGGATTTGCATGCCACTTCCCCGGACATAAGGGTATAAAAGGAGATCTGCTTGCAAACACACATTCAGATTCACATTCAGAGCCGAGCAGACACATTCACTGAGCTGAATCCTTCCTGCCGTTATAATTCTCTTAAAAGAGTGGCACAAACTTTCGTTTGTGTGTAATTCCTGGTTGTAGTCGATTTCTCTCCGCTTCTGACGGCCACGATTGCTGCCTTACGTGCTTGGGTGCTACCCTTGGGTGCTTGGATGGTTCATGCCCTCATTGTGGTCGCGGCTCACCTTCATAAGAGGGCAAGCCACCCCAGAGGCTCCCCGACTCGCTCATTCTACCGATGGGTACGAGGCAGGTTCGGTTAGCACTGGGGGCGATATGGGGACATCAATGGGAGCCTCTTCGCCGGGTATTCCCCCATGGACCTCCCATTCTCCCGGGATGTCCAGGTGGTCCAGGAACGCCACCTTTGGCTCAACCTAGGTCGAGTCGCAGAGGCCAACAAGGTTCGTTTCCTTGACGCCCCCATCTCCCAGGTTGGGCTTTTTGGCGACACCGTTGGAGACTTCACCCGGCAGTTTTCAATGGTAAGAAAGCAGATGGAGGCCATACAGCATATCCTGCCCCGGCGGAGCCACAGACCCCACGCTCCATCTACTCGTCGCCCTGGGTATCCCCCTGTGGAGGCAACACCAGCTCCGGCACAGCCCGCCCCATGGAGGCTCGGCATGGAGCTACCCGCAAGCCCCGGACGCCTCACGGCCGCCTGCCAAGAACCCCAAGAAGGCTTTGAAGGGCCCCTGATACGGGCAGCCCCGGGACTCTGCACTACGGGAACTGGTAAGCAGCTGGTAACATAAAGTAGCGTCTGTTTGCTAAGTGGTGTATTTCCCGAGGCGAAGACCCCCAGCGATGCGCAGCAGGATCAGTGGTTTCCTTCCTGCAAGACAAGTTGGAGGGACGGCTGTCCCCCTCCACCTTGAAGGTTTATGTGACCGCTATATCGGCGCATCACGATGCAGTGGACAATAGTATTTAGGGAAGCACGATTTGATCATCAGGTTCCTGAGAGGTGCGAGGAGGATAAATCCCCTCAGGCCACACCTCATTCCCTCATGGGACCTCTCTGTGGTCCTTCGGGAGCTCCCTTCGAGCCCCTTGAGTCAGCTGAGCTAAAGGCGCTCTCTCTGAAGACCGCCCTTCTGACGGCGTAGAGGGTAGTGGACCCTACAGGCTTACTCTCACATTATCCTGAGACCCCGACCGGGCTACGTGCCCAAGGTTCCCACGACCCCTTTCAGGGATCAGGTGGTGAACCTGCAAGCGCTGCCCCTGGAGGAGGCAGACCCATTCTTGGCATTACCGTGTCCGGTGCGTGCTCTTCGAATCTACTTGGATCGCACGCAGAGCTTTAGAAACTCCGAGCAGCTCTTTGTCTGCTTCGGTGGTCAGCGGAAAGGAAGTGCTGTCTCCAAACAGATGGCATACCATCACCATGGCATACCATGCCCAGCATGTGCCGCCTCATGCCTGCCAGTGTGTTGGGGTAGTTATGCGATGGCTTGCTGCGTTGGCTATGAGGCACACCGAGTTCTGCCCATCTCACACCGCCAGTCTGCATAACCCGGTTCAGCTCTTGTGGCATTTTCCATCGGGACCCCTAGTGTCAACTCATCGACACAACATCGAGTGAGTGACAGATATGGAATGTCATGGTTACTGATGTAACCTCCGTTTCCTGATGAAGGGAACGAGACGTTGTGTCCCTCTTGCCACAACACTGAACCAACCGCTGAAATGGCCGGGTCTTTGGCTCGGCTCCTCAGTGTGTAACTTGAGTGTGTGTTTGTGAGAGGCACTCCTTTTATACCCGTATGTCTGGGGGAGTGGCATGCAAATCCCACTCGCCAATTCCCATTGGCCTTTTCTCAAAGATCAGAGATGTCTGGGCTCCCAAGTGTGACCCCTTGTGTCAATTCATCGACACAACATCTCGTTCCCACCATCAGGGAACGGAGGTTACATCAGTAACCATGACTTGATCTTTGCCGTAGAAAAAAAATAAATAAAAAAAAAGAGTAAAAAAAAAAACTGTGCAGTACCCTGGTAAAAGAGACAGGAGTAGCACATTCTGCACACACACACACACACACACACACACACACACACACACACACACACACACACACATGTTGTGTTTCCATGTTTTATGGGGACTTTCCTTAGACATAATGGTTTTTATACTGTACAAACTTTATATTCTATCCCCTAAACCTAACCCTACCCCTAAACCTAACCCTCACAGAAAACATTCTGCATTTTTACATTTTCAAAAAACATAATTTAGTATGATTTATAAGCTGTTTTCCTCATGGGGACCGACAAAATGTCCCCACAAGGTCAAAAATTTCGGGTTTTACTATCCTTATGGGGACATTTGGTCCCCACAAAGTGATAAATACACGCTCACACAAACTCAGAGAGAGACATGATCAAGCCTAGGAATCTGATCAGAAGCCCCTGGCCTGTGTACAATTTTGTAGCATGAGCAGCATACACAAACACACACACACACACACACACACACACACACCCACAAAGGGGACACAACCAGTTTTGACTAACCAGATCAAGGAGACATCAGATAAGTGTGGAGGCTCTGAAACCTCTCATTTGGTCTTTCAGTCTTTAAATAGAAACATTTGAAGAACAATATGAATGGTGAAGATGAGGAAGAAATGGACAAACATTGGGGAAAATCAGGGAAAATTGGTTGTTTCGCTCTGCACCAACAAGTGATTTTTGGATGTAGCCTTATTTTATATGATCCCACTGTGATTTTAGTCTATATCTCTCTGCCTTTTTTATTCCCTTACACACACACACGCACACATGCAATGAAAGGAGCCTACATTAATGTGTGTGTGCGCGTGCGTGTGTGGTTATAAATCTTCAGTGACATTCCCAGTGGGAAGGAGTCTCATGTGATTCTTTTCTCCCATTCAGCTCAGTACCAAAGTATACAAAACACACACGTGTGTGCATACTATGCTTCTGTGGCTGAGTGAGTAAATCTGTAGTCAGTGTAATGTTATGTGACAGCAAGGGATGATTGCAAAGACAGGACACACCGAGACAACAGGCCAGATACACAAACACAAGCCACCCTGATATACAGATTTCTCTCCCATGGCCTGCCCAACATAATCTTTCTCAAGACTTTCTCTCACTCACTCACTCACTCACTCACACGCATACACACAAATCTCCACATTGACACACAACCTTGTGTCAGCGTGGGAATTCTTTAAGTAGAAGGAAAAGAAAAATGAAAGCCAGATCAAGTAAACTTTTAAAATTGGTCATAATCATGGCAGCAACAGGTATGTAATAAAATCGTAATACATATAACATTTTAATATATAAATGTGTACTATATACATTTAGACATAGGGCTTGCAAGACTAATAATTTATACCGGTTGACTAGTCCCAGAAAAGTGGCCGGGTCAATGTTCACCCCATCTGAATTCAAAATGATGTCCATCATTTTGATACATCAAATATAAGAAAACCATTTTAACCATAGCACCTCAAATTTCATCTGAACTATCTCTATTGTCTGTGATATATGTGCACTCCCTGCATGCGCTTGAGAGAGAGAGAGCACGACTGAGGTGACGCGGGTAAGAAATTAAGCATGCGTACCCCCATTGACAGATTTATTTGGCTTGCATTATCAAACAGTCAAGTCCCTACAGTTTCTTGATTAGTTTAATTGCTCTTCGGAAGAACTTTGGCTTGTGCGGTATATGAAAATGTACACACTAAATGTCCACAGTGCTTTGCAGCATGTTTTCCTCTCACATGCAGATGACATAGTATGCGGATTGAGGAATTTTCCATATAACAAGTGCGAGTGGAATCATGTGATCCACAATTGATTTAATTGTCATCCGAATGCATGAGTTTTATCACAGAGGAGCCATGCAAATGTACTTTTACAGACTTCACCCTGAGAAACAATTGCCATCCAAATAGGGCTTTAGAGTAATTTAAACAGACTAATTTCACTGTGATTTCAGCGACAGTAGGTCGAAAGTAGGAATGCACCAATATGGAATTTCTGGGCCAATAACCATAATACCGATAATCCCCTGCTCATTGTGGCTATAATACCGATAACCAATAATAAAAAAAAAAAGGTTTAATTTTTAAACCTGGAACTGCTAGTCCATTTATTAAAAGCTTCTCATTTGAAAAATATATGTAATTTAAAAGCTTGGAATTTGGACTTGATGCTATTTAAGGTTTGGTGGACAACATGACCCAGAAATGTGCCTTTATAACAGATGAAAGCTGACTTGAATGACAAAATAAATGACAATAAACTTGCATAAATTTAATGGTGCTCATTTATATGAGTGTTTACAGCAGGGTTCCACAATAGGCTGCCCGCGGTCCACATCCAGCCCGCGAGAGACAAATATTTATCCTACGCTAAAGGACTGTTCACAACAAATCCGTGACGATTATGTGAGACAAACTTCCGACGAAAGGTCTATACACAGAGTGTGTAAAAAATAAAAATGTAAAACAATTTCACCCCTGTACAGTTGGCAGCGCTATTGCTGTTCTATTTATACCAGTCTCAAGCATTAATTTACCTAATTTGGCAAAACTGTTTCATTTTGTTAGTTCCATGGTGTTGATGCATTATTATGTTGATGCATTCCATGGTGTTGATGAGAATAATGAACTTCAGGGAAGTGCTCGATGACCTGATGAGGTCGTGGAGGGCACCATTTGCTGCCTGAAACCGACTTCCAGGTTCGTCCTCTCTCACTACCCTTGACGGCGGGGTGGCCCACAGGTACACAGAGGTCCCTCAGGTGGATAAGGTGGTTGCGGTGCACCTATGCCCGCAAAACGCCGCCACCTGGCGGGATCGTTCAGCACTCCACTCAAGGGCCTGTGGGACTACGTTGTCTCTGGCGACCAAAGCCTACAGTGCTGCTGGACAGACTGCCTCCGCCCGGCATGCCATGGCCCTCCTGCAAGTACACCAGGCCAAGGCACTGAAAGAGCTGCACAGGGGTAGTCCTGATCCCGTTGTGCTGCAGGAGCTGCTCTCAGCGACCGACCTTGCCCTCTGGGTGACAAAGGTCATGGCACGAGCACTCGGTCAAGCGATGTCCACCTTGGTGGTCCAGAAGCGTTATCTGTGGCTGAAACTAGTCGAGATGAGGGACGCCAACAAAGTACACTTTATCAATGCGCCCATCTCCCAGATCAGCCTACACCGAGGACTGCCCAGCAGTTTATGGCGGTGAGGAAACAAATGGAGACTATACAGCACATTTTGCCCCGGTGGGGCTCAAGATCCCATACCCCATCTGCTCGCCGAGGGTGTCACCCTGTGGCGATGAAAGCCCAGATCTTGGCCCCAGTGTAGAGCCCCCTGCAGGAACCTGACACCCCCCACCTCACAGCCTGGAACAAGGACCCGGAAGGTTCCTAAGCCCCTGAGAGTGGAGACCCAGGGAGAGAGATGTCCGCTACAGAGCTGGTACCCAGACCACAGGCAGAAGACCTAAGTGGACTACCACCGGCAGTGGTAGACATGATCACCCAGGCCAGAACTCCCTCCCTTCAACTGTTCTTCCCAAGCCAAAGACACCCAGAGATGTGCAGTCAAGTCAGAACTTTCCTTCCTGCAGGAGAGGTTGGAGGGGTGGCTGTCCCTCTCCACCTTGAAGGTATATGTGGCTGCCATAGCGGCCACCACAACACGGTGCATGGTAAGTCCCTAGGGAAGCACAACCTGATCATCAGGTTCCTCAGAGGTGCATGGAGGCTGAATCCTCCTAGGTCACACCTATTCCCCTCTAGGGATCTCTCCGTGGTCCTCCTGGGCCTTCAGAGAGCCTCGTTTGAGCCGCTAGATTTAGTCGAGCTGAAAGCCGTCTCCTTGAAGACGGCCCTCCTAATTGCGCTCCCCTCCATCAAGAGGGTTGGGGACCTGCAAGCGTTCTGTGTTAGCGACACTTGCCTGGAGTTCGGTCCGGCAGATACTTATGTAATCCTGAGACCCCGGCCGGGCTATGTGCCCAAGGTTCCCACGACCCCTTTCAGGGATCAGATGGTGAACTTGCAAGCACTGCCTCTGGAGGAGGCAGACCCAGCCCTGTCATTGCTGTGTCCAGTGCGTGCTTTGTGCATCTACTTGGACGCTTTAGACGCTCTGAGCAGCTATTTGTCTGCTTTGGCGGACAGTGGAAAGAGAACGCTGTCTCCAAACAGAGGCTTGGATCATGGATCACTTGGCATACCAGGCCCAGGCCATGCCCGCCCCTTTGGGAATAGAAGCACACTCTAAAAGGAATGTGGAATCCTTGTGGGCACTGGCCAATGGCACCTCTCTAGCAGACATCTGCAGAGCAGTGGGCTAGGCAACACCCAATACAATCTCCGGGTTGAGCCGGTTTCATCCCGTGTTTTGTCAGGTACGAACAGGTAAGTTCGGTAATACAGAACAGCTGGCCGGGTGTATCGTTTGCGTGTAGCGCCTTTCCCCTCCGTGAAGCAAAGACTTGCTCTTCTTCTCCCATGCGAGTTCAAGAACCTGTGAACCCTGGATGTCCTTCCTCCCTAGCCCTTTGGCTTGCAAATTCGGTGGAGGAATTTGCAGCCTAACCCACTATGGGGTCTAATATGTCCTGTACTGGGATAGGTGCTCCCCAGGCCTGGTTACTCCGGTAACCCCCTGTGATTGTATTTTCCGCTCTCTCTGCCTTGGTCACTGTGTTTGTAGAGCTCCTCCCCTTCGAGGCAGGACCTACCACGCGCCTCTTCCATGTGCGGTTGGTGAGCTCACGTGTCGTATTGCCACATGTTCCTCCCCTTCAGGCAGGATATGTCCTCTGTGGAGTCTTTTCCCCCTGAAAGAATAGGAAAGAACACCTTCCCCAATGCATATAATAGCATTAGATGGCCTCAGCCGAATCTAATACTCTGTGGAAAGAAAATATAGAGAGAAACAAATGGGAAATGGCCTGTTGTTACTACAGCAGATGAATAAAACCAGACCCAAAACAACATAAGGTGCAGAGATGTTGAAATGATCCTCACAGAGCGACATGAGTGTACGCACTCACACTGTCTTTGGGGCTTCCTGAGTCCCTGCCTGAAGGAAAGAAGCAGCAGACTGTCAGAGATTTTCAGCCGCAAGCAATTAAACCATTACAAAATATCAGCTGTAATTCCATTATTGGCGATCCATAAGGGCTCTGTGGAAGCAGCATTTGTGAAACTTCTCATTTGAAACAAGCTGTATGACCTGGTACATGTTCCGACCGACTGAATGGAAGGGGGATGTGGTCCATTCATGCATCGGCATGTGAGTCTACCTTGTTCATTAAGAAGTGGGTGGAAGAGCAATTAATTCATAAAAGTGACAAATTTTTATACACATTAATGAGTGTTCACATGACTCGCATCAGTGCTGCCGAATACATTGAAATCTATAAATCTATTGAAGTCTCATAATTTCTTTTAATTAAATATTACCTTATAATTTACGAGTATACAGTGACCTCAGTTACTGAACTACAGTAACTACATTCACAAAAATCACTAAGACTTAACATAAACCAGTCCTCTTTTACTTTCTACAATCAAAGCAATTGCCATTTATTCTCTTCAAAATACATGTTTTCAATGTTTATTGTTCATATCCTCTGCTATCTTGCATGGCAAACTCGTTAGATCACCCCTCCATGATGCTTTCTGCACCACTTGTCATGTGGAGGGCAAAGCACCGCTTGACACTGGTGTTGAGCAGCACTTTGACGCCCCGACGAAAGTCATGTGAAAGGCGCCTTGCAATGACGAAAGGACATTACTGAAAAAACATTAATATTATTAGGCTATTATTGTTTTAAAAAAAAAAAGTTGAAGTCATGCTCGGCAGTTTAAATACTGTGGGAAAATGATAGATCTGCTTTTTTTCTTATAATATTTAAACTTTCTACTGAAGTTAGTAGATTTGTAGACATGCACAATTGAATAAAGGAGAAGGTAAGGACGTTATTGAAACTAACTATTATTTAACTTTGATTCATGTCTTTTTTGATAAAGTCATGAAGGAAAATCACTCATTGCTGAAGTGAGGGTTAATCGATCGACCCCGACTTCACTTGTCAGATGTCCTACTTCGGGCGGCATCCAGTCATAATTTTTTTTTAGTTTTTTTTGTTTAGGACGTATTTGGGACATACTTGAATTCTGTAGAAACACTTTTCTGTGTGTTTGTTTCTATTATGAGCATAACCGTGTTCAAGTTGGAATGTCTTTTTTGGACTTGGCCTCTTTCACTATTTTATACTGTTTGCAGTTGGCAAAATATACACATAGCAAGAGATGTAATCAGAAATCTTTCCTCTGTATCTGTCTCTTCTAGCTGAACACTTTCTTTACTGATAGAAGTGGGTGTATTCTTAATTTCACAGGAGTAAATTTTATAAAGTAATTATAAAAATGAGTTACAAAAACAAGCTTTTATTGTGCTTTCTGTTTTTCTTTCCCTGTGATCTGTTTCTCCTTTTCTTTCACCTCTAACTCTCCCCCAGTGATCCTGCCATGAGCACAGTGACAGACCTCTTGGTTGCATCATCAAAGCAACACATGAGTCCTCCAACACAGGTCAAAAAGTATTAGACAGAATGTGCGTGTCTGTGCACATTTGAATGTGTGTGTGTGTGTGTGTGAGATGTCCTTGTTTCCTGTCTTTTCCCCAAGTCATGTTCAGAGGGAGTATCGTTCACCCATGGCTGGGTTTCCATGGCCACAAGGACCGAGCCAATCAAAGCACAGGGCCACCATGTGCTCCAGACGAGGAAAAAGCCCACTGGCGACACATATGCTAGCGTGCTAAAGCAAACCCAGCATCTTTGCATCCGCTCCGCAGCTCTGCCTTCTTTGACTTCTCCCTCAATTTTTTTATTCTCTGTCCTTGAACAATAAATCTATCCTCAGTTTTAAACAGCTTGATGTATTTATAATGTTTTCACATTTGTTGTTACTTTTTTCTCCATGGTGTCTTCCTAAGGCAAGACATGAATAATGAGGGGAAAGAAAGGATGGACAGAAGTAGAGAGAGAGAAGTCCCCCTCAGACCACAAGACTTAACTCAACCTGTAAAAATAGAAATGGAGGTGAGAGGCATTCATTGTGGAATGCTTCTTCCACTTAAAAATGTGGCTGATTTATAATGTCTGAATGTTTATACTGAGAGAGTGTGGAAGAGTGAGGTAGAAAGGAAAGAGAGCCGGAGTACATCCAAAATGGATACGTAGAGGGAAATCTCTGTAAATAATTTTCTTCAGGCCAACAGCTGAATTTTCCTGTGGTTTAATGTTTTTTTTTTTAACTGTAATAGAATTGTATAGTTTACCTGCGGGAATGATTGTATACATGGAAATGGATTCCATTGTTAGAGGATAATCTCATTTTCATTTTAACATGGTTTTCATTTATCATGGCATCATCTTCTTAGGTACAGGATCTTAGGAGGAAAGCGTAGATGCAGCACTCTCTCTCGCTCGCTCACACATACACACATATTCTTTATAATCATACCTTGATGAAAGACTTAAAGCTCAGATTTTGGAGAAATCACCTCTATGGCATGTCACTGTTTCCATGGAAACTAAAATATTTTCCCAAGACTCACTCTAAACTTCTTAAACATGGTATTTTTCACCTCATTTTCGCCTCTTCTTCCTTCAAAAAGTAAAATCAGAGAGGTCAACTGGGATCAAATATTAAAATATATTTTGATGAATTGGCAAAGAATCAAAACTAGTGATGTCAGCCGATTATCATTTTTAATTGTGATTGATCACATAATTTATTGTAGTGAATTGCAGATTTTGAAAATGCTGAAATTAGTGGTACATGCCGGTTTATGCTAGTTTATATTTTATTAACGGTGTTAATAGCAATTAAGTACGTTAAACTCATGCATTAACACGTTAATTCTGACAGCTCTAATAAAAACTTACTTTAGTTAAACTATCCAAATATCGCACAAATATAAAGATTGGAGGCATATATTCCAGCATAAGAAGCTCACCAATATTATCAAAATATTAAATGAGAGGAAGGCACAGTAAAGAATGGCATGCAAAAGCATTAATACGTCTGTATCTTAACAAGGAGCTTGAACTGTGGATTAGATTCAGCTGTCAAGGATTTGATGCTCTTGTATTTACCTCACCAAACTAGTGTTGTCACGGTACCAAAATTTCAGTAGTCTGTACCGATACCGGTGAAATTTCATGGTTCTCCATTTCAATTTCACAGTTCTCTATATACCTATATTGGTATATACCAATAGATACCAATTGGTATCTATACCAATATTCTCTATACCTTTTTCACACTCCGGGTCTTGGAACGCGAAAGTAAGCGTTTGCAGGGTAAACTTCGGCAATGGTGAATGGGAGACCACAGCAAATATTATTTTCACTTATCCATTTGCTCAAAGACCAACCCCCCCACACCTTCCCCCCCCCCCACTATTACGTTTGAGGAGGAAAAAAATAGAGCGTGTTGGATTAGAGAAGATGCCAAATTTACTGTCACTCAGTAGCTGTGGTAATTATTATTTTTTAACTAATTCCAGGGTAATATAACAATAAACATAATGTTATAAATTTACACTCAATATTTAAAAAATGTATTATCTTTTTTTATTTTTTTTATTTAGGCTGACAAATAAGGCAGAAATGCATTATTATAGTCTGAAAAAGGTCTATTTCAGGCATCTAGCTTTTATTTAGAATTGTGCTTTTATTATGAAGTGTGTTTTTTGCTGCAAGCTTCACTTTTCCGGATAAACGGTTCACATTATGGCTAAGGGTGGGCATTGTTGGTCATTTTGTCTACTCGAGAACTCTGACTAATTACTCGTCATGTACTCAAGGGGCAATGACATGTACATAACTGTATATATAATAACATGTCTGACAAATGTTTTGGCTGCTGAATTGCGTCTTGTTTTTCCAGTGTATCGTATAAAAGATTGCGTAAACAAAATATAATACATCATATTTTGTCATAATGTGAAGGTTCGCTGCAGAACTCAATGAAAGAATGGGCACAACACGCGCACCAGTTTTTTCCGTGACTGTCTGAACCGTCTATTTTCAAATTGCTTTCAGTTTTGAAAACGCTGCATTCTGTTCCATCTAGCTGCGCTAGCTGTTTGAAACACTCACTTGCTGGATATGTGTTGAGTCCACTGCCACACGCGCCGTGTGTGTGTGTGTGTGTGTGTGTGTGTGTGTGTGTGTGTGTGTGTGTGTGTGTCCAAGTGTTCACTCCTGTGAGAAAGCCGCAATGCTCTGTATTTTTGCTGTGATAATTCATGAAGTGTTCCATTGAACTCGGATAGTTTGAAAATCCACCATTCAACTGAGGAAAGTGCAACGTACTTATGTAGGACTTATAATTTGGAAACCGGTTCGAAAAGCTTCAACTCCCATTTAGTCGAGAAGCAGGTGTGTTATGTCACTTAGGGCAGGAAGGTTTACAGTCAGTAACAAACATTCCCTTTTATTGAATAATATCCATTAACGAGTCAAAGTTCTTACATGAAATTATAAAAAAACATGTTTAGCAAATGTTTTGCAGAGACAGGTCTTCAAAACACGGTTAATTACACTCTTTGTTTTGATTGTCATAACGAGAGCATTGTTAAAATCAAAATTGACCAAAAGGAAATCAATGAAGTGAGTGAATTTAAATATTTAGGTGGCATTGTAGACTCTAAGCTAGGGCCGGGCGATATGGCAAAAAATATAATTCGATATCGATATTTATCACGATATTCAATCACATTTGCAAATTTTTTGGGAATTTCCAAAAAAAGATGAGAAAACAAAATACTAAACAGTCTAACAATCTTTACAAAACTGCGTTGGGGGCCCAGCCAATGCAGTGGTGTCTGAGGGATCTTCTATGAAAATATTACAGTATTTTATAAAGTTTATCAATTGAGTGCAGTTGGATAAAAATGGGGGCATAGAAGCCCTTGTGATTGAGGAATTATACTGTATGGGGGTTCAAGGGTATCTCCAGAGAGAAACCTTTGAAAATGTAAAAGTCTGAATGGACCATTTTTCTATTTTCATTAAAGTGAGAAAGACTAGGCTACAAACTAGTAATTGTTTTGTCTTTCATCCTTGTCAGAGATGATGAAATCTGAGTAGAACAGAAGTCTATTTGTTTATTATTAAAGGCTTGGAACATGCTGATTAATAAAACTAAATATAGAAAGAAAAAACTTTATGGTCTAAAGGTGCTCTGGAAACACGCACCTCATGTTTACTCACATGTGGGGAAAAGAGGATGCGGGTGCGGCCCGAGACAGGGCATCAGTGAAGCGTGTTTCAGTGCTAGAGAAAAATATTCAAGAATACATCGCAGAAAGATGTGATATGTTGTAACCGGCACTGTTGTTTTTGTCACGCTGCTCAATAAAGATGATGAGAGGGTGTAACCGTCGTCATGATGTCTTGCAGTCAAGATGCAATCAATCTGGGGTCCGGAACGCGGTGACCTGTGTAGCGGGAGCAATAGCAACTTCATACAGGGTTCAGTCTCCGGGCGCCTCTAAGGAACCTGATAATCAAGTCGTGCTTAACCAAGGACTTGCCGTCCACTGCAACGTGGTGGGCCGCGATATCGGCTACATACACCTTCAAGGTGGAGGGGGACAGCCTACCCTCCAGCCTCTCCTGCAGGAATGAAAGCACTGACCGAACTGTGCATCTCTGCGGGTCTTCGGCTCGGGAAGAACACCAATTCACGAACAAGCTCCACTTCAGGGTGTAAAGTTACCTGGTGGAGGGAGCTCTTGCTTGGTTGATCGTGTCTACGACTGCAGGTGGTAGATCACTCAGATCTTCTGCATCCCATCCAGGGGCCAAGAAAGGACCCTCTGAGAACCAGGACTGGGTGGGCCAATAAGGAGCCAACAAGGTGACCTGTTCCTTGTCCTCCCTGATCTTGCACAGCACCAGTGCAAGAAGGCTCACTTGGGGAAATGCATACTTGCGCAGCCCCTGGGGCCAGCATCTGTCAACGCATCTGTCCCAAGAGGGGCTTCTGTCAGGGAGTACCAGAGCGGGCAGTGAGTGTTGTCCTAGGAGGCAAAGAGATCTACCTGTGCCATGCCGAATCGGCCCCAAATCAGCTGGACCACCTGGGGGTGGAGCTTCCACTCTCCGCTGGGCAAAACCTGTCACAACAGTGCATCGGCTGTCGTGTTGTGGTTGCCAGGGATATGAATGGTGTGCAGCGACCTGAGTCACTGCTGAGTCCAAAGGAGGAGATGGCGGGCGAGTTGTGACATATGATGAGAGCGCACGCCGCCTTGGTGATTTATGTACGCTACCATCGTGGTGCTGTCTGAACGGTTCAAGACGTGCTTGCCCCGAATTAGCGAGAGGGACAGCCAGCAACTCTATGCGGTTGATGTGCCAATGCAGCCGGGCCCTGTCCTGGTACCAGTGGCAGCGTGCCCGTTGAACACGGTGCCCCAATCCTGTTGAGAGGCACCTGTGATGACTACGACAGGTCTGGACACCTGCTGTAGGGGGACTCTGGAGGTCTGTCCAAGGGTTGAAAGTCTGATGGCAGGAGTGGGGGATTATCACATGGTATGTGCCGTGGCGCCATGCCATCTTGGGACTCAAGTCTGAATCCAGTGCTGAAGAGGTCTCGTATGCATCAACCCGAGCGGCATGGCTGAGGATGCCATATGCCCCAGGAGCCTCTGGAATTGTTTTAGAGGAACCGCTGTGCCAGGCTCGAAGAGAGCGAGGCACCTGAGCACTGACTGCGCACTCGTTGGTGAGGTGCGCTGTTATTGAGTCTAACTCCATGCCGAGAAAAGAGATGCTCTGAACCTGGATGAGCTTGCTCTTTTCCCTTTTGACCTGAAGCCCTAGACGGCTGAGGTGCACCTGGGCACCTGGTCCCTGTGAGCGCATAGCAACTCTCAAGAGTGAGCCAGGATGAGCAAGTCGTCGAGGTAATCGAGTATGCAGATGCCCACTTGGTGAAGACGCGAGGGGACAGGCCAAAGGGGAGGACCTTGTACTGATATGCCTGGCCGTTGAACTAGAACCGTAGGTTGGTGTCGAGGCAAGATGGAGACGCCTTTTTTGGGTACGATGAAGGGCTATAGAAACCCTTCATCTCGGCTGGAGGGACGGCTCTATCGCGTCCTTGTGAAGCAGAGTCGTGATTTTTGCCTGTAAAGGGCTGTTTTTTTTTTCGCCGCGTACGGAGGTGGAGCAAATACCGCTGAAACGAGGTGGGAGCCAGGCGAACTGAATCACGTAGCCAAGTCAGATGGTCCTGGCCAATCGACGGGTTTGACAGCGAAAGCCACGCGTCCAAACTCCACGCGAGGGGCACTAGAGGGACAATCGTCAGCTCAAGGGAGATGTTGTGTTCCATTCCTTTTGGCCAGAACGATTAATTTTATTTTTACTTATTCCAATTGGAATAAAATTCCTTGACTTTGTTCACTTTTGACCATTTTCTTTACTTTTTATTGGTTTTATTTCACTTTGTTTCACCTGTTGTGTTCCCAGTCAAAAATGACCAGCCATTGGAAATGAATGGATTAGACTACAAAATGCACCAATATTAAGTGTTCAGGAGCATCCCAATCCTTTAGATGACCACATATGTGAATGTGTGCACACAATGTGTGTTGAGCACCCTTTTGTGCATCGTCTATCTCTGTACACTCTTTGAGGAATTTTTCAAGATCTACTTATCATATTATGTTGTGTATGGGCTTGTTTGAATCGGGATAGCCTGCTGTAAGTTAAGATATGGCATTATCTATGTTATATGTATGATTCAGGAAGTTATAAGGAAAATATACACAAATACTCACTGCAGTTTGGCAGTGAAACAAATTTATGCTTTGGATTTAACTAATTGAGACCTTTCTAACGATATATAACATATCTCATCTTTTGTATGTTTTTATCAACTCTGAATATAATTGATGAGATAACAAATGTGCAAATTATGAGAACTAAACAGTTCTAATTTGTCATCTAATTAAAAATTCTTATTTAAGAATTTTCAAGATCAGCTTTAAAGTCTAGATTCCAAGCCTAAAAATTACACCTATTTTGTTCAAAAAGTACAAAACTTCATAATTACTAAAAAAAGAAGCTGACAAAAATATCTAATGGAATATCTTAGGATAATATATGCAATATGAGAGATTTATTAACAATCTCAGTAGGCCAGTCATTTTTAACCAGGAACACAAAAGGTGTTAGCACAAATAAACACAACACAAGGGTTAAACTTAGTGATATAAAGAGTAATGCAGTATACTTAAGGTGATATACTTAAAGAAAAGTTTGCTTTTTGGAACTTCAGAATTTTGGTCACCATTCACAACTAAAGCTGAGCTGAAATATTCTTCTAAAAACCTTAATTTGTGTTCAGCAGAAGAAAGAAAGTCAGACACATCTGGGATGGCATGAGGGTGAGTAAATGATCTGAGAAGTTTCATTTTTGGGTGAATTATTCTATACTTTCGCCTAGCACTGCAGTGCGTGCGCCCTGTGTGCGCAGGTCTCGGTGGCCCGAGGCAGTTATATATAGGTGTGTGAACAAAAAACTTTGAGATCAACTGACTTAAACAAACCCAATAACATTGAAGTGCCCAAAACTTTGCCCCACAGAGTAAGTGTGTGTCAGGGATGTGCACAGACATTTTGAGGGGCAGCAGCTTAAACTGAGAAAAAAGGGCACCACCTCGTTTCATTAATAGATGCCCGGCATGCAAAGTGAATGGCTCATAAACACAGGATTAAAGGGAAAATTTAGTGTTTGTGATCTGATAATACAATTCATTTAAGAATCTAGCAATCCAATAAACATGCTCTGCTTAACCCTTAAAATCCTGATGGAGGGAGAGAATGAGTGGGTGGATGGATGGAGTTAACGGTTACAAATTCTGTATAGGCGCAGATGTAAACGGATGAAAAAGGGTAGAGGGAGAGCTGAGAGAAAGAAGGGATTGGGGGAAGGGCTTCAGGAGAGATTAGTTCTGTTCACCCTCACACTTGCACACATTCATACTGTGATCCATTGCTATAGCATTTAAAGCATTTGTTTTAACATCAAGCATGTACATATGTGTATTTGCATACACAAGGATTATAAATGTGAAATAAAGGGCATTTTTGTGTAATGTGCATATATGTGAGAAGGATTGTGATAATGGGAGTAATGTGCGAGTGTGTGTGTGTGTGTGTGTGTATGTATTCAGAGCAGTCTGCCTCTCTCCCCTCAAGTCATTTACAATTTCTGCATGGTTTGATGAATATGCTCCAGTGTTAGTGTGTTTATATAGATTTATACAACAGAGCGAGGGAACAGTTCAGTTTGAAGTCTCTGTGTTAAATATACAGTTATCTTCACCCGTGCTCTGTTCTCTCTGTGTTTAAAAGCGACATCTCTGTAGGCCATTTATTTTTCATCACAGTACATTACCATTCATAGAAATGTTGGGGAATATTATTATTGCATTCATTTATAAAAAATGCTACTCTGGTGCACTCATGCTGACATTCTCCTCTTGCCTCTGGATTCCCTCTGTCACCTCACTGCTGTTTAATAAATGGACATAGCAGTTTGGTGATAGCTTCCAAAGCTGCCTGGATGCATAGTGTGCACCTGTGGGCAGGTTTAAGTGGTTTACAAGGACTTTTTTGTTTTTAGGGTATTATGCTATAAATGTGGTTTATGAGGAATTTCTAGTGTCCCCATAATTCAAATCGCTTAAAAAAAACAAACATTCTAAACGATGTTTTATTGAAACTGTAAAAATACTGAAAAAACTTTTTTTGTGAGTGTTAGGTTTAGGGGGAGGGTTAGGGGATAGATTCTATAGTTCAGAGAGTCCTCAAAATGATAGCTGCACCAACGTGTGTGTGTGTGGGGCATTTGTGCTTGTGTGTGTGTTTATTTGATAATGTGAATTATGCCATTTAAATCTTCTGCTTGAAAGAGCTCCATTGCAACACACTGCATGAGCTTTTTAAAGATACACTCAAACACAAAACATAGCACGACACAAATGTACAACATACTTCCAAGTGTACTGACTGTGAAGCCAGTAATTTTTAAGTCCACAATTGCATTTGTTGCTCTTCATTACTGCGTTGTTGTTATACTATACTGTTGTGGCCCCAAATTACTCAGCTGCCTCCACGTCTGAGACTGTCAACCAGTGCATTTTGTCACGTGGCGCGTTACCATGGAGATATAGCAAGTGTGGTGGCCCACGCCATCCATCGCGGCATCTACGCACAACTCACCACATGCCCCACCGAGAGCGAACCACATTATAGCGATCACAAGGAGGTTACCCCGTGTGACTCTACCCTCCCTAGCAACTGGGCCAGTTTGGTTGCTTAGGAGACCTGGCTGGAGTCATTCAGCATACCCTGGGATTCGAACTCACAAACTCCAGGGGTGGTAACCACTGAGCTACCCAGGTCCCCTAAAATACTCTTTTCTTTTGGAAATGTGTACAATTATGAACTGTGAAACAAATAAGCCAAAGTGGGGAGAAAATATATGCTGACATCCTGCTGCTTTTGTCAGCAGTCACATCATCAATAAATACAAGAGAACCAGTTCCATTGGCAGCCATACATGCCCACGCCATGACACTACCATCACCATGCTTCACTGATGAGGTGGTATGCTTTGGATCATGAACAGTTCCTTTCCTTCTCCATACTCTTCTCTTCCCATCACTCTGGTACAAGTTGATCTTTGTCTCATATGTCCATAGGATGTTGTTCCAGAACTGTGAAGGCTTTTTTAGATGTTGTTTGGCAAACTCTAATCTGGCCTTCCTGTTTTTGAGGCTCACCAATGGTTTACATCTTGTGGTGAACCCTCTGTATTCACTCTGGTGAAGTCTTCTCTTGATTGTTGACTTTGACACACATACACCTACCTCCTGGAGAGTGTTCTTGATCTGGCCAACTGTTGTGAAGGGTGTTTTCTTCCCCAGGGAAAGAATTCTTCGGCCATCCACCACAGTTGTTTTCCATGGTCTTCCGGGTCTTTTGGTGTTGCTGAGCTCACCGGTGCGTTCTTTCTTTTTAAGAATGTTCCAAACAACAGTTGATTTGGCCACACCTAATGTTTTTGCTATCTCTCTGATGGGTTTGTTTTGATTTTTCAGCCTAATGATGGCTTGCTTCACTGATAGTGACAGCTCTATGGATCTCATATTGAGAGTTGACAGCAACAGATTCCAAATGCAAATAGCACACTTGAAATGAACTCTGGACCTTTTATCTGCTCCTTGTAAATGGGATAATGAGGGAATAACACACACCTGGCTATGGAACAGCTGAGCAGCCAATTGTCCCATTACTTTTGGTCCCTTAAAAAGTGGGAGGCACATATACAAACTGTTGTAATTCCTACACCGTTCACCTGATTTGGATGTAAATACCCTCAAATTGCAAAACTGCAAACTTGTTATTTTCTCAATATTACACCTAAATAAAATTAAACCATAAATAAGAACATACAAATTTTTATGAGAATAAGATTGTCCAAACAAACAGGGACATTTAAGCAGGATGTAACATGTACTTTCTATAAACTCTTTTGAAAAGGAAACTGGATATAAAAGTGTGGTTCACTCAAACCACTAAAACTTGTTGTTGTTGCTGTTATGTTTTTTTTTTTTTTAAATGACCAACTGGTATTTCCAAATTCTCTTTCTAAAAAGTTCTACTTATCACTGGTACCTCTTGTCCAGTGTGTGGATCATTTTTGGAAATCCCACTTTGCTAACGGTGCATCATGTCTCTTTATATCTCTGTGAAGACTTGTCATATGGCGTGACACTCGCAAACACATCTGTAATTGTGCTTTGTTTTGTTTGGGCTTTTTAATGTAGTTTTAGTCAATGAAAACTGTTGACATTTTAGTCATATTGATATTTTAGCCACTGAACACTGTAAACATTTTAGCCATAAGAGTATTATTGATAAGCATTTGTCAATATTGTCTATCCAAAATCAATATATATATATATATATATATATATATATGAGCTATAGAGAGAGAGGGAGAGAGAGAGAGAGAGAGAGAGAGTGACTCATCAGTGCTTATTTGTGCTTATGTAGGGGAGGGAGGCTATAATTTATTTTTAAACATTAATTTATATATAATATATTTATATATTTTATATATATTATGTTCCCACCATCCAAAAGACATGCAGGCTAGGTTAATTGGTGTCTCCAAAAAAATTGCCCTAGGTGTGGATGTGGAGGTGAGTGTGAGTGTATGTCTGTCTATGTGTGGCCCTGTGATGGACTGGCGACCTGTCCAGGGTGTCCCCCGCCTTTCGCCCAATGTTAGCTGGGATAGGCTCCAGCCCCCCGCGACCCTGTACACAGGATAAGCAGTTGACGATGGATGGATGGATGGATATATATTATGTTTTATTTTCTGTATATATATATATATATATATATATATATATATATATATCGCACTGAATTAATGTGTTAAATCGACAGCAATTAATCGCAATGCCCCTGGACCGTAATAAGGAAGATTCCTGAGAAAGGCATGCTTGTAGTACCACCTGTTTACTCCAGAGGGCAGTAAGTGAAACTTCAGCTGCATGGGCAATACGCAGTTTATACAGTGAACAAAACAATCATTCAGCAGGCAGCACAACACAAACATGTGTTACGTTCTTGCGTTCAAAACACTTGATGGAGCGCAAATTCTAACTAAGGGATCTCAAGATGTGTTCTAAGTATTCTATATATATATCACAGATTTTGAGCAGCGGGAAAAGTTTTTTTTTTTTTTTTGGAATTTAGTGAACATTTAAATATATTTTACCCATAATTAATTTCCGTATGCCGGTGAGTTTGATGTGTGACCGGCAAGTACCAATACTGTATATCGGTACATCATCATAAACATCTCTCATTCATGAGTTACAAAGGTTTTTTGCACTGATTTGGTCACAAAATTAAAAAAGTTTGTGAATGTCAGAGCTGGTTTTAGCACATGAAGAATACACTGAAAGCAACCAAGGGGAACACACCTATGCAAGTATATCTGGAGTTTTACTATTGTGTTTTACTCATGCTGTCATGCATTAAATCTCTTTTAGAGCATAGTTAATTAAAATATGTATTTTCCATATCAACTTGCTTTGTATATAAGACTTATACTGTATGATTACATTTTAGCCTGGTGGTGTGAATAAAGTCTGTGCTTCATAATGATATGTTGGTTATTATGTAACATTATTATATACACATTTAAATATATTGTGTTTTGACATTATAGTTATTTTCTATTTATAACAATATGTGACAATTATCACATACCTTTATACAGTTTGGGTGTTTAACATAATTCTATGTGCATTTCCAGTTTACCTGTATCCGACTTGATTATTTTGGAAGAACAATTGGCATGTGTACAGATAACTGACATATTTGAATAAATTAGCAAAAAAACAACAAGTGTTTTATCCATGCTCTCCTCCTTCATAGTGCTCGACTTTGGTGAAATTAAGCTGTCACTTGAAAGGTCTAACTTTATTGAAAGAAAAAAAAAGCATTTTGGCTTTAAGTAAACAGCAGTATGGTATCACTTTTTCAAGATTTATAAATGGAAACAAAAATTTGCAGACTCTTGCCGCATCTCATAGTGCAGCACACTGAAGGTACATGGACACAGTCATACATTGGCATCGCATGAAACTATATCTGAGTGTTGTCGTCATAAATATCTATTATATTCTATGTATTACCATGAGTTTACAGTACTCCCATTGTGTTTTGTCATCGTACTTTGACCATCACTGTTGTAAATGACTGCTATTCAAAAAATTTTCACATCAACATGAGCAAAACTATCATGTCATTAACTGATTTAATATATACTAAGTTACTTTCTGTAGAAAGTTGGCCCATGTAAGACACAGGTTGAGCGTATCCATCTACAGAGCCATACAGAGGTACATTAACAAAGGCTGTAATTGTCTATTTGTCGCTATGTTTTCTTTACCAAACCGTATGCTCCAGGTGCGTCGGTAGTCTTGAGATGAACTGTGGATGGCGAACCGTACAGTTTATTTCTTAGGTTTTTTTTTTTTTTTACCAAGAAAGTTCACCTCTAAAACGTACTGAACATATATGCAGTTTACATGTACTGGAAACTTTGACAGAATTGGTGTCTTAAGTATGAACGGATGTTCTCTCAGGAAGACTTGCAGACTTGAGTGAAATTTAAGATGACATTTATTTGATGAATATAAAACAGAAAAATGTCTCTCTTTGGCGTCTGGCAGTCCGAATAAGTTGCTCTCGGAACCATCATATCCTGCCGGAGGTTTGAGGCAGGGGTGAGGAGCATACCCCTGTACAGGATGGGACTCAGTTGGTGGTGGTGGGGGGGTGGAGGTTTGCCGTGTTAGCACACTGAAACAGCAATGTAAGCAATGTATAAGCAGACTTCTAAAGCAATGGCTTACATGTGATTGGCTAGGAATTACCCAGCTAATGGTGCAATGATGTACAGCTGCTAGTCTCCCCACTGGAACTAATCTGCGCTTACATTTCTGATGGACTCTGAATAGCACTGAATAAACAGAGGGACTGCTTAAACTGGGGAATATTTGGTTTGCATTAAATGTTATTTGGAGGGACTTTACACCTGGTATTAATTGGCATTTTGTGTGATCCGATCACAAGTGAACTGATCGTCTACACCTGCGTCTGTTTTGAACTTGTGTTCTGATTTTGTCCTGTGTTCTGTAAAATTCAGAGTCTGGGGCAAAATAAAATTTGAGAGCCCAATATCTCACACATAAAACTCTGAATCTTCAACCAAAATTCTTGGATCTTAACACATCTCCAAAAGACATGGTGTCACTGAGACACTCACGGAGGCAGAGATATGAACTCAATTGCAGGGTTTATTGAACAGATGATATGAAGCAGCGATGTATACAACAGGTAAGACAATTGAGAAACGGTTGAGATGTAAACAGAAGGTAAGTAGTATCCATGCAGGGTATATAAGCGATGTAAAAATGAAAGGTGAAACTCACAACAGTCCTTTGATAAGTCCCCCGAACCCATATATTTCCAAAATTTTAATAAAGATAATCCCATTCTACCATATCAAATACCTTTTCGGAGTCAAGGGAGATGGCAGCGACCTCTGAGTCTGATCATTCGCCACTGACCACATGATATCAATGAAATGCCTAATGTTATCAGAAGAGCTGCAGTCCCGAATAAACCCCATCTGATCTATATGTATAAGAGGTGTTATAACTTTGTTCAATCATTTAGCCAGAATTCTTTACAGTATTTTAACGTCTAGCTGGATCAGGGAAATTGGATGGTATCTTTTACACTCACTTGGATCTTTGTCCTTTTTAAGTATGAGATTGATCTGGGCTTGTGTCAGTGCGGAAGCTTTCCATTCTTTAATGATTCCGTATAAACTTCAAGCAAAAGTGGAGCCAATTCTGTAGCATAAGATCTAAAAAAATTCAGCGGCAAATCCATCTGGCCTCGGAGCCAGATAATTATTCCGGCGCAGGACAGCGCCAATCTGCGTCCATCCCTCTTAACTCAAACAGTCCATGTATGCCTACGAGAGCCCCATGACAACTTTGCCATCGGATTGCTCAAGTCCGGTGCTTCTATACAAATTTAATGAGACAGAATTAAATAACATAAGAAAATCTATAAAACAAACTCTAGCCAATAGGCAGAATGAACACAAAGAAAGTGTAGATTCATCCACATACTGTCCCGAAGGTGTGTTCCTCCCCAAAGCAAGCTCCAGCCTTTAGTAGAACCAACACACACACACACACAAAATAAATACACTTTCAGTTTCCTCTGGCATTCAAATTAATGTTTAGTGAGCCGGCTGTTTCATAATTGATGCAGATGACCTAATCCTTCCAATGTCCAGCAAAAAATATTCCACAAAACAAACTCCATCCAATAGGAGGCATGAGCACAAAGAACGAGCAGAATCATCCACATCTGTCCCGAAGGAGTGTTATTCCACAAAACAATCTCCATCCAATAGGAGGCATAAGCACAAAGAAGGAGCAGATTCATCCACAACTGTCCCGAAGGAGTCTCCAGCCACTAGGCGGAACCAGCACTAAAAGAAACAAAGAAGGCGCCCAGTTTCCTCAGACAGTCAAGTGAATGATCAGTGAGTCAGGTCCACTTGGCTGCAAAGCGAGCACCATACAATGACTTACTCATTCCCTTGACTTTATAAAGGACAATGCTCGTTCGGGACAAGTAAATACTTTGCGGCCATCCTTAGCATCTATTCTCAATCTGGTCGGGAACTTCAGTGTAAAAGCGACTCTCTGTCAATGCAAATGTTTCTTGAAATAGTGTTATTCCACAAAACAAACTCCAGCCGCTAGGCGGAACCATCACAAAAAGAAACAAAAAAGGCACCCAGCTATCTTGGACAGTCAAGTGAATGTTCAATGAGTCAAGCTCAATTGGGAGCAATGTGAGAATCACACCATGGCTTACTCATTCCAATGACTTTATGAAGGACAATGCTGGGGACATGTAAATACTTTGTGGCCATCATTAGTATCTATATTCTCAGTTTAGCCAGGAAAATCAGTGCAAAAGCGATCTGATTGATGTAAGAGTTTGCATTCCTTGAATTGATCACGTTTCTCTCTTGATGAATTCGCAAAGTCTGGAAGCAAGAAAATTTTGTGGTTCTACCAAGAAACCCTTCCTTATCTCCTCGCCTTACGTAACACAAGATCTTTATCGAATTATCAGAATTGATCGGGCCTGTCTCTCTCAGCGGATCTCTGAGCCGGGACTTTGTGAGCTCGCTCCATTTCCAGCTTGTGTCAAGCAGACTCGTGAAGAGCTCGTCTAGGAATTTCACCATATCTTCTGGAAGTGCTGTTGCATAAATATTTGGTTTACAATGCACAATTGATAATTGATTCATAATTGATTAATAATATTAATAATTTAATGTAATAAATAATCTATTTGGTGAGGTTATTTGATTTATAATATATTAATTGTTAACAGTTAAAATATAATAATATAATAAGGCACGAAAACACTTATCTTTAGTGGAAATGGAAAAAAAAACGAGTTGTTCGTTCCCGGTGGACTGCTGATGAGCAGACTCTTCATGAGACTCTGCTATATTGCATTTAAGCTCATAATTAATGGACTTTTGGAAACTCTTTTCTTCACAGCGAAAGCAAAACCTCTTTGTTTGCTCTTCCAAAGGCATATGAATTGAAGAATCAGTGGTTTAAATGTATTTGAATTATTTAGCAGTACAACCACAACCAATGCTGGATTTTCAAGATGGTTACTCCTGAAAGTTCCCACTTTGTTGTGGCAATCTGGTGCTTCAGGATCACAACCTGAAAGTATGGTTTATTATTTGTGGATTTATCTGCTACCCAGAGTTCAAATGCAGAGTTTTGTATTGTAGCTATGGTGTACACCCAGTGAACTGCTGTAGGCCTCTGCTAACCTGATAGCTAATGTTATTGTGTTGAAATAGATTTGCTAATCAGCTGTAGGCCCACTTTTACCTACAATTGTGTAGAATTATGCAGATTGTTTGTCGTTCTTACTATCATGAATAGTGATCAAGTCTGGAGATGGATTTATTTTTACAAACGGTCATTTTACGTCTGCAATCCACGGTAGTGCTTGGCTAACTTGGTATGTAATGTTATTGTTTTGGTAAGGGTTTACTATTCAGCTTTGGCCAGCTTTTATGTAAAACTGTGTAACAAAATGGTCGATCTCAAGAGTCTTATATAATTAATAGCTGTAATGTTACGGCCGCCATTCTCGTTAGTCTACAGCTAACTTGCTCACTAACTGGGAGTAAGCCTCTGTTCTCAGGTGAAAAAGGTTTGGCTACACCCTTTCCAGCAAAAGATGACTAACTTAGATGCACTATGTGTCTTTTACTTGAAGCTTTGTCAGGTTCACAATAATCAACAGTGTACTAGTAAGTGAGCTACAAAAGGAAAACCTACCACTGTGAAACGTCCTGCTCAAGTCGTGCTTGTGAAGGTGGTTCGGGTCGATCGGCTTGTTCTTCCAAACTTTCATTATTTCATTCATTATCATGCTCAGGTACGGCAAAAACCTACGCCACTTTTACCATAGTTACAATAGTGTTTACAGCTGCTCAGCAAGACTCGGGAGCTGAAACTCGGTTACGTTAAGGGTTGTTACATTTCCAACACCTCGGGGTTGACCAATCACAACAGACTGGGCCAGCTGACCAATCAGAGCAGACTGGGCTTTTCAGAAAGGGGGGCTTTAAAGAGACAGTAGGTTAATCAGAGTGTTTCGGCCAGAGCATGAAAAGAAATGTACAGTACAAGAGAAATAATGTTTTTTTGAACATTAAAGCATGTAAACCTATTCTAGTAGACCCCAAAATAAAATTATGAACCTGTAAATTAGCATGAATAAATTGCTCTTTAATGATCATTAATTAATACTTCAATGATGGCCTATAATTAGACACCGAAGTTAAAAAAAAGTCTGCCTTTAATTTAGCTGGAAGATTCATAATAAGATTAACTCAAATCCAAATAAATTCAATCCAATTGCAGATTCTGAATGTACTGTTTATATGTCCCCTAAACTTTTAAATCTGATACAAATATTAGTTTACATGTGCATTACATGTATTTGGAACAAAACGTCTGCACATGCGAAGAGTATCAGTCATTGCATTCTGAAAAAGCGGTGAGAATGGCACCAAAGTCCATCTTTTGCCTCTTAAGCTTTAAAATGTAACATTTAACATTTACTTTCCTAATCTGTCACATACAATTGACTGTCACTATGGCAAAGAAGAAATGCTTTAGAAATTATGGTAAAGACATCAGGAAGTGAGTGAAGACACGTGCATGCAGTGGAACACAGAGCGCCGAAACCGCATCTGCTGCTTAAAGACCCTATTGATGTGATGTCATGAAATATATGTGCCCTGCAGAATACTCAACGCAAGCCTGCATACACTTAATAATCTCAGTGTTCTCATTGCTTTGTATAAATTAGGTTCCCCGCAATGAGTATTATGTAGAAACAAACATACACACCACATTTCTGTGCATGAGCACAAAGTATTTTAGAATCCGATTGAGAAAGTTGTTGGATACAAACTTTTGCAATATTTTCTTATAAACTGATTATTCTGATAATCAGAAACTGTGGAGCACCTGTTCCAGCACAGGCAAGTCAGTGCCTTCGGAGCTATAGGGCTAGGGAGGAAGGACATACAGGGTCCGTGACTTGTGGACTTAACTGGGGGAGTAGAGCGCACGTCTTCACCTCAGGGGAGGGGAAAGGCACTATGCGCAAGCGATTCACCCAGCCAGCTGTACCGTATTACCGAATTCTACGTGTTCAGACTGTCAAAACATGTGATGAGACCGGCTCAACCCGGAGATTGTAAAACCTCACGAAGGTATTGGGTGTTGCCAGCCTGCCGCTCTGCAGATATCTGCTAGAGAGGTGCCATTGGTCAGTGCCCACTTGGATGCCACACTCCTTGTAGAGTGTGCTGGAACTGTCGCTGTGTTGTCTGAGCGAAACAACACGTGCTTGGCGTGAAGAAAACCGCAGAAATCTACGCAGGGCAAAAAAATAAGCATGTAATACACACCTTCCAATTTGTTCTTCACATTGCTGTCTGCCTTCGTAACACTAATTAAAAATCTGCCCTCTTACCACTAATTAAAGAGTGTTAGGTACACAGGCAGGTGCTAGGATGCCTGGGGAGGTAGAGGTAGAGCAACCTTTCTATCTCTCTCTCTCTCTCTCTCTCTCTCTCTCTTTCCCTTTATTATGTATTTAGAAAGGTTTATGATTGAATAACAGCATATTCATGACACATACAAATGCCTCAAGCATCACTCCAGTACATTATGTTTCCACTCAAGTACACCTCCCTCTCTACATACATAATCACATGCAAAGTATTTGCCACTGATAAGCTTGCATTTTATATTCAAGCCAAATCTAAACCTGATTCTACTGCAGCAGTCGTCGTCTATCAAAATAACATACATGCTAATTGTTCACCTTGGCTGATTAAACTCAAAATTGACATTTCTATGATGTGGTGGTCAAAATGTATGAATGGCCGTGCAATAAAAAACAGCTGTAATTCAATGTGGTGCACATTTAATACATATCTTGACCTATTGACACAACTGCCACAATTGGAACAACTGGAAAAATGATTAAAAGTTAAGACATTGAAGGACATTTTTAAAAATGCTTAAAACACCTACTACTTCCTTCACTCATTGTGTTCTTTGGGGATATACACTTATTGAGCACTTTATTAGAAACACCTATACACCTATATCAGCCAATTGTGTGGAAGCAGTGCAATGCATAAAATCATACAGATACAGGTCAGTAGCTTCAGTTAATGTTCATATCAACCATCACAAAGGGGAAAAAAATTTGATCTCAGTGATTTCAACCGTGGCATGATTGTTGGTGCCAGACGGGCTGGTTTGAGCATTTCTGTAACTGCTGATCTCCTGGGATTTTCAGGAATCTCTAGAGTTTATTCAGAATGGTGCCAAAAACAAAAAATATTCAGTGAGCAGCAGATCTGCAGACAAAAATGCCTTTGCTGATGTGAGATGTCGACGGAGTTTGGCCAGACAGGTTCGAACTGACAGAAAGTTTATGGTAGCTTAGATAACCACTCTGTACAATAGTAGTGAGCAGAATGCACAATATTTCGAACCTTGAGGCAGATGGGCTATAACAGCAGATTATTACACCATATTGTTCCTAATAAAGTGGTCAGTGAGTGTATCAAGGTGTAAATTTGTGTATACAGTAGCATTTAGAGACACATCTCAATAAGGATCCTAACTAAGGATTAATTTATTTATCAATTTAATTTTATTTATTTATTTTTATTTTGGGGTGTACTATCCCATCGAAGCTGTGTATTTTCTGCTTAGCTCACATTTTTTTACAAATCTTAGAGCATTTGAGTCAAATGTCATGCTCGAACCAGTAAGTTTTGGACAGCAAGTACAGCTCATGCTTAATCATTATATAAACTCAAGCTAGAACTAAATCTGCAACATTAGCATGCTATAGAAGCACAAACAGAAGAGTTAAAAGAACAAAACATGAGATTATGTGACACAGATAAGTGTCACAATATCACAATAAGAGATATGCAGGGCCAAATTACATTCTGTCATAAACTAATTTTATTTTATTTTATTTTAAACTAACAGTAAATCTATAATCTTTGCCATCAATTCCCAAGCCTTAATCTACAACAAACTGCCTCTGTAACAAATAGTAATTACTGGGTAAATATTTTCATTGCAAACACTAGCATCAGAATGTCTCTCTTAATGTAGTCACATTAAAATTATTGTTTCCTTATTGCATTAGGGGAATGCATGACGAATTTTTATGAGATTTTCCCCACTGACTGTGGAAGTAGCTGTGAAAATGTGATTGTAATCTCGCCTCACTCTTTACTGTGAGAGAAAGACATAAAGAGAGGGGGGGAAAGAGAGGGAAACAGGGTTTGGATAAGAATGCATGAGCTGGAGATCACTGCAAGCTCTAATTTAAGCCATGACCAAAGATGGGCAGATGAATAGAAGAGCAAACATTAAGTTCCCTTCCTTCCAGCAGTGTGTTTTGAAAGTGCTGGAGAGAGAGAGTGGCTTTACAGAGGAAGTGGTGGGGGTAGACTATAAGGTTAAGAGAGAGAGCTACACACTCAATCTTAAGGATTCATATGTATTTTCTAAATTTGGCTAATTTGTATCTCGTATATCTGCACTCATATGAATTCTTATGACTTTCACTACAACCAATGGTGTCACTGGACATAATTTCCATCTAATACACAACAATTACTTGCTTCTGTCACACACAACAGCTTCCTATCATGTTTACACATTCTACTGATCAGTTAGGTTTAGATAAGGGGTTTGGGTAAGGGCATAATATTAATAAGCATGTCCTTAATGCCTCGTGCATGAAACATGCGCTTACTTCCGCATTAGACATTACGTCTGTAAAAGTAAATTTTCATGGCTCCTCTGTGATATAATACGGAGCAAGCCAAAATTCTTGCGAAGAGCAATTAAACGAATCAAGAAACTGTAGGGACAAGACTGTTTATCAACACAGCCAAATAAATCTGTCAATGGGGGTACGCATGTTTTGTCACCCGCATCACCTCAGTTGCGCCTATTGCACACTCTCCAAATCTCACGCTAGCAGATATAGAAGCCACACATATCAAGGACAGTAAAGATAGTTAGAATGAAATTTGAGGAGCTATGGTATGGTTTTTTTATGTTTTATTTATTAAAATGACAGACATCATTTGGAATTATCTGTCAGTGTTTAAAAAGTGGAGGTGGAAATTAAATATTTTAAATATATACAGTAACCCAGCCTCTTTTCTGGGACTTCTCGACCCTTATAAAGGAGTAGTCATGCAAGCACTATGTATAAATGTATTTAGTAAACGTTTCTACATTAAAATGTGTTATAGTAAAATTGTATTACATTGCTGCCATAATAATGGATCATTTAAAAGTTAATGTGATCTGGCTCTCATTTTTCTTTCCCTGCGAGTACCCACTCACTGTGGTGGAGCAGCTACGTAATTTTATTGTGAATTATTTCAGTATTTTCTGTTACACAATCCTCCAACTTTCACAACAGTCCATTACTGCCAGAGCTGTTACCATGCACAGCGCAAATGTACGGCACTTAGCAGTGGTCAAAAAGGATTATAAACTCAGAGATGTGGATTCGGAAAGTCATTAAATTACTACACGACCTTGGTGTTTGTTAAAAAACAGTAGGTCATTTCGTCGGGAATTCGTTTGCTGGAGGTGGGAGAATTTTTTGGGGGATTTGGACAGCAATAAAATCACGGCCTACCCCCTGTAAATGCTGGAATTACTTCATGTCATCATGTAAAATAACTGCTGTCCATGGCAATTGTTTTTTCTACCACCTCCCGCAAGAAAATTCCCAGCCAAATTACCTACTGTTTTTTGAGAAACACTAAGGCCGTGTAGTAATTAAATTACTGTCCAAATCCACATCTGAGTTTATAATCTAAAAGTCATTTGAAAATCCTTTTTGTGTAAGTCTAAGTGCCGTACTGTTGTGCGTTTCTTGGTAACAGCTCTGGCGGTAATGTACAGTTGTGAAAAATGTTTTATTTATTTCACAAAAATAAAATACCGTCACCGCTCAACCACAGTGAGTGGGAACTCATATGTAGAAGGAAAAGAAAAACAAAAGCCAGATCACGTAAACTTTTAAAATGGACCATTATCATGGCAGCAACAGGTATATATACCTGAAATCAAATCGTATTATATAACATTTTAATATAGAAATGTGTACTATATACATTTATAAACAATGTTGTGGAGTAACAGAATATGTGTAGCAGGATTACGTATTTAAAATAAAAAAGTAACTGTACTCCACTACAGTTACAATTTAAATAATTGATCATTAGAATTTTGATTACTGAAGAGAGATTACTATGCATTTATTGTAATTTGTTTCATTTAATATTTTGTCTTTTCAGATGGAAAACATGGATATAAATGATGCGATCCAAAGTGCGTTTGAACAGCTGTGAAACACTTTCTTATGATGTGTTACATTCATACTAGCAGACAGATGCCAAATCTAAAAGAAAAGTTTGAAGCACAAGAAATAGAAATAAACCTTAGCATTTTACGCTAAGCTAAAATGCTATTTCTAGCCATTTTACATGCACATGTTCCCAGGCACTGGTTTTCCTGGAAAAATATCAAACCATTTTAAAACAAGATCAGTTTGATTAATTTTGTTTTAGAAACAACACTGCATAAGATATTTAGGTTTTTCAGAGAATGTATTTTTAACATGTGTATTTTGTCTTACTGTACTGGAAGAGTTTTTATAGTCAAAACAAGTGAAAAAATCAACCAGTGCTGATGAAGTAATCCAGAGTATTTAGAATACGTTACTGACCTTGAGTAAACTAACAAAATATGTTACAAATGACATTTTACAGCATGTAATCTGTAGTGGAATACATTTCATAAGTAACCGTCCCAACCCTGTTTATAAAATAGGACATGCACGACTACTCATTCATCCGGGTCAACTAGTCCCAGAAAAGTGGCCGGGTCAATGTCTACCTTATTTATAATGTTCAGTTACCCCCAACACTTTTAAAAAAAACACCGATGGACAATTCAAAACAATGTCCGTCATTTTCATAGATAAAACATTTTAAACATAGAGCCATACATTCTATTTTAACTATCTCTGCTGTGCGTGATATATGTGCCTTCTCTCTCTCTCTCCCTGCATGCGCTTAAGAGAGAGAGCGGGTGCGATGCGGGTAAGAAACAAAGCATGCGTACCCCCATTGACAGATTTATTTAGCTTGCATGGTCAAACAGTGTTGTCCCTACAGTTTCTTGGTTAGTTTAATTGCTCTTCACATGAACTTTGGCTTGTGCGGTATATGACACTTTACACTATAAATGTCCACAGTGCTTTGCAGTGTGGTTTCCTCTCACATGCAGAGGACATAGTTTGTGGATTGAGAAATTTTCCATATAACAAGCGCGAGTGAAATCATGTGATCCACAAATAGTTTAGCTTGTACCCCGTGATTTAATAGTCATCTGAATGCATGACTTTTATCACAGAGGAGCCATGCAAATGTACGTTTACGGACTTCACCCTGAGAAACAATTGCCATCCGAATAGGGCTTTAAGGGTGCACGGCATCTCTGCGATTGCGAATGTGTGTGTATGTGTTTGTAGAGGAAAGAGATTGCGGAAATCTTATGGTTTCTAGTTACAGGCAACATCTCCCCTGATTTTAGCTATCCGCTCTTGTTCTACACTCATCATTGTTTGTTCCCCGCTATCAGAGATATTAACCCACCCAGCAGCCCACATCAAAACCACAACAATTCCCCCTCTAACCACAACCCTCTCTGACCCAGATTTCTGGGGGAAATAGGGTAAAAGGGCTATTGTGAGTGTTGAGACGCCCTTCTTTGCACATTTTTTACACGACACATGCTCTTATACACACAAAGTATGTGTATGCATCTCTCTAGTGCTAATGTAAGGTCATTTATCTCTAATCTCTAAGGCTGTTCTTTAAAATAGAAGGAAGGAGGAAAGAGATGAAAGGAAATAAGAGGGGAAGCAGGCTGAAAAATGAAAGACAGAATGTTGAGTATGTTTAAGTACAATATTTTCACTGTGGGTTTGTGTAACTGTACAGGCAAATACATCAGTGCTATTTGACCCAATGCAGAAATCTGTATTCAAGTAGTGTGTTTCTGTGAACTGGAGGGGACCTTTGTCTTATGTCTTAGTAGATATAAAATGTATTATATCTCGTATGTAAGTTTGGAGAGAGAGATGGGTGGTGTTGATGGATTGGTGAAGGGTATAGATTGGGTTTGATGTGGGCACAGGGGCATTTTGCTGAGCATGTACACTGTTTGTCCCTGCCAAGGAGCTGTGTGCGTGCGTGTGTGTGTGTGAGAAATAAGGGACAAGCTTATTCCTGATTTATCTCATTATGTCAGTGTGAAGTGGACCAAGGAAGGGACGGAAACAGATGTCCGCTTAAGGGGTAAGCTTTATTATTACAGTTAATTTTACTTGTATCACACACAACTATTCTTTGCTTTGTGTCAGGCTCTCTCTCCATGCTCTGGGGCTGCTGGCTTTTTATCCGCTCTCCTCACGCTACTGCAATTAGAGACAGGTGTTAGACATAATTTAGCTCAGGTGTGAGCGCCCTTACCGCTTTTCTCTCCCGGACGGGCGCTTGACCACGCCCCCGCTGCCACATACCCCCACCGCCCGACTCAGGCCGGGGCGTCATCCGGCCTGCCTACCACTCCCCCCCCCCATTTCTGGAGAGGAAGTCAGCGGCAGCCATCTGCACCCCTGGTCTGTGGACCACCTTGAACTTAAAAGGCTGGAGGGCCAGATACCAACGGGTGATCCGGACGTTAGTATCTTTCATGCGGTGGAGCCACTGCAGTGGGGCATGATCCGAGCAGAGGGTGAAGGCCCGCCCCAGCAGGTAGTATCGGAGGGTGAGGACCGCCCACTTGATGGCCAGACACTCCTTCTCTACGGTGCTGTACTTAGACTCCCTTAAGGAGAGCTTCCGGCTAATGTACAGCACCGGGCGCTCCTCTCCCTCCACCACCTGCGAGAGTACGGCCCCCAGCCCTCTGTCTGAAGCGTCCGTCTGCAAAACAAAAGGGAGAGAGAAGTCTGGTGCATGCAAAAGCGGCCCCCCACAAAGTGCAGCTTTAATCTGTGTAAACGCCTGTCGGCACTGCTCTGACCATTGGACCGGATCTGGAGCCCCCTTTTTAGTGAGGTCAGTCAGCGGGCTGGTGACGTCCGAATAATTAGGCACAAATTTCTGTAATAGCCAGCCAGCCCCAGGAACTGCCTCACCCCCTTTTTGGTCTTAGGTCTAGGGCAAGTCACAATCGCTGCGGTCTTATCAATTTGGGGACGCACCTGGCCATGACCCAAGTGGAACCCCAGATACCGTACCTCCACACGCCCAATCGCGCACTTCTTAGGGTTTGCTGTGAGCCCCGCCCGCCGCAGCGATCTCAGGACGGCCCTCAGATGTTGCATGTGCCGCTGCCAATCATTGCTATAAATGATAATATCATCTAAATAGGCAGCGGCGTACGCGGTGTGCGGTCTGAGGATCCGATCCATGAGTCGCTGAAACGTGGCAGGAGCCCCAAACAAACCGAAAGGAAGCGTCACAAATTGGTGTAATCCAAACGGCGTAGTGAAGGCTGTTTTCTCACGGGACATTGGTGTCAAGGGGATCTGCCAATAACCCTTTGTTAAATCCAAGGTCGAATAAAATCGAGCAGTACCTAACCGATCGAGCAGTTCATCAGCACGGGGCATTGGGTACGCGTCAAATTTAGACACCGCGTTGACTTTTCTGTAATCCACACAGAAACGAACAGACCCATCACTCTTGGGAACAAGAACAACCGGGCTGGACCAATCACTGTGGGATTCCTCTATTATGCCCATATCAAGCATTGCATCTAATTCCTCCCGTACTATTTTCTTTTTATGTTCGGGTAAGCGATAGGGGCGGCAACGCACCACCGCGCCCGGCTCGGTCTCGATGTGGTGCTGTATGATGGTTGTACGGCCCGGTAGAGGGGAAAACACATCCGCAAATTCCTTTTGTAATCCAGAAACCTCTGTGAGTTGCCGCGGTGAGAGCTGGTCTCCACAAGTGACCGGAGTGTTAAGATTGTAGTTTTTGTTTACCTCTGGTCCGAGCTCCGCACTCTCCGGAACTACCGTGGCCAACGTCACAGAGGCTGCCTCCTCTCTCCATAATTTCAGGAGGTTGAGGTGATAAATTTGACGTGCGCCCCCTCTATCGGTACGTTTAACTTCATAATCGAGATCCCCTACCCGTCGTGTGACCTCAAAGGGTCCTTGCCACTTGGCGAGTAATTTAGAGCTCGATGTTGGGAGTAATACGAGTACCTTATCTCCCGGTGCAAATTCCCGTAGCCGAGCACCCCTGTCATACAGCCGGCGTTGGCGTTCTTGAGCTTGGAGCAAATTCTCCTGTGTTAGTCACCCCAGTATGTGGAGTTTTGCTCTAAGATCGAGAACGAACTGAATTTCATTTTTGCTATTAGAAGGTCCCTCCTCCCAAGCTTCGCGGATGACATCAAGGACACCGCGGGGGCGTCGCCCGTACAGCAGCTCAAACGGGGAGAACCCTGTGGAGGCTTGTGGGACCTCTCGTACCACAAACAACAGGGGGTCTAGCCACTTATCCCAATTTCTAGCGTCGTCGTGTACAAATTTACGAATCATGTTCTTGAGCGTTTTATTAAATCGCTCCACTAGGCCATCAGTCTGCGGGTGGTAAACGCTAGTGCGAATCGATTTAATGCCCAAGAGCTCGTAAAGTTTGTGAAGTGTTCGTGACATAAAAGTCGTGCCTTGATCGGTGAGGATTTCTTTCGGAATCCCCACCCGGGAGATTATCTTGAAGAGTGCCCCTGCAACACTACGTGCTGAGATGTTGCTCAGAGGCACTGCTTCCGGATATCGCGTTGCGTAATCCACTAGGACTAACACGAAGCGATGTCCGCGTACTGACCGTTCTAATGGCCCGACGAGGTCCATCCCAATTCTTTCGAAGGGGACCTCGATTAATGGTAGAGGGCGCAATGGCGCTTTTGGAGTGGCCGGTGGGTTTACCAGCTGACATTCACGGCACGCCGCACACCACCTGCGGACGTCACCGCCAATGCCCGGCCAATAGAAACGGGCTATTAGACGGAGAAGTGTTTTCCGTTCCCCTAGGTGACCGGCCATAGGATTATAGTGAGCCGCCTGGAAAACCATTTCCCGGCGGCTCCGTGGAATCAACAATTGCGTTACTTCCTCCTTTGTTTGAGCGTCCTGCGTCACTCTATATAACCGATCTCTAATCATGGCAAAATATGGGTATGAAATGGCGATGCCCGGCCGGAGCTGTTGACCATCAATTACTCTCACTTGGTCAAGAGCATGTTTAAGGGATTCGTCCCGCGACTGCTCCAGAGGAAAGTCCCCCTCAGGGAGTTCCCTGAGAGGAGGGGCGGCCACCTCGCCTCTTCCCTCGTCATTCAGAGCAGCCGAGGACGGCCCCGGCTCCGCCTCCCCTGCCAAAGCATCGAACACCGCACACCTCTTTATGCAGGACCCATCCGCACAAATACCCTCTAAAATATCTTTAAAATTCGGCCAATTGGTACCCAAGATTAGCGGATGGGTGAGGCGGGAACTAACCGCTGCCTCCACACTATGGTTTTTTCCCCTGAATTTAATCGCCAAGGTCACCATGGGATACTTGTGAACATCCCCATGCACACACCTCACCCTCACCAGTTTAGCTACACCCAAAGCCCCGGGTTGAACCAAGCGTTGGTGGATGGTGGTCTGGTTACAGCCGGTATCCAACAATGCTTGGTATGTACCCCTGGATCCTTACCGAACACGGTACGCTCCAGCCCGATCGGGGGCAGCCTGCGGGAAGTCGGAGACCCGCACCACCGTCCCTATTTCCATCAGCGGACACTGATCCCGGAAGTGGTCCGGGTCTCCGCACCTCCAGCAGACCGGCCCAGGCGCCACGGCCGCACCCGTGCTGGCGGGCGCCCCCACCTGAGGAGGAGAGCGGCTGAAGGACAGGGAAGGGGTAGGCGGGTTTTCCCACGGCCGGGAAGCTGGTCTCGTGAATCCTCCGCGCCTGCGGGGGGCAGGAACGGACCCTGGGGAGAGAGCAGAACGAGAGGGGAGAGGGGAGGGGAGAAAAACAGGGGAAGACACAGGGGAAGGGGAGAGAGAGACAGAGGGCTCATCCGCCCTGGGAATCGCCGCCATGTGGTCCTCCGCGAGCCGTACGGCTTCCTCCAGCGACGTCGGGCGGTGGCACTGGACCCACTCCGCCGTTTGCGCTTGTCCAAGCGCTGGACAAACTGCTCCAGTACCACCTGATCGACCAGCTCCTCGACGTCGCGGTCCTCCGCAAACAGCCACCTCCGACAGGCATCACGGAGCCGCTGGGCGAACGCAAACGGGCGGTCGGATTTATCCAGTTTCAAGGCCCGGAAAAGCTGGCGACTTTCTTCCAGACTCCGACCAACCCGTTGCAGGATGGCTCTCCTCAGGTCAGTATAAGCCAGGAGGCTTGCTGCCGGAAGCTGTTGTGCCGCGAGCTGTGCCTCCCCGGAAAAGAGAGGGACGAGGCGGGCTGCCCACTGGTCGCGCGGCCAACCCCAAATTTCCGCCGTGCGTTCAAAGAGGTCCAGGAACGCCTCTGGATCATCTGCCGGCCCCATCTTCTGTAGCGAGGGTGGGGGCAGTGTGGCGCGGGGGTCCGGGTTCGCGGCTGCGTCTGGAGCAGCCTCCTGGCTGAGGAGGCTCCGGATGGCAAGCCGTTCTTCTGCTTGAGCCCGCATTATTTCAAAGAACCGGCGATCCTGGTCCTGTCGGAGCTCCACCAGAGCCTGTTGGTGTCCCTGATGGAGAGTAGCTAGGGACTGGAGGACTTCTGCCAGCTGGGAGGACTCTATGGGGCGACTCTGCTCCATAACTTGGAAAAAAAAGATGTTCCTTCTAGTCCCGGGTTTCGGCACCAGTGTGAAGTGGACCAAGGAAGGGACGGAAACAGATGTCCGCTTAAGGGGTAAGCTTTATTATTACAGTTAATTTTACTTGTATCACACACAACTATTCTTTGCTTTGTGTCAGGCTCTCTCTCCATGCTCTGGGGCTGCTGGCTTTTTATCCGCTCTCCTCACGCTACTGCAATTAGAGACAGGTGTTAGACATAATTTAGCTCAGGTGTGAGCGCCCTTACCGCTTTTCTCTCCCGGACGGGCGCTTGACCACGCCCCCGCTGCCACAGTCAGCAATGATCCAAAAGTAGATTCTACAATCTCCGAGTTGAGTCGGTTTCGTCTCGTGTTTTGTCAGGTCTGAGCATGTAGAACTCGGTAACACGGGGTGATTGACCGGGTGTACCACTTGTGCTAGCGCCTTTCCCCTCCACTGAGGTGAAGACGTGTGTTTTTACCCTCAGGTGAGTCCACAAAAGCTTGCGCTCCCTGGATGTTTTTCCTCCCTAGCCCTCTAATCTGCGAATTCAGTAGAGGAATTCCCGACCAGACCTACTATGGTTACTAACTACTCTGTATTGGAACAGGTGCTCCACAGGGTTTGGCCATCATGGATTAATCCCCCTGTGAGTATTTTCCGCGGGACAGTTCCTCTGCCGGCAGTCCCGCGTCTCCCTTGGGCAGTTCCCTCTTGCCCCACTGGTCGCTGTGTTTGTAGCAACTCCTCCCTTGTGACGGGAAAAACCCATGTGACGTATTTGCCACATTTTTCACCTCTCCCCCAGCCTGGGCAGGATGTGGTCTCTGCGGGGTCTTTTCCGCATGAAAGAATAGGACTGGAAAAGAACGCCTTCCCAATACGTATTATAGCTAGATGGCCCCAGCTGCATCTAACACTCTGTGAGGAGATACATAGAGTGGAAAAGGCAGCAGCTGGCGTGGCCTGCTCCCATGCTCGCCACGTTGCTTGTTCCCACCCCTCATGCCGGGAACCTAATAAAAACAATATGACGTCTTAGTGGGGCGTTGGGGAGGGTTACGTGCAGTCTGATGCTCATGCGCCTTTGACACGCTACAGCCTGCTGCACCTGCATCAGCAGATCACGTAACGCAGTCAGTGTTGGTGACGCTATTGAATAGGGACCCCTTGTGTCACTACTATCGAACACACAACGTCGAGTGAGTGACAGAAGGGGAAAGTCTAGGTTACTAGTGTAACCCCCGGTCCCTGATGGAGGGAACGAGACGTTGTGTCCCCCTTGCCACAACACTGTACCAAACAGCTGTAATGGCCCAACCTTGTTCTCGGCTCCTCAGAGCAGAACCTGACTGAACCGAGGCACATCCCGCCTTTTATACCCGTATGTCCGGGGACGGGACATGCAAATTCTGTTCGCCAATTTGGCAATGGCCTTTTTCATATTCAGAGGTATCAGAGGCTCCCAAAAGAAGCTACAATTGACACAACATCTCTTTCCCTCCATCAGGGAATGGGGGTTACACTAGTAACCTAGATGTTAATAAGCATACAATACTTATACTGTATTTTTGAACGTTTATATTAACGGGCTATTTATTAAATCAAATCAAAGGCTCATCGTGTTTAGAATAATTATAATTTTTACATTGCTTAAAAAATAAGCGATTAATTTTTTTTGCTCCTTTAGATTATCATAGTTTTAAAAATGTAATAAGGTGAATTTTTATAATGGATTGTCAGTACATAGTTTAGTATTAAAAGTCTGGGTCTAGGACAAGGCTAAAACAGTACAATCTGTTCATAAAAGGCATTTGAAAATGAACAGAAATAGATGATGAAGGACTGGTTAACATTTTCCAAGTTGGTTTTAATGTGACTCTTCATATAACAAAAGAAAAAAAGTTTAAATCCGTTTAAATAAAATTAAATACCTGGGATATGAAATTGTTGAACATTAAATATGTATAAATTACAAAAACTGTTAGCATTTTATAAGCATTAAAAATAAACGTGCAAAAACTGTAAATTTGGATAGGCTTGCTAATGTGGTTACTTATTAAAAAGATTGTAAAAGGGTCAGGAACAGACAATGCAAACATTTCCAAATCTTTATAATTTATAATTTACAGACATTTTGTATAATAAAGCAACAAATAATGAGAGGCTTTGTGTTACAGTGAATTTGGGAATTCTCTGAATCGTGCTGTGCCTAAAACCTCCTTAACCAATGTAAAATCACTGTAACACATGGCTTCAAGTGGTTTTTTGCTTTTAAAACATCAGCAGCAATATATGACTATAAAGAAATTTTCAATAATTATTTACATTTCTTAATAATGATTGGAATTATGGATGCACCGATATGGCAGATCCAATACCGATTTTAACAAAAAACCTATAGGCCGATGCCAATATTTTTCAACTTATTGTATTTTGTCATCAGATCACTGTTTTACTTTAGAATGCTTAAAACATTTACAGAGAGCTATAAAAGCTTTTTCACTGTTTTAAAAATAAATAATTTCCATTGAACATTGGATCTGTTTAACACATGACAGGCCACAAGTATAAAGAAAGACAAGTATAAAGAGAGCCATTGTGAAAGATACAGTATATTCAAGATAAAAAGAAACAAAACATTTCTAAATATTATAACATGAAGGTTGATATGAAAAAAGGTTATTTTGTACTTCTAAAAAAAATTTGTACTTCTGTTTTTGCACTTTAAAACGTTTCCTTTTAAGGTTTAGTAATTGCACAAAGCCATATTGCAGTTTTAATCTTAATTCAATCGATCATGCTGCATTAAAGGATATCATACCGATATCTCTGAAGTCAAAGTATGCTGGTTTCAAAGAGTTTTGGATGGTTTCCCTCATCATGTAGCATAAAGGTAAATACCGCTTTCACAACTGTAACGTTCTTTTATGGGGTTTTTTCTGCAATAACGTGAGAATGACACAGAATTAAAATATTACATGTTCTTAGGAGTGACAACCCATCTACATATTATTATTTTTGGATAGTGTATTTCAATTCAGAGAGTTTTTACAAAGTGTGTTACTAATTAATTATAAATATTGTGTTTTCATGCTTATTACCGTTATGCCGATGGTTTATTGGTCAATATTTGGCCGATAAATATCTGCAGCCAATACATCAGTGCATTCCTTATTAGAATAAACAATTCCTTATTTTGGCCTAACTATAGGCTATGCCAAGTAACACAGAAACTTGCCACATTATTATAGAATATGCACACAACAGGTGTGCGTTTTGGGTCATTTTACAAGAGCATTGAACATGGCTGATCAAATCTTAATTTATAGTCAGAAGTGTCCAATTGATTACATATAACAAGTCATTTTATGGCGTACAAGAGCACAGCCTATGTTAGATGGTTAGATGGGCTGAAATGTCCTTGTGTTTTTAATTGCTTGTTGATGCTAAAAAAATTATTTTACATTAATAACTATCATAAAATTATGTTGTGAATTAGTTTATACGTACCAGACATTCAGTATTACTTATTTAACTTGGAATGAAACCAGAGGGGATGCCCTGCCCCAGAGATCCCATGGATATTTGTGTTATATTAGAAAAGTCTGTTGTGACAATACTAGTGTTGAGGCACATTACATTTTGTGCATGCATGTCTAATACACACAGAAAAATGTCATTACAATGTAATGGCAGTATGTTGACTCCCTGTGGCCACAGCCTGTGTGTGTATGTCCATTTGTACTCAGCAGTCACAAACACAAAACAAAGTCCCTTTTTCCCTTTGGGAGTGAGTGCTATTTCAACCTTGAAATAGAGAGAGAGTGAGTGTATGATAGAGAAAGAAACGGGTGAGATGAAGGGAGTTGGATGGGATCATGCATAACAGGAAGGGAAGTCATTCAAGGATAGATGCTTCATAGTGACAAGTGGATCTGTCTGTCTTTTGTATTTTGAGGATGTGCTTATATAGCGTGTTTGTGTGTCTATATATGAGTCACACTGTAGGGCTATATTCCTCACCCCGATAGCCTCTACCAGTGTAGTGAGACACAGATTAATGGTGAAGGACTAGTAGGGGGCTGGATGGAGCAAACACATCAGCTGAGGTCCTCTTCTCTGCAGGTTGGGCAGGGAAGCCCTGGACCCTCTGGGCCCTTTGAGTTGGCAATAAGAATATTGGGAAAGGATGGTGATCTTTGAAGAGGGATAGAGTCTCTTCTATTTGTTCTTTCTTTCTTTCTTTCTTTCTTTCTTTCTTTCTTTCTTTCTGTCTCTCACACACATACACTATATTGGCTTACTTGGACACATATAATCTGTGTATCCCTTGTGTTTGACTGCTCAGATGTGTCCTAATATGGTCGTAGCAATCAATGCCTTAAAGGCTTTATTGGAAGCAGGAATCCAAACATTCATTTAAAAATAAAAAATAAGCAGAGTTAACTAGAGAGGTCACACATGCACCCGCTCACTACCGCCTGTCTAAAGCTGTTCTCCCTCAGGAAGATTTGTGTGGTTCAGGCTCATTGCTCAAGGAAATTGTGTCTGTGTAAAAGAGAGTGTTCCATTCATTGAGACCATGAACTCTCAGTTGATCTTTTATCAAGCAGTATTGCTAGCTGAATACATAAACATATCATAACAGACATATGTGTTTAAAGAAAATCTCTTTCTTTTGGGTTGAACTAATTAATTTTACCTCGTTTGGTTTAAATGATCTGTCAATAATGAGGTATTTGTCAGTTTAATGCCATCAATGATGTTATAATCGAAGGAAAATAGAGTATGGACATTTCATTTATCACATTAAAACAAGGACATCAAAACATAACTAGCCTCATAAACATAATCATTATTATCTGAACTTATATATTCCCATTAAAGAGGCACCACAACCAAGTAACAGAGAAACTTACAGTTGTAGATTTATGTGTAGAATTAGATCCAGAAAAGCAGATGAGGTAAAAATAATCATATATTTTTATTCTTATTTTTTTCTTATCTTTTATTTTCTTTATAATTTCCACGTAAAGCACTTTGAATGATCACTATGTGAATGAAATGTTCTATATAAAAGCCTTGAATCTAAAAAAACAAAAAAAAAACTTACTGCATGCATTACTTTGTCCTAACTCTAAATATTTCTGGGGGTTGGTTGTGTGGCTGAAATGTTCTATTATGTAATGAGTCATTTTAAATGATAGTGTATATATATACAAAATATAGTTGTATTTTCTGGACATTTTGAAGGGACACTGAGGGAAGGCTTTTCATTATTTTAAAGAGAGAGTTCACACAAAAATGAAAAAAATCTGTCATCATTTGTGCACCCTTATGTTTTTTCAAACCCAGATTACTTTCTTTTCTTCCATGGAACAAAAAATGAAAAGTTGCGCAGAATGTTAGCCTCAGTCACCGTTTATGCTCATTGCATATTTATTCTATAGAATGAAAGTGAATGGTGACTGTGGCTATCATTATGCCTAACATTTTCTTTTGTGTTCCACAGAAGAAAGAAAGTCATACGGGTTTGTAAATACCCGTATGACTTTCGTACCGTAAATACCGTAAATAAACACAGAAGTTTCTTTTTTTGGTGAACTATTCTTTTATGTCATGGTCTTTTCATTATTGGGTTCTTACAAAAGATGTTCTCTGTTTGTCCATAGTGTCTGTGAGCTGTGCAGTGTGGGACGCTGTCTGCCCCGTTGTCATCAGACGTCATGAGCTGGAGCTTCCTGACACGTCTGCTGGAGGAGATCCAGCACCACTCCACGTCAGTGGGGAAACTCTGGCTCACCACGCTAGTTGTCTTCCGTATCGTACTGACTGCAGTGGGCGGTGAGTCCATATACTACGACGAGCAGAGCAAGTTTATTTGCAACTCAGGTCAGCCGGGATGTGAGAATGTCTGCTATGATGCATTTGCACCACTCTCGCACGTGCGATTCTGGGTTTTCCAGATCATTCTGTCTGCCCTGCCCTCTCTGCTCTACATGGGCTATGCAGCCAATAAGATCTCCCACAAAGAGGAGTCACGGGGTGGAGCAGGGGCCGTGGCTTCAGCAGGGGACGGGACAGGGGGAGGATACACCCAGCGGAGGCCAAGAAAGATGTATTTTGGGGCAAGGCAGCACAGAGCAGGACACGAGGACGGGGAAGAGGAACGGGAAGATGACCCCATGATCTACGAAGTGCCTGAGATAGACACCTCACGCCGGGAGTTGGTGCCACCGCGACCCAAGCCCAAAATGCGTCATGATGGACGCCGGCGTATCCGTGATGATGGGCTGATGCGAGTGTATGTTCTACAGCTGCTGACACGTTCTGCACTGGAGGCGGGCTTTCTGGCAGGACAGTATCTGCTGTATGGCTTTCGTGTGGAACCAATCTTTGTGTGCTCAGATAAGCCCTGCCCACACCATGTGGACTGTTTCATCTCACGCCCTACAGAAAAGACCATCTTCCTACGAATCATGTATGGTGTCAGCTGCCTTTGCTTGCTACTTAATGTGTGGGAAATTATTCACCTCGGAGTTGGAACCATTAGCGATGTTCTCCGCAAACGAAATGCAGCAGCAACTGAGGATGAGTACCAACTGGGCCTGCTTACTGCAGGGGGTGTGTCTGTAGGAGTAGGCGGGCCAGCACTAAGTGAGGGAGAGCCAGGAGGCGGGGTTGATGGAGGTGTTAGAGAAGCAGACTATGTTGGTTATCCGTTCTCATGGAACACCCCTTCTGCACCACCGGGCTACAACATTGTGGTAAAGCCTGAGACCATGCCATACACAGACCTGAGCAATGCCAAGATGGCATGCAAGCAGAACCGTGCCAACATTGCACAGGAGGAGCAGCAGCAGTATGGCTCCAATGAAGACAACTTTCCATCAGCAGGCGAGGCGCGGCCACTACAGATCAACAAAGACGTCATTCAATTAGAGGCTGCCATTCAAGCCTATACCTTGCAGCACCATGCCAATAATAATAACCATGATGACCAAAACGACAACCATGACATTGATGAAAAGCCTCAGATTAACATCACTACAGCACCACAAAAGGAGCGAAAGCACCGGCCCAAGCATGGAAAATCTGGGAGCGCTGGAAGCAGCAGCAGCAGCAGTAGTAGTAGCAAGTCAAGAGAAGGCAAACCATCTGTCTGGATCTGAAATCTATACACACATGCCTGAGCATTATACTCTGGGAACAGTTACATTACATATATTTATATTGAAGAAATATTCCTGGCTCAGTACAAGTTAAGCTCAACGACAGCATTTGTGGCATTGTGTTGATAACCACAAACATTCATTTCAACTTGTCCCTCCTTTTCCTAAAAAAAAAGAAAAGAAAAATGCTAAATTCCAGTGAGGCACTTAAAATGTAAGTGAATGGAGCCAATTCATAAATGTAAAAATACTCACTGTTATAACATTTTGTCCAAAATACATAGACAATATATGTTTTAATGTGGTTTTAGTGTGATAAAATCAATTAACCTTTTCTGTGTAAAGTAATAACCAATTTTACAACTTGCAACAATAATGCAATGCTATGACTTTACAGCTCAAATAATATACACATGAGTTTTAACAGAAGAGTTAATGTAAGTGCATTTAAATAATGATAAGCTTCACATTTACACCTTTAATCCCTCCAAAAATTGGCCCCATTCACTTCTATTGTAACTGCCTCACTGTGACTTTGATTTTTGCCATTTCAAAGAAAAGAAGGGATGAGTCTAAATACTTTTTTGTGGTAATCAATACTATGCCTCAAATGCTGTCTAATGCTCTTAACCCAGACTATTCCTTTTAGTATTAGAAGATTAACACACACTTATGCATTTATACTTTCAATTTTGAAACCAACTTTGTTTAGATGCAAAATTTGGTGTGTATCTCACAGACTAAGACCACACACAAATGGAAAATATGCTGTATATCTTTTTAAAATGCTTTAAGTGCCTTATTGATTTTTCCTTTTCTTGATCTTCCTAAAGTAATCTTGGGTTCTCAAGATTATGTCTAGCTTTGAGGACATCCACGGTACAAGGCAGAAAAACCCATTCGTTTTGAAGTTTGGAGCTGTTTAGCAAAAAAAAGTGGATCCATCTTCCTGTCGGATCCATTTGAAGCGATGACACTTCGATCCAAATCCGAGCCAGCTGTCTTCCTGTTTTTAAAGTTAAACAGTAACGTTTATATCACAGTGCTAAGTCGTAACAATGCAATGATCTGCCAGTGCATTTTACATTACAATGTGGTGGTGGTGGTACACTGCGTGCGGTCTTTAAGACTGCATAAAACTGAACAGACCTTCTTCTGTGAAATAAGCTGTATAAATCTATACTTACAAACACACACACACAATTAAAAATGTCATCATCCCCCACCCATATGGTATGGGTGTTACCTCCGAAGAAGCCATCGGTCTCAACGTTTTTGAGATCCAATGAAGTTTTGATTAGTTTCTGTGTTATTACGTTCAGATGGATTAAAATCCCACTTTAATCTTATACTGTCCCCTACTGGTTAAAAGAGAAATTGCAGTCTAGGTAGTCATAGTCTTCTCAACCACACTAAATACTGTAAATACATCTGAAATATTAATTCTGGTGTCACTGTCCTTTCAATACTTGTGTACTTGAATATCTTTTGGCAAACAAACTTTATAGAACCGATACAAGTTTTAACTTGGATACGTTGAGATTTAACGGTGCTGCAGGCCCATAAGAAAGCTGACAAAATCCAGACACTCTCCAAGATATACAATATACTGTATATATCTACCTAAAGATACACACACACTGTGTGAATTGTCTTCCATTTTCTTTTACTGCCACATTCCAACTTGTGAGACTTGATGTTTGAGTTTGATTTGTGAATGTTTGGATGTTTGAGTTGTGAAGACTGCCATGGAAGACCAAGTACTGTTTGTCAACATAGACAATAAAGACATTGTGCGACTATGCAGTCCTGCTGACTGAGGAAAACATGCCATAGAACACCGTTGTGTGTGCCTGTGTGTAGCTGAAGATGAGGCTGAGATGTGATTGCATGCAAGTAATCTTGATGAATAAATTAAAGAAAGAAAAAAATTAACCCTTTACATATCAGCAATTCAGCAAGAATTTTCAGTGCTGAAGATTGTGGCATTAGGTTCAAGGTTACTATAAGCTGGACTTTACATTTTAAAAAATGATTAGGTTGCTTTTTTATTAGCTTTTTTAATACATGGAATTGTATTTATCAGTGCCAATATAATGCGTTAAATAGGTTTTCTAGGATTTTTTATGATTTCATTGTCTTTAATAGCAACAACAAAAAAAAGAGACAATTTTGGTGTACATACTTGTTGTCTCCCAATTGAAATACACTTCCCAATGTGCTTAGTGAATTGTGCTTCTCCTTTGTTTTTGATGCTATATAGATTGGTTATTTTGTCTTTGTTTCCTCTTCTGATGGTTATAAATTATCCCTTTAAAGATGCCCTTATGATTTTGCATGGGAGGGGAAATGAAAATGTTTAGGAAAACAGGGAAATTCCCCAGAGCTCTTTCTAATGAAAAATCACAAAACTACAACAAAAAGGATTCTGCAATGTAGCTGTACTTTGACCTTTCTGTGTGTTTGTGTGTGGGTGGGTGTGAGTTTTAGCAGCTGTATATTCAAGAGCTCCAGATGGTGTGAGTAGAGACCCCTCTGCTCCACATCTGATCACCACTTTTTGTGTGTTTGTTTGTATGCGTGTTTGTGTGTGTGGATTCTGGGTTAGGCAAGGCCATTTTTTATCGAGTCTCAAAAAAAGTATTTTTGTCAGAAGTGTGAGAAAAAATAAACTTTAAGTAGTAAGCTACTTTACTTCTGAGTGTCTTTGGATATATGACACATTGCTTTGACAGCAAGTCTTCTCGGCAGGGTCTGGTGGCATTATTGTTTCTGATGGGTTTGTGTATGTTTGTGAGCGTGGAAGCATGTTTTTCTACATATTGTACTTCCCTGGTTGTCATCATGCCACTTTAAACCCTAATCTATTCTATTTGACCTCTGTTTGTCCTGACTTTGTGTTTCTATAAATGTTGTTGCTGTGTTTAAAAATGAGGGAGAGGGGGAAAAAAAAGTTTTTAATGTGCCCAGATGGATTGTCCAGCGATGTACAATTATTTCCAATTTTGGAAACCCCTCTTTTTGAATTTGAAATGGATGTGCAGAGCTATTTTGTTAATAAAATGAAAATGAAATACATTGGAATTACAGTACATTTATGTGTGACAGAATGTAGAAAGAGTATGTGCATTTGGCATTTAAAAGTATGCATGCTGAATCACCCCTTTCTGTGTGTCAAAGCACTGATTTCGATTGGTCGTGAAAGGGGCCAGTCAATATCCTTAACTTTGACAGATCCTCAAACCATGTTTATCACTCTAACTCATGTTCACAACATCATGTTTATTTCTTGGAATTTGTCATAGCCGGTTTCTTCTGAAAATTGACTGCATATGGCATCAGGTTGTCTCATAAACCATTAACACATTGTAAAAAAGAAAAACAGTAGGCCTAGTGTCAAATGAGGTTCCCATCGGGAATATGTGCTAACGCACATCCCTTTTACACTGAAAAGGGTAGCCTGACCTGCCTACAAACAAATATGGTGCACCACAGTGTTTGTATACTGAGTTTACTCCTGTTTTGAGGAAATATTTAAACACACAGTAATGGGAATTATACCACTTAAAGGTATATTCTGGATTCAATACAAGTTTCTCAATCGACAGCATTTGTGGCATATTGTTGATACCACAAAAAAATAAAATAATAATAAATTTGCCTCATCCGTACTTTCTTTAAAAAAAGCAGACATCAAGGTTACATTGAGGCACTGTCAATGGAAGTGAATGGTGCCAATTTATTGAGGATTTAAAAGGCAGAAATGTGATGATTGCAATTTTATAAAAGCACTTATATTCATTCTTCTATTAAAACGTATTAATTAAGCTGTAAAGTTGTTTAAATTGTAATTTTTACTGTTGTTTTAGGTTGACATTACATTATGGCAATGAAGTTGTAAAATTGTCTGTAACTTTACACAGAGAAGGTTGTAAGTGATTTTATCACACTAAAATCATGTTAACACGCATGTTGTTTATGTCTTGTGTCTATTCCTTTGAAAGAGTGAGTATTTTCATGTTTACGGATTGGCCCCATTGACTTCCATTGTAAGTGCCTCACTAGCACCTTATCCAGATTTTTCCTTTTTTCAAAGAAAAATCTATAATATGCCACAAATGCTGTTGATTGATCTTTACTTGTATTGAACCCGGAATATTCCTTCAACAAATAAAATACACATTGACATTGAATTTCTGAAATGTATACTTTTAATTAATAATTCAAAACAGATTTTTTTATTTACATTACAGCAATTCATATTAGAGCCCTTTCATGCTCAGATGGGGCATGCAAAATTGGCACATTCGAGTTTGTCACAATTTACACCTGTTTTCTCACTCCCCAGAAAGCAAACCCACACCAATGATTCATATTTCTCCACACACTGTCTATGATTGGAATAGCATATTAGCATACTACTCTTATTATTATTTCTGTATGCATGGAATACCCAGATGGCCAACTACATCTATGTTTTCAGAATGATGTATAAACTGAAAATAATATCTGTTGCGATTTTTAACATCACTTTCTTGACATATTATTTAAACATACTGCAAAATATGACAACATTTTCATGTTTTTTTACATTACATTAGTACAGAATTATTCCTACTGTTTCACACAGTATTTAAAAACAAAATAACAGGGAGCATACAGTGTATTCAGTACAGTAGTAAGTCAGTATTCCATTCCGAACATAGCCACTGTGACTGTGATGTCAAGTTTCCAAACATGCAGACATTCCTGATATCTCCTGGCTCGACTCTAGAATTAGAATTCAGTGCTGCTACTAAAGCACACCTGAGATTAAATTAATTTCCACTGATAATTGTTTCAGAGGACAAACCGGCACTTGTGATGAGTGAAACAGAGGAAAGACCCAAAAGAGCATCAATAGTAAGCATGAATAAGGCGAGACAGCTTTGGGAGTGTTCAGGGTGCGTTGGAGGAAGTTGTTCTGGGAGTCATTTTCTTAATTAAATTCCTTCAAAGCACAGAGGCTTTACATTCGTATTCAGCAACTATTTGTGTATGTGCAAGATTATCTCAAAATAATAAAACACGTGATAAATGTGTTGTGCATGTTTATAGCTGCTTTTTTAGCGTGTGCATGCACAGCAGTACAGATTCATTCACATTCACAGCTGTATCTTTCCAGCCACTCTTCAAGGTGGCGGGTTCTACCAGAAAGACTCATAAGCCCTGTCTTATGGGTCGGTGCATCTCATAAAACCCATCAAGAAAGTCCAGGTCACATTTCACCCCAAAACCAAAAGAAAAAAATGGTAATAAAACATATTTTGGATAAAGAAAATGTGGTCCACAATTAGGACCCTTTTTTTAAATTTTTGCATTGACAATTTTTAGAAAATCATCTCATTATTTAGCTCATTATTTTTAATGAACAATCTATTTAGGGTTAAACAATTTTAATCAGTTTTGCAATTATATGTTTTTAAATAAAATCAGTATTTTTTTTTAGTTACTACAGGCAGTATAACAAATGCTACAATGATGTATAAATAATTTTAAATTAATTAAAAAATATATATGTTACAGTAATGAGCGTAAGACTGCATTATTGTACTGAAAACTATGTCACACATAGTTACCTCACTGTAACCTCGATTTTTGGTTTTATTAAAGAGAACGAGGGACGAGTCAAAATGATTTTTTGTTGTAATCATTATTAGTCCACAAATGCTGTCAATTGAGCTTAACTTGTATTGAAGCCGCAATATTCCTTTGAGTCCTAATATTAGACTTAACATTTTAAATTTTGCATAAAGAAAATTATTTTCATTTTTGGGGTTAAATGTGACCTGGACACCTCTTTGTAAATTTCCCACATGTAGCTTACATCTGAGAGTCTTCCTGGCAGAACTAACACATACACTTATATGTCCAGTAAGTCTTTAATTCGCTCAGCAACGAACAAAAAAGTTCAGCCTTGCAGGTTTGCATCTAAATCTTGTAGTCCTTTCTCAAGTGAAGAGGTATTTTGTGTACATACTCTGATGTACATTAAGGCATCGTTGCTTCTCGGCTTATATTTTAGCTGTGAGTGGGCTGACACTCCCCCAGGTGTATGCGAACCACACCTTGCTTGTGGAGTTTCAGTAAATGTTCAAACTCAGTCGGCATGGAGTGCACATTCTTCTTGCTCTCCCGATTATCGTAATAATGGTTGGTGATCGATTGATTGTAATGTGGATGTTTGTTGAAAGGCCAAAAGCCGTATAAATGGACGTTAGCACAAATCTCTAGTGCTAAACTAGCCATGATGATTCCTGTGCTGAGACGAACTGACTTAAGGCCTTGCTCACGCCAGAACTTCGTCAGTCTCCTCAAGTACTCCGGGTTCAGGAAAATAGGCAGCGGCCTATCACTGCCAAAGTCCTCCAGTGTGTAAAAGGCACGCAGGGATACAGCCGTGTTTTGGCCATAGGAGAAGGCAGGAAGCAGCAATAAAGCTTGTCCGTAAGGACGAAGGTTTTCCACAAATGGCCGGCGGCGCTCCATCAGTCCACTGTATCTGGGTAGAAAACAGAAGGGAAGGAGAGACATAGGTTAGGTTTCACTTTTATAATTTGTCTTATGATAACTGTAATCATGAACTGAAAAGGATCAAAGGAATGTTTCAGGTGCAAGTTAAACTATATCAACAGCATCTGTAACATTCTGTTGTTTATCACAGAAAATAATTTTCACTTGTTTGGTAAAAACAAGCAAAAATCTTGTTTAGAGTAATGCATTAAAGGGATAGTTCACCAAAAAGTGAAAATTCTCTCATTAACGCACCCTCATGCCATCCCAGATGTGCATGACTTTCTTTCTTCTGCTGAACACAAAACGATTTTTAGAAGAATATTTCAGCTCTGTTGGTCCATACAATGCAAGTGAATAGTGACCAAAACTTTGAAGCTGCAAAAAGCACATAAAGGCAGCATAAAGGTCATCCATAAGACTCCAGTGGTTTAATCAATGTCTTGCAAAGAGAGCTAATCAGTTTTGGGTGAGAAACAGACCAAATTACAATATCCCTTTTCTCATTGCAGTCTCTAGGCACAATCATGATTTCAAGCTCGATTTCACTTATCAGGCTTGAAATCATGATCGCCAAGGAGACTGCTTCCAAGATGTACAGTGAAAAAGGAGTTACAATTTGGTCTGTTTTCACCCAAAACTAACTGGATCTCTTCAGAAGACATTTATTAAACCACTGGAGTTGTATGGATTACTTTTATGATTACTTTATCTCCTTTTTGGAGCTTTTGGAGTTCTGGTCACCATTCACTTGCATTGTATGGACCCACAGAGTTGAGATATTCTTCTAAAAATCTTCATTTGTGTTTAGCAGAAGGAAGTCATACACATCTGGGATGGCATGAAGGTGAGTAAATGATGAGGGAATTCAAATTTTTGGGTGAACTATCCCTTTAACAATAAAGGTCTGTGGGATAAGGTATTCCGGAGTGCTTAAAAGCACAAAATGTACAGTATGCATGGTTTTTGAAGCCTTTGTATTAATTTTCCCGTACACAAAAAGGGGAATTATTTGAACTATAAAATTTTACTGGAGAAAAGGCCAATGTCAAGTTGGCAGACAGAATTTGCATGCCCCGCCCTGGACATACGGGTATAAAGGGAAGCGAGGCAGCGAGTGCCAGTCAGAATTTGTCTTCGGAGCCGAACGGTTGTGCAACAGCAAGCTGAGTTCACCACTGTTCCACTCACCTGTACTGGCGATAAGCACTGCTTTTGGATCTACGGCGCATTTCCAGCTGGCGTTCTCTCTCTGCACGCTGTGCAGTCCACACCCCTGGGCACTTCGACAGCGCTTTCTTTGCCTGAAAGAGTGTTTCTCCTCCTAAAAAAAGTGTATTTCCTCTAAAAGAGTTTGAGTTCCCACTCATAAAAGAGCAATACACAGCAGGCGTAGAACGTCCTTTTCAGGACGCGTCTTTTTAAAGATGTCTTTCCGCCTCTGTGTAGTTCCTGATGCGGTTGATTTTTCTCCACTTCTGACGGTCATAAAAGCCGGCTCGCGTGCCTGGGCTGCGATCACACGCAGGCAGCGTTTTATGAATGGTTCATGTTCTCAGTGCGAAAACATAGCCATGGCAACATTACGGTCACAACTTTCTTTTCTCACGAGAGAAAGCCACTTCAGCTGCCCCCCGCGTCATTCCTTCTTCCGACGGGATTGAGGATGACCCGGCTGGCAATGAAGGCGATTTGGGGATGACGACGGGCTTGTTTTCGCCAGGTAAATCCCCACGAACCACCCGCCCCCCGGCATGCTTGCTGGCTTCCGTCCAAGCTCGGGATGAGTGCGGCTCACCTCGCGGCCAGCCGGCATTCTCCCTTGAGCCCCTGGAATTGGATGACGACATCGCCGCTACATCGGAGAGCGTCACAGCGGCATCTGATGCTGATGACTTGTTGGGGCTGCCACCTTTGGGTCTGCTCGCCCAGTCTGAGGCTGATGCGCAGATGTCCGCTATGCTTTCCCAGGCTGCCGTGAACACGTGGCTGGACTGGAAACCTCCGTCCCCCCCTCATGGCTACTCAATCGGTTCCTCGGGTCAGGGAGCCACTCATAGCAACCGACCTCACTCTCAGAGCCATGAAGGCGGCATACGCCCCCCGTCTCCAGGACCCCTTCCAGGACCAGGAAAGCTCAGAAGAGGTGCTGTGCAAGATCAGGGAGGATGAGGAACAGGTCCTCCTGGTTGCCCCTTACTGCACAGCACCACACCGAAGCGTTTCTAGCATATCTACAGACAAAATCACAGCCGCAGTCTTACTTTTCATGAAGGATGCTGGGATTTGCAGTCACCAAGTTTGTTTTGTTGCCCACATCTTGCTCATATTGGTTCCCCAGTGGCGGAAGGTTACATCTACGAATACACATATGGGCAAAGGTTAATTAGGCCATTTTTATTGATAAGAAATCTAAAGAGAGAGATTCGTTTTTTACACCCACATCAATTCCAGTTTTAAAGCTGAAGTGTGTAACTTTCTCCTACCCAGCTGAATATGCAGAGGCAACTACAAGTAAGCCATTAGCTGATTGAAAGCAGTATATTAATTGCAGGAATACTAAGAGTAGCATGCCATTCTGAACTCAGCCATTATTTCTAAAATTCTGTTTGGTGACAATAGTGCCACAGAAATTATACACTTCAGCATTATGCAACTATTTTTATACCTACTTTTTTGTACATACTACTAATATTAGGATTGATTGATTTATGTAGGGTGATTTGATCCTGACCTGATGACAAACTGGGCTGAATTAATGTCCTCTCCACAGCTGCTATTGACCAAAATACCTCCATTCCCAACCACAGCACAGGACTCCCATGTTGCATTTCCAAAGGGCTGTTCCTATACACATACACAAAGAGAGAGAGAGAATGTAAATGGTGAATTATGCATGCAGCATTTGCTTTTATGCAATGTTTCTTTTAATATTATAACATAATTTGATCACATACTACCTTAGACAAGATGCTGAACAGGGCTTGGGTCACCTGCAGTGGCTTTCTCTTCTCACCATCATAGAGAACGCTTGACCCCACAGGTGTGTTGTTCTGTGTGACCACGGCTTTGGATACAGCATGGCACTTGCTGTTTAGTAATGAGCTGTAATGAAAAAAAAAAAAAAACACTTACAAATTATAAGGCATTCCTAAATAGTAACTGATTTGGGATCTGTTTTTATCAAATAGGAACACGAAGACAGGGCAAAATATAACCTTAAGTAATAATTTCCTTAGTTTATTCATCTCTAAAGAAATCCAGGCTATGATCCATATTTAACAATACAGTGTTTATATACAACAAGGTAACCGACAGGTACATTTGAACCTTTATGAAAACAGCTCATGGTTTTCTTTCAGCTATGTTTTACCTGAAACTTTTAAAGTTTGCCTCCTGTTTTGTCCATCCAGAGTATTTCTCTGGTGCTTTATCAATTAAAGCACTGTCTCTGAAAAAAAGAAATGCACAAGCAGGATAAAATATCTTTTAGAAATGACATGCAGTCTAAAGTGACTGAATACAAAAGGAATGAATACAAAAAGGTAGAAACATAAAACACACATTGATCTAAAAATTTAAATATCATGTCATTTCTTTTATATTGCAGAAATGAAAGTAATATAAAACAAATTAAGGAATGAATATATAATTCTAGTCTTGAGGTAAAATTGGACAATAAAAAATAAAGATACTATAGAACTACTAATTTGGCTAATAAATAATCTTTAGAATCGTTTAGAATTTGTGCAGTGTTTTTGAGTCTTGTGAGAGTTTACATTTGTTGACTGCCAGATTGTATATAACTTAAGTACAAATATTTCCAAAGATAGAGTATTTCTAAGATAATCAATAGATTTCAAATAACACAAGTTTAAGGCCATCAAGATCTCGTCTAGCCATTCAAGTCACACTCTCTCCATCACTGTTATACGTTTAAAGATGCATGAGATAAATACTTTAAAAAACAATCAAACCTCATGTTATATTTTTCCGGTTGATAAGATAAAGATCAAATGCACATTCACATGCTATATACCTTAGTCAATAAGCATGTACACAAAAAAAAATAATTATATATATATATATATATGCACATTTGTTTGATTTAAAATACTTTTTATTTTTCATTTCAGAAGAAACAGATCAAATGCAGGGTTTACTCACCCTCAGACAACAATCACTGCTTTGATCATCATATTTAAAGATGGAATGTGTAGATCTGTTACAGTATTACTTGTTTATTAAACAGTGTTTTTTTTATGTGATTGTTACATTGTGCATTGTAATTATTATTTGTATTATTAATATTCCTAGCACCTTGTTTTATTTTTATCATAACAGCTGTTATTAGGATTTTTTTTTTTTTCTTGCCACTGCTTTTGTTATGAGTTTTAATGCTTTGACAATAGTATATGTAAAGCAATCATGCCAATGAAGTACTTTGAAATTAGGGTAAGCATAATACAAGCAAGCTTTACATACCTGCATCCCTTGCAAGGTTGTGAAGTATCTGAGCGTTTTTGTGGAAGCTTCGATGAAGGACGAGGAGCTACATTACTGTAGAGAGAAAGATATTTAGAATTTTAACAAACCTTAAATGATCACTCATAAACTTGAGTTGAAATATTGTTACTCTGGCAATTGCATTATTTCAGGAAATCCATGAGCACACAACTTCCACACCCAAACAAAACAGACTCCCATCTCCAATACAGAAGTAGGAATTTCAAATATTGCTAAAGAATAATTAACCACAAACATGACTCAAATTATTTGGATCTGGGAAGTAAATGCATTTACATAGAGAATTTTAGCTCCCACTATAGCAAATGACATGACAACAATATTATAACATTTATTTGGAGAGCATATCCCGCATAGATATTATTTAGCTTAATGTAATTACAGTAATCATTAAACGTAACAGGAGGGTAATAATAATAATAATAATAAGTTAATAAATATAGCTGTAAACAGTAATTAACAGGGTTCAAGCACTTTAGGGCCTTGATGAGAACACATTACAATATAATAAGTATTAATCAGAGAATCTGTTAGCACCTAAAACAGAGATAAAGCAGCATAGTTTTTAGCAACATTAGTTTAAAGAGATATGGCCATTGTTACATTTCTGATGCCAGCTAATGTCTGATCTCCACCAACTTTTGCATGCTTTTTAGGATCACATGTTGCATCGGTGTACTAAATTTGATGAAAATCGTTTAGGATTTACATGCTTTGGGGGAACTAGGCCACAACCATATATTAATCACCCTGTTAAGAAGTTTACTGCACTGGTTTTGTTAAGGTCAAGTGAACAACTCAGGACTAGTTGGCAAAAGTAGTTTTTTTAAATAATCTCAAATACTTCACAAACTATTTGATTGACATCAATGGTTCTAGAGGCAATGTAGCTCAGAATGAGGAGATCTGTCATATGATATGAACAACTTCAGAATTGCAGAAAATATAACCATTTACACAAATTTCATTTTTTATTTTTACTTTGCACAGATCTCTTGAGCCAAGAGTAAAATAGGCCCACTGCGCTTTCTTACAATCAGCCTTTGCTGCTGAAAACAGCTGAAAGTTTATTAGTCGATGGCAGCCATGTTTTTATAGATATACAACTCTCCTCATATATATTCATGGCAAAATGGGCAGACACTTGGACAAAGACACTGCATACAGGATTTCAAGTCAACTGGACCAACAGTCCATCAGTTAGAGCTATTTTTAAGTCTATCATATAAGTGTCTGAGGCAGGCCATTTTTTCATGTGTCCTCAGTTTGAACCTGTACATTATTGTCCCACATTTGATGAAAAATTAAATCTAAAACATCTAATAATGCTTTCAAGAGTTCTTTTTAGTAAAAGTGGCCATGTCTACTTAAGATTTTCGTGCCGTCACCAAGTTGAATTGAAAGTTCAAAATGTTTTTAATAATTATTATTATCATTGGGACTCCAGAAAATCTTTTTGTACTGGTTTGCTTCCTATCAGGTGAACTGCCAAGGACTGGTTCGCAAAAGTAGGTTTTACAAAAAATCCAATATGGCGGAAAATGTTTAATGGCAGAAATGAAATTGGAGATATCCATTTTGTTAGAGCCAAGGATTACAATGATGTAAGGCACAGAGTCATACTGTTCAAAAGTTATAGCCCAAAACGCATTTGCAATTCTTATATTGCCCCCGACTAGCCAATAGGTGAGTCCATGCACCTGAGGGATGAGCAATAGTCCTACTATCACACCAAGCTTTGGAGTTGATGTTGATACAATAGAAATTCTACCGCAGAGCGATGACATCTCAAATCATTAACTTGTCTCTTGTTTGCTGCGATTAGCTAATTTCACTGAATCTACACCATGCTATCGTTCAGGCAGAACTATTCTTTCGACCACTAAAGATAGCTTCACTAATAATCTTCCAGAATTCTCACATGCTCAGTAAGCCAAAAAGTCTAGAAGAACTTGATGTATATATGAACAATTTCAGCCAGGATTTAGGCCCATCACTGAACAGAGACTGCATTTATCAGAGTTTCAAATGAATTGCTCTTATCACCTGATCGTGGCTGCATTTATCTTCTTGTGCTTTAGATCTCAGTGCTGCCTTCGATATGATTGACCAAGACATTCTCTTGAATAGACTGGAGAATTATGTTGGCATTATTGGACTTGCAATAGCATGGATTAGGTCCTATTTATCAGACCACTACCACTTTGTATGTGTAAATGAGGAATTGTCAAACCAAACAAAAGTTAAGTATGGCGTGTCACAAGGATCAGTTTTATGGCCTCTCCTTTCTCCTTATAAATATTATCAGGAATCATGGAATAAGATTCCACTGTTATGCCGACAGTTGTTAGGAGTGCAGACGAGGAGTTTGGATCTACACGCGGGTTTATTAAACAAAAGTGTAAACAAGACAAAACTGAAACATGGAGACATTGAAGGAACACGGACTGGATAAACACGGCAGGATAAACATGGCACGACAGGCAGCAGAACAAACATCGGAACATGGGAAACATCAAGACAGTCAGAACAACGAACGACAAGGGAATGGAGGAACAGCGGGGTTTAAATACACAGAGACATGATGATAACAAACGACAATCAGGTGCGAACAATGACATAGTGATGAAGGACGGGAATCGGGATGACGGCGACATGGAAAACACGGGGCAGACAACCAGGGATCGTAACATAACCCCCCCTCAAAGGATCGGATTCAAGACGATCCTCAGAAAACAAGAAAAAAGGAATACCCCAAAAAAAAAAAAAGAAAATATTTTTCTTCGACAAGCTACTATTCAGGAGTCAAGTACCAAGGCAAGTTATTTGCTGGCATTCAAATTAGCAAAGGCCGGCAAGCCTTTCTCCGAAAGGGAGTTTTTGAAAGAATGCATGGTAGAGACTGTGAGTCTCTTGTGTCCAGAGAGCAAAAACAAATTTGAACAAATTAGTTTATCACGCAGAACAGTGACCCGCCGTATACAACTAATTGACGAAGATTTGCCCAGCGACTTGAACAAAAAAGCAGAGTCATTTAAGTTCTATTCGTTAGCACTGGACGAAAGTAACGACATAAAAGACACCGCGCAGCTCTTAATTTTTATCAGAGGAATTGACGATAATTTTGAGATCACAGAGGAGTTTTTGGCCATGGAGTCCATAAAGGGGACAACACGAGGAGTGGACTTGTATGGTGTCATCGAGAGGCTTAAGTTACCATGGTGTAAACTTGTGAATGTCGCCACAGATGGATCGCCAAATTTGACAGGAAAAAACATTGGGCTGCTGAAAAGAATCCAGGATAAGGTGAAAGAGGAAAACCCTGAGTTGGATATCATTTTCCTGCACTGCATAATCCACCAGGAAGTCCTGTGCAAGTCTGTCTTGCAGCTTGATCACGTAGTGAAGGTAGTCGTAAAGCTTGTAAACTTCATTAGAGCAAGAGGACTTAACCATCGTCAGTTCATTCAATTCCTTGAAGAAACTGATGCTGATCACCAGGACTTACTGTACCACTCTAATGTCCGTTGGTTAAGTTTGGGGAAAGCATGTCAGCGAGTATGGGAGCTCAAAGGGGAGATAAGCTCATTTTTGGAGTTAATGGGGAAGGCTGGTGATTTTCCTGAGCTGAGCGACACAGACTGGCTTTGTGATTTTGCGTTCGCTGTGGACATATTGGCACACATGAACGTGCTGAACGAGAAGCTACAAGGGAAAGATCAATTTGTGCATGACATGCATGCAAATGTGAAAGCCTTCAAAACCAAATTGACTTTATTCTCAAGGCAAATTTCAAACAACACATTCGCTCATTTCCCCACACTAGCGACGCTGAAAGAGGCCTCTCAACATGCGAAGAAATACAGCAAATCACTGGATGTCCTGCACAGAGAATTTTTCCGTCGATTCTCTGATTTTGAAAAAATCGAGAAGTCACTTCAGCTGGTGTCATGTCCCCTGTCACTGGACTCTGAAACAGCACCGCAGGAGTTGCAATTGGAATTGATAGATCTGCAGTGTGACTCCATCCTAAAGGAGAGGTTTGACTCCTTGAAAGTGGATAAGTTTTATGCTTCACTCAATGAAACCAAGTTTCCAAACATCCGACAGTTGGCACAGAAGATGCTGGTGTTGTTTGGCTCTACTTACGTGTGTGAGCAGATGTTCAGCGTTATGAACATCAACAAAGCACGCCACAGATCCCAGTTAACTGATGATCACTTGAGATCGGTCCTGAGAATTGCCACAACTAAACTGACACCAAACTTCGATGCGCTGGCAAAAAAGGGTGATCAACAACACTGTTCTTACTGAAACTGAATAAGGTAGGTAGGTTGGCTAATCTTTACTTTTTAGGTATTGAGTTTCATATGTAATTTATAACTAATATCCCAGCAAACAGAACGTTGGCACGATTAAATCATTGACATTTCAGCACTCCTTGAACAGACAGTGACTTAAGTGCATAGGCTCCTTGTTGCACGTTAATGTTTTTTCCTTTTTTGGAAACTCAGAGGGAAAAAAAATGTTTGTAACCGTTTGTACGCCTGTTTAGTTTTTCATTTGATTTGTCTGATATTTAGTTTCTTTGCTCCTCTGGATTTTTAGATGTCTTGGACTGCTTCCGGTTACCGACCTTTATCGCCCGGCTTTCGACTACGCTCCCCTGTCTCTGCCATGTACAGAACCCGGTTTTGTTCATTAAATGTTCTGATCTGCCTTTGTTTTTTATGTTTTATTTATTATACTTAAAATAAATGTGTATATTCGTTTATTTAGTTTTTTTTTTCACAAATGTATGACTTTTGTGTATGAAGTGCAATTTGATTACCATATGCAGTTTTAATAAAGTTGAATTAACGTAACCTTCTGTCATTTTTACTCTTCTAAGTGTACACTTGCTGGTGTTTTGTTTCTAATTTACTCTTAGGCCCATTAAATAATACTAAGGATAAACAATATTTAAAAAGAATATAATTGTCTGACTAATTAAAAATGAACCTCAAAACATAACAATGCTAAATGGGGGATATCTATAGCATAAATTAATTGTCAGAACGTCAGATGTTGCCATGTAAATGTGTTTGCTGGGATAATCTGCTACTGGGCCGGCCCGCTGTCAAATTTTAAAACCCAGTGTAGCCCTTGAGCCAAAAAGTTTGCCCACCCCTGCTCTAGGCCTTACAGTTTGGTCTCCACAAGATGTTTTAGCAGAGAACAATAATAATAAATGTGAAACCCTCCAATTACAATAGGGTTTCGGTGCTTCACGCTTGAATCATTAATTATCAAGAACTAAAGAAAAAAAAAATAGAAAGGTGCAAAAAGTGAAATAATTAGGTAAATCAAATTTTTATCACTCAACTTCTCTCACAGAGTTTTGTTCTGGTGATATTGTTTTTCAGTCGCAGATTTAAGGAGACAAATAATGTAAAACTTTATATTCTGAACATTTAAATATCTTGCAAAGAGGACTTGGATGCTCATACAGCACAACAGTCTGTCCTCAGTTGTTCTACATTTCTCCAAAGCTGGCAAGCACACTTTGTACAACTCAATAACAAAGAGCTGACTGTTAACAAACAACATGCACTATACCCTGACTATTCTTGCGCTGATGATAACTACCGAACTTTGTATGGGGCTCAGTGTAATTTACTGAATAAAATCTAATACTGTACAATAACAGCCATTGTTAACAATTATCGATGAGTGCTTGTGACTTGCTAGCAGCGTTTTGTTTTATTATTGACTTCATTGTTTTAACCTCCCTCTGAATATATAGCCTTAAATCTTTCATATTATTAACTTTGCCTAATCTTTGACTTAGGTGACGTTAAGACAGAACATGTTCTTGCATTTAAAAAGCTAGACTCAGTTCAACGAATAGAAAATAACGAATATTTTCTGAGGATCTCTGCTTCCTTTTGTCCATAAATGGGCTTCCCTGTGAATGCACAGAATGACTGACAGACATAAAAATTGGCTAAACAAAGGACCTAGCCACGGCCCGTGCGTAAAATTTCTTTCTTCTTTTTTTTAGCTGTTTAGAGAGCCAAGGGCTATAACTGTGACAGGTGATATAACACTTATTTTATCTAAAGCAAGTTTTCAGCTAACGACCCTGCATCAGTGTGGAGCGGCCTGAAACAACTTACTAATTACAGGACTCCTACCCCCAACCCTGTGGCGGACCAACGACTGGCTGACGACCTGAATGTGTTTTACTGCAGATTTGAAAGGCCCGATTTCACACCCCACATGCACTCGGACCTTCATTTCACACAACCATTAACACATCCTGCAACCCCCCTCCTCCCCCCTCCTGCTACACTACTTGCACTCAAGATCTGTGAGGACAATGTGTGCCGTGTCTTTCGGAAGCAAAGGTCAAGGAAGGCTCCAGGACCAGATGGCATCTCACCAGCTTGCCTTCGTTCCTGTGCTAACCAACTGGCCCCCATCTTCACTCAGATCTTCAATAAATCACTGGAGCAGTGTGAAGTCCCATGCTGCTTGAAACGCTCCGTTATTATCCCCGTCCCTAAGAAACCTAAAATCACAGGACTTAATGACTACAGACCTGTCGCCCAGACATCTGTGGTCATGAAGTCATTTGAGAGACTGGTTTTGGCCCACCTGAAGGACATCACTGGACCCTTTCTGGACCCCCTTCAATTTGCTTATCGAGCAAACAGGTCTGTGGATGATGCAGTCAACATGGGTTTGCATCATATCCTGCAACATCTGGACAGACCGGGGACATACGTAAGGATCCTTTTTGTGGACTTCAGCTCGGCTTTCAACACAATCATACCCGATATACTCCAGACTAAGTTAAACCAACTCCCTGTTCCCACCTGTACCTGTCAGTGGATTACCAGCTTTCTGACGGACAGGCAGCAGCTTGTGAGGCAGGGAAAATTCACTTCCACCACCTGTACCATCACCACTGGTGCCCCCCAGGGATGTGTGCTCTCCCCAATACTCTTCTCCCTGTACACCAATGACTGCACCACCAAGGACGCCTCTGTCAGGCTCCTGAAGTTTGCAGACAACACCACTGTCATCGGTCTCATCCGAGATGATGATGAGTCTGCATATAGAAAGGAGGTTGAACGGCTGGCTTTCTGGTGCAGTCAAAACAACCTGGAGCTGAACACGCTCAAAACAGTGGAGATGATTGTGGACTTTAGGAGGAACACCCCAACATTGTCCCCCCTCACCATTCTAAACAGCACTGTGGTAGCAGTGGAGTCATTCAGGTTCCTGGGCACTACCATCTCACAGGACCTGAAGTGGGAGATACACATCGACTCCATTGTGAAAAAGGCCCAGCAGAGGTTGAACTTCCTTCGCCAGCTGAGGAAGTTCAACCTGCCACCAGTGCTGCTGAAACAGTTCTACTCAGCAGTCATTGAGTCTGTCCTCTGCACTTCAATAACTGTCTGGTTTGGTGCAGCTACGAAATCAGACATCAGAAGACTGCAAAGGACAGTTCGGTCTGCTGAGAGGATTATTGGTTGCACCCTGCCCCACCTTCAAGAACTATACACTTCCAGAGTGAGGAAAAAGGCTGGTAAAATCACTCTGGACACCACTCACCCAGCCCACTACCTTTTTGAACTGTTGCCTTCTGGCCGGCGCTTCAGAGCTCTGAACACCAGAACGGTCAGACACAGCAACAGTTTTTTCCCTCAGGCCATCCATCTAATGAACAATTAAATTGCCCCATTGAGCAATAATTATGTGCAATACACAGTTTAATTTTAATTTTAATTTATATTATCCAACATATCCACTTCTGCCATTACTTAAATTGCTCTGTACATAATATACAGTTTTTTGTTCTTTATATAACAGATTGTATTAGATTTGCACTACGTGTGTAACCGCTAAGCCAGCCTAAGCTTAGAACAGCTGAGGGTTACACAGAGGGTTGAAGTAGGCTAGTTGACGCGCTTACCGTGGTCGCTTAGGTCGGTTCAGAAATAATGTTACAGGAGTTCAAGTTCTGATTTCTTCTCTGTCATGAGAGATATGATTTATTGTTACACAAGGTCTTCATTATCCACAACGAAACATTATTCCATCTTCATCGACACTGTCACATTATCAAACATACAGCCACAGCCTCCTTTGGCGGTCAAAAACTAGTTGGCATTTTCCCTCTGGCAACACCTGTGTCTGATTACACCTATCATCCTAAGTAGTTGAGCCCCAATAGCTATACCATGAACATGTCACCACCTAATGGCCAAACCTGGACATAAACATTGAAATGGCTCTTACACAACCAGCCCCTAATTGAAATGGTTAACAAACATTACAATTCAAAACAAAGCAAATTAAAGAGCCATTACCAACCTGATGTAACATATTATCTAAACATTTTTGGTCACAGTGAGTTCACACACATTAAAACTGAAATTGCCCATTTAACCTTCAGCCTCAAGCAACAGACAGAGCTTTGTTACAGGACGTTGAACAACACTTGACTTTGTTTACAGACGTACTGAACGCACAAATCCCTTTTGATCCCGGAAAGCTTCCAACACTCTTCCCAGCGGCCAAGAGCCTCGTGGGGCAGTAGGATCCATAATGACGACAATATCTCCAGGCTTTAGATTTCTCCTGATTTCATTCCATTTTTGCCTCTCTTGCAACAAGGGTAGATATTCCCGTACCCAACGTTTCCAAAAAAGTTCAGCAATGTACTGAACTTGCTTCCATCTGCGTTTTAAATACAAGTCATGCGGCTCAAACAATCCTAGCGGCAATGATGGATTTCCTTTCATCAGAAGAATGTGGTTGGGAGTAAGTGGCTCCAAATCATTTGGATCGTCAGAGAGTTTGGTGATAGGCCTATCATTTAGGATGGCTTCAGCTTCACACATAACTGTATGAAGCCCATCATCGCTCAGGGTCTGCTGTTGAAGAACTGAACTTAGAATCCTTCTCACCATGCGGATAACCCGGCTCCCAAACCCCACCATGATGTGAACCTGCTGGAGGATTAAAGCTCCACTTAACTCCCCTTTGCCTCAGAGCTCCCTGAATTCTTCCATGATCCAAAGCTACAAGAGCCTCTCTTAATTCTCTCTCTGCTCCTATAAAGTTGGTTCCATTGTCAGATAAAATACGAACAACTTGACCTCTTCTACAGATGAAACGTCGCAGAGCATTAATGCATGCATCAGTGTCCAAAGAGTCGGCCACTTCAAGGTGGACTGCTCTGCTTGCCAGGCAGGTTAGTATCACACCATAGCGTTTGGCTGTACCACGTCCTTTCCTCACTGTAATTGGGCCAAAATAATCAATGCCAACGTTGGTAAATGGTGGCTTGTCAGGAAGAATCCTTTCCTCTGGCAAATCTGCCATCTTTTGCTCCTGCATCTTTCCATTATATTTCTTACAACAGAAACATTCGGTAATGACTTTTCTTACAGCGGAGTTGGCGCTAGTGACCCAGTACTTTTTCCGCAGTGTTGATAACGTGTGATTCCGACCACTATGGCCTTGCTGCTGATGAATGTGTCTGAGGATAAGAGTGGCCACATTTTGATCCTTAGAGAGGATTAATGGATGCTTAGTTGACTCTGGCAAGGAACTTCTAGTCAGCCGCCCACCAACTCTGAGAAGCCCATCATCCAAGCGCGGATCCAACCTGTGGATTGTACTACGCCTGCTCACTGTAGATTTCCCAGCTGACAACATGGTAATTTCCTCTCCAAATTTCTGTTGCTGACAATATCGAATGATAGCCAACTCAGCTCCCAAAAGGTCATCTATGGACAAAATTTGCCCTCCAGGCTTGTCCTTGAATCCTTGCCTTTTCCGTGACATATTATTGTCTGTGTTCTGCTTACCATCAACAGCAGGTTTCTCCTCCCTCCTCCTGCGGCTTTTTTCCAACAGAATGGTTTTCCATTTAAGTAACCAGGCCACTGCCACCTTGAGCTTACTCCAACTTGAGAAGTAGGTCAGTAACCGGGTTGTGGTAACATGGGAACCATCCACAGACACAACATTCACTGTAACTTCCTTCTTGACCTCTTGATCATCTGGTTCTATGATAGTTTCTACCACATTGATTGTCCAATTAGCTTCTGGTTTGCACAAAAAACTTGGACCCTCTATCCACCTCCTGCCATGAATGAAGTCTCCAACCCTCGCTCCTCTGGATGCCTCATCCGCTGGATTTTCCTTGGAGCTGATGTATCGCCATTGTGAAGTTTCAGAAGCTCCTCTTATAGTCGATACCCTGTTCGCCACAAATGTATGGAAACGTTTATCCTCGTTTTTTATATACTTCAACACAGAAGTGCTGTCAGTCCAAAAAATGGACTGCTGCAACTGGAATCTCAGCTCAGCCTTCAGCATCAGATCAACACGAATGGCAAGCACAGCAGCAGTCAGCTCCAGGCGAGGAATAGTAACAGTCTTTAAAGGCGTAACTCTGGCTTTGCCCATCAGAAATGCAACATGAATGTCATTTCCATCATTCAGCATCCTGAGATATGTGACTGATCCATATCCTGTTTCACTAGCATCTGCAAAGTGATGAAGCTGAGCATGTCTTGATTGTCCAAAGCCCTTGGGCTTAATGCACCGATCAACCTTAAATTCAAACAGCATATCCAGGTCCTCCAACCACCTGAGCCACTGTTGCAAGATGTCTTGTGGCACAGTCTCATCCCATCCATAATTTCTTCTGCAAAGTTCTTGCAGCATAATTTTGGCAGGCAACACCACGGGTGCGACGAAGCCTAGAGGATCGTACACAGAACTAGCCACTGACAACATTCCACGCCTGGTGACTGGCCTCTGCTGGATCTCCATCTTGAATTTGTTTGCCATAGGATTGAGTTCGTTAACAGTTACCGCTCTTTTGCTTTTACTCATGTAAGAACTCATTCCATTAGATGTAGTGTTAATGTCGGAGGCAGAGGCCAGCACTTCCAACTTAGCATTGGAGGCAGCTAACATAGATTCCAGCTCAAGTTGCTCTCTTCTCCTTTTTAGTTGTTGCTCCTGTTCCTCCAGTGCATGCATATCCTTTAAAGATGCAGCCCGAGCAAGCAGTGCAGCTCTTTCTGCCTTTTCCTTTATTCTTGCAGAGTTAGTGGATTTTCCACTACGAGAACTCCTCCTGCTTGATTGCTTGCTAGAAACATTTGAGACACTGTCCTCTGGCCGAATATCATCATTGTCATGCTCATCCCTTTTACCTTTTTGAGAACCTTTTTCATCACCACATTCATCATCTTTGTTACCTTTCATTGATTGAACAGCACATAACCAACGGTTCACCTCAGACATAAATTCATCATTACAAATCATTTTTGCTTTGAACCAAATACCATGTTTTTCCCTTTCACCCTCAGGTAATATGACCAGCAAGGAATCATGAACACATTTTGCATTATCACACAAATCAATAAGAGCACCCATTGTACATTGTACACCTTCTTTATCACTTATTTGCATAAGCTCTTTAATACGTTCTCTTAGCTTAGAAGCCTTATTTAATTTAACCTTCCTATCATTTTGCAGCCTTTCCAACTTTTGTTCAAATCCCTTTGCAGTTAATGTTACAACACGTTTTTCTTTCTGTTTTAACACACCAGAACCATTTGCTTTACTGTTCCATTCCGCTGATTGCGCAACCGCCTCAGCAGCTGACGCGTCTTTTTCAAGTACACTCATGGTGAACTTGAACGTCACAATGCTAATAATCAATAACTAATGTAATTTGTTTTTCAATACAAAGTTCCTTTGTTCAGCTTTTTTTTTTTTTTTTTTTTTTCACCAATGCATTGGATTTTTACGCCCGGGTAATGAATAGTGTGCACACAACTTATGAATGGCCATTCAAGTACTTTGTAGCACTACAACATACCTTGCGTGGGACGTCTTGTAGATGAATAAGAACCAGCTCACGATGTCCTCACTTTGGTGAATGATGAAAGAAGTTTCTCGTAGTCCTCGAACAGCTGAACGGACCTTAGCTTGTCTGACATTGTCTCCGGGCCGGCTGAATCAGCACCGCCGCGTCCTCTCACCGATGCTGGGCTAAGCGGGTAGTCCCCGCTTACTCCGTTTCAGCCTGTCCTCTCGTCAGGTTCCGATGTGTAACAAAGCCGGGCAAATACACAATGAACAGCGTTCAAATGTCCGGTTTCCAGCGGCCACTCCGCATGGCTTTAACGGTGAACATCAAACGCCACGCGCGACGATCTTCCAGCTTCATAAAGCCTAGTTTTTGACTTGTGTAACCGCTAAGCCAGCCTAAGCTTAGAACAGCTGAGGGTTACACAGAGGGTTGAAGTAGGCTAGTTGACGCGCTTACCGTGGTCGCTTAGGTCGGTTCAGCAATAATGTTACAGGAGTTCAAGTTCTGATTTCTTCTCTGTCGTGAGAGATATGATTTATTGTTACACAAGGTCTTCATTATCCACAACGAAACATTATTCCATCTTCATCGACACTGTCACATTATCAAACATACAGCCACAGCCTCCTTTGGCGGTCAAAAACTAGTTGGCATTTTCTCTCTGGCAACACCTGTGTCTGATTACACCTATCATCCTAAGTAGTTGAGCCCCAATAGCTATACCATGAACATGTCACCACCTAATGGCCAAACCTGGACATAAACATTGAAATGGCTCTTACAACGTGTGTGTATGTGGGTATGTATGAAGGTGAGTGTATGTACGTATATGTATAATAATTTATTTTGTGTTCTTTTTTGTTTTTAATTACCTATGTCTTGCTGCTGTTTTTGGTATTGTTTGTATTGTTGTTGACTGGAAGCTCCTGTCACCTAGACAAATTCCTTGTATGTGTAAGCGTACTTGGCAATAAAGCTGATTCTGATTCTGATTCTGATCTTGCAGGCAAGTAGGGATGTTTTCTGTGAAGTGACACTAGGGGTCTCTCTTGAGAGCCTCAGTTGCATCTCTACTTTGAGAAAAGTCCAATGAGAATTGGCGAACAGAATTTGCATGTCCCTCCCCCAGAGATACGGGTATAAAAGGAGGGAATCATGCATCTGTTTAGTCAGATTTTTTCTTCGGAGCCAAGCGGTTGTGTGTCCAGCGAGTTGGTGTTTCACGACTGTTCCACTCACATCTACAGAGCTTTTGCTGTTGGACCTTACACCGCGATATCAGCGGCTTTCTCTTCTCTGCACGTCCATGGAGTCTACGCCCCTGGGCACTTCTAAAAGAGCATAAATCCTCTAAAAGAGCATTCATTTCTCTAAAAGAGTAACACATTTGGCATTGAACGTCTTTTTAAAGATGTGTCTTTTTGCATTGCGGTCACGGCTTTCCTTTCTGAAAGGAAATGCCACTCCAGTCAACCTCTATGTCGCACCTTCCTCCCACGGAATGGAGGTCGACCTGGCTGGTGATGGAGGCGATTTGGAGAGTTCAGCGGGCACGGCTTCACCGGGTAAAACCCCACGAACCACCCGCCCCAGCACACTTGTTTGCTTCCGTCCGGGTCCGAGGTGAGACCGGCTCGCCCCACGGCCAGTCTGATGTCTCCTTCGGACACCCCGGGCTGGATGATGATGTCACCGCAGTATCGGAGAGCGTCTATCCGCGTGTCATCTGCATGTCAGCCTCAAATTGGGCGGGCCGACCCAAAGGTGCCAGCCCAGTTTAAGGCTGACAAGCAGATGGCCGACATGTTTGCCCAGGCCGCCGTGAGCGTGGAGTTGGATTGGAAACCTCCATCCTCCTCTCAACCCTCGTGGCTAGATGATTAGTTCCTCGGGTCAGGCCGCAGCTCACAGCCACGAAGTTGTGGAGGGCACATTTACTGCCCAAATCTGACCTCCTCACTCGTCCGCTCTCACAACACTCGACGGCGAGGCTGCCCATGGGTACACGGAGGTCCCCCAAGTGGACAAAGTGGTTGCGATGCACCTGTGCCGACAGAACGCGGCCACCTAGATGGATCGTCCGACAATCCCCTCCAAGGCCTACATCATCCCTGACAGCAAAAGCCTACAGTGCCACTGGACAGGCTGCCTCCGCCCTGCATGCCATGGCCCTCCTGCAAGTTCACCAGGCCAAGGCACTAAAAGATCTGCACTTGGGTAGTCCTGATCCCGACATGCTGCAGGAACTGCGCTCAGCAACTGACCTCGCCCTCCGGGCCACTCGGACAGGCGATGGCCACCCTCGTGGTCCAGGAACGACATCTGTGGCTGAACATGGTTTAGATGCACGATACCGGCAAAGCACGCTTTCTCAATGTGCCCATCTCCCAGCTCGGCCTATTTGGTGACACCGTCGAGGACTTCACCCTTCTAATGGCACCGTTCCAACTTGAGCTGACCCATCTGCTCGCCGAGGGCATCCCCCTGCGGCTGCAAGGTAACTGGCAGCTCTGCCTCAACCCATGCCCTGCTCTAAGCCCCCGCGTAGAGTGCCCCGCAGGAGACGGACGCCCCCACCTCCCGAACCTCGCAAGGCTTCCAAATTTTCCTGAGGTGGACGACCCAAGGAACAAGATACTAGCCTGGAGCTGGTAGACAGACCACAACATTTCCTTGTGGAGGGCCGGGTGGAGAATCCTTGATCTCCTTCCTTTTCTTTGCCGCACCCCTCTCGGGCACATTTTCAATAAAAGAGCAATTTCCTCATTCCTTGGGTCACCTAGCTGGTGCACACACACGCCGTTCTTACGGCGGCCCGGCCTAGCACCAAACAGATACAGTGAAAGAATAAGCGGCATCTTGGACGCAGACATCTTGCCTCCATGCCAGCAACTGTATCATGTGCAGACCCCCGGCCGGCTGGTTCTGACGAGTCCAGAGGACGTCTCCACAGGACCTCCTCCTCCGTCACCAACCTGCCCGCTGCCAGTTACGCGGAGCAAGGTAAGTGCTTTGAATCACCCTCAGCACAGGCACCCGGGAAGCAACTTTGCCTCCCGACGCAATACTACCTGCACCCCCCCCCCCCCCACTGCAAAGCCCCACCAGGTATGTCAAATGCGGTCATCCCATTAGTGCCCCTCGCACGGTACTTGGACACGTGTCTTTCGTTTTCTAACCTGTCGCACTGGCTGGCCAGGAACAATTTCAACACCCTACGGGCGGATATCGCAACCCTGTTACACAAGGGCAGGATAGAGCTTGTCCCTTCAGCTGAGATGAAGAAGGGTTTCTACAGCCCTTACATCATCGTACATAAGAAAGGTGGTGGGTTGCAGCCAATCTTGGACCCACCCAAGATACAGTGGACGTTAAGCCCTTGCGGGAACACGACCTGGTCATCAGGTCCCTTAAGAGGCGCCCGGATGCTGAATCCTCCCAGGCCATGCCTGCTCTCCTCACAGGGTCTCTCTGCGCCCCCTGTGGGCCCTCAGGAGAACTCCCTTCGAGCCGCTAGACTCAGTCGAGCTGTGTGCACTCCTCTGAAGATGGCCCTCCTGATTCCGCTCGCTTCCATCAAGAGGGTTGGGGACCTGCAACCATCCTCTGCCAGCAACACTTGCCTGGAGATCAGTGCTACGTGCCCAAGGTTCCTACGGCCCCCCTTCAGGGCCAGACAGTGAACCTAAACATGACTGCCCCAGGAAGAGGCAGACCTAGTCTTATCATTGCCGTGTTCGGTGTGTACTTTGCACACCTATTTTGGACCGCACACAGAGCTCTAGGTGACACAGAGTAACTCTCTGTTTGCTGTGGCGGACAATGGAAACCCCTTACAGAGGTTTGTCCACGAGGTCATCAACACCCTTGCAGGTTCGAGCACGCTCTATGTGGAGCGTGGCATTCTCCTGGGCACCGGCCAATGGCATTCTCACACCCCAACTCGTCACATACGGACGCTAGGGCAGGACCCCTTGGCGTCGCTTATTGACGCGCCGGGTGTACCTTTGGCATCATTTTACGACGCGTCCGGTTTCGAAACATAAAAAACCAGTTGGAGGGCCATTATAGCGTATTCCTTTTGATTTTTATTGATTGTGGTCTCGACTCTCGACCCATTCGCGGCGTGAGCTTACCCGAGACGTCACATTTCAACGCTACACGCTCCGGTTCGGAGATATGTAGAACGGCGTCATTTTACGACGTGTCCGGGGTTTTAAACATCAAAAAACAGTTGGAGGGCCATTGCAGCCTATTCCTTTTGATTGTTATTTATCGCGGTCTCGACTCTCCACCTGTTCACGGCGTGAGCTTACCCGAGACATGACATTTCAACGCTACACGCTCCGGTTCGCGGTGATACATAGAAGTCTATGGGACTGCCCTGCGCGTAGAAAAATGACGCCAAAGGTATACCCGGCGCGTCAATATGTGACGAAACTGCCCGAAGCATCCGTATGTGACGAGTCGGGGTGAGAATGTGTTGGCTAGGGAGGTGCCCCTGGCCAGTACCCATGAGGACGCAACACCCCTGGTGGAGTGAGCTCGGACCCGCAAGGGGGCACGGCCTGGGTGTGATAAGCCAATGAAATGGCGTCGACAATCCAGTGGGCAAGCCTCAGTTTGGAGACAGCGTTCCCTTTCCGCTGTCCCCCGAAGCAGACAAAGAGCTGCTCAGAGCGTCTAGTGCTCTGCGTGCAGTCCAGATAGATACGCAAAGCACGTACTGGACACAGCAATGAAAGGGTTGGGTCTGCCTCCTCCCAGGACAGCGCTTGCAGGTTCACTACCTGATCCCTGAAAGGTGTGGCACATAGCCCGGTCGCGGTCTTAGGATCACGTATGTGTCTGCCCGACCAAACTCCAGGCAAGTGTCGCTAACAGAGAACGCTTGCAGGTCCCCGACCCTCTTGATGGAGGCGAGCGTGATCAGCAGGGCAGTCTTGAGAGAGAGGGCCCTGAGTCCAGCTGAATCTAGCGGCTCGAAGGGGGGTCTCCGGAGGCCCATGAGGACGACCGAGAGATCCCAGGAGGGAAATAGGTTAGGCCGGGAGGGAGTTAGCCTCCGGGCACCTATGAGGAACCTGACAATTAAGTCGTGCTTACCAAGAGACTTGCCTTCTATCGTGTCATGGTGAGCCGCGATGGCGGCGACATACACCTTGAGGGTGGAGGGAGACAGCCTCCTCTCCAGCCTCTCCTGAAGAAACACGAGCACTGACCTAACCGCGCACTTCTGTGGGTCTTCGGCTCGGGAAGAACACCAGTTCGCGAACAGACGCCACTTTAGGGCGTAAAGATGCCTGGTCGAGGGGGCTCTGGCTTGGTTGATCGTATCTATGACGGTCGGTGGTAGGCCGGCTAGATCTTCTGCATCCCGTCCAGGGGCCAGACGAGGTTCCAGAGGTCTGGGTGCGGGTGCCAGAGCGTGCCCCATCCCTGAGAAAAAAGGTCCTCCCTCCGGGGAATTCGCCAGGGAGGGGCTGTCGCGAGGAGTGTGAGGTCCGAGAACCAAGTCCGGGTGGGCCAGTAGGGGGCCACCAGAATGACTTGCTCTTTGTCCTCCCTGAGCTTGCATAGCACCTGTGCAAGAAGGCTCACTGGGGGAAATGCGTACTTGCGCAGCCCCGCGGGCCAGCTGTGTGCCAGCGCATCTGCCCCGAGGGGAGCCTCTGTCCGGGCATACCAGAGCGGGCAGTGGGAGGTTTCTTGAGAGGCAAACAGGTCTACCTGGGCCTTGCCGAACTGGTCCCAGATCAGCTGGACCGACTGGGGGTGGAGCCTCCACTCTCCGCTGGGCAAGCTTTGTCTTGACAGCGCGTCCACTATCACATTGAGGTTGCCAGGATGTGAGTGCCGCGCAGTGAATTGAGTCGCTACTGACTCCAAAGGAGGAGACGACGGGCGAGCTGTGACATGTGGAGAGAGCGTACTCCGCCTTGGCGATTTATGTAGGCTACCACTGTGGTGCTGTCTGTCCTGACTAGGACATGTTTGTCTCGAATTAACGGGAGAAACTTCCTCTGGGCAAAGAGAACAGCCAGCAGCTCTAGGCAGTTGATGTGCCAACGCAGCAGGGCCCGGTTCCAACGGCCCGCAGCTGCGTGCCCGTTGCATGCTGCGCCCCAACCCAATTTGGAGGCGTCGGTTGTGACCAGAATGCGTCAGGACACCTGCTGCAAGGGTACCCCTGCCCGTAGAAAGCAGAGGTCTGTCCACGGTTTGAGGGTTTGGCAGCAGGCGGTGGTAACTTTCACATTGTGCGTGCCGCGGCGCCATGCTCGTCTCGGGACTCGAGTCTGGAGCCAGTGCTGAAGTGGTCTCATATGCATCAACCCCAGCGGCGCGGCCGCCGCAGAGGATGCCATATGCCCCAGGAGCTGTTGGAATCGTTTTAGCGGGACCACGGTACCTGGCTTGAGGGAAGCGAGACATTTCAGCACCGACTGAGCACGCTCGTTGGAGAGACGTGCTGTCATTGAGACTGAGTCTAACTCCAAACTGAGAAAAGAGATGCTCTGGACTGGGGTGAGCTTGCTCTTTTCCCAGTTGACCTGAAGCCCCAAACGGCTGAGGTGCCTGAGCACCTGGTCTCTGTGCGCGCATAGTAACTCTCGCGAGGGTTATTAGTTATTCTTCGCGCAGGGACTGGGCATGTTCGCCGTGTACTGCGGAAAATGAACGTCCACAAAGGGGGGGCGGAGGCCTGGCAAACTGAATTGCGTAACCGCCGAAGAGGCCAAACTGGGAGACAGGAGCGTTGAGGAAGCGAGTCTTGTCTGCTTCACGCATCTCGACCATGTTCAGCCATTGTTGACGCTCCTGGAGCATGAGCGTGGCCATCGCCTGCCCGAGCGCCTGCGCTGTGACCTTCGTCGCTCTCAGGGCGAGGTCGGTGCTCAGATCCTGCAGCGTGTCGGGATCAGGACCACCCCCGTGCATGTTTCGTAGTGCCTTGGCTTGATGGGCCTGCAGGAGAGCCATGGCGTGCAGGGCGGGAGCGGCACGTCCGGTGGCGCTGTAGGCCTTTGCGGTCAGCAAGGATGTTGCTCTACAGGTCTGGGAAGGGAGTACAGGGCGGCCCCGCCAGGTGGTAGGGCTTCCGGGGCATAAATGGAGCGCAACTGCCCTGTCCACCTGGGGAATCGCCATATACCCGTGGCACGCTCCGCCGTCGAGGGTGGCGAGGGCGGATGAGCAGGTGGCGGTGTGATGAGTGGAGAGGGGTGCTCTCCACAAAGACGTCAGCTCATCATGCACTTCCGGGAAGAACGGGACTGGGGTGGGATGAGGCTGTGAGTGGCGTCCAGACCCCAGGAACCAGTCGTCCAGCCGTGATGGCTGTGGGGAGGATGGAGGGTTCCAATCCAAGCCCACGCTAGTGGCTGCCCGGGAAAGCACGTCGGTCATCTGCGCGTCGGCCTCAGCCTGGGCGTGCAGGCCCGAAAGCGGCAGCCCAGGGGAGTCCTCAGCGTCAGATACCGCGCCCTCCGATGCCGCGGCGAGCTTATCGGCTTCGGTGTCAGGAGGGTAGGCGGACTGGCTGTAAGGCGAGTCGCCGTCACCTCGGGGACGGACGGGAGTCAACGAGCATGCCGGGGTGCGGGTGGTCCGAGGGGGCATACCCGGCGGAGCTGCACCCGCTGCCATCCCCAAATAGCCTCCATCGCCAAACGCATCATTCTCAATCCCGTGGGAAGAAGGAGCAACGCGGGGGGCGGCTGGAGTGGCTTGCTTACGGTTGTAAGCAAGCCGCGACCGCAACGTTGTCATGGTCATGTTCTCGCAGTGAGAACATGAACCATCCACAAACTCAGCCTCGGTGTGATCGCTACCCAGACACACGAGACAACGCCTGTGGCCGTCTGAAGCGGAGAGCACTCTACCGCATCCAGGAACAACACAGGGGCGGAAAGGCATCTTTATAAAGACGCATCCTTAAAAGGACGTTCAACGCCGCTGTGTTTTGCTCTTTTAGAGGAAATTACTCTTTTAAATAAAATCACTCTTTTATGAAAAAAACTTGTGAGAGTTTTTAATCTGCAACTGTCGATGCGCCCAGGGGCAGGAATGCACAGCCGTGCAAACAGGAGAAAGCCGCTGTTGTGCGCCGTAGAATCCAACAGCATGCAGCAGAGGAATGTCAGGAACTCGGTGTGTAACACGCAGCAACTGCAGACACGACCATCGGCTCCGAAGAAATTTTCTGAATGAACTCCCGTATTTGCGCCGCTTAAATACACGTATGTCCGGGGGCGGGACATGCAAATACCAGCTGCCAACTCTCATTGGCCTTTTTTCATAGATCAGAGGTGGATATCGGCGCTCAAGAGAGACCCCTAGTGTCGCTTCTCTGACACAACGTGGAGAGAGCGACAGAAGGGGAACTGTTTTTTACAGACATTTTTTACATTATTAATGCAAAGAAAATGATATTTCAGATTGAATGCATTTATGCTATGTGAGGAACTTGACCACATGTGAGATCTGCAGCCATTTTGGGATGAAATGTACCACCCTATCACATGTTTTAATGTGACGTGGTGGTAAGGGATGTGATGGGGTGGTTCTGCTTTCCGTTGGAATGTGAAGATGTGTGAAATCAAGGATTCTAATATAATAATCAATTTATTTTCTGTTAACTTAACCCTGTTTGGTTCACTTACTCACACACTCATCACTCACGCACTCTCTCACTATATCTTTCACTCAATCACTATATATTTCACTCACTCACTCCTCACTCACTATCTCTTTCACTCACTCACTCACTCATCACTCACTATATCTTTCACTTACTCACTCATCACTCACTATCTCTTTCACTCACTCACTCACTCACTCACTCACTATATCTTTCACTATCTCTTTCACTCACTCACTCACTCATCACTCACTATCTCTTTCAATTCAATTCAGTTCAATTCAATTCAATTCAAATGAGCTTTATTGGCATGACTTGTACAGTATTGCCAAAGCATTGGCCATTACATAGGCAATGAACAAATAATCAATAAAATTAATCAGTGAACAAATGCATGAATACATTTATATATCAAAAAAAAAAAACTTTTGAACCAACATTCAGACCCTAGTTATATCCACTGGCTGACTCTCGTAGTTTGTGGCAGGCTGTTACATACTTTGCTGCTGTTATGATTGAGCTGGAGTTTTCTCCCAAAATATAATTTAATTTATCTGAATTTGGTAATGCCATAAAATTTGGTTCTAGTTGTTGGAATCTAGTGAAATAGTCCGATCTAATGCTGTGATAGTGATCACAGTGTATGAGGAAGTGTTCTTCTGTCTCCACCTCTCTCTGAGAGCACAGAGAACACAGTCTCTGCTCTCTCGGCTGCCACCTCTGCCGGTGCCGTCCTCTCTCTACAGCCAGACAGTGGGCACTCAGCCTGTATCTGGTCAGGGTCTTTCTCACTTTATGCTCTTTTACACAGCTCAGGTATTCTGCTGGTTTATAATCTCTTTTCAGGTTTAAATAGAGTTCCATCTTTTTTTGTGATTTAGTAGCATCTTTCCAATAGGTAATGTAATTTAGTTTTTGTAATTGTATAATTTGGTTGGGCCAGATAGTGCTGTGCTGGTCTGGCTGTAGTTTGAGCATCAGCTGTGAGAGTGCGCTCCGGGGCCGGTTCTGCCCCTGACACCACAGGGCTTCGGCCTGGTAAGAGCTCGGGTCACTGCGCTTCAGGTGCTGGTAGAATTTCACAGCTCTTTTTTGGATATTGATCAATAGGAGGTATTGTCCTAATTCAGCTCTGCAAGAGTTGTTTGGTGTCGCTCTGTTTACTTTTAGGATGCTTTTACAAATTTGGGTGTGCAGATTTTTGATTGCCTCTTTTTCCCATTTTGAAAAATCTTGGGTTTTTAGAGGTCCCCATATCTCGCTGCCATACAGTACATCTCTTTCACTCACTCACTCATCACTCACTATATCTTTCACTATCTCTTTCACTCACTCACTCACTCACTATATCTTTCACTCACTCACTCACCACTCACTATATCTTTCACTCACTCACTATATCTTTCACTATCTCTTTCACTCACTCACTATATCTTTCACTCACTCACTATATCTTTCACTATCTCTTTCACTCACTCACTCACTCACTCACTCATCACTCACTATATCTTTCACTCACTCACTCACTCATCACTCACTATATATTTCACTCACTCATCACTCACTATATCTTTCACTCACTCACTATATCTTTCACTATCTCTTTCACTCACTCACTATATCTTTTACTCACTCACTCACTCATCACTCACTATATCTTTCACTCACTCACTCACTCACTCATCACTCACTATATCTTTCACTCACTCACTCATCACTCACTATATCTTTCACTCACTCACTCACTCACTCACTCATCACTCACTATATATTTCACTCACTCATCACTCACTATATCTTTCACTCACTCACTATATCTTTTACTCACTCACTCACTCATCACTCACTATATCTTTCACTCACTCACTATATCTTTCACTATCTCTTTCACTCACTCACTATATCTTTTACTCACTCACTCACTCACTCACTCAACTCACTCACTAACTCACTCATCACTCACTATATATTTCACTCACTCATCACTCACTATATCTTTCACTCACTCACTATATCTTTCACTATCTCTTTCACTCACTCACTATATCTTTTACTCACTCACTCACTCATCACTCACTATATCTTTCACTCACTCACTCACTCACTCATCACTCACTATATCTTACACTCACTCACTCACTCATCACTCACTATATCTTTCACTCACTCACTCATCACTCACTATATCTTTCACTCACTCACTCACTCACTCATCACTCACTATATCTTTCACTCACTCATCGCTCACTATATCTTTCACTCACTCACTATATCTTTCACTATCTCTTTCACTCACTCACTCACTATATCTTTCACTCACTCACTCACTCACTCATCACTCACTATATCTTTCACTCACTCATCGCTCACTATATCTTTCACTCACTCATCACTCACTATATCTTTCACTCACTCATCGCTCACTATATCTTTCACTCACTCATCACTCACTATATCTTTCACTCACTCATCACTCACTATATCTTTCACTCACTCATCGCTCACTATATCTTTCACTCACTCATCACTCACTATATCTTTCACTCACTCATCACTCACTATATCTTTCACTCACTCACTCACTCACTCATCACTCACTGTATCTTTCACTCACTCATCGCTCACTATATCTTTCACTCACTCACTATATCTTTCACTATCTCTTTCACTCACTCACTCACTATATCTTTCACTCACTCACTCACTCACTCATCACTCACTATATCTTTCACTCACTCATCGCTCACTATATCTTTCACTCACTCACTATATCTTTCACTATCTCTTTCACTCATCACTCACTATATCTTTCACTCACTCATCGCTCACTATATCTTTCACTCACTCACTATATCTTTCACTATCTCTTTCACTCACTCACTATATCTTTTACTCACTCACTCACTCATCACTCACTATATCTTTCACTCACTCACTCACTCACTCATCACTCACTATATCTTACACTCACTCATCACTCACTATATCTTTCACTCACTCATCACTCACTATATCTTTCACTCACTCACTCACTCACTCATCACTCACTATATCTTTCACTCACTCATCGCTCACTATATCTTTCACTCACTCACTATATCTTTCACTATCTCTTTCACTCACTCACTCACTATATCTTTCACTCACTCACTCACTCACTTATTATCTCTTTCAGTCACTCATCATTTATCTTTTTTATTTACTGTACAACTTACAACTTTGTACAGTTGAATGCAAAATGTATAGTGACGTATATGATCAAAGTCTAGAAAATGTTCTTTCATTATTACAAGGAAGAAAAAGTTCAAAAATTGTTTGTTAATAATTTTATTGTAAAATATTTCAAATTTAATTGGTTCTAAAGTTTGCATCCCCATTTCTGAATGTACTAGCAATGTTCTCATATAATATCTTTGTATCTTTTTCCATTAAATGTTCATCCAACCTCTTTGAGTATTCTTTAAGCAGCTTTTTTTGTAGTTTAGAGGGATGTGTGGATCCGACACTCCCATTCACCATTATGATGCTCTTTTCAGTTATTCAGAGCATGACCAAAGTTTTCCAGTACATCTCCAATTTTAATGTTTCCCATCCTCCAGTTTTATAAAGGTTAAAACCAGCAGATCATATAGAAAAAAACTTTGTCCATACCACCCGGCCACATCAGTTACCACTAATCAGACTAATCAGATAAATGTAACTTTATTTGTATTTTTTAAGTGAATTTGTTTTTTTCAGTACAACCAATGAGGCCATTGAAATGTCGAATTCATATTTCAAGATTAAAAATTTAAAAATACCAAAATTTTCTTAAAATTACAGACTTTCTATTGATGGTTTCCAAAAAAGGGACATTTTACTATTAGGAAAACATTAGATTTTAAAAATCTATTTCTTGTTTTACTACTCTAATGGCGTACATATTGTCCGTAACGGGTGGTACGAGAAAGGCTCCCATGCCTGAATGAAAGGATACAATTTTGAAAATTGCAAAGTGGAAATGGCACCCGTTTGGTAGAATGACTCTCGTCTAAAAATATTAATTTGTGTTCAGCAAAAGAAAGAAAGTTATAAACATCTGGAATGGCATGAGGGTGAGTAAATTCTGAGAAAATTTTCATTTTTGGGTGAACTATCCCTTTGAAAAACTGTAGGTTTGAAACCCCTTTACAAACATAAGCATACACACACACACAATGTAATATAGCAGAAATAAAAATGACACTTTTCTCCATTATGAGATACAGTAATTAACTATTATTGCATAGTGCATACATACTGTATTAGTAATATTTAGCTATTTGTTACTAATAAATCAATATTATTTTCAAGAATGACATGTTTGAAGACATATTGCACATGGTTACATCATGCTGGTTACACTTATTGGTGACCATGTTATGAACATTAACAACATATCTGTTCCTTTGAAAGGCTAATTGAGGCTTGTGTCTTCCATGATTTGCATTTGAAAGAGCATTTGTTTAGACGAGGAAAGGCAACATTCAATTATTTACTAATCTGATAGAAAACTTAACTGAAACAGTGTAAACAGTGGACATCTAAAGTCCAACTCTTTTTCCCTCCAGCATTCTGAATCTCAGTCCAGCAAAATAACTATTGAACCATTTTCCATTAAACCCATCCAACAGCTAGTATTGCCTCACTTTGTTTACATGCAAATACCTCTTTATGAAAGAGTTACCTAATATCCTCTTTTACTATTCGGCCATATGTCAGTGTAAAGATTAAAAACATGGTACTTAAAAAGATATTTTGGCAACCCTCACCAAACTGGCAGCAAAAGAGCCTGAAAGAGCAACGGGAGCGTTCTTCTTGGTCTCAGTTGCCAGCAGATCCTCACATATTTTTAACACTCAGCTCTTTTAAAGTTCACTCCCTAAATAGAAAGAAAGATAACGCAAAACACCGATAGATAAGATTGACTGACATACTCACTTGTTAGCGATGAATAACCAGAAGGCCAGACTGAAGAAAGAGAACAAGGTGATGACAGGAAGCAAGAGTATAAGAGACCTCATAACGTGCATCCACTCTCACAAATAGCGACCGCTCTCGTAAACTCTCATTTCAATGCAGATTCTGACTTTGGCAAAGACATGCTCAGTCTGTCTTCTTAATTTATAACGATGTGTTTAAGACTGACGCTGTCTATTTCTTTACTCGCTCCTTCTGTGTCTGTGTCTGTGTCTGTGTGTCTCTCGCCAGACTGTAATCTACCCTCTCAACTTCTCCACATCATCCTGTCGTCTCGCCTGACGCTTCCTCTCATACTCTACCTCCTCTATTCAACTCCTTTCCCGTTACCCTACAAATCTCAAACTGTTGCGTCTTCTGCTTCCTAGGCCCCTCCCCTTCTCGCTGGCTGAACTTTCCAGACCCTCTCTCCCTCCCTATTCTGTCTCACGCGCACGTTATATCGCGTGGTATTCGTTGTGCTTCGGGTTTAAGAGCTTTTAGCCCCCACGAAGTTATGGTCTGAGGCGGGTTCGAGCAGGGTTCAAACTGAAGCTTGAATAGAGGAAAATGTTGCGTGAAAGGGATAGGTCACTCAAAAATGAAAATTCTCTCATCATTTACTCACCATCATGCTGCATGACTTTTTTCTTCTGTTGAGCACAAATTAAGACTTTTAGAAGAATGTCTCAGCTCTGTAGGTCCACAAAATGCAGGAGAATGTTGACCAGAACGTTGAAGCTCTGAAAAGCTCATAAAGGCAGCATAAAAGTAATCCATACGAATCCAGTGGTTAATTCCATGTCTTCACTATAGACCAATCCTTTGTCAACGTCTCCGCTTACATCACACGTGGAAGAGCTGGCTCGAACCGTGTGAAAACAATACAATTTTGTCGGATTCTGTTGTTGAAAAATGATTTTGATGCCTTCAAGCAATCAGAGTTGACTAGACTGAGGAAATCATTTCAGCTCACGGCTTTGCATCAAACGTTTATAGCGAACATTATTTCAAGTATCTTATTATCTCATAACATTATAATAATTTTATAGCTAAAAATATTTTTATTTATTATGGTTTTTGTTCATACTTTGGTTTTATCGTATAATCTGTCAAATCTAGCACAACAGCACTTTCAAAAACCACACTGGGTACCAAAGTGCTGTACACGGAGTTACAAAAAATAAATAAAATCACATACATACAGCTTAAGAATGCAACAAGCTTTTATAACCAATAAAAACAGGATAAGATCAAATTGACCTAGTACAATTTACAATGCAATTAATTAAAAGCGAGGGAAAATAAATACGTGTTTAAGGCCCCCTGGAAAGAGAATAGAGACGGAGATGATTTTATGACCAATGCAAGCTCATTCCAAAGTTTAGGGGCTGCCACCGCAAAAGCTCTATCACCTTAAGTTTTAAGGCGAGATCGAGGGACTGACAGACACAGCTGATCACCAGATCGGAGAGACCTTGAAGGTTGATGCAAGCTTATTAAAGCAGATAAGTACTCTGGTGCAAGACAATGAAGAGCCTTAAATACATACAGCAACACTTTGTACTTGATTCTGTTTTGGATCGGTAACCAATGTAGGGAAATCAATACTGGGGTAATATGGTCTCTTTTCCTTTTTTACCAGCTTTCTGTCACCACTTACAGCAAACATGCTGACATTTTTAAAAACAATGGGATCGGTCTATATGGCAGGGGTGGAAGAAAACAGATCATTATTTAAATCCTTTTTTACTATAAATTGTCCCTCCTGCCCAGTAGGTGACAATATGCACAAATAATGCAAATCGGCAAAAACAAAAAAGAAGCATGTGATAGTGAAAAATTTTACATATTGACCTGTTTCTAAACCACAATTATCATATCACTTCTGAAGATATGGATTTAACCACTGGAGTCACATGGATTACTTTTATGCTGCATTTATATGCTTTTAAAGCTTCAAAGTTCTGGCCACCATTCACTTGTGGACCTACAGAGTTGAAATATTCTTCTAAAATCTTTGAATGTGTTCTGCAGAAGAAGAAATATGGGATGGCACGAGGGTGCGTAAATTATGAGATAATAAAAAAAAAAAATTGGTTTCAGTTCACGTTTTTGGGTGAACTATCCCTTTATATGCTCTAAGCCCCACAAACTTGGTTTGATGAAAAGTTCAGTTTATTCAAGTATGTGGATACAAGTAGGGTATAAAAGGTGCCATGTAATAATTCGAATTTACACTATACAATATCAAATAAAATTAACATCTAACACAACATTATGGACATTTAAAAAATATTATAACAGATTTAAAGTTCATTGATATCCCTTGATTATGTTAATCAAGGCATTGGTTTCTGAGGTTCAGTAATGAATTTAGCTGCAACTGACGAGTAACTGTCCTCCCCCAGTAAAACTTGATTTAATCAGTTTCCGCTCAATTGAAAAACTGTGGCATTTCAGATCAGTAGATCGAATTGCTGCTAAATTTGATGACTGTTTGCCAAACTCTGACCATAAAATTCAACACAGTTGATATGTTTGTACACTCAGTAACTACTCATAGCACACTCATTTTAGCACACTCATTTTTTTAATGCAAATGTTACTGCTTTTAGCTTCTCTAGCCCTTAAGATTTATTGTACTCTATATCCTTTATTTAAAATACTAGTGGCTGTAGTCCTACATAATTAAATAGACATCTTAAGTGTGTACATACTGTAACTGTTTGGTTTGGCAGTAATATAATTCTTTGATTCTGGTACGGTAAAACAGTACTCTTCAAAACCACTCTTGTTCTCTCCCAGGGTAATACGAGTGTTGAGTACAGAATTAGCCCATAGCAGCACCTCATGACTGGGAGGAAGGGTACGTGTGCTAGAGAGAGTTTTTTCCCTTCAGTCAAGGAGCCAATGAAGGTCAAGGAATGCGATGGGCACTAACCAATCAAATGCACATCTGAGGTCACCCCCCCTGAACCCCTCTGGCTCACTCACTCAAATGTGTACACCCCAGCTACCCGTTTCTTCTGATAGTTTGAGAAAGGGAACATATGCAGAGATTTAGCAGTGGTAGTGGTTGTGAGCTTATAAATCCATGTCAGAGAACTTAAGTGAATGTATAATCATATAGCCATATGAGTGGATATTTGCATGTATAAGCCTACACATCCATGCACTACAAGCTCTTAATTATACTGTTATTATTGGTCAGTGCTCTTAGACATAAAACCCCATACAAACACAAAAGCTCTAGGGTACAGGAATGTCATGAATGGCCCATTTTTATTTTTATATTTAGCAGTCAGACTAAAATATGTGATGTGACTTTGTTGTAGTCAAGAAAATAAAATTTCCATAAAGAAACTTCTTTGTAGTCTCTAAACAGTCTCCATCTCTCTATCACTTAATATGCTTGTGCTGGAGGGGAAAACCCCATGACACACTGAGACAGTAAAGCACTTCCTGTGTGTTCTTCATGTGATACTGACTGATGGGAAAATCTGAGAACATCTCGGTTGCTGTCGTAATCTCTGTTCCCTGATGGAGGGAACGAGACGTTGTGTCGATGTAGTGACACTAGGGGTCGCCCTTGGGAGCTCCAAACACCTCTGATCTTTGAGAAAAGGCCAATGGAAATTGGCGAGTGGAATTTGCATGCCACTCCCCTGGACATCCGGGTATAAAAGAGCTGGCTTGCAACCACTCATTCAGGTTTTGGGCTTTCCTCCATGAAGTTGGCAGCCCATATAATTAAATAATCACCAAAACTATTTCATTCATTTGTGCTGTGTTTGTGCTGATTTGTGCCGCAAAAATTCACGTTTGTGCTGGTTTGGTGTTTGAGATATTAAGCATTCTTTTTTGGGCTGTGTGACGTCACTCTCCACAACAAAATCGATCCAAGCTGGTCATTTGTGCTCGGTTTGTGCCGCTAAAAAAACTTTGTAACCCTAAAATCCAAAACAAGTATCTTTCATTTGTGCTCGATTTTTGCCGACAGTAAACGAGAAGATCCCCTTCTGTCACTCACTCTACGTTGTGTCAATGTAGTGACACTAGGGGTCCCTATACAAAAGCCACGACTAACTGAACTGTGTTACGTGGACTGGCGGTGTGAGATGGTCAGACCTCTGCGTGCCTCGTAGCCAGCGCACTCGGCCTCCCACAACGCTCAAACGTCAAACGGTCCCCTACACCTCGGGGACAAGTCGACTGCCCAAAATTAGGGGCCGGCTGACCCAGCCGTGGCCTCATCTCTTTTTTTTCTTCCCAAAAAGAATGAAATCATTCAGCTGGGGGCCATATAGGGTCTGTGTCAGGGGATGTCCCTCCCAAGGGGAGGACACTGCTGAGACCACATCCCGCCTGGAGGGGGGCATTTGAGTGGAAATATATCACACGGTCTTACCGAGTCTTGTCAGAAGCATCTCATGTGGAGAAGTCCCGCGATAGGTCCTACCTGAGGGGGGAGGAGTTCTACAAATACGGTGACCCCAAGAAAGACGCAGTTTACCAACGGCCAACCAGCACATGTGGAGCACCTACCCCAGTATAGGGCCTAGTTAGCACGCATTTTAGTCAAGGAAGCAAAGAAAGAAGAAGAATAGAGAAAGAGGGGAAAAAAAATCAAAAAATCAAAATAAACTGTGCATTGATTCACTCACAAACCCCCCAAAAAAAACGACGGAGATTTTTTTATGAAATATCTCGCAACAATCATTCTTACAAAAGTAAGGATATCACACAACGAAGAAAATTGATCACGTTTCCTTACGTTCGTCCCGTAGTTTATCAAAAACTTACGAGGTACTCACATAACAAAAAAGAGGGGATTCATGTCTCTTTTTGTGTTCTTCCCGCATCTCATTAGAAACACAAGGAAAGTCCTCCCACATTTATCAAAAATACGAGGAGACCGTACACCCCTCAACGACAAATACACTTGATCATGTCCTTTATCGCTCTTCCCGCATTAATTAAAACACGAGGAGTCACCAATCTCTGGTGACCTATACGGTCCTACAATAACCCAATACGGCACAATCATAACTTCATATACTTTAAAATTATTTCTCAGCAAACAGTAAGAATCAACCCCTCATTAAAAGGAAATTTAGATTCTTACTGTTTGGAGAATCCCGGAACGAAGCCCCCAATTGTTAGAAATAAAAGTCTTCCAAACCACAGTGCCTTTTCTCTCCGTCTTTTATTGAGTAGTGAATGAATCAATACAAAGCATTGAATCCAACGTTGGGGAGCGAATAAAAAATGTAGCTCACTGGTCTCATGTATAGCGTGCAAAGATATACTGCAATAGTGAAGGGGAGTTCTCAGCTCTAACCAATAAGAGCACACATTACCTCATACAGATATCACAGATAACAATTCCATATGGCAAAAGTTCCTTGTGAGCCTGGGACCTATATGGAAAAGACTGCTCGGTCCGCGAGAGCCTTTCGGACCTTTGCCATATACAATAATACAAGGTACACGCAACACAATGTATACACAGAGAAAAAGAGGGGGCTTTTTACAGTGCCATCCTAATATGGAACAGATGTTTGATACTGCACACACAGCATTTCTCTCTTGGACAGAGCTGAGATATAGACATAACATTTCTTACACACACGTTTTTCCATAACCTTGCATGCCACAGGGCTAAGGAGGAAGGACATCAAGGGTCCACGGCTTCATGAACACAACTGGGGGTAAAAAGTGCACGTCTTCAACTCAGGGGAGGGGAAAGGCGCTATGCGCAAGCGGTACACCTGGCCAGCTGTCCCGGAACTTACCTACTGGTACCTGACAACACACGGGACGAGACCGAATCTCGTCAATGACCCATTGGGCGATCCTCTGTTTGGAGACAGTGCTCCCTTTCCGCTGTCCACCAAAGCTAACAAAGAGCTACTCAGAGGTTCTAAAGCTCTACGTGCGATCCAAATAGATGTGCAAAGCACGCACCAGACACAGCAACGCTAAGGCTGGGTCTGCCTCCTCCTGGGGCAGCGAGTACAGGTTCACCACCTGATCCCTAAATGGGGTAGTGGGAACCTTGGGCACATTGCCCGGTCAGGGTCTCAGGATCACATGAGAGTAACCCGAACTGAACTCCAGGCATGTTTTCATGACAGAGAACGCCTGCAGGTCCCCTATCCTCTTGATGGAAGTGAGCGCAGTCAGGAGGGCAGTCTTCAAAGAGAGTGCCTTTAACTCCAATGACTCCAGGTGCTCAAATGGAGCTCCCCATAGGACCCGAAGGACCACAGAGAGGTCCGACGAGGGGATGAGAAGTGATCTGGGGGTGGGTTTAACCTAAACGAGAACCAGTAATTCACAGCTCATTGTGGCCGATACAGATAACCAAAAAAAATTTTTAACCTGTAACTGCTAGCTAAGTTGTGAAAGCTACTCGTAAAAAAAAAAAAGGTGTAATTTAAAAGCTTTGAAAGTCTTAACGGCTGCTCTTTAAGGTTTGTCAGATGTAACATGAATCAGAAATGTCACGCTTCATCTATTTCAATGTGAAATGAATGACAATAAACGTGCATAAATTGTATGGTGCACATTTGTCAAGTCAAGTCAAGTGGTTTTTATTGTCGTTCAACAAAAAAACAGTTAGTACAGCACACAGTGAAACGAGACAACGTTCCTCCAGGACTATGATGCTACAAAAAACAACATAGGACAAACACAGAACCACATGAGACTACACAGACTAAATAACATACCTATATAGTGTACATGAAAACGTGTGCAAAAAGTATGGGACAGTACAATAAATTACAAAAAATTAACAGGACAATAGCAACACATTCTCACCCCGACTCGTCACATACGAGAGACTGTGCAGTGCCGACCAGTACACAGTAGTGCAAAAAGATGACAGTTTCTAAAACGTAAACATAACATACTATGAGATAGTGTTCTATGCACATAGCAGTAATTGAGGTAGCAGCCAGATATAAAGTGACAATAATTAAAGTGCAACTCAGGACATGTGTGTGTGTGTCAGTCCAGTCTTTGAGTATTGAGGAGTCTGATGGCTTGGGGGAAGAAGCTGTTACACAGTCTGGCCGTGAGAGCCCGAATGCTTCGGTACCTCTTGCCAAACGGCAGGAGGGTGAAGAGTTTGTGTGACATTTACATTTATGCATTTGGCAGATGCTTTTATCCAAAGCGACTTACAGTGCACTTATTACAGGGACAATCCCCCTGGAGTAAAGTGCCTTGCTCAAGGGCACAATGGTTTGGGTTTGAACCGACAACCTTCTGATTAACATTTATGTGCTTTAGCCCACTACACCACCACCACTCCTGTGTGAGGGGTGTGTGGGGCCATCCACAATGCTGGTTGCTTTGCATATGCAGTGTTTTTTGTAAATGTCTTTGATGGAAGGAAGAGAGACCCAGATGATCTTCTCAGCTGTCCTCACTATCCTCTGCAGGGCTTTGGGGTCCGAAACGGTGCAAATATTTAAGGTAATCCTAATGAATCGCTCTCACAGAGAGAAATCAAAGAACCTCTAATATGAATATGAAAATATGTAATGAACATTAAACAACAAAACACACAATACAAACCATAATCTCTGCATACATTGTGTAATATTTATGCTAGCAGCCAGACTCCAAGTGGTGGTTTGTGTGTGTGTGTGTGTGTGTGTGTGTGTGTGTGTGTGTGTGTGTGTGTGTGTGTGTGTGTGTGTGTGTGTATGTTATGTGTGTGCGTGAATTGTGGACATGTGCGTCTCATTCACAGATGCTTGTTATAGCGCTCATATGTGACAGTTCCGTTGTATAACTTATGAAATGTGATCACAATAATAATGGGAATAGGTAAAAATACATCATACAGATTGATTACAGCAATTTTTTGGCAAATGCCTTAGTCGTTCATATCGCCACCTACTGGGCTGTTGTGCAAATAGGATTTATTTATTCTTTATCCCTCCCTTTTTTCTTTCTCCTCCCTGCCTTGTAGTGGGTTGATATGCATAAAGAATGCGAATCTGCAAAAAAATTAAAAATAAATAACTTGAATATTAGATCTTTTTTTTTTTTCATTTTAACACTGGAGTAGTACAGATTTCTTTTATGCTGTCTTTTTGTGCTTTTTGGAGCATTGAAGTTTTGGACCTGCATTGTATGGACCTACAGAGCTGAGATATTGTTTCACACATCTAGGATGTCTTGAGGCCGTTTTGTGGTCTGTTCTGCATAATGCGGTGGCTCATTTCTGATTATGCCATTCGGCACGTTTCGCGGGCGACCCACCGGATCGCTTGGTTCTACCGATGGCCATAACGTCCCTGATCGACCTCAAAGTGCGTTGTCCCACCGGGATAATGCCCAGTATGCCAGATTACCAGTGCAGCCCTGCATCTATGTAAACTTCAGCAGTTCATCTAGAATGGACTTCAAAGATATAAGTCATAAATCTTTCAGTTCATAAAAAATCTTTGTTTTAAAAACTGACCCTTTACACTTAGTTTACTCATTTTAAACCTTGACTTGCACTGCACACAAATTTGTAATACTGGCATTATATTCATGCTGTAAGCAGTCCCGGTTCTACGGGGGTGCTAAGAGCACCCTCAGTTGCAGACCAGGGCAAACTGCTGCCCACGGGTGGATTTATCATAAACGTTTTTTATTAGATCATTCATTTATCTGGCTTTTGAACCTATCGCGCATCCACAAGCTTATAATATTATCAGGGTTGCCAGATGCCATAATAGATGCAACTCCACAATCAGAGATTTATACTTGCACTAATTGGAAATATTTATCTTAATGTCATACTTAACTTATGCAATCTAGCAACCGTGCATGCAAGTGCATGCGCTCTCTCTCTGCAAGAAAACAAACAAACAACAACTTAGCACTCAATAATGCACTGAGGGGACACGCGAGTAAAACCAAGTGAGAGAGGAATATAATTATTATTTGTGTTATTTGTAAAATTCTGAAGTCCCTCACACCTGTATGTGAATGTTAGGCTTACTCTTGCAGTAATAATTTATCAGTGTCATGCAGCCTGTTTTATTCAGTGGTGTGCTGAATTGGGTGCCAAACACCCACATCATGACCCATGCACGTAAACAGGTCGATCATATTCTGAGAATAAAACAAGTAAACAGATCCACTTTGCGGCCAACATTAAAATAAGCTTTTAGAATCTCTTTCCCGAATATTTTATTTGACTTTTAAATCAGACTCGAGGCCTTTCCTCTTCTCCTCCTCCTCCTCCGGGCGGACGAGGCTGAGAACGCTGACTCTGGGACGGACGATGCTGGCAACGCTGACTCTGGGACGGACGATGCTGGCAACGCTGGCTCTGGGACGGACGAGACTTCCAGCTTGTTGGCCGTGGCAGGCGTAGGCGTTGGCTCGTTGGCCGTGGCAGGCGCGGGCGTTGGCTGAGCATAATAACACATGCAAGAACTAACACTGGATGTCAATGTTTCCATTGACTCTCAATACAGAGCTCTAAATTAAATTTTTACTAGTAAGAATTTCAGTTATACGGAGCTCTACAATTGAGTTTTACTAGAACAAACTCCCATTAAAGATGTTTAATTGACAAGCTTTTTAATTTAATTATATAATTAAAATGTTTATAATGTCATTAGAGATCTGTAATTATAATTCTTATAGATGAAATTACTCTGACATCACACTGCAGGAAACCCACTTCCGGGATCTATGGAGCGGCAGATTTAGATGATGGAAATAGGCAGAGTTACAATTTTAATATTCTTTTAAGCTTTATTAAAAGTATTAATGTCTTTTAATGTTAATAAAAGTTATTATAAAGGAATATCTATGGTTTACAGTGAATAAATTATGTGGGTTCTTTTCTGAAATTTCAGAAGTTTAATCTTGGTTCAGTGAGCCTGTATGATTATGTCAGATATGTAACAAGTTGATGAATACACAGCATCACACATTTAACACAATTTTAAATCCTAAGAATTTGGGTACTTAAAAATGAATACTACCATCATACATACAATATGTCTTAACTACTTAAATTATGAACCCACATACTGTACAATCAATTCAAATAACAAATAACTTCAGTTTGATCATATTCCATATCAAAACATGATAACAAATTTGTTTTGGTTGAATAATATAATGTACTGCATACAAAATAAATGCAAAGGCATAATTTTAGCAATAGGACATTATTTTTATTAATTTATCCTTTCACAAACTGTAGTCCATGTGCAGTGGTGGAGGAGACGGGTATCGTTCCTCTAGTTATATTGTACATGGTACTCTTGATCATATAAGATCATCTGTCACAGTGACAGCACTTTGGAAATTAAAAACAGCCATTTGAGGTCAGTTGTGTCTAATAGATCAGACGCAATAACATTGACGGAGACACATGAAATATCATCATTTATGTTAATGTTTTTCTGATGCAGCGATCTGGTGGAAATTTAAAGAAACCCAAATCTCCAAAATCTGTGTGAAATGGGGTGTTTTAACCCAACAAAAAAAATAGCACTTTTTGGGCAGTTTCAATTCAATTTGAGCAAAGCGCCCATAGACAGCATTCCTTTTTTGTGCTACCAAACGGCCTTTGTTTTGGAATGTAGCTTTCCTTTCCAGGATTTGTAATGGGAAATAAATATAATCACTTCTGTTTTGCCTTTAATGAATACAAGTTTTACTATTAAGAATGCAACTGTAGAGCTCTGTATTTGGAAATTTTGCTAGTAAAATTTTCTTGAGAGAGCTCTCTAATTTATTTTTTACCAGTAAGAATGGAACTGCATAGCTCTTTAATTGAAATTTTAACTAGTAAAAGATGTAATTGCTGAGCCCTGTAATTCATTTGTAGAGTTCTGTAATTGCATTCTAACTAGTAAAAATGCTAATAGAGAGCTCTGTAATTGGAATTCCACTAGTAAAACTTAAATTTAAAGCTAGAAAATATATTGTAGAGCTCTCTATTTGAAATATTGCTAGTACAAATGCAATTACGAGTAATGCTGAGTGCATTAAAAGCTAAATCGGCTTGCCATATATTAACAAAAGTGCCACTAGATGGAGACAACTTTAAAAAATGTGCTTTACTTGTGCAGGGGTAAAGGTCTGATTTCTTTGCACTTACATAAGTACTGATTTATTGAAGTATGCACCAGATGATACAGAACATGAATTCGCAAGTCAAGTTATTTATAAAGACACTGGTCTCTAAAGTTCTTCCTTTAAAAAAAAGTAGACAAGAATTTATCCATCACATCGCACTCTAGTATAGCATCAAGGAACACTGAAAGAGGTTTATTGGTACGAGGGGAGAGCCACACAAATGGCTGTTCTGAGAGATTGGTGTCTGGTTCTGCTCTGCACATGTGGATTTGATCAACAAAAGGGTGCCTGCTTGAAGGAGGTGAGACCTAACAGTCATTCAACGAGAAGCAACAACTCATAAAATAAATTAATTGATTCAGTTGCTTAAAAAAATTATTGATCGCTTGTTATTATATTTGTTATTGAAGCTGATTATGACTTCTCCTTGAGGCTGACAGAGAAACACATCAGTGCTCTGGCTGGGTGTGCCCAGATCCCTTGTGCATTCACTGCTGCAGTGAGATCACACTCTGGCCAACGGGTCTGGTTCAGTGGCAGTCCAGAGTTCCCCATCAGCCCACCAGAGGCAGAGAAGAACAAACTGAGTGCTAGTGCTACAGCCACTTCGACTGTTCACTGTGAGTGCAGTTCAAATCATGTAATTAATTTATAAACTGAAAGCCTTTGATTATATTTTATGTTGGTGTAACTTGTCTGTATATTCTTGCAGCTCATCCACAGGATCTCTTCACTTGTGTGTGTCAGTCAGGGTGTGCCTTTGCCTGATATTCACTGGCCTCTGCTACAAAACAATCATCATATTACCACAGTTAGAGCATCAGATTGTCACATCACTGTAAACAGCACCTTCACTATGACTGATGTGGACTTTAACAGCATCAGCACTGTGATGACTGTGAAATGACCCTTCCAGTGAACATAATTGAAAGTAAGTTAGTAGGTAAGGTAACACTAAATAAAAGCAATTGTGGAGGTTGACGTTATGTTCAAAGTGGGTTGTTATGCATATTTCAGTATCCTAGAATATTTGTGTTGGTGTGCTTATGGTAAAAGAGGAAGCAAAAGATGATGGACGATCTAAGAATAATTTTGAGAACTGAACCTGACGTCGCACAAACAGACAAACACTTTTTTTAAATGTTCTTTGATGTTGTGAAAGATTACTGCTTGCGTGAAAATTGTTTGTGAAACTCAAAGTGATTGTTAATGCTCCACCAGTGTCCCTGAAACCAGAAATACTTCTGCATTAAAACATAGTTTGAAGTTTGCAAATACTTTAAATGTTTTCTTTATATAATACATAGACAAAATAGTTAATTTGGTAATAATTCTTAATTCAGTTGTATGTACTTATAGTACTGTGCATGACTTATAATATATTTTAAATAGTTTATGGATTTTGATTGGATCTTCTGATGAATTATAATGCTCTTTTATAGCTGTAATGAGGAAATATTAATGATAGGTGTATGTGTCATGTCTTATATCAGATTAAATTCCAAGTACAGTATTCAATGCTTGTTCTTACATTCATAGTTACTGTCTCTTTAAACATAATTATCTCTCATTGTTTCTGCAGGAGAAGAGCTAAATCTCAGAGACTAACAGAGGTGCCCTACAGCTCAATGGAATAATTATAACTGCAACAACATAAACTGCAATAAAACATAAAGCAAACACTGGACTGTTTTCCCTGTGTTTACAGTGCTATCGCATAGAGATCATGATCTTTCAGCAAAATGACTGAACTCCTGCGATTTCACATGAAGCCCTTTTATATGCATGTTTTAATGACTTTTCAATTGAAATGCATTTACATTTTTACTACATTTAACAATGACTCAAGACCTCTTCTTGTAATCTTCGAGATATTTCAAAATATCTCGCCTACTATAATAAAACTGTTTTTTTTTTCTGACATTTTAGACTACTGTTGAGTTTGTAAAGTGTTTTAAATATTGCTAGAAAAATCTCAGTGTCAAAATATAAGGGGCATCCATTTGTCTGGTCTCTTTAAAACTATTTAATATGTAACTTGAGCAGAATATTTGCAGGGACCCCCTTTTCAATAGTTTTATCTCAGAAATTCTGCTGTTGTAGCCCATCTGCCTCAAGGTTCGACATGTTGTGCATTCTGTGATACTATTTTGCTCATTATCTGAGTTACCGTAGACTTTGTCAGTTCAAACCAGTCTGACAATTCTCCGTTGACCTCTCTCATCAACAAGGCATTTCTGTCCACAGAACTGCTGCTCACTGGATGTTTTTTGTTTTTGGCACCATTCAGAGTAAACTCTAGAGATGGTTATGCCCAGAAGATCAGCAGTTGCAGAATACTTAAACCCCTATAGAATCAATTCCATGCCACATATATTTGCAAAAATATAAAGTATTGCAAAATAAAATAAAGTTTTGCAAAACAAAAAAAGTATTGAGCAAACAAAAAAAAAAAAATTTAAAACAAAAATTAAGTATCACAAACGTAAAATAAAGTATCGAGAGAAAAAAAGAAAGTTTTGCAAACAAAAATAAAAATTGCAAAATATAAATAAAATATAGCAAAAACCAAGATGTAATTAATTGCAAAAATCAATGACTGTTGTAAAATAATCTAAAGATCTTTTATCCTTTTTTATCTCTGCAACAGATTTTTAGGCAGCAATGATTTTGCCACACATCTTTTTCTTTGCAATGCTCCTTTTAATCTGCATTTCCATCACGTGTGAGCTCGTGATACCGTTTTGCCTTTGCGCTTCACTTTTCTCTGCGTTTCACTTTATGGCACTGTTTTGACGTGGGGGTGGAGTCAGGGGATTGGGGCGTGTACAACGGGCTCAGTGATGCCTCTCTGGAAGTTACGTCATTAGCTTGAGACACTTCGCATGCAGGTGGATCTCAGGTATATAAAGTTGATTGTTTCCTTTTATTTAATTAGCATTAAATGTGCTTTAACTCCAGCATCTGCAGTTTTTTCTCTCTCAATTGATTGGACTATTGATTGATTCTTATGTTTATTTTATAGATTATAATTGTCTATACCATAGTATGTTGTCTTCTAAAAAAAATGTAAACTCCATATTTAGATGTTATAACATTATCACTGTTAAAGGAGACAATAAATAGATTACAAATAAAAAGTTAAACTATCGTAACAAACGTGCATGTGTTCTGTCTTTAAAAATAAAGTTTTGAAATATAAAATGTTCACATCCCCTATATTCTTAACCCGGCGTTATACAGCTATGTGGCATGGGGGGCGTGGTCGTGTCGGTCTGCTGGAGAGAGAGAGCGGTAAGGCTTGTAATTATCTCTAACACCTGTGTCTTGTTGTAGTGATACGGAGAGAGTCATTTAAAGGGACGCCAAGTGTCGAGAGGGAGAGAGAGAGTGGATCCAGAAAGCTCCACAGACTGATTGTGATATTGTTTTGTTTATGTTTACATTTCTACGGCGGTGACCGTCGTATGTTCGTGAAAGAAATTAAAGTGCTGATTTCAAACCTGCTTCGCTGTCTCCTGACTCCTCCACTGCTCAACGAACCTGTTCACAAGCTACTTAAGTTCTTACAATGCTCACAGTAAATGTACGTGTATCAAGGTCATCTCATGTAATGATTTGCCATGTCACATTTAGCAGAGAGAATATCCAGATGTCGTGACGAATCTTATTAATGTTCTGACTCAAAGCTTCGGTCATATTCAGGCGGGTCAGCAGCAACAACAACAGCTTTCTCCTGCTGTTTCTCTGCCTTGAGTATACTCAGCAGGATATAACCAGTTATCAGCACCTATACTTAAGAATCAACCTGTTAAATTTGTTTTGCTTTTGCACAATTAACATTATAAGTGATGTTCTTTTATTGTTTGTAGATCGTTTCCTGGGATGCTTATTTGTTACGATCGCTTAACTTTTTATTTGTAATCTATTTATTGTCTCCTTTAACCGTGATAATGTAACATCTATTTATATATTTTTAAATATGGAGTTTACATTTTTTTTAGAAGACAACATACTATGGTATAGACAATTATAATCTATAAAATAAACATAAGAATCAATCAATTGAGAGAGAAAAAAAAATGCAGATGCTGGCTATGTTAGCGAGTATGGCTAATAAATCCACCGCTTTAACTGATCTCTGACTTCTTTATCTGAAGCAAACGCTGTTAAAGCACATTTAATGCTAATTAAATAAAAGGAAACAATCAACTTTATATACCTGAGATCCACCTGCATGCCTGTGCTCAGCCATGATGTTTGATCCGTGTCTCAAACTAATGACGTAACTTCCAGAGAGGCATCACTGAGCCCGTTGTACACGCCCCAATCCCCTGACTCCACCCCACGTCAAAACAGTGCCATAAAGTGAAACGCAGAGAAAAGTGAAGCGCAAAGGCAAAACGGTATCACGAGCTCACACGTGATGGAAATGCAGATTAAAAGGAGCATTGCAAAATAATTAGTAGGCATTGCAAAGAAAAAGATGTGTGGCAAAATCATTGCTGCCTAAAAATCTGTTGCAGAGATAAAAAAGGATAAAAGATCTTTAGATTATTTTACAACAGTCATTGATTTTTGCATTTAATTACATCTTGGTTTTTGCTATATTTTATTTATATTTTGCAATTTTTATTTTTGTTTGCAAAACTTTCTTTTTTTCTCTCGATACTTTAGTTTACGTTTGTGATACTTAATTTTTGTTTTAAAATTTTTTTTTTGTTTGCTCAATACTTTTTTTGTTTTGCAAAACTTTATTTTATTTTGCAATACTTTATATTTTTGCAAATATATGTGGCATGGAATTGATCCCATACAAACCAGTCTGTCTGGTCTTAATAACTAAAAAAACTAAAAAACCAAAACGGACCCATTTTATATAAGGTGGCCTTAACTTCTATGTACTTAACCATTTGATACAATGTACTTATTATATACATACATGTTGTTGCATTATAATTACATTTAAAGGACTTGCATGCAATTACGTTTGTATTTACACGGTTAACTTTACCCCTAACACAATCCATACCCCAAAACCTAACTCTAACCCCTAATAATAACCCTAACCCTACCTTTACACCTAAACCTACCTGTACCTTAACCTCAGAACAACATGTAGTTACACAGTAAATACATAGTCTTGTATGTATTAAATATTAGTAAATAGAAGTTAAGACCACCTCATATAAAGTGTGACCAACAAAACACAACTTTTTACAGCAAAACATCAATAAAAACACACAAAATATTTATTAATTAAATACAAATTATTTACAAATGTTTTACACGTCCTCATAAGTCGGCACAATTTGAACAAACAATAAATAAATTCAAATGCAAGGGATTATAGGTTTTGCCTTCCGCCAGAATGTTTCTCCAGTGGGCTTGCTCAGTAGCTGATGCAACATAATGAAGTTCATAGTGACTTAGCCTTACAAGCTTTCCACAGATTTTGACCCATGCATTTTGTGACAGATGTTTATGACTACTGGATAACATCCTTACAGGTATGAGTCGAAATCACAGTTTTTAAATTTCGTAATATTATTCTGCCACAAAATGCTTCCTTAGGACTGAGCATCAGGGATCAAACTGAGTTCAAGCTTCACAACATAACTTAAAAATATAAGTTGCTCTGACTAAAATGGCAAAAAAGTTAACTTTATTGATTTGTTTTTTAAAAATCTCAACTTTTTCTACACTAGACAGTTCAATCAACTTATAAAACGTTTTTTTTTATATATATATATATATATATATATATATATATATATATATACAGTGGTTTGGTGTGTGTGTATATATATATATATATATATATATATATATATATATATATAAGATCAAATACAATAAAAAAGAGCCACCATAAGGAAACTTGATTAGGTCTTCTCACAGGACTGTATTATGAATGTCACATATCCCTGCCTGCTGTCTTTAAGTGTTTACATTTGCGAGAAGAAGATATTTGCATGTAAAATAATTTACCATGGCAACTACTGCAAACATTTCTCCATTCCTTCGATGAAGCCGACATACTGTTATTCTCCCAAATTTGTTTTGACTACCTTTCATTTCAAACAAACTTCAAAATGTTTAAATAATAGTTTAAACTTTCAGACAAGGCTTGTCAAGCCAGCGTCAAAGTTTGTATTGACAAATTTGATCTATCTAGTTTCTTATGGTGTCCTTTAATTGGAGCAGTGTTTGCTGGTGCTTGAACCACCAAAGTATGGAGTGCCAATCCTATGAATCAGGTCCCAAGCCAATCTCTGAGCTTCTTCTGAGGTTTACAGAGACAATCTGAGTGATTTCTATGCTAGATTTAGGAGGCTACATTTTGATCGTTTAAAGCGCTGTTTAAGCAGTCTCTTGACATGTTGGGGGAGAAGACAGTTTGATTAAGAGCAACTTAAATGTTTCCACATAAAGTAGCATGACAATTTAGGGAAGACAGTATTTTTTTCTGGTGTTTCCAAGAATACACATTTCTTGTGCACGGTAATTATTACGAATGGGTCTCTGAAGTTCTTTCTTTAAAACAAGTGGACAAGAATTTTTCAAACACTTCGTATGAAGGAGGAACTGAAAGAGGAGTATCACGTTTAATCGTGCGACAGCAGATCGAGACCAACACAAACAAGAAGCAATGGTAACAGTGGCGTCTCAGGCTAATTAATCCTGGTTGGGCACAAACGATCAATTAATCAGATTTGACAAATTTTTTAAAAATTGACAGATAAATCCAAATGTCTAAAAAAGAAACAAGAAAAACATTTTAACCTAGTGCATCAGTTTTGACTTCACTCTCTGTCTCTCACACTCCCGCTGTGTGTTGTGGTATCAAGATGCAATAAGAAGTGAATTAGCAGGCACCGTCAAGTGTTTTAGAGCAGCGGCTGACTGACAGGTAGAATTTTCATCCTAAACTCATTGTTTGAACCGGGCTCAAGCATAGGGAGTCAAAAAATCATATGGGCCTATCTACTGTTATGTATATGCTATTATAATGGATGCTACATCCCTGAATGTCCAAAACTGTTGGTCAAGATTACGATCAAAGAACATGTTTAAAATCAGCAGTAAAATCTAACAACAATAGTATCATAAATTATGCTGATTTAGTTCAAATCATGCTATAAAACGTGATTTGAATGTAATTATTTTAATCATGCTGTGATTAAATCAGAATGTGATCCTAATTATTTTTATTTTCTTCTCCACCCAAAGCCGCTGAGGTCAGCGTTAGCAGTGCAGCAAAAATAGCCTCAATGCTGAAACTATCCGCTCACTGCCAGGTCTGGTGACGACACCTCACGACACCCACTTGCAATGTGAAAACAAATCGCACTGCTCACGCCTTGCTCACAGATTATGTGTGAATCAATAAGATATAGGCAAATCGTCAAAGGCTGTGCATATTATCTCACTAACTCACATGAACAACATAACAAAACCACAGAAATTGTTCAATAATGAGAGCCTGTTCATTTTTATTAAACAGAACTTCAAAACAATGGCATGCAATTAATTGAAACGATGAGCGGTGCGCTGTAACTAAACCAGCAACATATTAGAATTAGGGCTGTCAATCGATAAAATGTTTTAATCAAATTAATTACATGATGTCCCGATTAATTAATCACGATTAATCACATCATTTAATCGCATATACAAATATTTGCTGAGAAAGCCCCTCATATAACAATAATTCAATATATAATGATGAAATAATTATACATAGTTAGAATCTGATTGGACGAGAGACGTTCCGTGAGCACTGATGGTGTGACAGCATCAGCACTCAGAAGCTTCACTGTGTGTGTATCACTCCGCGTTCATGCTGTTCTAAATTAAAGTGTATCTGTTAGAAGTTACTGGCTTTATTTTTGAAATTACATATATTAGCCAGCAGGTGGTGGCAAAAAATAATTTTTGTGTGTAATATGAGCCAGTTGGTGATGTAAAGTGAATCTGTTAGTCATTGTTTACATAGAACTGCGCTCCGTGATCGCTCGTATTACTAACACATAACCAAAGCTAGGAAATAGAACGGTTTTAAACGGACAACTTCAGGATTAAGGCTCATGCTGAGAGACACAACAGACTGATTTATTACAGAACTCAAGTGCTTACCTTTTATCGGAGTTTCCACATTGGATACATACTAAAATGGTTTAAAATGGCGGAGGACATCGATGTTTTTATAGTGAATGACTCTTGCGCACTGGCTACCGTGAAATGGAGGGGAATACCCATGCTTGGACATCTATTTTCCACTGAGAAAGCTGACAGCATCGTTGATTGGGTGTGGCAACAGGTTATCGCACATACTCCATCTCTCTCTCTCTCTCTCTCGCTCTCTCTCTCACACACACACACACACACACTCACACACACATCCAGCCATCTATCCTTGTTTATCCAATAACTTGTTAGAAACAGCACTAGCCGTGATATTATTTCTGAAGTGAACTTTTTGAATTACTAACAGAGGCTTGGACGCATCATTTGTTTTGAACCAGCAATGGCAGATTCTGACTCGTAGCGTAAGAAAGTAGTTCCATGCACAAATGCGTTTTTATGACCGTACATTTCTCAGGAATCTTCCTTATTACTGTCCGGGGCATTTCGATTAATTACGTAATCTTTTTTTAAGCGTTATTTTTATCAAATGAATCGCACTGAATTAACGCATTAAATCGACAGCCCTAATTAGAATACAATTTGCTTTTAAAACTTACCAACGAAGTTCACTTCACTAGTTAGGTTACTCAAGACAAGAGCCATTATTTCCGAGGCTCATGTCAACAGCTTGACATACAAATAATCAAAGCTTTTGATTGGCTAAGAGGCAAAGGCAAAGGCAAATGTGCCCCTCAGGCCATCATTGAAGGCTCGTTGCACATGCGCGTGGTGTTCTCTCAAATCTCCTTTGATAAACACTGAGGATGACTGGCTAGCCCCCACACATAGAAAATGAGAATGATTAAATGGCTAAACACAACAAACCTTAATAACATTTATCTTTTGTCTCGTATAATGCACATAAAACAAGTTTAATAAACAGAAAATATCTTATTTCTTAAAATACATTTATGATGATGTCACGCATTTTGTACAACAGCAATCTGGTGGAGATCAGCCCCACTTTCCCCTCATGTAGAGATGCCACTGGTAAGGAAACATTCACACATCCACATTTGAATTCAATGTTGAAATGTAAAATCTTAAGAAATCTCCTAAAGGTCTCATTAAATGGCTTGACAAGAACATATTTCTTTCCTGTGTTGACATATTTTCTGTTGATAAATGAAATTTGGGCATATTATAGTGCTCATCCCTCTTTTTTTTAATAGCCATAAAAATATTTTTTAATTACAGCCATGAAAAATTATTTGCTACTTGCTAGTAGTCCATATTTGACAAGGAACAGAAATGATCTCAGATCGCTGATTGCACAATCGCTCGAATCCGAAGAAAAAATCGGAATGGACAGATGCACGATTCCCTCCTATTATAGGGCCATGCAAATGATCGTACACACCCGGTCCCGCATTAGGCTAATCAAGCCTCCTGAGAGGGATAAAGTTTGACTGCAGAGGATTGTGTGGGAGAGAGAGATCGTTTACGGACATGTCCGTCATGTGTGTGTTTATGTTGTCTTTTAAGTTTCTCATTAAAACTATTATATATATTATCAAGCCGGTTCTCGTCTCCTCCTTCCATTGATCCCTTTACACTGGTCCCGGAGACCCGGGAAGGAGGAGGGATACGCCGTAGTAGAGTTCTCGCCACTACCGTCCACCCCAACGGAGCAGCCGCGGCCATCTGCCGGGGACGAGGAGCCCAGCCGTCTGAAAGAGGATGATGGCCGCCGACCGCGAGGGGAGAAGGGGTTCCTAACCGACCGCCTGGAGCAGTCAGGGCCGCTGCCAGGGGCGCAGGAGTCGCCTACGGCCGCTGAAACGCAATGGATCCTTTCCATTGATCCCTTTACAGTTACTTAATAGTTATTTCTCCTGAAGCTGAATTAGTAGATAATTAAAAGTAGTTAATCAGGAGGCATGACTGAATTAAATAGTTATTGATTAGCTAATTGTTACTTAACACAACTATAAAATGCTATTAAATACTGATTAGTTAACACATCTTCCTTAGTAGTTAATATTAGTGACTTAAGTGTTAATGAAGAATTACCTATTAGTTCTGCAGTAATTTCTTATTAGTTATGCATTAAATAAGATACAGTATTCTAAGGTGTTACCAGCAAACCTTTTATTAAAGACAGGAAAATAAAGAAAATAGAAAATTAAGAAAATAAAATACCTTTTGAGTTGGATCTTGCCATCTGCCACTTCTTCCTCACTTCCCGTCATTGGACTTTGTCACAGCTGACTTCTCTAACTTGCAGCCTTCCAGACCTCTGCCTTGGTAGTGATCTAAAAGTAACCTGGAAGGGACTCTGAGAAAAACACTTTTAGCCTACTTTAGTATATTTAAAATACTCTGGACACCTCAGTTACATGCCTGTCCCTGTGGATCACCAAGCAGAGGTCACATGTGAAGCTACATTTGGGAAAAATTTGAGTGTCAGTGCGACAGTGACTTTGACTGTTCACTGTGAGTCCAGTTCAAATCATATTATTTATTAAACTGAAAGGCCTTTGAAAACATTTGATGATGGTGTAACTTCTTTGTATGTTTAAGCAGCTCATCCACAAAGACTGAACAGCTCTGTGTGCACCCTGCAACAGGATCTCCTCACTTGTGTGTGTCAGTCAGGATGTGCATTTGCCTGATATTCAATGGCCTTTTCTACAGGACAATCCTGATGTTACTTTAGGGTTGCAACGGTATGAGATTTTCACGGTATGATAACCGTCTCAGAAAATATCATGGTATACGGTATTACACAATTAGTATTATAAGTAAAAACAGAAGGGTTATTTATTTATTTCTATATTTTTTAGCAAACACTTTATTATAATTGAAACTTGAAACCATTTATTTTATTGAAGTATGTGTGAAAATAAATAGAAAAAATAAGAAAGCTAACAGAATTATAATAATAAATTGAATTATAAACATGATAAAAAATAGCATGTAAATATAACGTTATATAACTAAAGCATGTTAGTTTACATGTTAACATAGTATGTTAAATGAACTACTAAATGAAAAATAACATCAGCTGTGTGAGCTTTAAAGTAATGTCCTATGATTATTAACAGTTAACATATACTGTAGGTGCACGACAGCGAGGTCAGACGGCTCCTGTCTGCACCTTTAACTCAGTATTTCTCAACTGGTTTTGCTTCAGGACAGATTTTACATTGGACATCAAGTGTCGACCTGCCATAGATTAAACATAACCTGTATTTAATGTATCCTGGGTTGCATTTCCTTTTATGTTGCATAGTTTTGTCAATGGTTTTCCAGTACAAGGACATGCATCAAGTGACATTATTTTTGTTGTTAATGTCAACAACAAAATCTACAGGAAGTTTTCTCTCCCCCTTTTAAAAATGTACAATTTTTACAAAAAACATATTTACTTATATGAGCCTATTATTATCCCGTTTGTTACCTAATATTACATATTTATACACATATTACACAGAAGGAAAGGCTCCTCTTTACCATGATTAGGTCAGTGTGCTAGTCTTAAATAATAGTAATAATAAATTAATGTATTTATGAAAAATAAATACTAGCTGAAACACATCTGTTGATATAAAATGAGGTCTGATAGATTCTACCTTTAGATTATTTAATATGAAACTATAACATTTTGTCAAAATATTATATTTTACTCATGTAAAATCCTGAAAATTTGTAAAGGTGATGGTGTGTAATTATTAATATTGTTAACTATTTTGGTAAAGGGGCCACATCAGGCTGTAAGTAGTGCATGGGGGGCCACATTGTATTACTTTTGAGATACAATGTTCTGCATTGATTTGGTTTTTGTATTTTTTAAGCCCAGAAATAGTTGTGTACTCAATTTTCTGAAGTGTATCTGTGACTTGTGGGACTATTCTGCAATTGCCTAAAATATTGTATTGCTCAACAAAGATAAATACTTTTCTATCAGGCATTAAAAAACTGAATAAAGGCTCAGCTTATAAATGTATTTTACCATCTCTACTTCCCTGTTAATTTATTATTCAATTTAACAAACTCTACATCAGGGGTCTGTTTTAATATATAGAAAAAATGAAATTTATAGAACTTTTCATGTTTGCCGCAAAGCGTGCACGTTTAATAATTTTTTTCTAAAACATTACCCTGTTTACATGCTAAAAGGGTCATGATGCGGGTCTCCTGGATGGTTTGACTTTCAGCACACCACTGAATAACACAGGCTGCATGACTATGATAAATGATTACTGCGAGAGTTAGATTAACATACAGGTGCGAAGGGACTTCAATATTTCTAAATTGCACAAATACAAAATACATTTACATATTCGTCTCTGGCTTGCTTTTGCTCGCATATCAATGATGCCGAGATCTACTATTATATTTAATTTAATCACCAAGAAGTTTTACGTAGCAGCCTAAAGAATGGACACAGAGTAGCCTTATAACACTTTCCCTTGAGCAGAATATTGCACTACAGATCACTAAGTTTGTTCAAAGGGGAAAGCGAGACGTGCACGGTAGCCAGATTGCACAAAATAATATAACATTAGGCAAATATTTCCAATTTGTGCAAGTATAAATCTCAAACTGGGGGTGTTGTGTCTCTTATCTGGCAACCCTGAACACGTTAAACACTTGTGGAGACATGTTAGGTCCCAATGCAAGTTAACTGAAATATCCAATGAAAAACGTAAAAAAAAAAAAAAAAAAATTTAAACGTTTATCGCAAAAAAAACAAAAAAACGTTTTTATTATATATGAGCCGTGGGCCACATTAAACCATGTGGAGGGCCTGATCCAGCCCGCGGGCTGTAAATTGCCCATGTCTGCTTTAGCTGTTTGCGAGATTATAATGAAATCTACCTCAGCATTCCTAAAGAGTAGATTACTTGGGCGGCCGCCAAAATATCATCAATTGGAGAACCATGGCATTGTTCTTTCCCTGCAACGTTGCAACCCTACTACAGTCAGTCAGAGCATCAGACTGTCACATCACTGTAAACAGCATCTTCACTATGACTGATGTGGACTTTAAGATCATCAGCACTGTGATGTGCATCACCAGAAATTACCCTTCCAATGAACATAATTGTAGGTAAGTTAGTTTGGTAAGGTGACACAAAACAAGTTAAAAAAAAAAGTGTGGAGGTTGAAGTTATGTTCAAAGTATGTTGCTATACATATTTCAGTATCCTAGAATATTGGGTTGGTGTATTTATGGTAAAAGAAGAAGCAAAAGATGATGCATGATCTTAAGAATAATTTTGAGAACTGATACCATGTTCAACATTTCTGCCTGTGTGAAAATTTGAATGTGCAAAATTTCTCCTACAGTAACAAATAGTTTAAAGTTTGCAAACACTTTCCTAATGTATTTACTTTAAAGTGCTCAATAAAGAGACAAAATAAGCAATTTTGTAATGACTCTTAATTCATTTGTATGCTCTTATAGGACTGTGAATCACAATTATATATAAAATAAGTTTATAGATGTTGGTAAGATCTTGTGATGAAGTATATTGATAATATTGCAGCACTTTTATAACTGTATGGAGGCAATATTTCTGTTAAGTGTGCATGTGTGCATGTCTATCAAAATGCTTACCAAGTATTCAATGCTTGTTGTAACTACAACACTTACTGTAACTACCTACTCAAACATAATAATCTATCACAGTTTCTGCAGGATGAGAGCTAAATCTAAGACTAACAGAGGTGCTGGGTTGGGAGGGTTACTTTTGAAATGTATTCCACTACAGATTACAGAGTACATGCTGTAAAATGTCATTTGTAACATATTTCATTAGATTACTCAAGGTCAGTAATGTATTCTAAATACTTTGGATTACTTCTTCAGCACTGGTAGATTTTTTCACTTGTTTTTGTTTTTGAAAAACTCTGCCAGTACAGTAAGACAAAATACACATGTTAAAAATACATTCTTTGAAAAACCTAAATATCGTATGCAGTGTTGTTTTTAAAATAAGATCAAAGTTGATCTTGTTTTAAGGATTTTTAGATACAAAAAACAATAAAAACAAATTCAAGAATATGATTTTCATAATTTAGAAATTATGATCTAATGTGAATTGTCTTGATAAAAAAATATGATCGTGTCTGGTAACATATGCATGTAAAATGGCTAGAAATAGCATTTTAGCTTAGCATAAAGATGACAATTTACACAAGGTTTATTTCTATTTCTTGTGCTCCAAACTTACTTCAAAATTCTCTGTCTGCAGATATGAATGCAACACATCATAAGAAAGTTTCACCGCTGTTCAAATGCACTTTGGATTGTAACATTTATGTATAAATGTTTTCTATCTGAAAGGATTAAATATTAAATGAAACAAACGACAATAAAATGCCAAAGTAATCTCTTCAGTAATCAATGTAAATGTATTTTAATTACCAATGATTTCAATTGTAACTTTAGTGGAATACGGTTACTTATATTTTGGATTTTAAATGCGTAATCCAGTTACATGTATTACATTACTCCCCAACCCTGCAGAGGTGCCATACAAATCACTGGATGAGAGAACAGATCATGACACCATGATCCATATAAAGATTATATAAAGCAACACTAGACTGATTATTTTTGTGTTTGAATCAGTATTGAATCTAAATCTTCTAGAAAATGGCAGAACCTCTGTAATTTCACATTAAACCCATTTATACTAATTATAAAATCTAATACATGTTTTAAAGGGGTCATGAATGGGATTTTATTTATTTTTTATATAATGTTCCTTGAGGTCCACTTATAATGTTAGTGTGATTTTGTCATTAAAATTAGTACAAATTTAGGAATAATTTGTAATTTTCTATCCATATGTTCTTGAAAACTTTAGTGTAAACGCCCACTGCTGTGATTGGGTAACATATTTGCATGTGGAATTACACACATGTGTTTTTTTTTTTTTTTAAACTTAGGATGTTTAAAAAAATGTCAACTGGAGGAATTCATCCTACATGTTTGAGCCAGAGTCTGATCTGGCTCAACAAACATGTAGGATGTTTGTTGACAAACACCACGGATACTGCAGTCTGTGACAGCGTTGTAAGTAATCACTGTAATTTACTTGTCTATTTGTGAAATAGGTATTACTTTTATTCTTGTTTAAACCAAGACGTGACACAACGGTGTGTTTCTTATTACATAGTTGGGGCATTTTCCAATGGTGATATATTTCCGTGTTTTGCAAATAATGAGGAATGCATTACAGTACCAAATAAAGTGTAAATGCTGCTATCACATTTCTAACTGTGAAAGGTTACACTTACCGTGCAACATATACATTTATACAGGATGCATTCACCGGTGTTTGTCGCACTATTAGTTGAACATTATACAATGAGTCATGTTTTCATTAAAAAGGAAAGAGATTGCTGCACCGTTCTAGTCTAACGGCAAGACCAGTAGGGGGGCTATGTGTCGAGGATAAAGTAGGTTGATCTGTTTATGCAGAGGCTGGCCTGTGCTGATGTAGTAATACCCCAATTTGACGTATTAGTGAGGAAGAAGTAGAGATCAAGCCATTTTCGCAAGTTGGTTTCAATAAAGCCATTTTTGGACTAACGAAGAAGTTTTGGGCCCTGATATTTACAGTAGCCTGTTTTTATAATGCTACGCTATAGTGGCACGTTTTATTTTCCAATTCATGACCCCTTTAAAATCTCTTGCTTTTTCTAATTAAACTCATTGTTGGCATTCAGAGCTTTAGAATTCTGTTATTTAATTTCCAAATTTGGTAAATTTGGAAAAAGACCCGATGAAAGCATTGGGAGGGGTCTGAAAATTCAAAATGGCGGAAAATCTAGTGGGACGAATGATTTGGCCTGACTAAAGGAATCGGAAGATTCTTCCTATTTACAGTATACAGTGTGTCTACATAGTACATTGAATTATTTATTTATTTTATTATTGAACAAAACACTGAATTTATAAAGGAAAATCTGTTTTTCTCTTATATGACCCCTTTAAATACTCTCTATTTCTAAGAATTTATATTTTACACCACATCTACTGTATATTGCATGTACACACTCACAGTGCAGACATATTAATTGATTATAATGTGAGTGTTCTAGTTTTGTTGAGTGGGTCACTAGCAGTGCAGCAGACAGTTTGATCCAGAACAACTTGCTTTAGCTTCACATGAAGTTGCTTGCCAGTTTGGGGAAGGTTCTTTTTTCTAGTGTTTCTGAGAGCACAGTTATTATTAGAAACTGGTCTCTGAAGTTCTTCCTTTAAAATAAGTGAACAAGAAGTTTTCAAACACATGGCATAACGGAAGTATAAGAGCAGTTCGAGAGACATCAAGACTGACACATACAAGATGCAATGGTAAGCAAGCATTCAAACATCCAATTCAATATTGAAATGTAAATTCCTTACGAAATCTCCTAAAGATCTCATTACATGGCTTGACAAGACCATATTTCTTTCATGTGTTGACATATTTCCTGTTCTTAAATTAAGTTTGGGCAGGACCTATTAAAGTTCTCGCCACCCTTTTTAGTTGTCAGTACAGGAATAAACAATGACTTGTTACAGTATTTAATAGTCAGTTGCAGGTTGTATTTAAGGAATTAACATTCTTGTCCAAAAATCTGTGTACTGCAAGATAAGCCATCATTTATTTATTTATTATAATTATTATTATTTTGTATATACCATATAAATGTGTGCCTATTTACCATATACACTCCAAATTTGATTTCATGGAGTCTTCAATACTCTTCTTACGAAATATTACAGGATGAAGTCATCAGTGGGTGTTCAGAGAGAGTGGTATCTGGTTTTGCTCTGTGTTTTGCACATATGGATTGGATCCACTAATGGGTGCCTCGTTGAAGGAGGTGAGACCAAACAGCCATTCAGTGAGAAGTAAAAATCTCTAAACAATCCCATTTTGTTTAAATTTCTCCAAACAACATCTTTATTTTCTGTTAACTGTTATATGCAGGTGATTATGACTTCTCCTTGCGGCTGGAAGAGAACCACATCAGTGCTCTGGGTGGATGTGTCCGGATCCCTTGTGCATTCACTGCTCCAATGAGAGCACACTCTGGCCGACAGGTCTGGTTCAGAGGCAGCCCAGAGTTCCCACTCAGCTCACCAGAGGCAGACAAACAAGATAACTTGATCATGTTGGCATCTGTAGAATTAGAATGCAGCATTATTCTGCGGGATCTTATTGGGCAGGACAGGACTGAAGAGTATGGACTCATGTTAGAATGGGGAACAGACAAAAAACACATTTTTTCGGAGAGAGTTAAAGTATCTACTGGTAGGTATGAGCAGAGGTAAAGCAAAATTACAAGAATATAAAATGGTAAACAATATCCTCCCAAAGGTGCCAAAGTTTGATTAGATGTATGTAAACTAGGGTTTGAATGTTGAAAAAAGCATTTGTGCTTTTACTAACATTACATTATCAGAATGCCTTAAGCTTCATTGCCTTGACATTTTGACTATTGCTATGAATCCCATACAAGCCCTAACAGTAAACCTCTAATCTTTTATTGTATTTTCTTCAAAAGCGAATCTTACTCTAAGCACTGGGGTCCTCATAGCTGGAGAGAGAACTTTTCTGTCCTGCAGTTTTCAAGTTTCATGTCCTGATAATAAGCCAGAAGTGATCTGGAAAGGGCTTGGCTCAAAACAACTTTCTTCAACTTTTGGTTCATTCAGTACAAAACATTATTCTGAAAAACTCTTGTACACACCTTTCCCTGAAGATCACCAAAAAGAGGTCACATGTGAAGCAACGTTTGGAAGAAATCTGAGCACCAATGTAGCAGTGACTTTAACCGTTTACTGTGAGTGTAGTTATATTTCTCATCACAATTCATTATTCAGAACTCTCTTTGATAACGTTTAACATTGGTGTAACTTGTCTATATGTTTATGAAGCTCATCCACAGATACTGAACAGCTCTGCATGCACTCTGCAACAGGATCTCCTCACCTGTGTGTGTGTCAGTCAGGGTGTGCCTTTGCCTGATATTCACTGGCCTCTGCTACAGGACGATCATCATACTACCACAGTTAGAGCATCAGATGGTCACATCACTGTAAACAGCACCTTCACTATGACTGATGTGGACTTCACCATCAACAGCACAGTGATGTGCATCAGCAGAAATGACCTTGGCTTGGCAAATAAGACCCTTAAAGTGAACATAATTGAAGGTAAGTTAGCTGGTAGTGGACACTGAATAAAAACAAGTATGGAGGATTATGATTGGTTTAAATTGGCTTGTGAGGCATATTTCAGTGCCATGACTTCCATATTTTCTTAATATTTGTGTCTCTGTGTGTTTATTTCATTTGTGGTAATAGGGAAGCATCATGCTGCTTGATCTAAGAATGATTTGGAGAACTGAAGTCTTAAATGTTAATTGCTTAAAGTGTTATACGTGTATTAGCTATTTTTGTATTAGCTTCCATTGGCAAGGTGTATTTTCTTTTTCGTCTTTCCTCTAGGCCTCCAGAGTGGACATGTCCTTAAGTGGACCTTCAGAGGTCTTGCAATTGCCCTATTGCTAGCACTGATTGTCTGTGCACTGTGTATTTGGTAATTAGTTTTAATTAATTGGTCTTGTGTGACTGTGCATCACTTATCACTAACATTAAACAGCTTATAAATATTGGCCATTTGATCTGATGAATATAATGATGCATTACAGCACTGAGAGCAGAATTTTTTTTTTCCAGGATAAGAACTAAATCTCAGAGACTAACTAAAGAGACATACAGCGCGCTGGAAGAGAAAGTAGAAACTGAGCATGACACTGTAAGCATGACATGAAGCAAATGCTGGAGAATGCATCACTATTACACTGAGATTATTATCTTCAACAAATCAATGGAATCTCTATAGTTTCACATCAAGCGCTTTTTGGCTTTTTTTTTTTTAAATCTTTGTTGTAATGACTATTCATGAAAGAACTTGTTCAATTGCAAAAATGTGTATTCAAATCGTTTGATCTTTCTAATTAAACTCACTGTTGGCATTCAGTCATTTCTTATGGGTATTCTTCTATAGTGTTGTTAACTGGTAGAAATCTCAACATAAAAATGTCAGCAGCAGCAGCATATCCTCACTGTAAGAAATCTTTTCCATACATTTGTAATAATATCAGGAATGTGCTTTCATTTAAGTGCTGTAAGAAAATGGTTCTGAGTAGAAAAGAATCATTCTTTTACCAGTTTGCTCAACACTTAAAAATATATATATTATATATTTAAGCCTATTTTTTTTTAGTTGTTTCAATTAAATAACAACATTCTATCAAACTGAATTGCATAAGTTTTAACAAAAATTAAATTAGTTTTATTTTATGTATTTATTTATTTATGAAACCAGTGCTATGTTGGCAAAAAGACAGTTTGGTGTGAATGAAATAATAAAAGCAATAGAAAAGGGCCACCAGAGGGAGACATCAAAACCAGCTATAGACATCAAATTCAACATAGAAGTGGCTTTAGTAAAAACTGTTAATGAATGCAAAGGTTGTCTATGCTTTTTCATTGATTTACCTTTTTAAAAAGCAAAAATACATTTGAGTCTCAAATTTTGAGATCAATGAATTCAGAGTTTTAGCTTATCCTACTCAGGGAAGGGTCAGTATTGCCAGTTGCAGAGGTGCCTGGAAAATACATTCACACAAGTATGTAACTACATATTCAGGATTGGGGTGAGGCAAAATGTAATAATTTAATAATCAACCATGGAATAACCCCATGTCAGTAGACAAATATAATGAATATTGGGGGGGATATGTCCCTCTCAATGTCTATGGTGGTTACGGCCTTCATTCACAAGGGCAACGATTGCAAACATAGGACATATGCCAACATGGGGGTCCCATGACTTGTGTTAGTGTTTGTGTGTGCAGTTTAGAAACAAATTTCATGCAGTAGTCATTAAATTATTAAGATTGGTATGATTCAGGTATTACATAATCAAATTAACTTGAAGTCATCAATAAGTTGTGATGACCTGTGGAATATGTACATACTTTATAAAATGAAAAAGCAATTATTCTTTTCCTTGAAAATGTCACCGAGTACATGTAGTAGTACTCTTGGTAAAGTATAATTTCCCCAAACTTCTACTAAAGTATAGTATTGTAGTATAAATAACTAGATAGAAGTTTGTAGAGATAAACTTTGATGTTGGCTTGACAAAGCCTTATGACAGTTCAAAATAATTTTAAATGTTTGACAGGCCTTAAAGTCAGATAGATATATAGATAGAGCCGGTGAGCGAGAGAGAGAGCAATTAAAGAACATTCAAGGACTAGTGTGGGAAGAATAACAACTAGATTTCCTGAAGAAAATGTGAGTGGTGCTTGCCATGGAAAAAAACTAGTCACTACAATGTCCCACCAATGACCACATTACACTTCCTGGATTCCAAAGAGCCCACCCCCATGTCTCTATGATGTTCTGTTGCTGAGATATGGGTGTTACTATGCGGTTGCTATGGGGTTCCATCTGGTTGCTAGGCAGTTACCAGAGTGATAATACAAAGGTGGCTTGACAGCCTGAGTCAAAAGAAACAACCCCCATGTCAAGATATGGCTGGAAAACTTTCCTACATGTTTGCTAGGAAGTTTCAAATGTGATACTTAAAGCCTCTTTCCAACCTGAGTCAAAAGAACCCACCCCCATCTCTACAATATTCCGGGGCAGAGATGTGTGTTTCGCTAGGCAGTTGCCAGGGTGATTCCAAAATGCTTTTTCCTATCAGAGTCAAAAGAGCCAACCCTGAAATCTCTGTGGCATTTTATTTCAAATATATTCGATTTAACACCTCTTTCATGGATGTAAGACAAATGGTGTGGGAAGAGAAATGAGCCAAAAGTTTGTATGGAAATAGTACGTGAGATAATAGTGATGCTTTTGTAGCGGGTACGGCAGGTCAAGGATAGATAGGGTGGCGGCACCGGCCGATGGGGAGACGCTCGCTGCTGATGCCGCCACGAAAGCGACAATAAAATGAGCAGACTACGCCACCCTGTATTTAACAGGGAAATAATAACCCAAATCGAAAAGGGCACACAGGTTCGTTGTTTCAAGACAAGAGGGCAAGAGACGTGAATACCAAGGTACAACATATTTTATTCATCTATACAGATTAATCATAATGGGCACTGAATGCTCACTTCGTGCTTTAAAAGTGTATTAAAATTATGAGTACCACAATCAGCTGCACAGTTTGTAGTAGGCTTCACACACCCATAAACTTATACACTAACGCCAAAGGCTGAGGCTTACCAGGAGCAGGAAGGCTAGCCGGGGGCAGCAATTCCCCGATAAAGACACGTCACCCCCAAGTGTACACTCTCTCACACGCACATACACACACAAACACAGGCGAGTCAGTTGTACACACACAGCACTCCACAGGTGAGAAGGGGCACTACCACCATTTAGCGCAGGGAACAGCTAGCCCCCTGCACTAGGCCTTCAGCTCCTGAAAACACAGAAGAGGAAATTAACTAAATACACCTAAAAACAAAAAGACAAACTGATTTTCAACATACAACACATATGTCAGTGAAGGGCAGAGATAATGACAAATCACCATAACAGAACCAACTTCACACAAACAATAACAAATTAAAATGGTTTCAATGAATACAAAACACCATTTCCAAACTCTGATAATCTCTGTGGCTCAGGATACACACAGAGGACGAATCTCACTTCTCTGTGAGAGAGGAAAAAGCACTTCTGAAGCCAGAGACAGAGTTTATAAATGTAAACATACAAAAACAAAATGTATAACAAAACAGAAAACAAAACAGCAGCGTAGTTCAGCGCTGCAGCTTAAATCCAGACAGACACCTTCTGGTGAGCAGATTAGATCATCTATAGAAGAACAAACAATTAACATGAAACCCACACGAGTTTCACTCACCATCATATTTAAGGCATTCACTTACCAAAAGTGTTGAAGCTACAGCCATAATTACAGCCGCACACACACACGGCTGTATGGAACAGCTGACTGAATGAAGGCAGCAATTGGCCAGCGGAGCTCGATACGAGCCTCGCGCAAACAAACGCTGAATCACATATAACGAAACTAACATTAACACACGGTACCAGAGCCAGGCAGTTAGCCTAACGTTCAACAACAACAACAACAACAACAACAACAACAACAACAACAACAACAACAACAACAACAACAACAACAACAACAACAACAACAACAACAACAACAACAACAACAACAACCTATTGAGCGGAAACGCCCAATACCGGAGAAAAGGGGGAGGCCATTAGACCATGACGCGCATCTAGGCGGCACATAGCCGCCCTAATATACCCCACGAATGCACGCTGATAGGCTATAAACGAAACCACCGAATAAGGGGCGGGATATAATAAAACACAGACAGATGCGCTGTTCTTATGCACGCTGCATAATACAAAATCGCATTAAAAAGTTAATATTAGGCTATGCATAACTGGGAGAATCACGGTTACACACAAATTACAACATTAGGAAGGGGGAAACTGCTACAAGACATTAGTCTGTCTCACTACAATCTGCTTAAGCAAGCACCACTAATTGCTCTACAAACCTGCTGCAGAGTCCAGTAGATATTTTCATTATGTAATGTGTGTTTTACCCTAATTCTTGAGTGAGACAAAGCAGTTTCATTGGCTCTTAGGCTATGTTCAGACTGCAGGCAAATCAGATTTTTTTCTCAAATCAGATCTTTTCAGGCAGACTGTCCACACAATTAATTGCAAGTAATTAAATCAGATTTTACAAATATTATTTTTGATTTAAAAAATGTATTCCTATATGTTGAAATTAACATTTTACCAAGATTAATAAATGCTGTTAAAAGTATTTTTCATTGTTAGTTCAAGTCATGTAACTAACGTCAACAGATGGAACCTTATTGTAGTGTTACCCTCTTCCTAAAGCTATAGCCATCTAATTTGGCACACATTCAGACTGTTCTGACTTAGGTTGACATGATTTTTCTGACTGATCTGACTTACGGTATTCCCATAACAGATGATCAAATATAAAAATCCCATGATATTCAAACAGACCAAATAATGTTTGTGATTTCAAATTCCACTCAAACGTTAACAAGATATTTAACCTGCTATCTATCTAACTTTGTCTGTCTGGCCTGTAAAACCTTCAAGCATCAAGCTTTTAGCGATAGGCATTTCAAGTTAACATCAAAGTTAGTCTTGATAAACTTCACCTATGAAAATACTTATATTGATAGTTTACCAATATTGCTACAAAAATCAATGTTAAAATCTCAGGGTTTGCATGTAATTACTGTGGAAATGTGGTCTCTATGTTATCAGTAATTTAGAATGTGTGCTTCGCTTTACAGCAATATTATCCTGCAGAGCTGACAAAATGGCAGCTTTCTGTGCACTTACAGCCGTGGCCAAAAGTATTGTCAGTGACATAAATTTTGTTTTGCAATTTTTTCTGCTTCAGTCGTGTTGGTTCATTGTTTCTAGATTATTGTGCAAAAAGCTTCTTTGGCCAAATTTTTTTTACTTCATCACAAAAGAACAAATTTTAGTTTTTTGGTTCTGCCACAAAATGACCAGCCAACATTTCACTAATGAATTGTGTAACCATCAGTGCAGAGTTGCTCACTATTGGCAGCAGGTTCGTGTGAGCGCATTTGCATGCACAGTGAGGTGAAGACTTTTGGACAACGACCTGGTGTCATGAAGGGCAGCAAAGAAGCCACTTCTCTTCAAGGAAAACAAAGGATAGACTTCAATTCTGCAGGAAGTACAAGGATTGGACAGCAGAAGACTGGTGCAAAGATATTTTGTCTGATGAAGTCCCTTTCCGACTGTTTGGGACATCTGGAAAATCAATGGTCTGGGGAAGAAAAGGGTGAACGCTTCCATGAGTCCTGTGTTGTGCCAACAGTGAAGCTTCCTGAGACCATCCATGTGTGGGGTTCTTTTCATCCAAAGGAGTGGGCTGTCCCAATTCTGCCCAAAAACACTGCCATGAATAAAGAATGGTATCAAAATGTCCTGCAAGAGCAACTTCACCCAACAATCCAGGAGCAAGTTGGTGATGATCCGTGCATTTTCCAGCATGACGGAGCACCATGTCACAATGCAAGAGTGATAATGAAGTGGCTTGGAGATCATTATATTGAAATTTTGGATCCATGGCCAGGCAACTCCACGAATCGTAATCCCATAGAGAACCTGTGGTCAATCAGAGCACTAACAAGTCAAGAATGGATCTCCATCTGTCAGGATTTGACCCAGAAGCTGATATCCAGCATGCCAGAGCTAATTGAGGTTATGAAGAACAAGGGTCAAGACTGTAAATATTGACTCTTTGCATATATTTAATGTTTTTGCCAATAAAAGCCTTTAAAACATATGAAACGCCCATCATTGTTTTCCAGTATACCATAGAAACATGTGAAAAAATAATCTACAAATTCTGAAGCAGAAAACTTTGCAAAAAACTAAATTTATATCACTGCCAATACTTTTGGCCACGGCTGTACATCCACACACACTCTCTGGAACTCTTAAGCAATACAATAAATTACAATGAGACAATACATTTTATATTTATTTTCATCACTTGGTGAACTGAAGAACATTTAGAACATGATAAAAATAATCTTATTTCTTGGTCTCTTCATCTTTGGAAAGAGTTTTAATGATTTCCTCTTTCTTAGCCTGCTGTCTCTCCTCACGGCGCTTCCGTGCCTCACGTGTCTTTGTGCGACGGGCTTCAGCCTGATCACTACAAGGAGAAATCGACACAGATTAGATCATAGAATGCCCCCCAGTTTTATAAGTGACTTCACAGCACAAAGTATAAACCCTGTGTGTTCATCATATTTACAGATAAGTGCCATAGAACATTTCACTCATTGTCATCTGGATAATGTCATTTGGGCACTTACGCCAAGAGCTTCTTGCGGGCCTTGTCTGCTTTGAGCTTGTGTATGTGCTCCATCAAGATACGTTTATTCTTAAACACGTTGCCCTTTGCCCTCAGATACAAGCTGTGGTACCTGAAGGAAAAATAGTAATGTTAACAAATACACTGAACATTTTGTGAATACTCACACAGACACCGTATGGACACCAAGTGTGTGTTTTTGTGTGGATCTAGCCAAATCCGCAATTATATATTATTTACAACTGGAGTCAATACAAAATATGTACTACAGTTATGTGCATCACTGCATAGAAAGAAAATAAGCAAATTAACTTTTGTGGACACTGTAGTAACTGTATCTCATTTTTGGCTCACTTTGGAATTTATACAATTGTAGTAATTTTTTGGGGTACAGTGGTCCTTATTCAAGAAATGCAACGCAAATTTTTTTCTGTGTAAAAATGCTTAAAACCATCATCCGCAAATAACCGGCTTGAATGCAAGAATTTACATACATCTTTTATGTGTGCGATTATATAAATGCAGCTTTAACATGGATGCGTTTGTCTTTATAAAGTGTCTCTCACATGTGCCTGTCAATCTTCTTGGACTCTCTGTAACGTCTCAGAAGTCGCCGCAGAATACGCATTCGTCTCATCCAGCACAGCTTCTCAGGCATACGTGCGTTTGCTGTACCCTTTCTCTTACCTGCACATAAATATGGTCAATCACAACACACTCAAAAACAAGCAGGTTATGCCTATTTTGGCTGTTCATGAATATAGTTCAACACATTTTTTAGCAGCACCTTGGATTCTAAAATGTATTTCCATTAATTTTCTCCACAGGCATTTCAGAAAATTCTTCAATTAGGAGTTCGAAATCTTGAACAGGGCTGGTACTGCTTTTTAAGTGTGAAATTCAAGCATTTTCAAGGTACTTTAAATCTACTTTTTAAAGCACTTTGAAGCTTTCAATATTATCCAATTCTAAGTTAATTGACAAAAATGCAATGATCAAAAAGTATCCGCTGCCAAATCTATAAAAATTTCAAGATTTCCTTTAAACACACAGACAGCAAAGACTGGAATCCTTAATATGATTACACCAAACGTTTTGCATTAACACACAGATAAACACTGGTCGATATAAGGCATGATTTACTATGGGGGAAAACAAATACTAGTTATAGTAGTTGCAGTACTTATTCATTTGAATATATAAAATTAAAAGAAATATCAAATGGATCTGGTTATTTTTAAATAACATTTGTACGAGTGTGTGTGTTTTTTCCACTTCAAATGAAAGCACAAATTCTACAATTCTATTTTGTCCCCAGCTATCTGAATAAAGGTTAAAAGACTGCTTTGAAAAATACAAGCTGTTCAGTTTTCCACTTAATGAGTATGTGGAAGAATAATATTCATTAGAGATATACATTTGTGTTAATCATATTAAAATTGGTAAATGAAAAAATATCAATGCATAGCCAATGAATAAACAACAACATTTACCTACAAATTATAATAAACTATTTAATGTAAATCATCATGCAGGGACGTACATGATAACTCTTGAGAGATTTCATTAGCTAAATGCATTATATTACTGTAATATTGAATGATTATTATTATTATTATTGAAAATAATCATGTTTTTTGTAGTACAACAGTAATATTTCTGTCATAATTTCATTACATTCACACAGAATTGGTTCTAAACCCTCAAGCTTTCTTTTTTTTATAAACATGCTCCTTATTTACAATATGGGGAAATGCCGCCGCCACCACCACCACCACCACCTCTTATTTGTACTAGCGTCACGTTATTACAAGTAAGTTTTGAATTAGGTGAAAAAGTTATTTTGCAGCACTTTACACTCTCAGTGCACGTTATAAGAAAAATGCACTAATAGCAAACAAAACTCAGAGCACTCCCGAGATGGATGGAGTTTGTGTGGGCTATTTGCCGTTTGCGAGCTGCTGAGTGTTTAAACTGCAGCCTTTAGGGGCTTAATAAATCACACTGGGCCATATCGCGATTTAGATTTTATTTGATTCCAGACAGCTGTCATCGAAACTCCGGCATGTGAATGGCAAGCAGTAGTGTTGTCACAGTACCAAATTTTCAGTGGTCGATACCAGAGAAATTTCATGGTTCTCGATACCAATTTCGAAACCACAGCAAAAATATGATAATGTGCCATTTAAAACATGTTCTGGAAAATTATTATTAAACTATTATTATTAAAATAATTATAAAAACTATCTAAACTTAAGTGTTCAAGTTTAATTTAATCGTAAAAATTAAATGATTAAGATTAGCATTCGGTCTAACGTCTCCTTAGAAGAATCATGTATTTAACACCATCCCAGATGTGTGTTTTATTCTTCAGTTGAACAAAGATATTTAGAAGAATATTTCAGCTCTGTTAGTTTATACTAGAATACAAGTGAATGGGTACCAAAACTTTAAAGCTCAGAATGCACAAATGCAGCATTAAGGAAATTCAAATAACACTGGTTCAATCTATGTCTTAAGATGGGAAGCGTGGGTGTGAAACAGATCAATATTTAAATCGTTTTCTACTAATAAATCTCCATTTCACATTCTTATTGTGATTTTGGTGATCAAATTATTTGTGCATATCGCCACCTACTGGGCAGGGAGGGGAATTAATAGTAAACAAAATACTTTATTTATGATAAAGTTATAAATACTAATCTGTTTCTCAGCCACACCTATCATATTGCTTCTGAAAATAACTGGAGGCTTGTGAATTACTTTTATGCTGCCTCTATGTGCTTTTTAGAGCTTCAGAATTCTGGTCACCATTCACTTGCATTGTATGGACTTACAGAGCTGATATATTCTTATTAAAAATCTTAATTTGTGTTCTGCAGAATAAAGTCATACATATCAGGGATGGCATGAGGGTGAGAAATTGAGCATTTTTTGATGAACTATACCTTTAATTTGATGCACTGAAGAAAGAAGTAATATGTGTTTGGAACAACATGGTGGTGAATTATGAAAATTATTATTAAAATTAGTATTATCCATTATTTACAATAATATTAATAGTCTTATTAGGAATCATTCTGTAATGCACGTTAAATGTGAATTATGTACTTGAGTAATGTTTTTTAGTTTTTTTTTTAATAAAAGTAATTGTACTTTAACTTAAGTAAAATTTTTGGCTACTCAACCCACCTCTGCAGCCTAAGTGCTGTAATTGATAAACAAAATTAAACTTGTACACACCTATACCCATGTGACGGCCCTTCCGCCGTGCCAGTGTATTCTTACGGCATCGAGCATGAGAGTGAACCGTAACCGGTTTCTTGATGATCAGACCATCCTTCACCAACTTACGAATCTGCTGCCCTGAGGGTAGAAAGAAATCATTGCAAAGATTGTCGTGGAATATTGCGACGAGTTTCTCTAAGTTGAAGAAAACTTTCAGAGTCTTGAGTTCCAGATGCCAAAGTTGTAGTTTATTGATCACCAACAAACAAGAGACCAATCAGCTGAATGTTCCGACTCTATCCTCCTGAGTTCTCAGTTATATACCTTTTTGTTATCTTCTTGCCCATTATCTCTGACCAATAGAATAATTGCTCTTGTCTCTTTCCTTCGCCACCAATATGTTCTATTTTCCTTACTAATTAAATATTGGTGGAAAATCCCCCATCTAATTATTTTTAAAAAACATACATCAACTGGTAACTCCACTTATTTTTTGACATAAGTCATAGTTCATGATAAAAGTTCATCAATTTTAGAAACACCTGTGTATGATACAAACAGCCATGTCCCATCACATACCTTTCACCTTTGCCCTACATTTCAGTGTACCCTCATAATGAGGCGGCCTTGTTTGTTCATACACAGTATCATTTGATTAATGAAAGAAAATACAAGCTCCAAAGATATTTAACTCATCAATGTAAAACACCATGCCAGAAACATATCATATAAGAGATATCTAACTTATTAAAAGTGTTTTTGTAAGAAGTGCATCCTGTATTTTAATGAGACACACCATATATTTTAGAGATATGTGTCAGCATAAAGGAAATACACCAAAGATATATGTCAGAATACTACTAATTAACAGAAACAGCAAAACACCAGCTGCAAGAATACAAGACACCATTCATATAATAACTGATTAAAGAAGTACATCCTGTATTTCAAGGTTGTATACCATTCTTTGTGTTCTCTGCGGCATCAACACTTTTAGTAACCTCATATGCTCTCTCCTGGCTCACACAAAGGCCTAGAAACTCATACAAGTATTTTGATATCTAAGAATGATTATTATACCATCTAAAAAATGATTATTCTACAATAAGATATACACTCACAGAGCACTTTATTAGGAACTGGTCCTTCCGCAGTTGTAGCCAATCTGCCTCAAGGATCGATGCGTTTTGCATTCTAGGAGGCTATTCTGCTCACAACAATTGAACAGAGTGGTTATCGGGGTTACCGTAGCCTTTCTGTCAGCTCAAACCAGTCTGGCCATTCTACATTGACCTCTCTACAACAAGGAGTTTCTGTCTGCAGAACTGCCACACTGTGGATGTTTTTTGTTTTTGGCACCATTATGAGTAAATTCTAGAGACTATTTTGAGTGATAATCACAGGAGATCAGCAGTTATAGGAATACTCAAAAGCAGCCATTCTGGAACCAACAATCATGCCACATTCGAAATCCCAGAGATTAAATTATTTTCCCCATTTTGATAGTTGATGTGAACTTTAACGGAAGCTCCTGACCTGTATCTGCATGAATTGTATGCTATGCACTGGTGCCACATGACTGGCTGATTAGATAATCACATGAAAAAGTAGGTGTACATGTGTTCTTAAAGCATTGCCAACATTGGGGCAATAACCCTGCAGAGTTGCCCTAAAACCCGCCCTTAATACACCACCCTAGTGCCAACATCACAAACCCTGCCCATTTCACAAGCAGGAGGGAAGACTGTAGACTAGCTAGCCATACAAATTAACATGGTGGTAATGAAAGACTTTTGTTTGCTTATTTTGGTATTTGCTTGGTGGAAAACGACCTGACTCAGTGAAACTCCACCTTAATCCCCAGTGGGTCTTCTCTGGCACGAAGGTAATCAGCGGACAAATGTCGCTTGGTCGTTGGCCTTGAAGAGGCAGGATGAAGCCCCGGAAGTGACAGTGGGAAAGCAACTGACCCTGGCATGCACTAGCATGCCCAAAACGGCCTGAGTGACAACGCTCTTAGGTTCGATAAGGTCTGAATTGCTTACGGGAGTTTGCATTGGCAATTTCATTGGTCTCATTTGGGTCCAGCCACACCTTCTTCTTGCCACAGTGCAAAACACTGGATGCCAATCTCTTCTGAAGCCTGAGCATGCTAGAGAGAAAAAGCACATTAATAAATAAAAATCTACTGGTCAACATTCAGTAATTACCATTTCATTTTTTAACCAATGTTAACTGCTGTAAACCCCACTGCTCAACAGGCCACTTCTGATTGTTTCCAATATCAGATGACATGCAACAACGTTTATTAATGTTTATTTAAATGGATTAGAAGGTATATTACACGCTTGACTATGGACTGTGGCATAATCTCTAAATCTATATGACTAGATGAACAACTTCACATAGCAAAAGCACTAAAGTCAAAGAACTGAAGTGTAGAATACTACTACGCTATATAGCTATGATTTTTAATTATTACATTTCAACTTGTTTAGATTCTACACTTGGCAACATATTATCAGATGTGGTCATATGGACGTTTATTTGTAAACGTTCCTGCTCTCATAATAGATAATACGCCGTTAGCCCATATATGGGGCATGTCCGGGCATGTTGAACGAGTCGTTTGACGAGCGGTACTGGACAAGCCAAACACACTCATGTACATTATAGTCTCCAGAACATGAAAATCTTATGCACCACATAACGAGAAACGATGTTTGCTATAATTTTTAACGTTTTATACATACAATGTTACACAGTTTACGTTGTGCGACAACACTTTTTTAAATCTGACACACCATGGCGATATCAGCAAACATGGCATCATTATTAGAAATCCCTATGACGCATGAATCCATTTTCTAAAGAAGCGCGCGGTGTGTCGCTACTTAAAAATGTATGCAAATATTTTAGATAACGACACAAGAAAATTAATTAAACAGACACCAGATAAAACGTTTAAAAATAGTTCACCTCATGACTGCCACTCAGCGGAAATAAAAAATGCGTCAGCAGTGTGAAGGGGTTATTATTATACCTTTGTGTAAGAGGAGGGCGGTAATAACAAAGCTCATGTGGATGTGTTTAATGGGTTACATAATTTAAATGTGATTTTAATGTATCTATTATACACAAACACTAGACACTTTGAACACTTTAAAATATATTATCTCTGTCATGTATCATCATAAAAAAATTATTTATAGTATGCTAAACCTCCATAGACAGCGGGAATGGTACAATCCACAAATGCTGCACGATGGGTGTTGTAGTCCTGTGGTGTAAGCCGGTTTAGGATTGCTGTTTCATTAAATGGCCACACCAGGGCACACTCCAGCTGCCTGTTGAATGAGAGTGGGTACAGTTCACCCAAAAATGATAATTCTCTCATCATTAACTCATCCTCATGCCTTCCCATATGTTTATGACTATCTTTCTTCTGTAAAGCACAGGTGAAGATTTTTAGAAGAATATCTCTGTAGGTCTATTCAATGCAAGTGAACGGTGACCAAAATGTTAAAGCTAAAAAAATTAATAAAAAAAACACAGAAATGCAGCATAACTCCTTTTTCAGTGTACATTTTGTCATTGCATTCTCTAGGAACGATCATGATTTCAAGCTTGATTACATTTCCTAGTGTTTCATGCATGTGCAGAGTGCTGGATGGCACTAGGAAGTGTAATCAAGTTAGAAATCATGATCAAGGAGACAGCTGATGTGAATATTTATAGTCAAAAGGGAGTTTTATTTTGGTCTGTTTCTCTCCCAAATGATTGAATCACTTTAGAAGACATGGATTAAACCACAGAAATCTGATGGATTACCTTTTTGTGGCCTTTATGTGCTTTTTGATGCTTTACATTTTTGGTCACCATTTACTGGCATTGTATGGACCTACAGAGCTGAAATATTCTTCTAAAATCCTTAATTTGTGTTCAGCAGAAGAAAGAAAGTCATACATATCGCCACCTGCTGGGCAGGGAGAAGAATTTATAGTAAAAAATAAATAAATACTCAAATAATGATCTGTCTCTCACCCACACCGATCATGTTGCATCTGATGATATCGATTTAACCCCTGGATTACTTTAATGCTGTATTTATGTGCTTTTTGGCACTTTAAAGTTCTGGTCACCATTTACTTACATTGTATGGGCCAAGAGAGCTGAGATATTCTTCTAAAAATATTTGATTGTGCTTAGCAGAAGAAAGAAAGTCATTCACATCTGGGATGGCATGAGGATGAGTAAAGAATTTGTATTTTGTGTAAACTGTCCCTTTAATAGTCTCAGTGTCATTTTAACACAATAAACAGAGTTATCTTCCATACTAACTTTATAGGTATATTCGATGGACAATGAAACCTCCTTTGCTTTATTGTACAAAAACTGTGCCGAAGCTATTGTTTAGAGTAGAGGGGAATAAGAACAGACAATCACACTCCATCATCGATCTTATTATAATTGATATTCGATCAACCAATAGTTACAGGGAACGCCAACAGGCCCCGCCCTATTTCGAGCGGAATGACTGATTAGGGGAGGAAGGCGTGGCCTGGTCCTTCCGCTGAACAGCTGGAGACTGAGCTCGGTGTATTTGCATAGGGAGAGGGTTTCTGCTCAACGCCACAGAGTGCTGGAGGCGCAACAGCGTAGTAACAAGCCATCTGTAAGGGATAGGAAGGAGGAAAACCATCTTTGTCTGTTTTTTTTTTTCTCTCTAATTATTTGACAATGAATAATACAATTCAACCAGACTACAAATGAAACAGTAGAAACCGAATTTAAAGTTTAAATCAATGGTACAGGAGGGTATTATGTCCAGGACGCCTTCCAGCTCAACCCAGGAAATCCAGATGGACATGATCGAACATCACGGCTCTCACGCTCAGGTAAGAGATACGTAGTTAAGTTGCATTCAACAAATGAAAAGACGAAATACACACCTGCCCGCTATGTAAAAACGACTGGTCAGTGTCGCGAATGAATAACACAGATTTGGTTAATTTTAAAGATTAGACGTTACCAGCTATTATTGATCGTATTGTCGTTACTTGGCAACAAGACTGCATCTCTGCGCGCTCGCCACAATTGTCTCTTATAAGTGTGATATGAGGAAAGCAACAGAAAGTTATTTTATGAGATACATTGTTTTACTGAATATGGATATTATGGATAATTTTTTTTTTTTACTGAAAATGGATATTTGTTTAGGGACCACATTTTATATTTTAATATTATTTCGTCACATATTTTCCCACTTTTCTATGTGTCTCTAGACAGTTGGCCTATATGAGGTTCCTTTATTTGTTATTTATGATACTGTATTATTTTGATAATATTATTACATTTGTCAATCTGAGAAGATTTTGATCAGTAACAAATCTTAATTCCATAAACAAGTACTTTTTGTAACATTTACAACTATGTCTTGTACCAAATCTGTGCTCTTTTTTTATAAGCTGCATTAAAGTGATAGTTCACCCACAAATTATATTCTCTCATAATTTACTCACCCTCATGTCATCCCAGATGTGTATGACTTTCTTTCTTCTGTTGAACACAAATGAAGATTAAAAAAAAAAACATATTTCAGCTCTATTGGTCCATACAATGTAAGTGATTGTGGCCAGAACTTTGAAAATCCAAAAATCTGAATCAGAATCAGCTTTATTGCCAAGTATGCTTACATATACAAGGAATTTGTCTTTGAGACAGAAGCTTTCAGTGCACAAATAATACAGCAAAAAGACAGCGCTGATAATTCATAAATAAATAAATTTAATTAAATAGAAAGTGAATAGAAAATATAATTGTATATATATATATATATATATATATATATATATATATATATATATATATATATATATATATATATATATATATACACATCTGGTTTCAGTAGCGGCACCAAACCAGAAATGACTGCTGAGTAGATCTGTATCAGAAGCATATAAAGGAAACATAAAAGTAATCTATATGACTCCACAAATCATATGTTCAAAAGCGATATGATAGGTGTAGGTGAGAAACAGATCAATATTTAAGTCCTTTTTTACTATATATCTCCATTTTTGTGTGAAAATGAAAGTGGAGACTTATTTTAAAAAGGGCTTAAATATTGTTCTGTTAAGTATTGTTAAATATTGTCATTTTTGGGTGAGCTATCCCTTGAACTAGGTTAATTTAATGTGTTCCTGCATGTTTCATTACTTTAATATTGTGAATGCACAAGAGAAAGATGCTTTTTATTGTTAACTTGGAAAAACACAATAACAATCAGCATAAAACAATGAAATCATCACAGTACATATTCATGACAAGCCAAAATAAAGTAACAACAGATACCAGATGAGTAACTAGGAAATATAAAATAGTAAGGATTGATGCAAAAAAGAAAGAAAAATAATATAATAATTTATACATCAGCAGGGTCTAAAAGGAAAGCAAATGGTAATTATTCTTAATGCTTTTCTACTAGAGAGTGATATAATATTAAAATAGTGTTTAATGTCTTTTACACTCAAAAAATATTTTATCCTATTTTATAAGATTTACACATTTCATAAATTACATCTAAATAATTTTTGTAATTAGTTTTTTTTTTTACAAAATTACATTAATAAAAATTGAAATGTTAAGATGTACGAAAATAGAACAACAACAAAAAAAATTATAGGAAAAAAGTTTAGCCTACTGGTTGAAAATTTACATTTATGCATGTAAAATTAGCTTTAAATTAATAACTAACCAGGCACTGTCTTTTGTGGGGACGGTTTCAAAATGCCTTAAGCTAATTTTTATTAAAACGTATTGAAAATTCTTGCAAGAGAAAGACATTTCAACACATGCTGTAGAATATGATGTCATCACAGCGATTGCGAAGGGAACACAGACATTATTTTGAATTTGTTGAGCAGAAAAGTGTTTTTAAAAGTAACTTAAACTAAAATAATTAGTTATGTGATTACGTTTACAAGGAAGTAATTAGTAAAGGAAACTGATTATAAGTTTAGATAAATAATTAGTAATTCGTAGTTACTATTTTTAAATAAATTGCACTGCTTGTAGGCCTACAAACATACAAGCATTGTTCTTTCTTTCTCTTTCTTTCTTTGTTTCTTGCAATTTTTAGGTTTCGTTTGCTCTCTGGTTCTGCCCCTTTTCTCTATTCTGTGGACTATTTCATAGGATGGTTGATGTATGATGTATGAATGTACACCTGTGCCATACAGGCCACTCATCATCCTGTCCAGTTTTTCTCTTTGGGCTCCAGCATGGCTTTTTCTTTAGTGGTGTGTTGATGGATGTTTCAATGGTGTTTTTGATGGTTAGTGCTGTATTTATATAATGGGTTTATATAATACACAGTAGCATGAACATGTGTGTGTCCTGTGCTGTGGAGAGCTGCTCTATCTGAATCATATCTATACATAGCTGTGAGGAGGCGGAGAGATGAGAAGGGAGTGTGCTTATGTATGTGTTTGAGCAGGTTGTTTGGTAAAGTACAGAAAAAGTTTATTTCCTGAATGTTTGTCATTTTGAAAGATGGATATGATCATTAATTAGTTTGATTGATAAAATTACATACTCATGGTCCTTTAAAGGGGTCATCAGATGTTCTTTTTGTATAGTTTCATTATCTTCCCTTAATCAATCTAATTTACTTTACTTAGTAAAGTAAAAAAAATATTTCACCAAAACAGTCTTAATTTTGTTATATATGATCATTTTCGACTCATTTCGATCTTACTAAAAATATCTATTTTTGCCTCAGCTCCTCCTTTAAACTTCAATGTAAACAACCTCAGTTATGATTGGCTAACAGCGTGCAGCCCCTCAAATTCGCCCATTTTTGACTCAATCGGAAGATAATAAACAAGCACCAAAACACTAGAAATGTACATTTCACAGTTTACACAATGAACATTCAACACATTGCATCCACACAACTCAGCACAACTGATGACACTCACACCCTGTCTACATCGGACGCTATAATCAGTTATGCTGTCTACCATGGAAGCGAACATAACGTCGTGTCATTTCAACAGTAAACAAACAGGTGACTCGTTCCATTTTGTGCTGGCGCTGCTACTGCCAACAACACAAAGAAACGTTTCAGAAAGTTTGTGTCGATGCGCCCAATGTAGACAGCCTCAAGCCATCATGTTGCGTCAACGGATGCACCCGGTGTACACAGCGTGTTAGCATCATAAACAATCATAACATTTGAAATATTAATGAATGGAACTGTTTACTTAAGTTTTTAACAGGTCCAATAGTGTTATTAACTGCCCCATATCCTTCAGTGACAATTCCTTGGTAAAGACTCGATTTATGACTGCTTCACAACACGCACACATCATCCAGTTTATTATCCTGTACGGAGGTGCACATCACCGGAAAAAAATCAAAGTGGTCAAAGACGTCCATCTAGTGCATGTTTACATACACCAACAATTAAAAATAGTGCTGATAGCCAAAAGATCAGTTTGTTCAGCAGTTTAAGCAACAAAACAACAGGAGGCACAGCAGCTGATGAAACACATCTTCCCTTCAAAGTTGGATCTTGACACCATGTCTTTTAAGAACTTGCCAGAGACATGACAACAGTCAAAGCTGTTTATTTAGTACATGTTTGTATACAAAAATGTTTGTAGAAACAGAACACAGGTGTCTCGAGATCATTTAAAAATTCTAAATAAACCTGATGGGTCCCCTTTTTTGTTCAGGAGTAGTTAGGCCACAGACAGTAGGCCTTTTGTCCTTCTCTCTGTTTTATTTTTGAGCCAAATGAGGACCAGTGGGCGGGGGCCATGGGTGCGATGATTTTAAAATAGGTGTTGATGTTGTTGCTGTAGAGGCTGTCTTGAATGAATGAGTACCCCAAGTGACATAGATTTGTCACGGAAGTAGAGAACGGGGCATTTTGGCAGTTTGGTTTCAATAAACACTTTTATTGCATTGTGGATTAAGTTTTGAGTTCTGGAATACATTATATATATATATATATATGTATATACATTTTTTTTTTTTTTACATAATTGTTTAAGTGAAATAGCTATTTAAAACCAATTGTTCCTTCATTGTCTTACCGGGTCAATTTTGACCCATGTGGGAAAAACCAGTAACTTTCACCTTTGATCTTTCTTGATGTTATGCAGCTTTAAATATATATATATATATATATATATATATATATATATATATATATATATATATATATATATATATATATATGTATATATATATATGAATAAAATTTGACCATAAATATTACACATTTTCTCAAATGCAGCTCCTAGCCCCTTACTATTCACTAACTTCCCCACCTGTTTCACTGTGTACTGCATCTTTCCTACAAATTGCATTATTGTACTCTAAAGTGGTGTTTATGCACACAAGCACATGTCCATAAACACATACAGAGTATTTTTTAACTATAATTTTATATTTAAGGTAATATTTAGTAAATAGGTTTACTTACATGATTATTTTTTTATGAAAAGGTTCAATGGGCATAAAGACCCCCCCCCCACCCCGAAAACATTAGAACAGTTACTGCACCTTCCTAAACCCCTGTAACACTTCCACAAATTTGTTAATTTAGTGGGAAAGGAATGGATTTATTGCTAATTTTAAATGCTGGAAAAGGCAATAGAGATTAATTTGTGAAATAGGCATGTACTAAAGTTGTAGCTCTAAAATGTACGCTTTTAATTTTCTACAAGCAGAATGAATCAGAAATGGTTGTAATATAGTTGAGATAATATGAAATGTGATTGAAACAAACATAAATTGAGACATCCTTTGCCAATGTTTTTTTTTTTAATTTATTTATTTATTTATTCTTTAAAAATGATGTTACTACATTAATATTCAGAATCACTATACACTTTGGGACCACAACAACAGATTTTCGCTAAGGGGGGTGTATAGTGTTTTACAGTAATAAAAAATGTATGCATTTGGAATGGTTTTCAACATGGGTCTAAAATTATCCAAAGGACAAAAGGAGGGTGCAGTTTCTTAAGAAAATATAAGCGTTAAAAAGTAATAGGGAGCACCCTGAAAATCTGATTTGACCAAAAAAAGAAAATTCTGTCTTCATTTACTCACCCTTATGTTGTCCCAAACCAATATGACTGTCTTTCATGGAACATAAAAAGAGGTTTTAGATAGAATGTTAGCCTCAGTCACCATTCACTTTCATTGTATGGAAAAAAGATAATAAAATAATAAAAGCAAATAGTGACTGAGGCTAACATTCTGCCTAACATCTCATTTTGTGTTCCACGGAAGAAGCAAACTCACAGAGGGTGAGTAAATGATAATTAATTTTACTTTTGAGGTGAGCAATCCTTGACATAACAGGTTAAAGTCAATGTGAAACACTGTGCACAAACCGTTTTACTTATAGTCTGAGCGCAATATTGCCCGTCCACTTTTGTTGACATTTTTGTTTGGTTTAGTCTTATTTGGCTAAATTCAGTATAGATTTTCGACTCACCGTTTAGCCCCAGTCAGTTAATTCCTGTTTTACAGATTCTTTGTCCTACTCTTAGTATTCCCGTTTAATTCTACTTGGCTAAGTTCATATAGATTCTCGGTTCGCCGTTTAGCCTTTTAGTACACACTTAACTAATGGGTTACTTCTGAAGTAGCTTAGTTAAGCCAACTCTGACCATAGATTTGTAGTTAATAAGAAATACACTAAGGAAACAGTCCTTCAGAATGAATCACAATAACAATATATTTGACCAGGTAATAGTAATACATTCGAACAATCCAAGTAAAATAATAAATAAAACTCAAAGCTATCAATGAACCAAGCATAATAATATAATTAAAGTTGCATTTCATTCAAACATTTACCAAACATAAGAAATTCAAATTGCAATTACCTGGTAGAGAAAAAGTACACACAATGTTTTCTGTGTGGGTCATCTGACTACAGAGACCCTGATTCCTTCGTCACCTCTCCCTAAATGCCAAACGATTCTATTGTTATTTCAGATGTGTATGTTTGATTTTATCCAGGATTTGGTTTACAATTTAGGGAGTTGTAAGTAGACCCTTGAAACTTGTGATTGAGGAGGTTGTTTGATGTTTACAAATAATGTACCTAATCTGCATACAGAATCTGGTGTCTGTGAGAGATCTGGGAGGGTGGCATGCCCCTGATAGAATACAGTATTTTACTAAGTTCTTAAATCTTACTTGTGATTTGACTTTGCTGAAAGGGAATGAGACCATTTACCAGTTGCACTGAGACCTCTTGAATGATACCAAACATATATGATCAGAAATCCTTTTACATTACAGAACAGGATAAGTCATAACTTAGTTTTTGGTGTCCATAAAGTGGCCTGAGGTGAGAGAGAGAGCAGATGTGAGTGAGATTTGCGAGAACAGGATAAGTAATCCTAAAGTGACCTGAGGTGAGATAGAGTGCAGATGTGTGATTTGCGTTTTATGACGTTGGTTCTCACATAGTTCTTTGACTTTTACTGGAAATGGTGCCTTTTGAGTGTAGATATTCTGGTGCCACCCTTACAGTGAACCTGCCTGGGCAGAATTACGTATTTTCCATTGATTAAGAATAGACCTACTATGTTGTAGGCAGTGACAGAGATTATTTTTGTTCGACTTTATTGTGATTTTATCAATTGAAGATCTATTTAGGCTCATAGCTCACAGTGCACTTTATTCTCCGCTAATCTGAGATTGTGTTTGACGCATCCATGGCAAAATGTTTTCTTTATTCCTGACTTGCGGTTAACCAAATAGCCTATTACAAAGGGTTACCGTGCACATATTTAGGGTATTAAGGCACTTTTGGTTTATCATTCAACATTAAATGCAAGCAGGACTTAAACATTTTAAAGTCCTCCATACTGTTGCACAAATTCTGTTGCTTATATGAATTTAAACCATCAGCTTTGTACACTGCAACGGTAAACTGCACCTTATCTTTGTGTTTGGAAGCGTTTTGTAAATCAGACGCTGTTCTCTGTAGTCCTTCAAATAAACATGCTGCACCTGTTAGACGCAGATTCCCAGAGCGCGCACTCGAGTGCATTTGAGCGCACATGTGCTGGCACTGCTGTAGTCCAGCGCGCATTCAGCCGATCAAATGGTGTCTCACATAAGGCTGACATTTATGTGGATTTATAATAAATGTCTCAAAATAAATACATAAATAAATCATTGATTTAGAGCACGGGGCACTTTGGGTTTAGAGGCACCTGGGTAGCAGCCCAATCAGCCCGGTGGTTAACCCATCCCTGGAGATCGATTCGATTACCGGTATGTAATTCACAGCACGTCATGTGAGTGGGCAGTCACTGCATAGCTCTTTTGCTGCACTTTGTTATCCATAAATCTCTGTTCAGTGGATTTTCTGCAGGATCATGGGGATTGTAGTTATTCAACACAAATTCCACTATTAAATGCGGTTGTTTCATAAATTAAGTTGAAATTCAGTTACCCTTTGGGGGAAAATGAATGGGATTTTTAATTTCGAAAACAGACTTTTGTGTTCTTTTATGCCATTTTTTGACATTTAATCAACTTTTAAAGTTGCAGACTATCCAAAAATAGAGTATTCATATATAGTTTTGTCCTTTTCTTTGGTGTTAAACAGAGGCTATATGTTTTCATCTGTACAAACAGAGAGGTCTGTATAGTCAGACAGTGGCCTACAAGTATTAAAAGGGCTTAACATCTTGAGTGGCATGTGAAAAGAGCTAAACACCATGATTGGCAAAGATTTGACCTTGTAGGTTAATTTATGTACTTTTGTTGGGAATAAGCATGAAATAATTCCCAATTTCCAATTTATACTTGCGAGCTGTAATCATTAGGTTATGTCGGTGAGGTTTGTGTTTAATTTGCCATTTTAACTGTGATTTGTTTGAAAGTGAATAAAACTTTTTCGTAGCACCAAAATTTCGTATAGTATAACGTGATTCTATGAGACCATGTTGTCAGGTTGTAATTTTGTGCAATCCTTTTAAATTTGTAAAACAGAAGATTACCAAATCCATTTGCTTTGAGACTACATGAATAATTTACATTGGCATTAATGTAGCTCTGCTGAAACTGGTTAGGATATGTAGAAATGTTTATAATTACGAGTCATTTTATGTGTTTTTGAGAAATATGAGAAAAGGAGGAGACTTGTTAGTGTAGTAGTACACAGCAATCCACAAAGCTATCTGACACAAACACTTGCAAAACTGTTCTCCATCTCCCACCTGCTCCTTTCCAATTTGATGCAGATACTCCAATAACTCTACTCTAAAATCAGCAGACAGTTTCAGTTTAAATGAGGATAGTTATTATACAAAGGTTATACAGGGTTCAGACAGTTAACCCTGTCATAACTGCTAAATAGTCTTAATTTTATTGTGCTTATTATGAATCTTCTGAAATATACAAATATTAACAGATCCATTTTGTGCGGGTTTTGTTACAGTGTTGCCTGTTACATCAGGTTCTTTTAGTGCCACCAAACCCAAGTAGCCTTCTGATCTCCATGGCAATGGAGTCTGGCGCCTATGCATCCCACACAGAGGACCCTGCCGAGGGCAGCCAGGCAATTGGCCACTGTTCAGGCCAATCAGATTACTAAATCCCAGAGAAGACTAGCGGACATGAGTAATTATGGATAATCATATCTGGACACAGAGACAGGACGTGGAACTAATAGTATGTGAGTGGACATGCATGCATGAAAGTGTCCATTCTTTGTAATTAACCATAATTCCTCTCTTTCAGGGAAAGTATGCAAAGAGGAAGAGCCGTTTTAAGCGCTCAGATGGCAGCACCTCCTCAGACACAACCTCCAATAGCTTCGTACGTCAGGTAAGATGGACAGTTTCTTCTCAAATGTCTTATGTCTCTCACTCCATCAAAAGCAGTATTTTTCAGAAGTTTTGAATCAATACGAACAGAATGTAATCCAACAGCCATTTTAAAACATACACCGATCGGCCATAGCATTAAAACCACCTGCCTAATATTGTGTAGGTCCCCCTTGTGCCACCAAAACAGTGCCAACCTGCATCTCAGAATAGCATTCTGAGATGATATTCTTCTCACCACAATTGCTCAGAGCAGTTATCAGATTTACTGTAGACTTTGTCTGTTTGAACCATTTAGGCCATTCTCCGTTGACCTCTCTCATCAACAAAATGTTTCTGTCCACAGAACTGCCGCTCACTGGATGTTTTTTGTTTTTGGCACCATTTGAAACCACTCAGGTTTAGTATTTCTGTAACTGCTGATCTCCTGGGATTTTCACACATAACAGTCTCTAGAATTTACACAGAATGGTGCCAAAAACATAAAACATCCAGTGAGCAGCAGTTCTGTGGACAGAAACATCTTATTGATGAGAGAGGTCAACGGAGAATGACCAAACTAGTTCGAACTGACAAAATCTGCAGTAACTCGGATAACTGCTCTCCACAATTGTGGTGAGAAGAATAGCATTGTTGGTGCTGTTTTGGCAGCACAAGGGGGACCGTCACAATATTAGGCAGGGGGTTTTAATGTTTCTGATCGGTGTATATTACATAATGACTTCTAGCTGCATGTAATTGTTGCAGTCATTTCCATACCAAGGTTGCCTGTGCTGACGGTCAAAGGTCAAAGGCTTTGGCCTGTAGCCTCTGCAGTTTGTCTGTGGGTGTGTGCACAGTTCTTCTCCTTTTTCACTAGAATATCTATATTCTTTAAGCCTACAGTGCAAGATGAAGCTTGAGGCTAATTTATTCTTACTGGACAAACAGGCTTCTTTTAGTTCGCCTAAAGTTGTGGTGAAAAGTATAAAAGTTTTTTTCTACTAAGGTGTTCATTTGATAATAATACTATTTTCACATACATCCCTGACATTCTTGAAACAAAGATTTTTAGAAGAATATCTCAGCTATGTAGGTCCATACAATGCAAGTGAATGGTGGCCAGACCGTTGAAGCACCATAAATCACATAAAGGCAGCATAAAAGTACAACCCCAATTGACAGTCTGAAAAATGCTAATAAAAACAAAAAGGATTGATTTGTAAATTATATTCAACCTTTGCTATATTGAAAGCACTACAACTACACATTACATTATATTTTACCTTGTGAATTTAATGTTATTTTTATTTTTTTAAGTACAGTTATTTCAAATCAGATGATTGCAACACACTCCAAAAAAGTTGGGTCAGTCTAGTGCTAACCACTGTGAAACATCACCATTTCTTCTAATAACACTTATTAAGCATTTGGGCACTGAAGACACATGTTAAGTTTAAAAAGTGGAATTTCCCAATTCATCTATTATGCAGGTCTTTCAGCTGCACAATTGTACTGGGTCTTCATTGCCATCTAATCTGCTTAATAATGCACCACACATTCTTAGTTGGAGATGGTAAGGACTGCAAGCTTGCCAATCTAGCACCTGCACTCTCTGCTTATTCGGCCAGTATGTGGTTTGAAGTTGTGGTTTGAAGTGGTTTGAAAATTCCAGGATGTCCCTGGAAATGAGGGTGCTGGATGGCAGTATATGCTGCTCCAAAATGTGTAAATATCTGTCTGCATTAATGGTGCCCTCACAGATGTGCAAGTTACTCATGCCATGGGCACTGACACACTCCTGGCCCATACAGACATTGGTTTTTGGACCTGATGCTGATAACAGCTTGGATGGTCGTTTTCCTCTTTGGCCTGGAGAACACAACGGCTGTGTTTTTCAAAAACTATTTGAAATGTGGACTCATTGGACCAAAATTCTACTTTCCATCTAAGATGAGACCGAGCCCAGAGAAGTCGGCAGTGCTTCTGGACAGTGTTGATGTATGGCTTCTGCTTTGCATAGTAAAGTCTTAACTTGCATCTGTGGATGCAGCACCGAGTGGTGTTTATTTACAAAGGTTTACTAAAGTTATCCCAAGCCCATGTTCATGATATACATTACAGATAAATTATGTTTTTTAGGACAGGAATGTCTGAGGGATCAGAGATCATGCACAATCAGAAAGGGTTTTCATCTTGCCCTTGACTAGATTAATTTAATCTTTAAATATATTGTGCACTGTAGAGGGTAAAATGACCAAAGCCCTTTCAATTTGTATTTGGGGAACATTGTTCTCAAAGTGCTGGATTATTTGCTGAAGTATCTGTTGGCAAATTGACACGATCCTTGCTCTTGAAGGACTAGGCTGTTTTTGGAGACTCCTTATGACATGATTGCCTCACCTGTTTAACATCTCCTGTTTCACATTGCCTTGTTATTTCAATTCGTCAAATTGTTATTAGTCTTAAATTGCCCGTCTCAACTTTTTTGTACCGTGTTGCAATCATCTGATTTGAAATATAAATATTGAACAATAAAATGAAATTCACAAGGTAAAACATCATACAATGTTTAGTTGTAGTGCTTTTAATATAGTAAAGAGTGAATATAATATACAAATCACTTTGTTTTTATTAGCATTTTTCAAACTGTCCAAGTACTCCAGTTCTTTTTTTACTACAAATTCTCCTTATTGCCCAGTAGGTGGCGATAAACATGAATGTGAATCGAAAAAAAAAAATACACTTAAAATTTGAAGAAAAAAAAACATAGTGAAATGTTTTTTGGGGTTTTTTTGCCATATCACCCAGCCTTAAATGTAGCCTACATTGTTTGATATAAGCACTAGGCTAGTATTTCATTTTGAACATAGTTATCATCTTTTTTTCTGCTTCTCATGTACACATGACATTTTAGACATGGTTCCTGTGTCACGCTGAAATGTGTCCTCCTCTCCCAAAGCCCTCCTCTCAGCCCCTGCTGAATGACATTTGCCCATCCGCAAGGGTTGTCATGCTAAAATACCTCCTTCTTGCATGCCTGCAGGGGGAACTTTACCCCCCTATGCAGACTAGAAAGGTTGACTTCCACCATCCTCACAGAGTCACACACATATACGTGATTAAAATAGATTTTTGTACCCACAGTACATTGCTAGTAAAGTATTTAGTGATGCTTGCCATGATAGCTTTAACTGTAGGATTTGCACAAAACTCTAATCCAAGTGTTACATTTTGTCACATAACTCATCCCACACAATTTGTACTAATCACATGAATAATAACTCAAATCATGCTTGTTGAGAAAAGGTGTGATATTACTTTTCTAAGCATTCAGACAATTTTTGTCTCGCAAAGGATAAAACAGGTGAAAAAAACCTCACTTACTATTGGTTCTGACTTGGTCCACCAGCAACCACATACCACCCAGAACAACCTAGCAATCGCATAGCTAAATTGCATGTTCACAAAATTCAGTATTATTATATAGTGTGTAGCCTATTACAACTACTACACAAAGCCCAGTAGATTCATAGTGTGTGGATTCCATCCCAGGATGTAAAAATAACAGCCATAATGACATGATGTTTTTGTGGTCATTTACCATAGTTACTATCAACTGTGTGCAAAAGGAAAATGAAATGGGCATTTAAATTGTAAAAATACCAAAAAGGGACAGTTAACCTAAAATTGAAAATTCTGTAATAATTGACATACCCTCATGTCATGAGGAGAAGTTTTACACTGCTCTCTTCCGTACATTGAAAGTGATGGTGACCAGGTGAGGTCAAGCATCATAAAAGTAGTACATATGATAAGTGCACTATATTCCATGTATTTTTTTTTTAAATGAGAGCTTTGTGCGAGGAGCAAACAGAAATTAAAAGTGTTATTTGGCTGGAGTCATGTGAAGCTATGCAAGTTTTTAGACGTGTGAACGGCGAGCTCTGTGCACTTTGCTGGTTTAAGTACTTTTTATGACATAAACCGGTGAGATTCGATAAACCCTTATCCTTAACTGTTCCAGGAAGCCAATATGTCAAAGAATTCAAAATCCTCAGGCTAGGAGACATTAAAAGACACTTTCATGCTCAAGCTGATGCCTCTGACAAGGCCGCGAACCAAGGACTCGATTTGGCCGGAGAAGTGTGGGAAATTCGGCTAGAATAATTGAACTTGTCGACAATGCTGCCGAAGGTCTTTGTTGACTTGGAGGATCTTGCTGTAATACGTCGATCGATCACTGGCATGGAGACGAAATTCACTGAGGTTGTTACAAGAGTGGGGAATGTCGAGAAATGGATCGATTATCTGGAGTCATCGGAGAGGGAATTAGAATCGACATAACAGGCCATAAGATTTAAATCGAGCGAGCTCACAAGGTTCCGGCTCGGCGATCCGCTGGGGGAGACAGACCCTGATCAATTCTGGCCAAATTTCTGAGATCATCCAATAAAAATCACATGTTATGCTAGGCGAGGAGTAAAAGATTGCTTTCTTGGAAGAACAACAGCATTTTCTTGTTCCCAGACTTCCCAAAATCTTACATCAACTGAAGGTCACTTTTGCACTGAAGTTCCTGGCCAAACTGAGAATAGATGCTAAGGATGGCCACAAAATATTTCCCCAACAAGCAATGTCCTTCATAAATTCAATGGACTGAGTAAGTTATTTTGTAGTACTCCAAGTGGATCAACTCACTGAACATTCACTTGACTGTATTGAGCAACTTTTCTGTTTCTTTTTGTGCTGGTTCTGCCTAGCGGCTGGAGTTTGTTTTCAACTCCTTCGGGACAGTGTTGTGGATTAATTTGCACATTCTTTGTGTTTATGCCTCTTATTGGTTGGAGTTTGTTTTGTGGAGTATTTCTTGCAAGACATTGGAGGGATTAGTTAATTTGTTGCTCTCATGTAACAGCCGAATTAATATAATGCCAATATTACTTAAGTATAGTGCAAGTCATGGTTTTAAATTATTAAACAAAGTATGTGTTAAGGGTCAGTGTTTAAGATAAGATTTTGTATGAACTGTAAGATTAATGACTAATGTCTTTGAAGTCCATCCTGGATTAATTGCAGAAATGCACATAGCAGATTAACTGCAGAAATTCACATAGATGCATTTTCCTTGTTAGTTGACTGATGAAGGGAAAACATATTTACCTCAGCCATTGATATTAATAATGCTTTTAAAGAATTCTACCTTTATCTCTATATTTCCATGTCTTCATCTATTGTAGATATTAGAAACTTTGTGGAACCATTAGAACTACCTAAACTGACGAATGGGCAAAAAAATCCTCTTGATTCTGAGATAACCTTGGAGGAGCTTGGCAAGGTAATTAAGACCTTGCCTACAGACATGGCTCTGGGTCCAGATTGCTTTGACACAGAGTTTTTTTTAGATCTTTTGCTACAGAATTGGCTCCACTTTTGCTAGAATTTTATACAGAATTATTAAAGAATGGAAAGCTTCCTCCAACCATGACACAAGCCCGGATCAGTTTAAGTTCTTAAAAAGGAAAAAGTTATTATCAATTTCCCTGATCCAGCTAGATGTTAAAATATTGTCCAAAAATTTAGTAAAGTTATGACATCTCATATACATATAGATCAGGTGGGGTTTATTCGGGTCCATAGCTCTACTGATAACATTAGGCATTTCATCAATATCATGTGGTCAGTGCGAGTGATCAGACTCTGGTCGCTGCCATCTCACTTGATGCCGAAAAGGCATTGATATGGTAGAATGCGATTTATCTTTTTATGATTTTGGAAATGTACGGGTTTGGGAATATGTTAATTGGATGGATTAAGTTACTTTATAGACTCCCAGTAGTGGCGGTACAAAGAGATTGATCAATTTCAGATTAGGTTGCCCTCTTTCCCCAATATTGTTCTGTCTTGCCCTGGAACCATTAGCAGCCATGATAAGAAATGAGGAAGATTTTCCAGGGTGGATAGCAGGAGGTGTGGTGTATAAGCTTTTGCTTTACGCAGATGATATTTTATTATTCATCGTCTGACCCTACTAGATCTATGCCTTGCCTCCACAGAATTATCCATTCCTTTTTTAAAGGGGTCATATAATGCCATTTTTGTACAAGTTAATATGAATCTTTAGGGTCTAAATGAAAACTTTGTAATATAATTTATTAAAATTATTTTAAGAAAACACTAATTTTACCTGCTCAAAAACAGCTCTGTTTTCAGCACGCCGTTTCAGTGCATATGACTTTAAATGATAATGAGCTTTGGTCACCCCGCCCCTCCGTACACAGTTTTTAATAACACAATAACCATAATGCGTTGTTCATTATAAACGTGGGATTATGAATTATATTGAGAACGTCGTAACATTATGGAAAACATGCCGTAATGTACCCTGAGTGTAAACATTAGCCACATTCATTGTGAAGCGTGCAAGCGATTTGCAAAGATTAATATAAAGGTTAATAAAACGTTACACTTACTTCTTCTGGAGGTGCAGAGGGAATATAAATAGTTGGTACCGAATCTTTTTCAGCAGCAGCTTCTTAGCAAAACCAGCTTTATACTGACCCTCGTTTATAAAGCAGTCTGGTGAAAAATAATTCGCGCAAACATGAACGCATTGACGTTGCTCGTGGGGAATATTCCCATCGTAAACAAAACTCAGCCACTGCGTCTTCAGCGGTTCAGATTTAGGAACATCAAAATGACTGCTGTGTTCGTTATTACACCGAAGAACAGAACACCACAATTAAATCGCTTAGGCGCCATTCTGCTCCAGTGTATCAACAATGATGACGGACTATGATTGACAGCTCGCTCACGAGCTAGGGCGTGTCTGTGTTGAAACACTGCTGTCAATCAACAATCCTTGGAGGGGCGTCCGACCGTGTGACGTCACACGGTCGAACGGCTCGATTTGAGGCAGGGGAAAATATATAAGGAGATTAAAACAAAAACACTGGATGGATTTTTATCATAATAGGATTGTTGTGTACAGGCACAGCCAACACACATTTCAGTACAATCAACTTGAAAAAGTGCATGTACCATTATATGACCCCTTTAAGTTCTCGGGATACAGAGTTAATTGGTCTAAATCCGAAGCTTTGGCTCTGACAGTGTATTAGCTCGGTGACCTCTATGAGAGTGGAGCCTTTGAAAATTTGGTTCAACAATTTGGTATTCCCAGATCTCAGTTTTTTTAGGTATTTTCAGCTGTGTCACCTGCTCTGTACTATTTTTGGGAGTAGCATACACCCCCCTAAAGTGGCAGACACTTTGGGAGGGGTGATTACTAGTTTTGGAAATGGTCATGAGGCATCAGTGTATTACTCCCTGCTAATTCAGAGTCTTGAGGACGATCCTTAACTTCTATCAAGAGATTATGGGAGAAAGATTTAAACTTGGAATTGGAGGAGGGAGTGTTGGCTAGGTTTCTAAAAAACATCAAGTCTACATCTAGAGATGCAAGACTGTGCCTTAAGCAATTCAAGATTTTACATCAATTCTATTGGACCCTTCTAGATTGTATAGGCTTGGTCTTAAAGACACACCCACCTCCTGGTGATGCCAATCAGAGGATGGAGACACAACCCATTTCTTTTGGTGGTGTGTTAAGATCCATGAATTTTGGTTGAAGGTTCAGAGTTTTGTGTGTGACGTATTGGGCACTTGAATTTCATTTTGCCCCAGACTCTGTATTTTTGGCGATGGGGCAATCATCGTTGTAGAGAATAAACATAAACAGTTGGGTCCTAACCAGTGTCATGATTGCCAGACAGATAGTTTTATGGGGATGGAGTGGGGCAGATAGCTGGCATTTTTTGAAGGCTCTCGGGGAGGAGCAGTGGAGAGAGAGGTGTAGTTGTCAACATGTGGGATTATATATATATATATATATATATATATATATATATGTGTGTGTGTGTGTGTGTGTGTGTGTGTGTGTGTGTGTGTGTGTGTGTGTGTGTGTGTGTGTGTGTGTGTGTGTGTCTATAATCATGTATGACCACTGAGATGTTGTTGAGGGCCAGGGTGGGGTTTGAGATTGGGAGGGGAGGGGTAATAGTGGGGGTTAATTGTTGATTCTGTGTATATATGTTTTGTTTTTCTGTATAATCAGAAAGGTGTTATTCACTGAAATCATACCGTGTTAGTAGTGGTTACCATGCATTTTCATTGTATGTAAAAGAGCAGCTCTGACATTCTGCTAAAAAGAACTCTTTTGTGTTCTACAAAAGAAAGAAAGTCATACAAGTTTCAAAAGAAAATGTAAATAATAGGGGTTTAACGATTCACTCACCTAACGATTCAGTTCGGTTCACGATACTGAATTTACGATTTGGTTCAGTTCATGATATTTTAAACAAAGCCTGAATAAAGAAAAGTTTAGTTTAGTTTTATTATTATTATTATTATTATTATTATTATTATTATTATTATTATTATTATTATTATATATTACTTTTAAGATGTTTGAAAAAAAAAATCTGACTAAAACTAAAAATCAGCCCAGCACAGGGCAATGGTGCATTCTTAGAAGAAAAGGTTCTATATAGAACCCTTTTTAATTAAATGAATGGTTATATTTAGACATTTGGCTTTAGTTTTGTTTTTTATTACCAGGATACATTTAATGGATATGCAAATTTAATAGTTAATATACAATATCACTAAGAAAGTGAAATCACCATATAAAAGACATTTAAGTATTATTAGGGAAAGCATTTTTAATAGTTTGTATTTACAACAACACAAGCAATAATTAACACAATTCATAATGCAATTAATTCAATTAATAAATCCACAGGTTTAGAATAATAAGTTAAGTTAATTTGTAGTAATATTTATATAAAAATAATACATATTAAATCATTTTACATCAACTATAAAATTACATTATAACCACATGTAAGATTAAGTTAAAAACTAAGAAAAAAATTCTAAAAACAAATGACCAGTGAAAAGCTATTAAACAATTTTAGCACTGGGGCAGATACAGAATAATTTTGTTGCTGCTGGTCTGACAAACTGAGTGAGGTCTTTTTGATACAACAAATTGTACAAAACTTCACTTCACTTCAGCCATCTCCATGTCATCAGTTGATGCCGACTCTCTGCACTCTCTTAAGGGTCTGGACACCATTTGAAAGATCAAGTTGAGGATGGATGTGCTGAAACATGAAATAAACTTACATGAATAGGAGTGTTGTGTTTTATCTGTAAGAAGATGGTCAAACTAATAATGCTGCACTCCAGAGCCACTGCAAACAGAAATTAATAATTATTTATTATCATAAAAACCTAAATGCAATGCAAAATAATGAGAAATAATAGAAAAATATGTACCTTTTGTTATATTGTTTATGCCATTGTTTTGAAATCAGATGTCCCCTATGACTATCACTTGTCATGACTCTGATGATGTTGAAGTCTGTTAGTTGAAGGTCTTTGCTAAAACCCATGTTAAATTAATGTAATAAAAAAAAACAATTATCATATCTTTGTTCATGACAATAGAACTACATACACCAAATACTCACAAGATTTCCATCACTTCCTCTCTTTGACTTTGGACATTTGACATATTCACACTCTTGAATAGAGATTGATTAATCAGTGCAGTTAGCTTAATTCGATGCTGTGATGTACTCCTGGAAACTTGTTTCATTTTTTCCCATGTTTTCTAGATGTAAAGAAAATTGTATTATAACATAAACTGGTATCAGGATTACTAGTCAATCCACAACAGAGATTTTAGTGATTCAAGTTGGAAATTACTTACCTCCTGGTGGAGAATATCCTGGACAGTTTTGTCAACATTTATTCTTTGTGCTTGCTAAAGTAAATGTTTAAGTCATAAATGACAAGGAGTTAGGTCAAAATAAATAAAAATAACAAAATTATTTTCTTATCAAACCCAAAGATGTAGAAGTACATTGTAAAAAAAAAAAAATCTTAAATATGAAATGCAAATGCAAAAGGAATGTACTGTAGCATTCAAAACAATTTATAAAGAATACTTTCAATAATGTAATTTATACATAAACACACATACATTTTGTGCAAAAAGAGTTGTTTTTTTCTGTAATTCTTTGTAAATAGAACCTTTTTGGCATAAAGTGTTCTTTAGAGCGGAGTAAAGAACACTACGGTGTGACACCAAATGTAATAATTCTGCTTAGCTGAAAATACAGAATTATGTTAGATACATATGCTTTTGCATGATTACATACATTTAAAATATTCTAAATTTAAAAAGACAATCTATATCAATACTTTCTAAAAAAAAGTACATCTTAATGAAAAAATACATTTTAATGGAAATCCATGCTTATCCAGTTAAATCATTTAGGATCTAACGAAATGTAATGATCAAATAAAACCAGAAATGACATTTAACATTAGGATTATATTTCCTCATAGCATTGTTATACATTATATTCAACATTATATATAGAAGATTAATATAGCACTATCATTAAACCACGGTAAACACGGTTCATGTAGACATTTGATCCTTTTAACTGAAAAATTGTGTCTCTCGCTCCTAGACTTGTATTACATTTGATTACATGGGAAAACATCTAAAATGCTTTAAACCTGAAGACTTTGATGACTGGGATATTGGTAACCATGAAGGCTCCAAAATGATTTGCATTAAAAATGGCGATATGGTGTTGCATGATTACGCTGTATTAGTGTGTGCTTTCATGGACATTGCATATTAAATCATATTGATTTTAATTGAAAAAGCACAAACCTCCATAGCTTGTGTATGGAGATTCAGATCACCAACTGTTATGCACTTCCGAAGCACCCGTGTGCCTGAGCAGTGCAAAATACTAGCTGATGATCAGTTTATTTTTGCTAATTTTCCACATCCGTTTCAGTGGCACTCATCATACAACACCTGCTGCTAGTGTGCAATGAAGCGATTTCCATTTGCATGCCCAGGTGAAGTAGGCGTAGGACGTTGCACATATAGAATAGATGTGAAAATAATAAAAACTTCTCCACGATGCGCATTTTCAGATTTTTGATCGTGCCATGATAAACCATTACACCCTTATTAAATAATGACAGCATTTAATGGTTGAATTAGCCTATTCCTTTAAAGAAAAAAATATATAAATAGACACACAAAACAAACTTCTATTATGCTGTGAGCATATGTTAGATTCGGTTAGGGTTTGTACAATTTGAAAGATTGGGATAGACAAGTTGCCAAGTGCAAAGAAAGAAAGATGAAGAATATTTAGAGCTTTAAGGATGTAGCTTGTACCATAACATTAAATTAATAGAAGTTTGAATATTTTATAGTACACGTTACATATAGTGCTTGTGTCTACCCCCTCTTTGGCAGCTGAAAATATGAAAACCTGTGTAGGCCTTGGTCTCATTCACACCCACGCATATACACATTTGAACAAAAATACACACACACACATACATGGTTGTGCTCTTATACTAGCCAGGTTACCATGGTGACAGGGCTGTGAATCTCCCCGTAGCACACTGCACATTCAGAAGAGGAGGCAAATGGATTGGTGTACTTGTGTATACACTGTGCATTCAGAAAGCATTCAGACCCTTTTCAAAAAAAATTATGTTGCAGCCTTATTCTAAAAATTTTTAAATTATTATATTATTTTATTTCACATCACATCATTGATAACTCCATACCTCATAATGACAGAGGAAAAAAAAAAGATTTTTGATAACTTTGCAAATTAAAAACCACATATGATCTCTGGAGCTCAACCAGAATGACCATCAGATTCTTGGTCACCTCTCTTACAAAGGAAATTCTCCCCTGAATGCTCAATTTTGTTGAGCGGCCACCTCTAGGAAGAGTCCTGGTTGTTCCAAACTTCTTCCATTTAAGAATTATGGAGGCCACTGTGCTCTTGGGAACCTTCAATGCAGCTGAAATTGTTTTTATGCCTTCCCCAGATCTTTGCTTCGACACAATCCTTTCTCTGAGCTCTGCAGGCAGTTCCTTGACCTCACAGCTTGGTTTTTGCTCTGATATGCAGTGAGACCTTATATAGACAGGTGTGTGCCTTTTCAAATCATGTCCAATCAATTGAATTTGACACAGGTGGAATCGTCAAGTGTCATAGCAAAGGGTGTGTGTACTTATGTCAATGTGATTATTTCAGTTTTTTTTATTTTTAATACATTTCCAAAAATCAGTTTTTTGCTTTGTCATTATGGGGTAAGGAGTGTAGATTGGTGGGATTTTTTTTAAAACATTTTAGCATAAGGCTGCAACATAATAAAATGAAGGGGTCTGAATACTTTCTGAATGCACTGTATGTGCATGAGTTTGTGTTATTGCATGTGTATATATGGGTCAGATTTTGCCTTCATTGTGGATAATAAAGTATACACAAGGAAAATAAAACCTGATATTGTCAACTTAAAAAACAACTTTGTAAAAATGCTTAATAATGTCTTTATGAAAAACTAAAAATGCAAAAAGTTTTCTGTAAGGGTTAGGGGTAGGGGATAGAAAATATAAGCATAATATAAAAACAATAAGAGTCAATGGAAAGGCCCTATAAAGGTTATAATAGTTTTTAATTTTGTAATTTAGTGTATTTGGAAAACGATCAAGTTAGGAAACTTAAAACAAGAGTGTTCAAATGGATTAGTGTGGATGTGGTCTTAGTTTTTTAGTGTTTTCTAGTTTCAGTTTAGCTTTAGTCTTTCGGTATATTTAGTTTTGTTTTAGTTTTAGTATTTTAGGGCTGTCAAAGTTATTATGTTAGCTAATAACATTTAAATATGTTTAGCATTGTTCAGGACAATCAAGTATTCTCACTCTCTAGTGGTATTTCATGTTTAATTAAGGTGAGTTTGTAAAGGTCTCAAATTTTAAAATATATACTGTGTATGAAAAACGAAACCAATTATCATGGTAATTTTTATTTGTATTGGAGTCATCAAAAACATTTATTTTAATCTCAATTTTCTCCCAATTATGCTACATTTTATTTTTATTTCAGCAAAGTAAGTATTTTAATAAAATGTTTAGTGTGTTTGGAAGTGTATAGGCCTATGTGTTATCTACTGACAAAAATGTGTGGTTGCAAACAGCTGGGGTCATATATCAGTGGCAGACATACACAAGCACAATATTGTATTACGGTAAGTTAATGGGTGTGTTTATTAGAATGAGAACTGGAATAATTTACCCTTATCCCCATGGGCTCTCCTGATGGATCAGTTTCTAATTTTCCATTAGTTTTGGTGCCATTAGATCAGTGCTCCATCATTTTTGCTCTGAGGTTGAGTGCTTCTTGGCTTTCTGAGGACTAGCTGGTGTGTTTGATCATGGCTTTAAATGGCAGCTGCAAAACAGAACATCACCTCACATTTATTATGCCACGGTCACACCTGATGCCACTCAAAATCTGCTGCCCGCTTGTTGCTTCAGTGCACGCATGTGTGTTTGTGCATGCAATTGCTTGGTTACTGTGTTTATGAGTCTGGGTTGTATCTGTTTATTTGTTTAGATGCCTTTTTTTTTTACATTTATCTCTATGCTTTAGTCACCAGAAAAATGTAGTGGTCCCAAAAATTTAAAATGTAGAATGTAGAAACTGTAAGAGAGAGGAAGAGAAGGATTTATAAAGTGTTTTTGTGTCAGGTTTAGTCAGGTCCACTGGTGAAGTGTACAATATCTGCACCACTTGTGTCATCAAACTACAAAAATAATGAGCACTGCCTTCTACAATTGGTCTGACAAATTGACAGGACCACCCCAAACTCACACCATTGGTTGAGCCAATGTTGCCATGTTGGGCTGTTCAGATGCTTAAACAGAGCAATGATTTGATAGCGCCACAGAGTCAAATTGTTTACGCTTTTTGTGAAAATCAACCTACAAGTTGCTTACTTCTAATTTCTGTATACTCAGTTGGGATAAGTGCTCATCTAGGCCAGTGATTCCTAATCAGGGGTACACAGAACAGGTGTAACAGATTTTCTGTTAAGCAGGTTCCTGGAAATATTTTGATTTTGATTTGTTAAAACTATCAAATAGAAATTAATACTATAAAATCATTTTTAAGGAGTCTCTAAGATTTAAGATTTTGATCTTTGTGACAACATCTTGACACATTCAGAAACTTTCTAAGGAAAGAAATAAAATTAATATGAGGAAGCCTTGTCAATTTTTGTGGATGACAGTTAGGCTATATAAAACACCAGACAGAGGTAGAAATCTGCAACAGTGATCTGTACTCACAATGCTCCATAAAACAACGCTCTTTCCTATTTTCGTCCCATCAAATGTCTCATCAATCAAACCAATATCAAACTAATAGCAGACTCATTTTTGGATTGTGTGGATAAAGGGGTGAAGGTGCGGTCACATTTACCTTCACACGGTGAAATTCCACGGACAAAATACAGTTATCTCGATTGTTATCGCAATTTTTAATTTTGGTGGCAAAGAATTTCCCCTCTCAGATTTAGCGTGGAGTTCAGTTGAAGTTCGACAGGTGAATTCCCTGCATTGACCAATATGAAGTTGCTTGTTTTGGCAGTGACCTCTGTGTGGTGGTGCTTTGTACATAGCTACTCTACACTGAATATTCACAATGGAAAAGGATATCATAAAGCATATAGTGCAGTTTTAAAAAGAGGCTGTTCATTTTTGCTGGTTTCACAACATCCGCTCACCCCTTCTCGCCGCAATTAATATTTTGAATAGAAACAATGGATTCCTATGAAGCAATTCACACTGGAGCGAACATTGGTGTGCCAATAAAGCTTTATTTACATACGTTTTTTTTTGTTGATCCACGCACCACTCACCACACCCCCATCACACATTTTTGTATAGCGATAATGTAGCGACCACGAGGAGGTTAACCCACCCTAGCAACCTGGCCAATTTGGTTGCTTAGGAGACCTGGCTGGAGTCACTCAGCATGCCCTGGATTCGAACTCACGACTCCAGGGGTGGTAGTCAGCGTTGATTCTCTCTGAGCTTCCCAGGCCACAACATGCAAGTTATTTGAGCAAATGCATAACAAGAAGTTCCAACTGACAACATTTGTTTTAACAGTCATAATGTGGATGCATTTCGCAATGATCCTCTTTGTCTGCATGATAATATATGTTCTGTCAACTTGTCCAGCAGGTGAACTGAAATAATTTGTTAAAGTGTCTCGAATGTTTTCTGTCTTGTTGAGCAAATCTACAAAACACTCATCATCGCTACAGCTGCTTGTAGAGAGATGCGTTTTATTTTTATTGTTCGTCTCGCTAGAGAACTAGCTTGCCTGTCTTTCGTATTGTGATTCCATGGTAGTTCTTCTCATTTGTGATGGTTGAAGGGCAGACCAGCTGAAAGGTCATTTGTGCCACCTATGTTACCAGGGTAAAATTGCTTGTCAATAAGTGCCACCTACTGTAAAGGCTTGAATGTGCTAATGCCGATCATTTGCCTCACTTTTAATGTGAAAGGGCAATTCATTGATTATTTGTTTCGTATTATTGCATCGTTTCTGGACTGCAGAGGCCTGTACTTGAGCCTCTGTGAAGGGGATGTGGGAATACACAAGACAGACAATGTTAGGAATCACTGGTATAGGTGAGGGTCTTGAGAGTTAAAGGTAAGGTTGTCCTCTAGTGGTTTTTACAACCAGATACGACTTGATGATTTCAGCATATGCCTCAGACGGTATATTGACAAGGACTGTAATTATTTATTTTGTTTATAGGTACAGGTATCCATTTATTAGACACTTTTATCCAAAGCATCTTACAAAGATGAACATTTTGAAAATATATTCTGAAAGTCAGAAATTGTGCATTATCCGTTGACCCAGCTGTTGGTAGGTTTTGGAACTGACAAAATGCTACTGTTTATCGGACAAGCAGGCATGGTTATCAGCCATCATCTCAAAATGGCTAAATATTGCACGACTGATATATCAGTCTATCAATATTAATAATGACACATTCAGTTGACATTAAACTAAATAAGCTGCTCTGCTAGAGTGAGTCAACCTCAGGTGGTGAAGTGACTGAAGTAGATTGAGTCAGGTGCCCTTCTGTCCTTATGTTGGGGATTTTCTTTTTTTTTCTTTCTTTTTCTCTTTCTCTCTCTCTCTCTCTCTCTCTCTCTCTCTCTCTCTCTCTCTCTCTCTCTCTCTCTCTCTCTCTCTGTCTCTCTCACACTCTATTGGGCTGACGTTTACATTCCAACTCTTTCTGGTGCTCACCACTTCATACTGGAACTAAACATGAGAGACAGAGAGAAAGAGAGAGAGAGAGATCTGCCCCTGCCTGTCACAGCTAAATTTAACCCCCCAGTCTGCAAATGTAGCACAAGTCCTGCAATTTGACCCCCTCCCCATTTCTATCTCTCACTCTCCATCTCTCTCTCTCTCTCTCTCCCTCTCTCTCTCTCTCTCGCTCTGTAATTTCCCCCTTAAGCTTAGAAACTTAGTACAGGTTTCAGCTGTGTATTTGTGTGTATGTATGTGTGTTTCAGAATGAGGTGAATGTAGCTGGGGAGGGGGGTTGAGGTTAGCAGAGCAATTGGCCACTCTGTGACACACACTTACAGTTCCCTGGCTAACTTTTTGAACACACACTCCCATCACAGCTACACATACATTAATACACACTTTGTGTGACACACACATCTTGTTTGGTGTGGATTCGGATCTTTAGGTGTGACTCTGTGTTACCGTGGCAAGGAGAGAGTGCCATGGAGACGAACGCACGGATTCATAGGCCTGCAATGGTAAGAAAGACCCGGAAATGTCTGTGTGAGCTTGTGTGGGTATTAATTATGTGTACTAATGAGACTGCGTTGGTGTCAAAAAAACATATTAACTGCCTAGGACACATGCATATTTTCAATATCCAGTCTTTTTCCTATTCCGCCCTCTATCTACCTCTCTCTCTCCTTTTATTTCTTCCTCTCTTTCTTGCTCTCTGCTGCCATTTGATTCCATTTTGGGCTGGGCAGCTGCTTAGGCCTGCTGGGTTTAAATTAGATTTCCAGCTCTGCTCAGGGACCTCGCTGCTACTGGCTGCCCTGGCTCAGGTCTCTTTCCTTGGGTTTCTGTCCAGTCTTGGTTACCATCTGGTTCTCAGACAAAACCACATATGCCAACAAATACAGCTTCCTTTGATTTAGGTCATTATAGAACACTAACAGGTGTGATTAATTAATTACATTGTATTTGCATTTGTTTGTTTGAGGGCTCTTAAAGGAGCTTTTTGGCATGGGACACAGGATTCCCACAGTTATGAAAAAAATATCATGGAAGTTGCGATTTTCAGGCCTGAAAAAGACATGGAAATGAATCAAATAATAAATTCTGAAAAGGATTGAAAATCCGAAGAGTTAAAACATCTCTGTTTGTGTCCTGGTGCTTTGTCAGACAAGTCTAGTAAAAGTGAGCCTTTCATAACTATCTCATGTGTTTGCAACACTACATCACAGACTGTGATGTAATGTGAAAGAGCAGGTGAATTCCTTTATAGGACAGTTCAACCAAAAATGAAGATTCAGTCATTATTTACTCATCCCTGTGTTGTTATAACCCAATAAGTCTTTCTTTCTTTTTCTTAACACAAGGAAGAAATTGTGAAAATAAAAATTGTGCTCAGTGATGTCATACAATGTGTCATGATGGCGCACGAGAGCAACAGTTCACGCAGCCCCCTCGTGACATTGGGACATTCAAGCTAAAACTTGTTTTGTTTATCTAAAAACAGGTCCTTTATAGTGATAGCAACAACAGAACTTAACACAGCTGCACACAAAACATAGAACAGAACTTACTAAACATGTCTGAAGAGTTTGTAGTCAACACATGTATGCATTTCTATGCCCAGCCTAGTGATAGCAAACCCAACCTGTGTATCGTATGCTTTTATACCAATGTTGAGTCTCATGGAATAATTTATTAAACTTTTGAATTATACTTTTACATTCTTTTGAAGTTTTAAGAGGTATTCACCATAAACTGCTATTGTTTGAAATAACAAAATTTTCCCAATTTCTCCCTTTGTGTTAAAAAAAAAGAAAGAAAGACATATGAGGGTAAAACAACATAAGGGTGAGTAAACAATGACTGAATTTTCATTTTTTTGTTGAACTAATCCTTTAAGGAATTCACTATGTATTTGTTTAGGGAAAATCATTGTAATATTAACTAAAGCTTGACTGAATCTTGTGGCTTAGTAAAAAAGATATTGAAGTAAAAATTGTCTGGTTTCATAGGGAATTTACATTCAAAGTCTGCTGATCTACAATTGATAGTGGTAAAAAGAATTGTGGTAACATCTACAATAATTGGTTTCATTCTGGTCAAAAATATTATTTACCAAAAAATGATTGATTTTCTGATTAACAATTGTTTTTATTGATTCATGTATTAAACACAGAAAAACAAAACATATATACACATAATCAATATTTAACCCCCACACTAGCCCTCAACAACATCTCAATGGTCATACATGATTATAGACACACCAACAACAAAAAATAATAATAATGTAATAATCACACATATTAACAACTACACCTCTCTCTCCACTGCCTCTCCCCGAGAGCCCTCCAAAATGCCAGATACTTGCCCCATTTCCCCACAAATGAGTTAAATTTTCCCAGTTTTCTAGATGAGGCTTCTTCAAAAGCCACCACCCTCCCCAAATCCGAGCACCACTCCTGAAATGGGGGCACTCCAACCGAAATCCATCCCCTTCAAATTATCTGTGTGGCGATCATGACACTGGTTTGGACCCAACTCTATATGGGTCTATTCTCTACATAAATGACTGCCCCATAGCCCAAAATACACAGTCTGGAGCAAAATGAAACCAGAGTGCCCAATACTTCACACACAAAACTCTGAACCTACAACCAAAATTCTTGAATCTTAACACACTACCAAAACAGCAGGTGTGTGTGTCTTTAGACCAAGCCTATTCAATCTAGAGGGGGTCCAATAGAATTTATGTAAAATCTTGAGGCATACCCTTGCATCTCTAGATGTAGACTTGATGATTTTTACAATCCTAGCCCACACCCCCATCTCCAATACCAAGTTTAAATCTTTCTCCCATAATCTCTTGATAGAAGTTAAAGCTCTGCCCCCCAGACTCTGAATTAACAGGAAGTAATACACTGATGCCTCATGACCTTTTTCAAAAGCAGTAATCACCACCAGTGTCTACTGTTTTAGGGAGGTGTATGCTACTCCCAAAAATAATACATAGCAGGTGGTGCAGCTGTAAATACCTAAACAACTGAGATCTGGGAATCCCAAAATGTTGAACCAAATTTTCAAAGGATCTCAACACTCCACTCTCATATAGGTCACAGAGTGATGTAACCCCCCTCATAATCCACTCTGACCAGCAGAAATGGGATTTATTAATACATAATTTTGGGTTCAGCCATATTCTCAAGGCAACATTTAAAAAAATGTCTGAATTAAACACTCTGGACACTTTTGTCCATACCAAGTGCAAATGCGAGCTAATGGGGTTTAACGTAACTTCTCCTGTTTTGATAGAAAGGCTTTACAATGGCGAAATAGGGGCAAGATCTTCTTCTTCAATACTAAACCAGGGAGGGGCTCTGTCAGATGGAATCGACCAATTAGCAAAAAGCATAATAATAAAACATAATCTTGGTTAGGCCCAGCCCACCTTTGTCAATCGGCCTATGCAGCTTACTGAAATTTTATCTGGGATGTTTACCATTCCAAATGAAGTACTTCGCTATGCTAACAAATAGCTTGAAATAAGAGCGGGGGAAATCTACAGGGAGAGACTGTAGCAGGTAGTTGAATTTTTTTATAAAATTAATTTTAATAACATTAACATTCCCAATCATAGATAAATGTAATGAAGCCCACCTGCCCACATTGCTTGATAACCTTTTTATTAAAGGGTCAAAATTATCTCTAACTAAATCACACAAATGCTGGGAATAAAATACCCAAACACTAAATGACCTGTTTGGGCCACTGAAAGGTGTCCGACTGAAAGCCATTACCAGGCAGTACGTTGTCAGAGCGTTCTAAAATTCTGTGGAGGCAAGTCATAGATCTAGTAGGGTCAGAGATGATAATAAAATATCTGAATAAAGCAAAAGCTTATGCGACATACCTCCCGATATCACACCTGGAAAATCATCCTCCTTTCTTATCGCAGCTGCTAATGGTTCCAGGTCAAGACAGAACAATAATGGGGAAAGCCTAATCTGCAACCTAATCTGAAATTAATCAATTTGTTTGTACCGCTGCTGCCGGGTGTCTATAAAGTAACTTTATCCATCCAATGAATGTATTCCCAAACCCGTACCATTCCAAAATCTTAAAAAGATAATCCCATTCTACCATATCAAATTTCTTTTCAGCGTCAAGTGAGATGGTAACGACCAGAGTCTGATCATTCTCCACTGACCACATGATATTAATGAAATGCCTAATGTTATCAGTAGAGTTATGGACCCGAATAAACCCCACCTGATCTATATGTATATGAGATCTCATAACTATACAAAAATATTGTAGTTTTTACAATATTTTAACATCTAGTTGGATCAGGGAAATTGGATGGTAACTTTTACACTCGCTTGGATCTGTGTCCTTTTTAAGAGTCAGACTGATTAGGGCTTGTGTCATGGTTGGCAGAAGCTTTCCATTCTTTAATGATTCCGTATAAACTTCTAGCAAAAGTGGAGCCAATTCTGTAGCATAAGATCTACAAAACTTAGAGGCGAAGCCATCTGGCCACGGAGCCTGTAGGCAAGGCCTTAAATACCTTGCCAAGCTCCTCCAAGGTTATCTCAGAATCAAGAGAATTATTTGCTCAGTCGTCAGTTTAGTGAGTTCTAATGGTTCCACAAAGTTTATAATATCTTCATCAGTAGAAGAAGATGTGTAACTATAGAGATCAAGATAAAATTTGTTAAAAGCATTATTAATAGCAATGGTGTAAATATTTCACCACCAGCAGATTTCACTGAGTGAATGCCTGAAAAATACTGTCTCTGTTTTATATATCTAGCCAGAAGTTTTCCTGCTTTGTCCCCTGACTCAAAATATGACTGTCTTGCCCTGAATATCCAAAACTCCACCTTAAGTGACAAAATAGTATTATATCTTTATTTCAATCAAGGCAATTCTCTGAGGACATCAGATGACATTTGGCGCTACAGCTCTACCTCTGCATTTTTAATTTTTCCTTCCAACTCCACAAGTTCTAGTGCTTTGGATTTTTTGCGTAATGAGGCATACTGTATGATCCGGCCCCTTAAAGAACTGCTTTAAGTGCCACCCAAGCCACACCCACAGAGGAAACTGAGGAGCAGTTGATCTCCATAAAAACCATATAAAACATTGATTTCAGCCTTTAAAATTTGTTGGACATTAAAGCACCAACTATATGATTTCCTTTTCTCCATATGTGGCAACACCTCTAAACTCACCAGGGCGTGATCTGAGACTAAAATATTTCCAATTGAACAATCAACAACAGATGAAATGAGGGACTTAGATATAAAACAAAATCTGTTCTAGAATAAATCTTATGGACTGATGAAAAATTGTGTAGTCCCTACCAGATTGTTTCAAAAGTCTCCAAATATCTGTAAAACCAAGAATAAAGTCCATCAGATTATTAAAGTCTCCTCCCAATATTATATCATGAGGGGTGCCTGTGACTTGCCCTGATCATCAACTTTAGGTACATTAAATATTAGCCAAAATAAGACTTTGCACCTGAATTTCTGCTGAAAAAATAATGACCCTCCCTAATGTATATTTAATCTGTTTGAGACATTTGAATTGCAGATGCTTACTTATCAATGTAATGACTCCCCTGCTCTTACTTTAGCCAGCACTAAAGAAAACATGTTCAACCCATATCTTCCCAAATTTTTCAGCTTCCTGCAGGGAAAGATGTGTTTCTTGAAGATCATATTTCTTATGTTTAAGAGAAATAAACATCCTTCTTTTTATGGGGTGCCACAACCCATTCACATTCCACGTGGAGAGAGACAATCCACTCATATTAACATTTGACATTCTGACATATTAGAAAAAAATAGATTGTGTGTCAAAAATAAAATGATAGAAAATAGAAAGACCACATTCCAACATCAAACCCCAAACTTCCCCTGAACCAAACAAACAGAAAAAAAATGTGCGCATTAACACAGCGCATGACATTGCCAACTGGCGTCCATTCCTCTAAACTCAAACAGTCCACGTATGCCTACGTGAGCCCCGTGACAACTTCCCGTTGAATTGCTCAAGTCTGGTGTTTCTATACAAATTTTGAATTACAAAACAGAAGATAATCTATAAAGGAAACTCCAGCCAATAGGCAGAATAAACACAAAGAACATGTAGATTCATCCACATAACTGTCCTGAAGGTGTGTTCCTCCACAAAACAAACTCCAGCGGCTAGCAGAACCAGCACAAAAAAACGAAACAAAAAAGGCAGTTCAGTTTCCTCAGACAGTCAAACGAATGTTCAGTGAGCCAGCCCATTCAACTGTTACATGAGTGCAACAAATGACCTAATCACTCCAATGCCTTGCAAGAAATACTCCACAAAACAAACTCCAACCAATAGGAGGCATAAGCACAAAGAACATGCAGATTCATCCACAACTCTGTCCCAAAGGAGTGTAACTACACAAAACAAACTTCAGCCGCTAGGATGAACCAGCACAAAAAGAAACAAAAAAGGCATTAATTTTCCTCGGACGGTCAAGTAAATGTTCAGTAAGTCGGTCCAATTGGCTGCAACGTGAGAAGAACCACAAAATAACTTACTCTGTCCATTGACTTTATGAAGGACATCACTTGTTGGGGACATGTAAATATTTTACAGCCATCCTTAGCATCTATTGTCAATTTGGCCGGGAACATCCGTGCAAAAGCAACCTTCCGTTCATGTAAGTGTTTCTTGCATTCACGTTTCTCTCTTGTCGAATTTGCAAAGTCTGGTAACAAGAAAATGCTGTGGTTCTTCCAAGAAAGCCTTCCTTTACTCCTCGCCTCACGTAACACAAGATCTTTATCGGATGATCTCAGAAATTTGGCCAGAATTGATCGGGCCTGTCTCCCTCAGCGTATCACCGAGCCGGAACCCTGTGAGCTCTGTCAATTTCTTGCTTTTGGCCTGTTATGTCGAGCAGACTTGGAAGGAGCTCGTCCATTAATTTCATCATATCCTGACCTTCTTCGGCCTCAGGAATTCCAACAATCCAGACATTATTCCACCAACTACAGTTTTCCATATCCTCCAACTTTTCCCAGACGCTCCAAATCCACTTTGGTTGCTAGTGGATAAGCAGCTAATTCCCTCCCCAATAACTCCAGATAATCGATCCATTTCTCGACATTCCCCTTGCTTGTAACCACCTCAGTGAATTTCGTCTCCATAGTAGTTATTTTTTGATTGATGTATTACAGCAAGATCCTACAAGTCAGCAACAACCTTCATCAGAATTACCGACAAGTTCAACAATTCACACCAAATTTCCCTCACTTCTCTGGCCAAATCAGCTTCCTGGTCCAAGGCCTTGTCAGGGGCAGCAGCTGGAGCACGTAAGTGTCTTTTAATGTCTCCAGAGCCCAAGTATTTTAAATTCTTTGACATATTGTCTTCCTAGAACGATATGGTGTATTGAATCTCACCAGTTTATGACATAAAAAGTATTAAAACCTGCAAAGTGCGCAGAGCTCACCGTTCACATGTCCGAACCTCGCATGACGTCACGTGACTCCCCACCCAAAAATGATTGTTGAATGTCGTTCCAAAACTGTAGGACTTACTTTCTTCTGTGAATCACAAAAGATGAAAATTTTTAAAAATTACTGGTTAATTTATTAGACTTCTAAATGATACTTTTACGTCCTTTTGAAGCTTAAAGAGGTGGTCACCATAAACTGCCATTTTATCACTTCACTGAGTAAAATCTTTCACAATTTCTCCCTTTGTGGACCAAAAAAAGAGGGAAATGTATATTGTTTTTTAACAACAAATTGGCGATAATCAGTTACTGAATTTTCATTTTCGGGTGAACTATCCGTTTAAGTAGCTATGTCAGGTGTCCCCAAACTTTTTTCTATGAGGGCCACATCATTTTTCCTTTCTATAATGGAGGGCCGTAGTCTAACAGAAAATGGCATGGGCCGGAGTGATTTATTGTGGAGATTTTATTATGATTTTAAATGGATTTACAGTATTATGCCTCCTAATGCTAGATTAATTTATTATTTATGCACTATACATATCAAGTGATATATAGCCTATTAAAAGAGCATTATTACTATCGTAATGACATTTTTTCATATTCATTGCTATTGAAATCAAATTATTTACTTACTCATGCGTATTAGGCTAATCAGTGTGAACTATGGGCTTGTTTCTGGCTGGTGAGAAGTCCAATGTCAGGTTCCATTCCTGTCACAGCCAGTCTCAAAGACTGATGCAAATGTTCATCAGTGAGTCTTGATCTCATCAGATTTTTCATCAGTTTCATGCGTGAAAAGGTTTGCTCACAGATATATGTGCCAAAAAGTGTGGACATCTTCATTGCATTCCTTCTGATGTTTGGGTAGGTCTCGTTAGGGAGGGCAGTATAGAATTCAATGAGACTGTTGGGCTTAAACGCGTCTTTCAGAACATCACAGTTCTGTAACTCAGCCAACTCAAACTGATAAGAAGGCAGGGCTTCTTCAATGTCAGCAGCAAAAGGGTTCTGAAAAAGGCAGATTTCTTTAGCGTGGACATGTAGCTCACGGAATCGCACATCAAACTCCGCCTTCAGCATTTCCAGCGCTTCCACTGACTTTTCAGCTGGGAATGGGACCACTGGTTTCTCAGCTGAGAGGCTTTGGGTAACAGGGAGATGGGTGAAGTCTTGCTTTTGCACTTGTCCCACAAGCAGTGCTAGTTTCACCTCAAATGCTTTTATGTGGGAATACATGTCACATATTAGTTTCCCTTGCCTTGGAGCTGCACGTTGAGGCCATTCAACATTTCTGTCACATCTGTTAAAAAGGCGAGGTCCCATTTCCATTTTGTGTCGATCAATTCTGGGACAGTTTTGCCCTTTGTCAGAAGAAAAACATTGATTTCGGGTAGCAGCTCGTAAAAACGCCTCAAAACTCTGCCCCGGCTTAACCATTGGGCTTCTGTGTGGTAAAGCACATCTCCGTGAGAAGACTCTAGCTCGGACAGAAAGACTTGGAACTGCCTGTGTTTAAGTCCGTTTGCTCTGATGAAGTTTATACATGACACCACCACTTTCATAATCGATTCCCACTTCAGAACTTTGCAGCACAGTGCTTGCTGGTGAATTAGGCAGTGTACTTGTAAAGGGGGCATGAGACCTCTTTCCTCCATTTCTCTATTCATGCATCCTATCAGTCCCCTTGACGCGCCAACCATACTAGGAGCTCCGTCAGTCGTGATGCTGGCCAGCTTAGACCAGTCTAGATCCAACTCTTCTATCGTTTGGCACACTACCAAAAATATCCTCCCCTGTCGTAGTACCTTTGAGACTTTTTAGGGCTGCCAGCTCCTCGGACACTTCAAAGTTTGAGCTAACTCCGCGAAGAAAAATGAGCAGCTGTGCCGTGTCCTGCACGTCACTACATTCATCCAGCGCTAATGCAAAAAAATCTAATTCTTTCACTTTTTCCTTCAGCTGGGCATATACATTATACCCCATTTCTTCAATTCGTCTGGTGATTGTACTTGCGGACATACTCACCGCATTTAAGACGTCTTTCTTATCGAGGCACACCTCCGCAGCAACAGCATTCATACATTTCTTTACGAACTCACCATCACTGAATGGCCTACCGCAGGTTGCAATCAGTTTAGCTACCTGAAAGCTAGCTCGAATGGATGACTGGTTCAACTGGGTTTGCCGTACAAACGTATTTTGCTGAGCAGATAGTCCACTTTTTAGCTTCGACACTTTGTCTGCTCTCATTTGGCCTTGTAAACTCGCATACTTGTCTCTGTGGCGGGTTTCATAGTGTCGGCGCAGATTGTATTCTTTGAACACGGAGACTGTTTCTTGACAGATGAGGCAAACAGCCATTTCTTTGCATTGAACAAAAAAATAATCACTTGTCCACTTTTGGTTAAATACCCTGCATTCTGAATCAACTTTTCTCTTTCCCAACCGTTTGGCCATTTTGTTGTCACTTTAAATTTTCTTGCTGGATCGCGTGCACCCGCTCGATCACGATGGAACTTTAATCCGGGTGAATCTAACAAATAATTTGGCTACTTTAATAATTATAACTAAGGGAAATTTTATTTTGAAAGCCAATATGTATTATCAAATACAAATATGATATGATTAAAACATATTTAAAATTAAATTGTAAAAATATTTCTCTGCATGGCATTGTTCAGAGGGCCGGTCCAAATGTGGGGGCGGACCGTATTCGGCCCGCGGGCCGTAGTTTGGGGACCCCTGAGCTATGTCTTCCTCATCTAACTCTTAAAATTAAGGAAATTAAGGAAAAACATCAGAGGGAACCACCATAATTATTTTAATCATTTTAATCTTCATTTCTGATAGAGAGACCTAGTTGTTACAATTAATCATCCCACATGTTTCATATTTACGTGTGTATTTGTACGTTTGTGTATGTGTGTGTGTGTGGGAGAAAATGTTTTATGAGCTTGTACTAATCCTTCCTCTCCACCTCTCCCACACACTCCCTTTTTTCTTTTCGTCCTATTTCTCACTTTCTCTCTCCACTGGTCGTCATCTTTTGGCATGTCTTTTGTTTCTTTCCTCGCTCCGTGTTCTTGTCGTTCTGATGCAGATATGTTGGCTAGCATGAGACTGACAGTGTAATTGGTGTACAGTGTTCCCAGGCTGCTTTCTACACAGCCAGGGGAATTTTACACACTGGAAGACATCCGTGAATATGTCAACTTTGTTTATGTGCTCTGCGGAGCCTGAGCTAATATTATTGTTAATGCGTTGTTACTAGAATGGTTTAAAATTCATAACATTAAGGCCTTTGATATTTGAAAGTGCTCTCAAGTTGTTGTAGGCACTGTTTGAGGGGAATGCATGTCATAGATTTTTAACTGAGGTGGCCTGCTACTGACCTTGAACACTGCCAAGCAAATACATAGTTACAGCTTCAACACACATAAAACAGGACTAAAGTGCAAATACCAAAATTAAAAAGGTCAATAATAAAGCTTACAAAGAATCTTGAGTCCACAACAAGGAGCAAATGAATGAAATGCAGGGTAATTACAATTGTGATGAATTGGTTTAAATGTTGTGATTAAGCATTTGTTATGTAAGAAAAACACATAGTTATGTGTGTTTATGTGTGCTTTGAGGCAATTTTCTTGTTATGATTTATCTAAATTAGGTTTAGAAATAGTTCACCCCAAAATTTTATTCTGCCATAATTTACTCACCTTCATGTCATTCCAAACCTGTGTCATTAAAGTTCAATTCAAGTCTTCCAAAACCATATGATTTGTATAATTTTTTTTAATGAAATTTAAGCATTTATTTACTGATAATCTTCCACTCTCATATCATATTCTCTATTTTGCATGACCAAACTTGTGAGATAAATCTTCTGATTTCAACTGGTATATTAGAGAATTTATCAAACTAAAGGCCCCGATATACTTCAGGAAAAGTTCTTCTGCATTCTTCGTTCAGGGGTAAAAAAAACGTTCTAAACAGCCGAGCAACAGTATACTGTTTCCAAACATTCAGACACCCGCCACACTGCTGTGGGAGGCATTTAGAGGAGCATTTATATATTAGGAAGCTGCATGTTAAACCTAAACTAATGTGACATTAAAATGTGTTATCAATTACCTCATGCCTCATTCCATGAGTAGAATTCACACTAGATCAGTCAAAGAAGCTGTTTTAACCATTCAATGATGATTTAAAGTAATATACTGTATATGCAGTAGACGATTTTAATTTGTCTTGTTTAGATTCTGAATTCATGACACTAATGCGCTAACTCGCTAAACGCATTCATAATATGCACCGCTTACACTCTGTTATTGTCATTTATGATGACATGGTTACAACTGCAAAGATAGGTGTATAAATTATAATGTATAATTCCATGACATGGTTATGCACGCCTATGTGTTCACGTTGAAGATTTTAAGGGTCCTCACTTGTGGAAAATGCCATTTGGAAACTTTTGGGCATTCTGAATCATATTTTACTTTTTAAAACTGGAACTGTTTGCCTGTTTTATGTGTAACACCTTCCTGAATCATTCCTGTGTGTATGTGTCTGTGCCAAGTCTAAAAGTGATTTGTGTAAGGGATTCAGTCAGCCCACACATATGATCTCTTTGCCAGCAAATATATACAACATCTCTGTTGTAAAAGTCATAGTCTAGCAGTCTTTAGAGATATATGCACAGCTGTTTAATGAAGCCCATGATAGGATAGTTAATCTCTGTGTGTGCTGGGTTCCTGTGACTATGTGTTTCACTATGAATAATTTAACATAATTGCATATGGCATATGTCAGCCTGACACATTCTCATCTCTATTTAAAACACATACACACTTCCACTCTCACAAATATTTGACAAACCTAATGCACTCATGTTCACATACACAAACGCATGCAATGAGTCATTCTTGCAGCTGTCCGCACGGCTGTCCACACCTCCCACAAATAAGAGTTCGATCGACACCTGAAAAATATAGGAAAACGAGAGGAAGCTGAAAAAGAGAGATGAGAGGAGTGGGAGGCTTATATAAAGCCTCTGACACTGTACTGTACAGAGCACTGTACTGTATTATCTTCATGAACTTTATAACATATTCAAGCACACAAAATCCTCCATATACATGAGCACCTATTTCTTCTCTTACTTGTTTTGTACCTTCTTCTCTTTCACTCCCTCCCACACTCTTCTTGCCACCCGCATCTTGTTCTCTTCTTCATCAAATTATTTAATGTTTGTTTTAATGTTGTGTGGTCATTTGTGCTGCTTTTTTTTTACCTGGTGGAAAAAGAGATGAAAATTTGTTGATGTATGAAAAGAACTACCATGAAATGGCTTGCTGAGCAGTTTTCTTTCCTGTGTTGACGTATTTCCTATTGGAACGGGAGGTTTGGATGGGACATATTTGGAATATATTATATATATATATGAAGAGCCAATAGGCTTTAATTTAGTGGGAGGGACATTCTTATTCTAGAAAGCACTTGATTGGACAAAAAACTGTGTAGTGCAAGATGAGTCATCTATGTTTTAATCCATTTTCCCAGAAGAGAAAGAATTTGTATATAGGCTAAAAGATAATAAAGTCTATTTTCAGGAGAACACTAGCATGTAGATGTCTTCAAATCTAATAGATGTAGACTACAAGCTAATAATTAAGCTTTGCTCATCCTTTTTAAACACACACAAATTGAAACTGAAAAGCTGTTAACACATCTTCACACTCGCTCCCTCTCTTGCAGGGCTCAGCAGACTCCTACACCAGTCGTCCTTCAGACTCTGACGTATCTCTGGAGGAGGACCCTGAGGCTCTCAGGAAAGAAGCCGATAGTCAAGCTCTTGCCACCTTGGAGAAGGCTAAGGTGTCTAATCTTACTCTACTTTCTCATGTCTGTTTCTTTCTATACATTTCTGCTGAATTTCTCCATGAATTTGTCTCTGCCATGAATGGTTATGATATAATATATTGATGTTATAGATAGCACACCCAAGGCTGAAATTATGTGTAAAAAAGTTTGAATAGAGTCTGTATATTAAGCAGTTTGTGCTGAAATATATTCTTAAAATTAAAAGTTTAATGCTAACAATTCCTAACCTAGAATGTTTGAAGAATATTAATACAGTGCTTACTTGCAAACACTATAATTATTTTGAATAGCACAGATTTTCTTGTTAAAAGTGAAGTGGGTAATTTCTACAACACTAGTGAAACCAGTATAACAATTAGTTCTGGCCCAAACTCATGCCACTGGTTGAGCCAGAAGTTGACATGTCAGCAGGAGAAAGTGTCTTAGCATTCTTTCTGCCGGCGGGCCTGCGAGAAATACTTTTTGTGAAAACATTAATAACTGCAGTCTTGACCAACACAAAATAGGTATTGTTTGAAAGCTTAGAAGCTCTACTTCCCAATGTATGTAGGCATTATGACCAAAACTTAACAAGTGCTTTGAAATTTGCAGACAAATCAGAAGTGTTCCGTTTTTATTTATAAAAAAAAAAAAAAAAAAGCTGCACTGAACATATTATAAACAATAAAAACAACAAACTCATCAAATGCGTCATTTGTCATTGAAAAGCACTCAGAGTAGAATACAACCAGCCTATTTGTTTTACTTACAGAAAAAAATATAAACAAAAAATAAACAGACCATAAAGTAGAGAAGGTGATTATCTTTCAATCGAGGCCACACACAAAGTAATCAGATGTATTGATCATTAGATAAGTGACACGAAGCGTCACTTGGTCATAAGTGATGCCAAGACTCAATGACAACTTAAATGCCACAGAATGAAACTCATTCTGTAAAATCTTGTTAATAAAATCATGTCTACATATTATCAAACCTTAAGTCAGTGTTGTGTTTCCATGTGGATTTAGTTATTATGTACAACCATGTTTTATTTGTTTGGAGAGGCTTTTGGACATGTGGAGACTGTTTTGTACACCAGGATAAATTACTTTTTAATGCTATAACTTTTGATTGCTTTGTTGAATCATCACAAACTTTTACTCAGTTACAGTTTACATGATTGGGAACAAGAGCTACCTTATTTAAACCCTGAGATATATAATGTAAAATCTGGAAAAAAAAAATAAATATATTTATTCTTCAAAGGCTGAGAGTCTAAGAATTGATCATAATCTATCTCATTAGAAAATGCAAAAGTTTTCTTTAAAATGATACCAAACACTTGACCCTTTTTTTCTTTTTTGTTACAAGCCTTTAATTGTGGGTCTGCCACAGAAACTAGAAACATCTTTCTAAACACCCACAGAGCTTAAAGGGTTAAGGGCAATTATTGATATAAAGAAATGTGCTTAAACTTGCTTTGAAAGTTTTTTACAGAGTAGTCAAACATAAATAGACGATTTTAATAACCACCCTGAGTTTTGTGCTCCCATGCCAGTGATTTTCCACCTGGATGAGATTTTTGTTCTAAACCTGAATTAACACACTTAATCAGATGTGTTGATTGAAGCTTGGCACACAAAACCTTCTGCTTACTGTTCCTCCAGGATTTGAGTTTGGAAGCAATATGCTACAGAATTAGTCCATCTTTTTCACTGTATAAGAGATAACTTCCATATATGAGCTTTAAAATCCTCACATGATCTGTATTTCACCTCCATTTATTTCTCCCTTTCTCTCTAAAGACCAAGCCTGTAGCATTTGCTGTGAGGACTAATGTTGGCTATAACCCAGGCCCTAATGATGATGTGCCTGTCCAGGGCATGGCCATCTCCTTTGAACCCAAAGACTTCCTGCATATCAAAGAGGTCAGACATAATTTCCTTTGGTCTGATGTTTTATGTAATCACTGAAATATAAATATAAAAATACAATACATATCTTGCTCTTCTTTCTTTTACCTCTTTATATTAGTATCAATTTAGTATTGAAGAATGCGTATGTTTAGAATTCAAAAGCATAGTGTTCACATGTGTGTCTATTTGTATTTTTCTGTTAACAGAAGTATAATAATGACTGGTGGATTGGGCGTTTGGTAAAGGAGGGATGTGAGGTGGGGTTTATCCCAAGTCCTGTGAAGCTTGAGAGTACACGTCAGTTACAAGAACAGAGAATAAGACAAAACCGCCTTAGCTCCAGGTGAAAGCCAATCACAAAACATGTATCAGGGAATTTTAAAATGGGTTTTCCATAGGGCAGTGTCGATACAATCAAATATCGATATATTGCGATACTTTTTCTCATGATATTGTATCAAAACTTTAGATCCATGTATCAATATTTCTATTCAACTATTTGTGTATACATATCATGTAAACAAACAAAGTTGGCACACTGTTACTTCAATTTAAAAAAAATTTACAAATCAATTTTATGACCCCACAAAGAGACAAAAACATGATGTTTCAAGCTACATGCTCTTCATCAGACATCAGTTTCTAACTGAAATATACCCAAATTCATTTGAGTTGAAATTGGAATTGATTCGTATTATAATCAAATTTTGATATCGATATGTATAGCAATATATCGAATCGTGAAATGTGTATTGTGTATTGTATCGTGAGGCGATATCCAGCCAGAAGTTTTCCATGCTAGAAAAGTCATGGATAAGTGATGAAAATGTCTGTTTTATATATACAGTGAGGAAAATAAGTATTTGAACACCCTGCTATTTTGCAAGTTCTCCCACTTAGAAATCATGGAGGGGTCTGAAATTGTCATCGTAGGTGCATGTCCACTGTGAGAGACATAATCTAAAAAAAAAAATCCAGAAATCACAATATATGATTTTTAAACAATTTATTTGTATGATACAGCTGCAAATAAGTATTTGAACACCTGAGAAAATCAATGTTAATATTTGGTACAGTAGCCTTTGTTTGCAATTACAGAGGTCAAACGTTTCCTGTAGTTTTTCACCAGGTTTGCACACACTGCAGGAGGGATTTTGGCCCACTCCTCCACACAGATCTTCTCTAGATCAGTCAGGTTTCTGGGCTGTCGCTGAGAAACACGGAGTTTGAGCTCCCTCCAAAGATTCTCTATTGGGTTTAGGTCTGGAGACTGGCTAGGCCACGCCAGAACCTTGATATGCTTCTTACAGAGCCACTCCTTGGTTATCCTGGCTGTGTGCTTCGGGTCATTGTCATGTTGGAAGACCCAGCCTCGACCCATCTTCAATGCTCTAACTGAGGGAAGGAGGTTGTTCCCCAAAATCTCGCAATACATGGCCCCGGTCATCCTCTCCTTAATACAGTGCAGTCAGCCCTGTCCCATGTGCAAAAAAACACCCCCAAAGCATGATGCTACCACCCCCATGCTTCACAGTAGGGATGGTGTTCTTGGGATGGTACTCATCATTCTTCTTCCTCCAAACACGGTTAGTGGAATTATGACCAAAAAGTTCTATTTTGGTCTCATCTGACCACATGACTTTCTCCCATGAGTCCTCTGGATCATCCAAATGGTCATTGGAAAACTTAAGACGGGCCTTGACATGTGCTGGTTTAAGCAGGGGAACCTTCCGTGCCATGCATGATTTCAAACTATGACGTCTTAGTGTATTACCAACAGTAACCTTGGAAACGGTGGTCCCAGCTCTTTTCAGGTCATTGACCAGCTCCTCCCGTGTAGTTCTGGGCTGATTTCTCACCTTTCTTAGGATCATTGAGACCCCACGAGGTGAGATCTTGCATGGAGCCCCAGTCCGAGGTAGATTGACAGTCATGTTTAGCTTCTTCCATTTTCTAATGATTGCTCCAACAGTGGACCTTTTTTCACCAAGCTGCTTGGCAATTTCCCCATAGCCCTTTCCAGCCTTGTGGAGGTGTACAATTTTGTCTCTAGTGTCTTTGGACAGCTCTTTGGTCTTGGCCATGTTAGTAGTTGGATTCTTACTGATTGGATGGGGTGGACAGGTGTCTTTATGCAGCTAACGTCCTCAAACAGGTGCATCTAATTTAGGATAATAAATGGAGTGGAGGTGGACATTTTAAAGGCAGACTAACAGGTCTTTGAGGGTCAGAATTCTAGCTGATAGACAGGTGTTCAAATACTTATATGCAGCTGTATCATACAAATAAATAGTTAAAAAATCATACATTGTGATTTCTGGATTTGTCTCTCACAGTGGACATGCACCTACAATGACAATTTCAGACCCCTCCATGATTTCCAAGTGGGAGAACTTGCAAAATAGCAGGGTGTTCAAATACTTATTTTCCTCACTGTATATATATATACAGTATTTCACAAAAGTGAGTACACCCCTCACATTTTTGTAAATATTTGATTATATCTTTTCATGTGACAACAGTGAAGAAATTACACTTTGAGAGTGTGTGAGAGCGATGACACCAAATTTAACACACCTGCTCCCCATTCACACCTGAGACCTTGTAACGCTAACGAGTCACATGACACCGGGGAGGGAAAATGACTAATTGGGCCCAATTTGGACATTTTCACTTAGGATTGTACTCACTTTTGTTTCCAGCGGTTTAGACATTAATGGCTGTGTGTTGAGTTATTTTGAGGGGACAGCACATTTACACTGTTACACAAGCTGTACACTCACTACTTTACATTTGAGCAAAGTGTCATTTCTTCAGTGTTGTCACATGAAAAGATAATCAAATATTTACAAAAATGTGAGGGGTGTACTCACTTTTGTGAGATACTGTGTATATATATATGTGTGTGTGTGTGTGTGTGTGTGTGTGTGTGTGTGTGTGTGTGTGTGTGTGTGTGTGTGTGAGCGTGTATTTATCACTTTGTGGGGACCAAATGTCCCCATAAGGATAGTAAAACCCGAAATTTTTGACCTTGTGGGGACATTTTGTCGGTCCCCATGAGGAAAACAGCTTATAAATCATACTAAATTATGTTTTTTGAAAATGTAAAAATGCAGAAAGTTTTCTGTGAGGGTTAGGTTTAGGGGTAGGGTTAGGTTTAGGGGATAGAATATAAAGTTTGTACAGTATAAAAACCATTATGTCTATGGAAAGTCCCCATAAAACATGGAAACACAACATGTGTGTGTGTGTGTGTGTGTGTGTGTGTGTGTGTGTTTTTTTTGTTTTGATGTTTTTTTACAATTGTACTGTAGCCACAAACATTGGCCAAAAATTGCTCTTTGTGAGTGCAATCTCAATTACATTAATTTTCCAGTAAGTCCAGTAATCACAAACAACTGGAAAAGTCATGGAGGTTAATTGGTCAGTTAATGTTGGCATACTGTTGATACATTATTATGTTGTATCACTAGCAATGTAACATCTAGTCACATTGATGCATGTTAAGACCTTTTTCTGTTGCTCTTTCTCACTCTCTCAGTAAGTCTGGTGGAAGCTCTAGTCTGGATGTTGCCACAGGTGCCCGAAGGCCCACCCCACCTGGAACAGGTCTGATCGGACACTAAATAGTGTAATAGTTGTTCTAATGTGATGGTGATATGACAGGGTCGTAACCACCATATACATTAAGGGAGACACTAATATTCCCCTCTAATATTCAGAATAGTGGTTGACAATGATTCTTAAACCTTTACATTTGCCCAGCCAATCCTGAATAGTTGGTTACTTCCTTTGAGTTATATAAAGGATATTGTACAGCCAGCCAGGGCTTGACATTTATACCCGTCCACCCACCAAAATGCTGGTAGAAATCGGCAAATAACTCCATCACCCGTACTAGCCACTTTGATGGGTGGCCGCAATCAAAGCATATTTAATTGTATTAATCTCGGGTTCAGCGATTTAAAAGTACTAACTCACTCTCATGACTTACACGCGCGTCTGTGTGGGGCGAATGAACCGTGCTTTTGCACGAACTGCCGCAGTGTGCATCAGAGTGAGAGAGCCAGATCTCTGGGACAGCACAGAGTGAAACTTGCGTGATTCAATACGGCTTTGTGTGGTATCGCGGCAGCCAGTGGAGACCTAAAAACTTATGTGACCCATTTTAATTCAAGATTTCTTATACTTTAACGTGCTATATTGAAGTCGAACCTTTTAAACTGACAAGTTAAAGAGACAGTGGTGTGCCATCCATCAACATCAATTACGAGGTTTTTAAAATACACCTCATCATCCAAACTAAAATGTTTTACCTGAAATTACACTAACTGGTAACTGGTATGCATATAAAATCGATTAGGGCTAATCTATCATCATTCACTCACCTTTATCTTGATCAAAACCCATAGGACTTTCTTCCATGATTGGAAAAAATATTAATGATTTTTTTATTTTATGGAAAAAGGTGCAATGAAAGTAAATGGTAACTGAGTCTACCTAACATATCGTTTTGTACTCCATAGAATTATTAGCTGTGAAGTTGTATTTAAAGGTTTCTTAATGTGTTTAGGCTATTAGTTTTTCATAACAAATACTGTTTATTTAAAAAATAATATAATAAAAGACTAAGCTTATCTACAGTAATGTGGAGCAATCCATGGTCTGACCTGTGCTTATGGCCTTATTAATACAAATGCCACTGTTAAACAATGGTATAATAATGGTAAACTTTCATATAGGCAAGTACAATTTAGAATGGATAAACAGGTTAAAATGGGTAAAATCTGGACTTTTTGACAAATAAGTATGGATATGGATATGGACAAATCAAATTTGACAAAATTTTTCTTCTGTTTTGTCCTACTCTTGTTCTAACTGGCCATGTTTGCCTTCAGATATATTAAGAGATGATTTAAATCATTAGGCTTGTCTCATGCTGAACTCATATCATTCTTGTTCAAATGAAATGCCAGTTAGTTTCATAAATTTTTGTGTGCCAGGGTATTTTGGCTAGTGAAAATGCTGAGTGGCTAGTGACTTTAGAATACCACTAGCTACAGTGGCCAGTGAGCCAAAACGTTAATGTCAAACCTTGTAGCCACTCAGTTATAGTGTTGCTTTTGGATTATAGATATTCAGAAACTTTTGACCGCTTTATTTCACAATTGAACAATCAGGATCAAGTATTTTGTAAGCTGTGTAATAAGGCATGTATAGATCCTTATCTCTCTCAAAAACGCATTCATTTCCAAACTGGGAACTCAAGGACAAGTAGTGAGAACCATACCCCTAAGGATTCCCTCTGTTCTCCTCCCTCCACTCTTATCACTCATTCTTTGAGTCTATCTCCAGCAATGTTTTTCTATTATTTTTCTCTTGACCATTAATGTGGTGTATTTTATCTGCTGTGTCATGATTTTGCTTATTTTGTACTTCTTGAAAAGGTCATTTTAATTTTTTTTAATTTTACTTCTCCTACATTCTAAAGCATCTTTGTTCTCTTCATCATGTTTCTGACTCTGTAAAATCTGTGTATCATACTGCTCTTCTTTCTCTATTTCATTCTCTCCATTCCCTTTTTTCCCTGTTTCTCTCTCTCTCTCTCTCTTTTTGCCTTCTAAACCCTGCACACCTCCCAATCGGTACCTTTCCTCAGCTGACTTGTCCCCAGGGCTTTATGATGATGCTCTGGATTCAGATGTTGAGGAGGTGGAGCCTGCCGACACCCGTGACCATAAGGGTGTAGGCGGAAGTGTCACCTCCCCTCAAGGCAATCTGCCCCGCTTCCCTTTCTTTAAGAAGGTAACCGTGGTGATAACCCCAGAATGCAACACTAGATGACCCCCTTCAATTGTGACTAACAATCAGATTCACTTTTAAAACTAGCACCTGTGTCTCTGAACCATGACAGAAGTCTTTACTGTTTATGCGCGTTCCTGTGTTTGTAGAGACTTTATTAATACTTTATTAAACTTAATCCAGAAGACTCGCAACTTCATGGATACACTTAAAGTTCTACGTAAATTTCTTTAACATCTCAGTTGTTTCACCTTGACAGCAATAAAACTACATGGAGAGCAAATAGAGACTTTTGCTGAAGTCTCATGCTTCTCAGACATTTTTCCTATGAAAAAGAAGGAACCAATAATCTAACGTGCCTCATTTGGCATTTCAGAATAGATCTCAACAGTGTTTTAATTTCAAACTGTGCTCAGATTTGCCAAGATACCAAAGTCTGCAATCGAAAAGTCTGAGAATTCACTATGAACTTCCCATCAAATTCCAAAATAAAAGACCAAATAATCTGAGCTATGCTATCCACTATAATTTTATAGTTTTACTGAGAACTTTATTAGGAACACTATATTAATACTGGGTAGGGCCTCAAAACAGCCTCAATTCTTTGTGGCATGGATTCCACAAGATGTTGGAAACATTCTTTGAGATTCTGGTCCATGTTGACAGGATCGCATCGCGGAATTTCTGCAAATCTCCTGTTCTACCACATCCCAAATGTGTTCTATTGGATTCAGATCCGGTGACTGGGAAGGCCACTGAAGAACAGTGAACTCAATATCATGTTCATGAAAATAGTTAGAGACGACTTTTGCATTGTGACATGGTGCATTATCATGCTGGAAGGAGCCATTAGAAGGTGGTGAAATTGTAGCCATGAAGGGATGCACATGGTCAGCAACAATACTCAAATAGGCTGTGGCATTCAAGCAATGATTGATTGGTATTAGCGGGCCCAAAGTGTGCCAAGAAAACATTTCCCACACTATTACACCATCGCCACCAGCCTGAACTGTTGACATAAGGCAGGTTGGGTCAATGGATTCATTCTGTTGCCGCCAAATTCTGACCCTACCATCTATGTGCCTCATCAGAAATCGAGATTCATTAGACCATGTTACATTTTTCCAGTGTTCTACTGTCCAGTTTTGGTGAGCCCAATTCAGCCTCAGACTTCTGTCCTTCGTTGACAGAAGTGGAATGTGACATGGTCTTCTGCTGTTGTAGCCCATCCGCCTCAAGGTTCAATGTGTTTTTTTCTCACTACAATTGTACAGAGCGGTTATCTGAGTTACCGTAGACTTTCTGTCAGCTTGAACCAGTTTCGCCATTCTCCGTTGACCTCTCTCATCAACAAGGTGTTTCTGTCTGCAGAACTGCTGCTCAATTGATGTTTTTTGGATTTCGGCACCATTCTGAGTAACCGCTAGGTACTGTTGTGTGTGAAAATCCCAGGAGATCAGCAGTTACAGAAACATTCAAACCAGCCCGCCTGGCACCAACAATCATTCCACAGTCAAAATAACTGAAATACATTTTTTCCCCCATTCTGATGGTTGATGTGAACATTAACTGAAGCTCCTGACCTGTATCTGCATGATTTTATGTATTGCACTGCTGCCACACGATTGGCGGATTAGATAATTGAATGAAAAGTTGGTGTACAGGTGTTCCTAATAGAGTGCTCAGTGAGTGTAGACCTATACTCTTACTGTATGTCAAGAACTGACTCATTTGTGTCTATTTATATTCTCCTGAGGAATATCAAGAGAAAAATCTGAAGACAATGATGATACATAAATTAAACATAATTGTGATCTCCATTTAGTCTCCCAAAACATTTCTCTTTTTATGCATCCGGACTAGCCCAACACAGCAACATTGTGTCAACCTCTGCCATGACTTTGGGGCGGGACTATTTGTTTATCTGAGCAATAGCAAATGAGGGAAGTGTTTGGGAAACATGTTTGAAAACAGTCATTATATATACAATTCTGCCGCTTGAGGGGCAGAAATAACATACTTCGGCTCAAAGATCCAAAAGTGTTAAAACCGGTGTGATTTTTTTTTATACTGGGAGAATGATTTAGATGAATATGACTGAGCAATCAAGCCCTAATTTATCAAAGCACTTAGAAGACCAGATATGCCTGTTGCAGGGTAAATTAAAAGGGGCTCGTGCAAAAATGCCACTGAAAGTCAAAATGTGTGGGCAAAAAAAAGCTCCTGGAACGAATTCCTTGGTGTTTTACTTGTGACATCTCATCTGACATATTTCCATTGTAAGTGCCTCTCTGGAACCCAGATATTTGCTTTTTTAAAGAAAAGGAGGGGCAAGTCAAGAAATGGTGATCAATATTAAGTCCACAAATGCTGTCAAATGAGCTTATCTTGTATTGAACTAATAGAAAAGTGAATTTCTGACACTGGTTTGCTGTTGCAAAGCTAGAAAAACTAGCAGCGAATCGGCAAGAAACCTAGATAACAGTATCTTCTCTGACTTAATTAATTTAAAACTTTTCTGATTTTTCTGATTAATTTTGTCCCAGCATCCTAAATGTATTAACAATTTGACACTAACAAAAACCGCTGCTGTTTGTTTGTTTGTTTGCTTGCATGCCCTCTTTCTCTTGCCGTGGGTGCGTGTGTGGAATGATAGGTGGGCCTGCCAAACAGAAACAGAAATCGGTGAGTCATGCCAACTACAAACTTTTGTATTTTTGTCTTCTACTTGTTTTGAAGATATCAGAGTCTTTGGGCTATTGTCAGTTAAATGTTTTCCTACATCTGCCAAACAAAAAAAATTAACATATTTCAGATTCTTTGTCAGAAAAGACAAATGAAAGCTCTTCTGTCAACAATTGTTTGATCTTCTGAATACTTAAAAGAAATTATGGCATATTTGCTTCAGTCTTTTGGTACCAGTCTTGTGTTTAAGGCATATCTCGTCAACAAATGCTAATTCTCTCATCATTTCCTCCCCCTCATGTTCTTACAAGTCTGTATGATGTTGTTTCTTCCATGTAACATAAAGGCAGAATCTTAGGGACTGACAACTTCCATGACTATTCATTTTCATTGTATGCGAAAAAGATGCAATGAAAGTGAATGGTGACTGAAGCTAACAATCTCATTAACATCTCCTGTTGTTCCGAAACTAACATGGGTTTGGAACAACATGGGTCAGTAAATGATGACAGGATTTTCATTTTTGAGTAAACTATCCCTTTAATTAATACTGCTTCTAAATTGACAAAGTTTCAGCCATGGATGTCTGCCATCCTTTTGCAGATGCTCACAAGATGAGGCAAAAACACCTTGACAGGTTTCCACGGTTTCCGTTTCCATTACAGGTCCGTGACACTCATGGTGCCGCCTCGGTGTGGAGCTCTCCGATTCTTTTGTTGTTTTTGTTTGTTTGTTTTTTTGTCCTGTGTTTAGTAATCTTTTTCCAGTCAGTTTTACCAGGGACGAACTGCTGAACATTCAGCAGCACATACCAGATAATCTTTTCCCGGTTTTTGAATATTCAGACGTTTTGCTGGACATTTATTCGAAGGCGCAGCTGTGTTGTTTAAACACGCTACAAGACGCAGGTGAGGGAAAGGAGCCGGCGCGCTGGTTTAACTCCGTCAGCGCAGTGTTCGAACAGCACTGCCGAGCATTCATCTAGCGAATCTCCGCTCTCTTCCCAACAAAACTAACGAACTACATGTCCTCACACGTACTAATAAGGACTTCTCAAACTCTGCTACATGTGCTTCACAGAAACCTGGCTGAGTGAAGCCATTCCGGACAGCGCATTACATCTGCCGGGCTTCCAGCTGTTCAGAGCGGATCGCATCGCGGACCTTTGGGACTCTCTGATCACTGTCTGGTTCATCTTCTTCTGACCTACAGGCAGAAATTAAAATTAACAAAGCCAGTTGTAAGGACTGTAAGGAGATGGACTAATGAAGCAGAGCTGGAACTACAAGCCTGCTTTGACTGCACTGATTGGAGTGTTTTTGAAGCTGCAGCTACCTGGACGAGCTCACAGATACTGTTACATCATACATCAGTTTCTGTGAGGGCATTTTTATCATTCAACAATGACAAACCATGGTTCACAGGAAAACTCAGACAGCTTCGTCATGCCAAAGAGGATGCTTACAGGGGTGGGGATAAAGTCTTGTACAATCAGGCCAGGAACACACTGAATAAGGCAATCAGAGTGGCTAAAAGAAGCTACTTTGAGAAGCTGAAAAACAAGTTTTTAGCTAACGACCCTGCATCAGTGTGGAGTGGCCTGAAACAACTTACTAATTACAGGACTCCTACCCCCAACCCTGTGGTGGACCAATGACTGGCTGACGACCTGAATGTGTTCTACTGCAGATTCGAAAGGCCCAATTTCACACCCCACACGCACTCTGACCTTCACTTCACACAAACATTAACACCTCCTCCCCCTTCCTGCTACACAACCTGCACTCAAGATCTGTAAAGTAGATGTGTGCCATGTCTTTCGGACCAAAGGTCAAGGAAGGCTTCAGGCCCAGATGGCGTCTCACCAGCGTGCCTTCGTTCGTGTGCTAACCAGCTGGCCCCCATCTTCACACAGATCTTCAATAGATCACTGGAGCAGAGTGAAGTCTCATGCTGCTTCAAATGCTCAATTATTATCCTTGTCCCTAAGAAACCAAAAATCACAGGACTTAATGACTACAGACCTGTCGCCCTGACATCTGTGGGAATTAAATCATTTGAGAGACTGGTGTTGGCCCACCTGAAGGACATCACTGGTCCCTTTCTAGATCCCCTTCAATTTGCTTATTGAGCAAACAGGTCTGTGGATGATGCAGTCAACATGGGATCGCATCATGTCCTGCAACATCTGGACAGACCAGGGACATATGCAAGGATCCTTTTTGTGGACTTCAGCTCGGCTTTCAACACAATCATCCCAGCTATACTCCAGACTAAGTTAAACTAACTTCGTGTTCCCATGTCTATCTGTCAGTGGATTACCAGCTTTCTGACAGACAGGCAGCAGCTTGTGAGGCAGGGAAAATTCACTTCCACCACCTGTACCATCAGCACTGGTGCCCTCCAGGGATGTGTGCTCTCCCCACTACTCTTCTCCCTCTACACCAATGACTGCACCACCAAGGATCCCTCTGTCAAGCTCCTGAAGTTTTCAGATGATACCACTGTCATCGGCCTCATCCGAGATGATGATGAGTCTGCATATAGAAAGGAGGTTAAACAGTTGGCTGTCTGGTGCAGTCAAAACAACCCGGAGCTGAACACGCTCAAAACGGTGGAGATGATTGTGGACTTTAGGAGGAACACCCCAACACTGAACCCCCTCACCATTCTAAACAGCACTGTGGCAGCAGTGGAGTCATTCAGGTTCCTGGGCACTGACATCTCACAGAACCTGAAGTGGGAGACACACATTGACTCCATTGTGAAAAAGGCCCAGCAGAGGTTGTACTTCCTTCGCCAGCTGAGGAAGTTCAACCTGCCACAGGCATTACTGATACAGTTCTACACAGCAGTCATTGAGTCTGTCCTCTGCACTTCAATAACTTGAGTTTGGTGCAGCTACAAAATCAGACATCAGAAGACTACAGAGGACAGTTTGGACTCCTGAGAGGATTATTGGTTGCCACCTGCCCCCCTTCAAGAACTATACACTTCCAGAGTGAGGAAAATGGCTGGTAAAATCACTCTGGACCCCACTCACCCAGCCCACTACAGTTTTGAACCGTTGCCTTCTGGCCGACGCTTCAGAGCTCTGAGCACCAGAACTGTCAAGCGCAGGAACAGTTTTTTCTCTCAGGCTATCCATCTCATGAACAGTTAAAGCTGCCCCATTGAGCAATAATTATGTGCAATACACAGTTTAGTCTTTTTATATTATCTAACATATCCACTTCTGCCATTACATACATTGCACTATACATAATATACTGTATTTTTGTTCTTTATATAACAGATTTTTAATAGATTTGCACTACGTGTGTATGTGGGTATGTATGAAGGTGAGTGTATGTATGTATATGTATAATTATTTATTTTTATTATTCTATTTTTGTGTTTTTTGTTTTTAATTATCTATGTCTTGCTGCTGTTTTTGTATTGTTTTTGTATTCTTGTACACTGGAAGCTCCTGTCACCATGACAAATTCCTTGTATGTGCAAGCATTTTTGGCAATAAAGCTGATTCTGATTCAGTGGCTACCGTCACACAACCACACATGAACCAACACCTGACTGAGAACATTCCAGTTCTCCAAATGATCACAATCACTGTGGAAATTCCTGTTATTTGTACTGTAGATATTCCTGTTGTCTATATTTCTAATCCATCAGATATTGTTAAACAGAGCCAGAGAAGTGGGAGGGGGCCATGGTGAATGGGGATCAATTCTCATTTTCCCATCTCTCCCCCTCTTTAGCTCTCACACACTCAGTCTCACTCTTGATAGAGTGAAGGGCCCTCAACAACATGAAGAGGTCTTATTTTAGATTAAACTGTAAGAATGGCAGAGAGGTAAGGTAGGGAGGGAAAACTAGGAAGAAAGTGGTAAAAAAAGATTTGAAACAAAAAGAAAACAAATGATGGAGGAAAAAAGAAATTATTACAAGGATTAAGGAAACACTGCTATTTTTAGATTAGTGCAGATGTTTTAGGTCAGTTTTGACAATTATTTAAGATGTTCATTCGGCTTGCATGGATATGCGTGTATTTCAAGTCAATCACAGATTTGTTTGTGTGGGATGTGAATGAAGAGGTTCTATTTATGCAAATTGCTAACCACGTGTTTGTGTGTTTCAGATGGAACATGTTCCTCCCTATGATGTGGTGCCTTCCATGAGACCTATTATTCTGGTGGGACCATCACTTAAAGGCTATGAGGTGAGACAATATACCTTTCAAACTCTCTACTTATAGTCTAGAATTTTGCTGCGCTTTGTTCACATTTCAATATTCAGAAAATGTGAATGTGGGGGGGGGGGGGTATTTAATAATTCATGGCTAATCATTTGCTAAATAAATTACATAACTGTTGTATGTATGATATCAATTTTTTTAGACCAGGTTTAAGGTTGCTTTGACATAACATTCATTTCACCTGCCATGTAGATAATTTACATTTACATGCAAAAAAACATTTTTTCATCTGTGCTTTCCAATTAAGTGTTTTTTAACATAAAAATGCTAATCACTTTTCTCATATGCACATCAGGCATCTGTATATAATAGGCCCTTTCTTAGGCGTAATAGACGTTCTTGATGTGCACATACATTGTTGTTGTTTCCAGTTTCTTCTCCTGTTGTTTACTGGCGTTCACATCTTCTTCTTCTTTGTGACAGCAATGGCCCAACTGTTCAGAGTATGTGCGGTTAGAAAAGCCCAAAGTATACCTTGGTCAGACTTGAACGCTATCTTTAGTCATCAGCAGAGTGCTCAAGCATTTTTCCAATTGCACATATTTTAACCATTTGCACTAATTACTGTGTCCATGTGGTGGCAAAACTCACATTTGAGCCATTGCTGTAACGAAGAAGCACTAGAAGAACATATAATCGCAGCAAGACAACAGGGAACAAATGTGGAAACAACAACAGAGGATGTAAAAGTCAAGAGCGCGAGTGTGAGGAGGTCTGGAGATACCTGCATTTGTATAACTCAAGTCTAAAGAGGAATATAAAGACATCTTTATGTGTCTAAACTCCTGAGAAGAAATATTCCAGTATCTCATAGCAGTCGTAGTGCGCATGCGCCAACCACCTGTGTATGCACGCAAAGTCAAATGAAGTATACTTTGATAGGCTTAGTTCAATTGAACACAGACACGTAAAAACCAAAGTATAGGCCATTGTCAATGCTAAGAATGCAGAGAACGGACTTGTGTTCTCATGAAGACCAGTCTTGCCAAGCCACTTTGGAAGAACAAACTCGGAAGGACAGGAGGGTGTAGAACGCAACTATTGCAACCTTTGAGAGCTGCTGCGATATTCCTGTTGCCCAATTAACAATTCCAAAACATTTGTAGCCAGCGAGAATACTACTGGCATTATTGCACACCAGTCACAGCATTATTATCATCACACCAGTGAGGTTTTGTAGGACTAGAGGATGTTAAAAGAATAAAGTCTGTAAACACTAGTTTCCACCATGTGTTTATTACTATATTAAAATAATCCAAAACAAACCAACAAATGTTGATGGAGTATAAAGACTTTCATGAGCCATCAGACTTTCATGAGCTAACAGTGGGAAACTCTTGAGGGAAAATACAACAATAAATGTCCTTCATCTGCCACCATAGTACCAGGTTCTCATCATCTCATGCATCCCATATATAGTTTGGAAATGCTGTGTGTAGACGCCTAGTGATCACGCCTAACCGAAGTATACTTTGGGCTTAAGGGGGCAGCAAATAAACCCACTAACATATCTTACCCCACTCTCCCTTATTGTTCAGTACATTTCAAAAAGCTGAGAGATACTTTTGTGGACAAGGTCTTGATGTGCAGATTTTAAAGCTTGTGTGTGTGTTATTACATTGCAGGTGACAGATATGATGCAGAAAGCTCTATTTGACTTTCTAAAGCACAAGTTTGAGGGCAGGTAGGTATCAAAATGGTGTGATTATGAAGTGGTATTGGTGTTGATAGCAAAGTTATGTTGTCATATTAATGTCACAATCACTGTCAGCATACAAATACACTAACGGTTATTTTTCTTTTCTCCAGAATATCCATCACCCGGGTGACAGCAGACATCTCTCTTGCCAAACGTTCCATTCTAAACAACCCCAGCAAACACACGATCATCGAGCGCTCCAGCACTAGATCCAGTCTGGGTAGGAAACACACATGCACACTGATGTAAACTCAGAGAGCTCCCTCGTGTGGTATCAAAGAATATGCAAGCTAAACATGTGGTTTGGCAAAAGCCTATTTCAACAGACATTGAAAATGTTAGCGCGGTCTTTTAAAGAGCCCATATTATGCTAATTTACAGGTTCATCATTTTATTTTGGGGATCTACTAGATTAGGTTTACATGCTTTAATGTTCAAAAAGCACGTAATTTTTCTCATATTGTACATTGCTTTTCCCCTCTCATCATACTCTGTCCAAAAAGCCCAGTCTGCTCTGATTGGTTAGCTGGCCTAGTCTATTGTGATTGGTCAACCGTGTAGAGCGTTTGTCAGAAATTTAACGCCCCATACCATAACCGAGTTTCAGCTCCCAAGTCTTCCTGAGAAGCTGTAAACACTACTGTAACAAGAGCGTCAGTTTTTGCCATACCAGCTCTAGCCCGAGTCCGATAATGAATGAAATAATGAAAGCTTGGAAGAATAAGCTGATCAACCCGAACCACCTTCGCAAGCACGACTTGAGCAGGACATTTCACAGTGGTAAGTTTGAATTTAGTAGCTTTCTTACAAGTACACTGTTGATTAATGTGAACCTAACAAAGCTTCAAGTAAAAGGCACATAGTTCGTCTAAGTTTTTAAAAATAATTTGCCGGAGATGAACGGAGAACAGAGGCTTACTCCCGGTTGGACATTACCGGGTGTATTAGAGTTAGTGAGCAAGTTAGCCACAGACTACCGATAGCGGCCGTAACATTACAGCTTGTAATTAGATAATTATATAAAAGATGGTCTCTTGAGATCGACCATTTTGTTACACATTTTAGGTAAAAGCTGGCACACAGCTGAATAGTAAACCCTTACCAAAAAAATAACATTACATAGCAAGTTAGCCGAGCACTACCGTGGACTGCAGACGTAAAATTACCGTTTGTGAAAATAAATCCATCTCCACACTTGATCACTATTCCTGATAGTAAGAACGACAAACAATCTGCATATTTCTACACAATTGTAGGTAAAAGTGGGCCTGCAGCTGATTAGCAAATCTATTTCAACACAATAACATTAGCTATCAGGTTAGCAAAGGCCTACAGCAGTTCACTGGGTGTACACTGTAGCTACAACACAAAACTCTGCATTTGAACACTCGGTAGCAGATAAATCCACAAATAATAAAGCATACATACAGGTTGTGATCCTGATGTGCCAGATTGTCCCAACAAAGTGGGAACTGCACCATCAGTCAGTAGTAACTGAGTTGAAAATCCAGCATTGGTTGTGGTTTTACTGCTGAGGAATATTGGTAAAATTGATTTTAAACACTGATTTTTCAATTCGTCTGCCTTTGGAAGTCCAAACAAAGACGTTTTGCAATGAAGAAAACTGCATCTTCTCAACATTGCAACAACACTAACCCAACTCATCCTGGCCTCTGCTAGAACTACGTTTGTTTGAGGGAGGGCCAAAATAGCCCTTAGGTGGACATTATGCAAATGTTTTACATAGTGACGTAGATACTTTACGGAAGAAATGGCTGCACTACAAACAGACCATTTCTTGTGGTTCTTAAGCAGTGTTGTCTGTGGGAGAGTATAAGCCTTTTACATGCACAAAGAGCTATGTTACACACTAAAGGAAAGGTAAAATCCCAAAAAGCATAATAGGGCCTCTTTAATGTCTAATGTTTAATGTGAATTGCCGTTGCAACCTATAGGATCCATCTTGATTTCACGTCGACTTCAAGTCTGGCCACAGTTTGAATAGGTCCATAAGAATGCATTGTTTGCATTTAAAGTCTAGTTTTTAAACAGCAATAATTCCCTCTCAAATCCCTCTCCATTTCATCTTATCTTAGAGGGTGAAACAATAAAAATGACCTTCTCAAGCCCTGTCAGTTTTCTCTAGTGTACACTAGTACACATTTTCTCTGTTTCTCTTGCTCTATGTCATGTCTGATTAGCCTCTATTCTCTTTTTCATCTTGCTCTCTCCTGTCTCGCCTTCTCACCACACACTTCCTTTGTCTTTCTCTCCACCTCAGATGTACTGGGTACGTATCATCACATCTCACTTATTCATCCATCCATCTAACTATGCATCCGTCTGTCTTTTTTCCTGACCTCTACATTGAGTTTGAAGTGAAGAATTTTAATGCCACTAACTAAACAACTTACTGCATTTTCAGTAGCATTACAGTAGCTCTGCTTGCACTAGTGTAGCTTTTCCGGTAACAGGCTTTTTTCTCCAAGCAGTAATTTAGTGTAATACAATGCTACATTTTTAATATCACATTGTATTGTACACCAAACCTTTCTATCAAATCCAATTCATTTTAGTGAATTGAGCTGCTCAAACTGTTCCCCCTACCGCCATTCCTAGTGGCAGACCCTTTACCCTACATTAAGCAGCAAGAGCAATTTGGCACAAAAAATGGCACATGTTTTGGTATTATAATGTTAGATGACTAAAAATACTAGCTTACATGAATTTTGTACAATCAAAAGTGAAATTATTGCTGTAATATATATTTATATATATATATATATATATATATATATATATATATATATATATATATATATATATATATAAAATCAGAAATTAGATTAGTATTCAAATAATGATATTCAAATTTAGATTTTGAAAGGAGTTCAATTGTGAGGTGCAGAGTTACACAAATATGTTCACGAAGTGAGAGAACATGGTCTTATTCCTTCAAGAATTAGGGTTAATAAGGTCAATTCTCTCAAGGTTGTATTGTGCATGTGGAGGGGCATGGGGGCCTTGGTGTTCAACTCACGCTGAACTCTCTCTCCCTTGCCCATTGTATGCACCAAGGGACCCAGGTGTTCCCCTTGTGGTTTTTGTGATAAGAGATTTAGTTGTATTAATTAGGGTTAGGGTTAATTCAGTTCTATTAGTAGGGCATTCAGTTACATTAATAAAGGTGTTTCTTTGTTGTTGTTGTGTTTAGTGTAAATGTATGTGTTCAAGTTTGATGCAGTCACCTTAATTGAGATCTGTGTTGTTTTTGTTGCAGAAAAATACTGCTCTGATTTCTTGATATACATTATGTAACCTAAAAAGATGTTACCCCTTAAATAGCTTGAATGTAGTTGTTCAACTTTTTGTAGTGCAATTAACTGCTTTATCTTGAGGTTAAATTTACTGTAGTTTAACTTTTTGTTTTTAAATACGAGTTGCTTGTAGCTTGGCAAGTTTCAGTAGAAAATTGGGATGAATTCCTTTCTAAAAAGTGATCGAATTAATGGACTTGTTCTGAGTCACTGTATAAAGTGATGCCAGTTAACATATAACTTTTCACACCTACACATGTTCATACACACTGACCTACATAATTAAAGAGATTTCACATGGATTAGTGCAAATAACCAGATACTCTGGCCATCATCCACTCTTTTGAAAACGCCGTTCAGCGTTCCATTTACTTAAAGTTAAATGGAACTAACTACACATTCACACATGCATTTATTCTATTAATTACCACGAATAGGTGGCAATTACCCCCATGTGCATGATAACTGCTAACACAGCAGAAGGTTTGACTGTGAAATAAAACTGTGAGGTAAGTTTTATTGAAATACACATTATTCATTGAATTTGGAAGTGTGTATGTGTGTGCTGTCAGAACTGGTCTCTATGATATACACTGTACTGCAAAAGTGGCTGTTAGAAGATAAGAAACAAAATTAATTTAGTAAAATTTATGTTTAAAACTAGTGGAAAAAAACTTAATTGAAAGATACAAAATAATGAAGATGCATTCCTGGCATTCCTGGTCTTAAAGGATAGTTAACCCAAAAAGTCAAACTCATCATTTACTCCCCCTCGTGCCATCCCAGATGTGTATTACTTACTTTCTTCTGCAGAACACAAACAATGATTTTTAGAAGATTATTTAATCTCTTTACAGTGCAAGTGAATTGTGACTATTAATGGTCCAAAAAGCATATAAAGGCACCATAAAAGTAATCCAGACTACTCCAGTGGTTAAATCTATATCTTTAGAAGTGATATGATAGGTGTGTGAGAGAAACAGATCAATATTGATGTCCTTTTTTATTTTTTATTATAAATTCTCCTCCCTGTCCAGTAGGTGGCGATGTGCACAAAGAATCTGAATCATCACAAACAAAAGTAGAAGAATGTGAAAGTGAAAATAAAAATTGAGATTTATAGTAAAAAAATAATTAAATATTCAGAAAAAATTGATTTAACCACTGGAGTAGTCTGGATTACTTTCTTGCTGCCTTTATAAGTTTTTGGACCTTCAAAGTTCTGGCAACCATTCACTTGCATTGTATGAACCTACAGATCTGAGATATATTTCTAAAAATCTTTGTTTGTGTTCTGCTGAAGAAAGAAAGTCATACATATCTGGGATGGCATGAGGGTGAGTAAATGATGAGAGAATTTCATTTTTGGGTGAACAATTCTATTTAGATCTTATGAAAGTATGTCTACATATTTTTCAAAATACTTATTAGCATAGGAATTTTCAGTTTATAGATTTTTGTCAACAAACATGTAGTGTAAACTAACAAAGTGGAGATTTTTGTGCTTAGATTTATTTGAGTTAATGTAGATTGTCATCTCTCCTTCTGGCAGCTGAAGTACAAAGCGAGATAGAAAGAATCTTTGAGCTGGCTCGAACACTCCAGTTAGTGGCTCTGGATGCCGATACAATCAACCATCCATCTCAACTGGCCAAGACATCACTAGCACCTATCATAGTCTACATCAAGATCGCCTCTCCAAAGGTAAATACTACAAAATATAAAGGTAAAAACTTCAAACTCAAACTGATTCTCAAACATTTGTCTCAAAAACACACTTTTGTTTATACACATATTTATTCTATGGTATCTCCCTTTCTGTCAGGTGTTGCAGAGGCTGATAAAGTCTAGGGGTAAATCTCAGGCCAAACATCTCAACGTCCAAATGGTGGCAGCTGATAAACTAGCACAATGTCCTCCTGTGAGTATTTGTGTGTGCGTATATGTATGTGTATAGGTTCAGGGTCCGAACTTAACTTTTCAGCCTACCATCCAAGATGGCTGAAAGATGAAAAAAGCCAGTCAGATGTTTAAATGTTCTATTGCTTTTCAAGTGGATTTGACAGACAAATAAACAATACTGTATGCGTATTTAAAATTGAACTTCTTTGGGGGCCTGGGTAGCTCATCAAGCAAAGACACTGACTACCACATCTGGAGTACAAGATCTAATCCAAGGTGTGCTGAGTGACACTAGTCAGGCTTCCTAAGCAACTATTTAGCCTGGTTGCAAGGGTGGGTAGAGTCACATTGGGTTAACCTCCTTGTGGTCGCTATAATGTGGTTCTTGCTCTCGTTGGGGCATATGGTGAGTTGTGCGTGGATGCCGCGGAGAATACCGTGAAGTCTCCATGCTCAACAAGCCACGTGATAAAATGTGTGGATTGACGGTCTCAGACACAGAGGCAACTGGGATTCGTACTCCACCACCCGGATTGAGGAGAGTCACTATGCCACCACGAGGATTTAGAGCGCATTGGAAATTGGGCATTCCAAATTGGGGAGAAAAGGGGAGAAAACAAAAATGTAACTGCTTTTTTAAAGAATTTTATGGAGATATTTTAATATAATATAATATTTTAAACATTTGACAGGTGTTCATTTCAGGCCATGGATATGTTTGTGGCTGTATGAAAACGTGTGTGCTTGTCTATAAGTATTTTAGTTATTTATTCATACAAATGTAAGATTTTATAATTTTCTATTGGTTCTAATGTGGTAGCCAAGAGAATAGTCATAGATAGGTGTCTATACAGGGATAGTTCAGCCAAAAATGAAAATTCTGTCATTATTTACTCACACTTGTTGTTTCAAACCCTTTTGACTTTATTTTTTTCTTTGGAACACAAAAGATGTTAGGCAGAATGTTAGCCTCAGTCACCATCAGTGTTGGTTGTAATCCAATTACAAAGTAATTTGTTTCTGTAATCTAATTACTTTTGTCAAAAAAAGTAGTGTAATGCATTACATGTAAAGGGTTTTAGAAAGTAACTTAAATATAACGTAATTAGTAAGTGGTTACTTTTTCAATTATGTCATTAGTAAAGTAATTTGATTACAATTTTAGAAGAATAATTAGTAATTTATAGTGGATTACTTTTTAAAATAACTTACCCAACACTGGTCTCCTTTCACTTTCATTGCATCTTTTTTCCACACAATTGAAGTCAATGGTTAGTTAAGTGCTGCCAGTAGAGATATGACTTCTGTATGCTAGATTTCTTAACAAGGATGTCCTTATCACTGTCAAGTGGGCATATGTAAAGGTATCAATGGAAAGGAGGAGGCGAGAACCGGCTTGACGATATAAATAATAGTTTAACGATAAACTTAAAAGACAACATAAGCACACACACATGACGGACATGTCCGTTAATGATCTCTCTCTCCCGCATGATCCTCTGCAGTTGACCTTTATCCCTCACGGAGGCATAATTAGCGGGACTGGGTGTGTAGAATCACGACCCGGCCCCACCCTCCGCCCTGCCACATTGCTCCATTGTTCTCTCAGGCTGGGGAGGGCGTGCTTTACGTCTAGTCTGCCGGCAGGTCATCCCCATCTACCTGGACGAGGGAGGGGACAAGGGGAGGGAAACAGAAATTATTAAAATTATTAAAATTACTTCCTGTAACAGTGTAGTAACCCCCAAAAAACTGTAAAATTTAAAAGAGGGAAAAGGCCAACGCAGAGCGACAGTGAGAGAGAGAGAGGAGAGAGAGATGAAAAAAAAAAAGCTCTTACTCGCCAGTTCTCCGATACGCTGCAGCTTGTTCCTCGGCCACTCCTCCACCCTATATCGGACTACAGCCACGCCTCTCCGGGCGGATCAGAGGCAGTCCTCCAGCCCCTGGCAGACGGAACGCCCCGCAGCGGTTCTCTCGCTCCAGGCGGACGGCAGTGAGCCCCTCCCCGCTCGCGGTCGGCGGTCTTAAACCCCGCCGCGTTTCAGCGGCCGTTAGGGAATTTCTCCGCCCCTGGCAGCGGCCCTGACCGCTCCAGGCGGGGACTGTTGGGTGCTAGAGCTTCTTGACTGAGCGTTCCAATTTCTCCCATTCATTTAAATAGAAGTGTCCCATCTCTGCTAAATAGACTCTGAGATATCATAAAGAATAGCAAGCCCTCCAAGAGAGAAGACAAACAGAAGTAGGCTGATCAGTATGCAAAGAAGGTTCTCAAAATGCTCAAATCATCTGAAGAATGATAGAACGTAAGAAACCAAAGTGTTGACATCCACACCCAACCACAATGGACATATTTTAATATTAAATATCTCTGAGAAGCCCATTTTATATTCTGATCAAAACTTTTTTGCAGGCCCACCATATGGCATATAATGCCTACACCCCTAGTTAGAGAACTTGTATTATCTTCTACATATAACTATAATTTCTCTCTTTCAGGAGCTTTTTGACATAATTTTAGATGAGAATCAGTTGGAAGATGCATGTGAACATCTGGCTGAGTACCTGGAGGCCTACTGGAAAGCCACACACCCTCCCAGCTGCAACCCACCCAACCCTCTGCTCAACCGTACCATGGCCACAGCCGCCCTGGCTGCCTCACCCGAACCCGTCTCCAACCTGCAGGTACAGGTGCTCACTTCTCTTCGTCGCAACATGGAGCTCCTTGATGGTTCCCCTCTGAAAGGGGAGGGGCATGTGGAAGAGGAACATGCCCTCTAAGGCGGGGCCAGGATTATGATGAGACTAAGGGAAAGGTCTCTCATCCTCAGTGGCAAACAAAATCACAGAAAAATACAGATGGCTGCTCAAGAGAAAAGAATGCTCAACTGTAATTCTCTATTCTGTCTCTGCTCCTCTTCTTGGACTGATCTCTCAATGATTACAAGGAATGTAACAGAAAAACAAACAAAAAGTGCCATACAAATTGCAGCAACTACACAAACACAGAAGCTGAGAAAAATAGCCTCAAAATTACTTGGTTTTAGTGTGGGCTTTGTAGTTATTCCAATTTTCACATGCAGTTTTCTTAAAATCTGAGCATAGTTGAGCATAACTCAATTTTAAAAATACGTGTAGTTAATGTAATCTAACATGCACCCAAACCCATACACAACATGATCAAAATAATCATAAGTCTTGCATAGCATGGTCCACACAAACACACACATTACCCCTCCTTTCATTTAAAATGCCTGCCCGGACTCTCCAATAGCCTCTTGTCGTCTGGGTAACGTAGTTCAGATCACTGCCCTCTTCCAGGTTGCCATGGCACCAGCCCTGCAAAATGCACTCATATCCATTATCCTATTAACACCGAGTCTAAATTCTAATGGGAGCTTGTGTACGTGCATTGACGCCAGTGTTGTTTACCCAAGATCAACAAAAGTGTGTGTTTGTGTGTCTGTGTTCAAAAGTGAGAGACGGTGAGTGAGAGTGTTTTTTGTGAGTGAGGCAGACAGGAGATGGATCAATTCCTGTGTGTCAGTGTGTGCATATTGACAACTATCTCATCGCAATCTGAACAAGATGAAATGAGCATCCTTCTCAGTCTCCACTGTCTGGTTGTCTAGGAGACCAAAGTGCCACCATCACGGCAGTGAGATGCTCTTTTTATAAATTAGGACTTATTGTTTTATAGCCAAAGGACAACTCAAATATTCAAATAAAGGTCATTTCACTGGATTTCTTCCAGATAAAAATACAAATATATTTTGATCGATATTTCTATTTATTTTTTAGAGTAGATTTTTCTTCAGAGGTTGCAATTAGAGATGCTCTTTGGCTCCAAAAATTTAGCTTCAATGACTGGATTTTTAATCATCAGCTAATTTAACATATGAAGCTTGCACAGATTTCTCATTTAGCAATGTATTTAAAATGGCCACAAGAGGGCGCTTATAGTTAGTTTGTTTTTTACATGGTGTACATTGGTGTGTGCATCATGCTTTGAATGAGTTTGTCAGATGCATTTAACATTGTAATGTTTTTAAAACATATATATATATATATATATATATATATATATATATATATATATATATATTATTACTGGGTATTTTTAATGAAGATTTTGTTATTATTGCAAAAACAAATTGCATTTTAACAAGAATAAAGTAAACTACAGGCAAAATCAAAGAGGTAACTAACATTTGAGGTTTTTTCTAGCCAGTGAGCATGTTTACATGCACATACATCTTACACGGATTATTTAATTATCATTAACATTATATGTGATTATGCCGACAAAGTGTGTTCTAATGTAAATGCCATAAACGGCATTCCTTTGTCAGGGTAAGGTCATAAACGGTTTAAGCATAAACCGATTTTTGCCCAATACTCCCGACTTTGCGTTCTTACCAGCTTATACAATGTGTGCAAGTGTTGTGTGCATGGCTGTTTTGACATCAAACGCAGTTAATAATCTGGTGATTTCAAGTCTTATGAAAATATGTTTTTCTTGCATTGTCGGATTTTATGAATAAGCTGATTTTTGGTAGTTATCAGCGTATTGGTGTGCATGTAAACACACTCACTGTAATAGCATTTTGCAACCACAAAAAACATAATAATGCAATGTATGAAATTTGAATGAGTGTCTGGCTTTCAGTATGCTGGGTCTTTTTCCCAAAAAAGCATGCATTAGGGATGTATTTTAATGTTTGTAAGTTATAGACTCATTTAACATAGCAATTCATATCTTACCTCATATCATATCATATGGTAATGTGGCGATAGTATTGAATGGAATGTGTTGAAAAAACATGCTAACCTTATTTTGAATCTTTTGTAACTAAAAGCTGAACTCTAACCTTTGCATTAACATGCTGCTTGCTCTGTTTTGTGTGTCTGCATGCGCATTGGCCCGGTTGGTGTTTTGGGGGTGTGGCTTGATGTAGGGGCCATTCCTGGTGCATGGAGAACAGAAGAGGGGAGGGCCTGAACGTGGCAGTCTCCAAGACTACCAGAGTGACCTGGGTGGCAAGCAGCCCCTGCGCTCTTCGCGCAGCCAGTTGCTTACAGGGGGGCGGGGTCTTTCACGGCAGGACACGTTTGATTCAGAGACCCAGGGCAGCCGTGATTCCGCCTACACAGATGACATGGAGACAGATCCGTACGAGGAACCAGACCCATGTCGCTACCGCCTAAATCCCGCCCACCACGCTCCTCGCCAAGCCTCCTGGGAGGATGAAGGGGCAGAACCTGATCAGGAGAACCTCAATGTGGTCCCACCACCAGTCAGTCAGCACCAGCGCGGACGAGGCAAGCTGAGGGAGCGTTACTGTCAGGATGGAGAAGGTGGAGGAGCGACCACTGGCCGTAATCATAACCAGGAGGAGTGGAGCAGAGATGTATATATCCGCTAGGGCAGGTTTACTTGGATAACAGAGGTTGTATTACAGAATCTTCCGATCTTATGTCTTCAGTTAAAGGGATAGTTCACCCAAAAATGAAAATTCTGTCGTCATTTACTCACCCTCATGTTGTTCCTTAGTCAAAAGGCTTTTTCTTCTGTGGAACCCAAAAGGCGATGTTAAGGGGCGGTCACATTTACCTTTGCACAGTGAAATTCCACAGGTGAAACTGTCATCTCAGTGGGAATCTTCACAATTGTGAGTTTGGCACTGACTACTGCAAGCTAAGAATTTCCCCTCACGGATTTCACGTGGAGTTCAAGTCTGGTGAACTTCACTGCTTTAACAAGTTGGATGTTGCTTGGTTTGGCAGTGACCTCTGTGTGGGCGGTGCTTCGTACACAGCTACTGAACATTGAATATTCACAGGGAACAAGGATTTAATTTTAAAGGCAAGTTTCTTATTAACTTAACTTTACTGGAGTTTAAAGTGCAGCATTAAAAAAAGAGACTGCTTGGTAATTTTGATGCTCCATACCCGCCCACTCCTTCTTTGCCTGCGGAAATTCGCCCTGCAAAGGTAAATGTGACAGCGCCATTAGGCAGAATTTTAGAGACAGACAGCTTCAGTCACTATTCACTTTCATTGTATTGTTTTTCCATACAATGAAAGTTAATGGTGACTGAGGCTAACATTCTGCCCAACGTCTCTTTTTCTGATCTACAGAACAAAGAATGTCACACAAGTGACCGAATTGTAATTTTTGGGTGAACTATCCCTTTCAGGCAATGTCCACACTAATGTTCTTGTGTAAAAATGCATTAATTTAGCTATGTTTACGCCTAGAAAAAGAAACAGCATTTTCTTAATTGAAAACGGAGCATTTCAAAACAGCTCACAATAACTGTATATTTTATAAAACAATGATGTTTGGAAACGTAAAAGCGCTCTCAGTACGTTTTTGCAAATTAAAAAAAGTTTCACACATAAAAGTATAGTACTTCATGTGCACTCACAATAGACTCCAGCTATGTCAGTAGCCTGTTAAAAGCCATTTCATTTTACATTGAGTGGGTCAATGCTGCCATGTTGACATCACATGAAAAACCTCATTACTACTGCTACTGTTACTACTACTACTACTACTAAAATAATAATTACATGTTAACTTTTACATTTTGCTTTTAGCCAATGCTCAAACATAGAAATACATGTAAACGAAACAAGCAAACCAAACAATATAATAACAAACACAATATACTTACTACAGACAACAACAGAGGTGTGGATCAGCAAGAGTGTGATCCGAAGACAGTCCAAACAGAATGAGTGAAAATGGAAATATAAAATGTCCAAAAGCTTGAGTGATGAATCAAACCACTACGACCTACAGCTCTCAACATCAAGCCCCGAAACCTCATGAGTCGTAGCAGTGCGGTCACAGTCCAGTGAATAGATGGAGACTAACACAGACTAAAAAATAAACTGAAGATAAACAATATTCGTTGTGAAGCATCAGCAGTTAGTAAACAAACTTGTGTATCTTTGATGATAGGTATTAGTATAAGGTCCAAAACCACTGGTATTATTGGGAGGAAAAAGAGCCAGCTAAAATTGTACTGAGTGCACCTTTAAAATGGAGGTGTATGTAACTTTTTCTGTGTTAAAACAGGGCTTGACATTAAGGATTGTCATGTGCTTGTCCTTCGGACAAGCAAATTGGTCATTCACTTGACCAGGTAAAAAAAGGACATTTTTTCAACTGTGGTGTAAATATAATTTTTTCAAAGCAATATTCTCATCAATATTTAGTCACTTGTATTCAAGCAAGACTTACAATCATGTACCAACTTACATTAACATTGTTTTTCTCTGCAAATCAAATACAAATACAGGTCATTAAAAGGATAGTACCCAGAAATTAAAATTCTGTCACGATTACTCAACTTCTTGTTCCAAGCCAACAGAAGAGAGAATTTTAAATGAAATGCAAAGTCAGAATGTTAGCCCCAGTCACCATTCACTGTCAGTCATCTTTTTTCAGTACAATGAATGTGAATGGTGACTTAGAATAACACCCTGCCTAACATTTCCTTTTGTGGTCCAAGGATGAAAGAATAAATTATATATGTGTTTGTGATACATTAGGTGAGTAAGTTATGCCAGTATTAAAACTTTAGTCAATGCTCACCAGAATAAAGTAGACGTAGCTCTATAATCTGCTTCGTTGTTCATAAACAGGATTTTGCATCGCTCATAACAGCAATTGCATCACAAATATAGCCAGCTATTTTTTCGTTATTGACATTTTAATCAGGCTGCTTGTCTGGTAAGACAAGTAAAATCCTCTTTCACTTGCCCCTTTAAAAATACAAGCATTAATGTCAAGCCCTCATTACAATATATATATTTTTTTTCCCAGCTTAATATGCAGAGACAACTAGTAAACCATTCATAGGTACATTTTCTTGAAAACTGTAAACAGTGTGTTTCTGTGGTGCTATTAAAACTGCTTTTTGTTTTTAACCCATCCCATCAGCTCTACTGAACCAATGGTGTGAGTTTGATGCAAGCCTATTCCTTTGTTTGACCAACAGCAGATGGAAGGCATATTCAAAAAGCTTATTTGAAAACAAAGTACATTTTTGCAATTCTGTTTGGTGGTGCTAGTGTCACCGAAATTACATGCTTTAAATGGATTTGTGTAAATGTGACCATAGTCATAGTCTAATCAGTTCTTGAAATTTGATGCTTTTTAGTTTTTTTTTTGCCATTTTGGTGGAGGAAACCACCGTTTTAGTGTGGATGAGAGGCGTAAATGTAGCAAAATATATGCTTTTTCAGAAGAAAACATAAGTGTTGGCATGCCTCTATGAGATGACAAGTAAAAGATAGGATTCTGAAATTGCCATGGTTACAATAGAGATAAGATAGGATTCTAGTTTAGAATGTTTCTGTAATACAGCCCCAGGAGAGGATACAGTAGAAGACCATAAAGATGAGCAGGTGGTGGGTGATTAGTTGTGTAGAATGACACTGAAGTAGAATCTCTAAAGTTGGATCTGTTTACAACCCAGAGAAAAACACAATCATTGAAAAACACTGTATAGCTGACACTCATAATATTCACATTACCTATACAAATTACTCTGCCATTATGTATTTAGTTTTATCCTGTTTTTGAAGGAGGATATGTAGAAAACCCTTGGTTTGTTTCAAATTCATCTTCATTGTATTTTACTTTGTATAGTACTGCATGAATCCTAATCATTATGAGGTTAGTAACTGTTCCTGCTGAGCATTAAACATGATTCAGAATGTATAACCAAAATGTTGCAAATTTACGTATGTGTGTATGGTCGTTGGGTGCGTGTGTGTGTGTGTCCATTCTCTGTTGTCTTAAACAGGTTCTTTGTGATCCACAAAAGTCTTGGGAGCACTCCACCATTTTAATTTCCCAGCCTACACTACTGCAGAGCATGTTTTTTGCATATTTAATTCTATTTATTGAGTCTCAAAAGGTCTATCCTCTTTTTAGCCTATTAAAACCTTGTCTCTCTCCAGAGTGCCACCGCTGCTGTGTGCTCCTCCAGTCTGAGAGGGGCGCTGTGGTGCTCATGTACAGACTGTAGTTTAATAGGGCTAACATGCATCAACAATGTGCACCAATGTTAATCCATATCAATATGCATTTATAAAAGGTTAATATGCAACTATAAGGTATTTGAAAAATAGAATAACAAAAAACTCAAAGATTTTTCAAACTAAATATCAGTATGAAACTTTAGAGACCACTTTTGAACTAGCTTTGTGTTGAGTGTATTCGGCTCTGTCCCATCTTCTGTGCTTGTCCAAGGGCTTTTAGCATTGTGCCGCTAATGTACCACTGCCTTCAGATGCCAAATGTTCTGCCTTATTCGCATGTCAGTTACAGGCAAACTAATCACAAGTGCCGTAATCTTTCATCAGGCCATGTCCACTACAACCATGGTGGGTTGTCTTAACTCAGTGCCACACATTCAGTCGTTGTTTTTGTGTGTCGTGATTGTGGTCTACACTGCCATTTAACCAAGTTTCCAAAGCGACATGTTTGCACTACATTGCTAGTCATTTAAAAGAATAGTTCCCCCAAAAGTAAAAGTGATATAATTATTTCCTCACCCTCAAGTCATTCCAAACCTGGAGAATTTATTTCGTGGAACACAAAAGAGAAATGTTGAAGACTGTTGACTGATTTTTTTTTTAATACAATGGAAGTGAAAACTTTCTTTTTAACATCTCTTTTTGTGATCTGGAGAAAAAAAGGAAGTCATACAGGTTTGGAACAGCATAAAGGTTGAGAAAATGATGACACAATTTTCATTTTTGGGTGAACCATCCCTTTAATCATTTAGAGTTAAAGGTATTTATTGCATGAGAGTTTAATTCACTTCACACTGAAAGTATATACTCACACTGACATAACCACACACCCGCTGGGCCACATAATGTCTGACTGCCAAACTCTCCTGCAGCTGCTTATTGTGTTGTTATCTCTGTGGCCAATTTATAAGCCAGGACTGTGTGTGTTTGTGTGTGTGTCTGTATGAAAGGGGAGATAACCTGTTGTCTTTACTATTTTATTGTAACCAGAGCATTGGTAAATGTCTTTGAGCCTCTTTTTACCCTCACCTATGTTTTAAAAGATTATCATAAAGAAGTTTGCTAAATATACAAGTAGATAGCTTACTAAATAATGTTATTGTTGCATTATCGCAATTGTTTCAAAATATAAGGAAAAACTTATTCTTTGGTGCCTGATTGTAGCTCCATTTTACTTTTTGTTTTTAATCTGTGGATAAATTAATATTTTAATTAAAAATATTACTCTGGATCAACTGTTTTCTGTTCTGTTTGTATTTTCTTAACAGTTACTCTGGGCAAAATTGATACAGAGTAAAGGGGTAGAGTTCAAATAAAAATAAAAATGTATTTACTTAAATCATGGGTATGGAACAACATAAGGTGAGTAAATGATAACAGCATTTTTATTTTGGGGTGAACTATCCCTTTAATACAGTTCACAAAGGACTTTTGAGATGCAAAAGAAGACATGAATGGAGAGGGAGCAAGTAAAGGGTGTCAAGTGAAGGGGGAAGAAAGAGTGAGAACAAATATCTGGTGGTGGGGGGCCAGGAAGAACACAAAAAGGAAGGATCAAGGAAACAATAGAGGGTAGAGACAACAGGGTGTGGGAGATAATTGAAAAGATGTTTATCACCTCTCATTTATGGGGGCAATCTTGGTTTACAGTCAAACTTCAGAATTCACATGAGTTACATTTTACATGTATTTATTGAGCAGACACTTATATCCAAAGCGACTTACAAAAGGAGATGTTATACAGAATGTTAGGTTCATTCACTATTCACTTTCAGTGTATTAAACAAAGCTGCATTGAAAGTAAATGGTGACTCAGACTTACTGCCTTATATCTCCTTTTGTGTTCCACTGAAAAAAAGAATGTCTGAAACAACGAGAGTGAGTAAATGTTGACAGAATTTTCATTTTTGGGTGACCTTTCCCTTTAAAACTTTTTGAGTTAATTTGCAAAAATCCTGAAAAATTACATTCACAAGTAGGACTCTATTTGATTGTCTGCATAAACCGGGGAAATATATCCTCATTTTGTTCACAGGTGACTCATAGTAATACCAAAAAGAGACAACAACAAAGCCTTTACGCAGCTGTTGCCCAGGTGTAATTTCACTTCACCACACTCGTGCACAAACACTTCAGTGCATACATAGGCTTTGCAAACTGTATGTTTCTGTGCTTCCTGTACCAACCGCTCTCATATGTCTCATTATTACACATACCAAGACATTTCAGAAGTAAAACTTTCAAAATGAGACACAATAAATAGATGCATACTTTGCACAAAAAATCTAAACAAAAAAAGTGTGGGGGTGTAAATGTGTGTTTTGAAATCTTTTTCAGTTCAGGAAATTATTGCATGAAGCTCTTAGAATGACAGTGACAACAGGAAATTCATCATGGTCAGATCAAATCTGTAAAGAGGGAAGGAAAGAGTATAATGGGTGACATTGCATGTATGAAAGTCTGTTGTGGTTCCATGACGTTGCTAAATTCTTGTGCAATTATTATGTTTTCAATATGAAGTTTAAATCACAAAAATAAACTCTAAGTAGTTTACTCCAAACTCATGCGATTAGTTAAAGGGATAGTTCACATGAAAATTTAAATTCTGTCATTATTTATTCACCCTTATGTTGTTCCAGACCAGTATGAATTTCTTTTTTCCACATAACACAACAGATGTTAAGTAAAATGTTGTGCTATTGGAATGTTCCTACTTCTGAACGTGTAATTATGAGTAGGCCTATGTCGTGTTCACATGCTTTGTTGTCGGGAAGAACAGGAAACATGGACGAGGCCAGGTTAATTCATTCATATTTCTTAATGAACTTTTATATTGACACAATAATACATATCACTCAGCTTGCTGATGATAATTTAATAATATAATAATAATTTGTTCAGATACAAGCTATTTTTATGGTGTAAAAATGTACAGCATGCATAGAATGGTTGCTGATATACATACATTTATTTGATCAAAACGGCAAACACTAACAATTAGCTGTATTTAGAAATTTCATTACATAAACCATACTCTCCTCCTATCTTGGCAACTCAGTATCATAATTACGATATTTCCAAATCCACTTGAAGGGAACATTAGCCTCAATCACCATTCACTTTCATTGTATGTAAAAAATATGTATTGAAAGTGAATGGTGGCTGAGACTAACACACTGGCTAACATCTGCTTTAGCGTTTCATGGACAAAAGAAAGTTATAAGAGTGTGAAATAACATGAGGGTGAATAAATGATGACATGAACTCTCGTGAATTTTCGTACGCTGGCCCCTATGTATGGATGCCATATTGATGGTAATAAATCAAGTGTTCAGAAACCAAACAGAGAGTCCAGGGAATTCCAAGGGCTTTCTTTCACTTTCTGTCAAAACTACATTTCCTTAAAACATCCTCTAAAATTCCCCTGTGCGAAAATAAAACACACCGGATAACAACCCAAGCACCGCCTCGTGCGTCATTTTCGTAGGCGTCCAATGGGGATTGTCGTTTCGACTACTCCTGAAACGCGTGACGCGACCTATGCGTCATCACTCATCGTTTAAATATGCGGACGCCCACAGAAAACACGACTAAATTTCGTATTCCAGCCCCGGTTTTGCGGATCAGAGCACAGGGATAATCGAATTAAATAACGGGCTCTCGAGGAAAGAATTTCTTATCATTGCGTCCATATTAAAGACATTTTAACAAAAAAGATTTTTTGACGATACCGACCAGCAAGAAAGGGAATACTATCGTTTGTTCCATCGTTGGGTCACTGTTTTAACTGAGCTGTTTTAGTATTCAAAGCCAGATTTAAAGATTCAAAGGAGTCCGTTTAATAAATCCACCTCAACTATCGGGCAAATTAAGAAAACCCATTGTGATTTATCGGCAAAACCCACAATTTAGATTGACTGTCTACGGAAATGGGACTGCTGTTCGCTAAACTGATGACTGTGTTCGGGGATAGAGGTAAGAGGATGTTTTTATTATTTTCAATATTGTTCACTGCTTTTTTACCTTCGAGATGCTGTAAACATGGCTTTACTTGTATTGAGCCACATTAGTAAAAGTAACAAGTCTATTGAAAAGATTCACATCCTGTACTTTGTTTTAACTTCGTTGAGAAAATGCCATTGAAAAATATGATACAGGAAAACTACTTTTTCTGCTAGTGTTCATGCAATTCTTGTGTTAAGACGTCCTGTTCCTAAATTTCAGATAAGCCTCAATACATGCAGTCTGTTAGGTTCAAAGTTCAGTTATTTTATTTTTTTGCTTATCTACTGTTATTCTTTACCAATGTCCTCAATTTTTTTTTTGAACTTTCTTGAAATCAAACTAATAATTGAACAAATACAGACCACTAAATACTGATTTGTCAGAGATGCATGCCGTGTATTTTATCACAACAAATATAACTATATACATTGTCGTACAAAGTAATTAGCTAATGTGTCTGTGTTTTTTGTGTCCACTGACATCTCCTTCTTTCCTTCTAGAACATAAAGTAATTATTGTCGGATTGGACAATGCTGGGAAGACCACAATTCTTTACCAATTGTAAGTATTTTAACTTGAAAATATGAACAGGATAACCACATGCCATTCATACTACCACAGCAATGTCACGCTGCCATGTATCAGTCAATTGTGCTTTATAAACAGGGTTCAGAAGGATACTTTCAAAAATATTCTGCTACAGATTACAGAGTACATGCTGAAAAAGGTCATTTGTAATGTAGTCCATTAGATTACTCAAATTCAGACTATTCTACTTTGGATTAATTCTTCAGCTGGCAGATTTTTTCACTTGTTTTGACTATAAACAAGTAAATAAAGTGAGAAAATCTACTTCTCTGAAGAAAAAAAATGACTAAATATCGAATGCAGTTTTGCCTGCTCAACTAAATGTGTCTTGTTTTTAATGATTTTTAGGTATTGTTATAGAAAAACAATATTTATATTTTCATTAAGAATACAATTTTTGCAGTACATATTTCCTCTAGTATCAAAGGTCTAACTAGAGAAAAAAGTTCTGCTCCAATGTACATTTTTGTCATAGAATTCATTATAAAATATAATCCCGCCTGGTACCAGATGCATGTAAAGGCAAGAAATAGCATTTTAGCTTGGCATAAAGCTAAATGTTTACATGGCGATTTACACAAGGTTAAATATTTTTGCTGCTCCAAACTTCAAAACCCCACTGAGTGTACACATCGATATCCTTCTCTAATCATATGTGGATTCAGTTCATAGAATGAGGCAGAACATATATTGTTAGTAGCTTTCTATACAATGTTAAAGGCTACATTGATTAGCACTCCTTGTAAAAGTACCGTAACCACATAAAAAACACTGACATAACATGTAATAGTGCATTTAATGGATTTATGTTTCATCTGTCAAAGCGTTTCTAATTGTTCTTTGTTAAGCTGTAAAAACACAATGTAGCTCCTCTATTAAGCTCCCATGGGAAAATTCCTCAATGATGTCATATCCGTATGAATGAAACAAATCATAAAAAAGTATTTATATAAATAAATGTTTTCCAACTGAATAGATTAAATGTCAAATTAAACAAAGTACAATAAAATGAAAAGTGATCTCTTCAGTAATCAAAATACATTTTTAATGTAACTATTCCGATTACCAATAATTTGGAATACAGTTACTAATATTTAGTATTTTAAATACGTAATCCTGTTACATGTATTCAGTTATTCCCCAACCCTGTGTATAAACCATTTGCCCGTTGATAATAATATACCATGCTGATTTTTAAAGCATGTCTTGTCTTCTTGGTAACTTATGTGATTTTACTATGGTTCTCTCTAGTTTAACAAAAGAAGCAGTGCAGACCTCTCCCACAATTGGCAGCAACGTGGAGGAAATTGCCGTAAAGAAAACACGCTTTCTCGTTTGGGACATTGGTGGGCAGGAGAGTCTCAGAGCAAGCTGGAATTCGTATTACTGTAACACAGAGGTGTGTATCTTTAACCTGCGGACTTTGCTGATGTGAAACAAGTTATGTAAAACTAATGATTGCTGCACCGGTTGTGTCTATCTCTGAGGGACAGATGCAGTAAAAGTATATCAGATGATGTGTAAGAACAACATTTGCATGCATGTGTCTAGGAATAATCTTTAGAACATTTACTAATTTTCTCCTTAACTGAAACAGATCATCATCCTGGTGGTTGATAGCACTGATCGAGAACGTTTGACTGTGACTAAAGAAGAACTTCATCGCATGCTTGCACACGAGGTTAGTTTCCATGTAGCTGCTTAATGACACTTGTTATGAATATATTTCATGAAGGGAATTTCAAGTACTTGGCACATGTGTTGGATCCTAACAAATTTCTCTTGCTGTTATCCTTTTTTTTTTTTTTTTTACTTTTTGTACTACTCACTCATCCACACAGGATCTGCAGAATGCATCAGTGCTGGTTTTGGCGAATAAGCAGGATATGAAGAACAGTATGACTGCTGCGGAGATCTCCCAGAGTCTGACACTCAGCTCGCTCAACGCTCGTTCCTGGCATGTCCAGGCTTGTTGTGCTCTCACTGGAGAGGGGTATGTGTGTTTCTTAGGTTATATAGGTGTCTAGTCTATGTGTGTCTGTTAGGGGTGGGTGATATATTGGTAGAAATTTGACAACCGGCAGAAATTTTGGATTATCTTATCTACCCGACATTCTTACCAACACTGTGTCATGTGGCAACAATTATGTGTCATGCAGGTTTTTTTAAACTATACATCAACATTAATAAAATTCTGTTCGAATGATGTTAGATATTAGAAAACAAACCGGTCATGTCTGCTTATAGTTATTCATATATTCTCTATAGAGATGACAAATCATTAAGAAATCATTTATTTTCATTGGATGTGATGATACTGAACAAGATAAGACTGAATGAGGCATAATGTGGAATTTAGCATTATGGTAAGGTTTATTTAAAACCAAATAGATTTTTTTATTATTATTTGACTGTTTGTCAAGTTCCTAATAAAGAGAAGATTATATAAGAAGTAGATAAGTTTTTCATTGTTAAAGTAATTTCTTCTATTCAAGCTTAATATGCAGAGACACCCATAATTAAGCCTTTGATAGGTTAATTTTTTTGAACACTGTGTCTCTGTGGCACTATGCAAATTTGTCTACTTGTTTTGAGTGACCCGTCTCAAGAAAGACAAAAACATTGAAACAGCTTTAAGCTTAATGAAGAAAAACTCGGGTGAGGGCCAAGTTTATTTAATTTATTGTAACCACCTCTTTCTCTTTCACTCTACAGTTTACCAGCCAGTCTAGACTGGATGCAATCCCGTGTTGTGGCAAACTAACTCCAGCAGCCAAGCCTATTTAACCTCTGGAACTGTTGAAAGAGCGACCTAGGTCTACTTACACTGTTGTTCAGCTCTCTGTGCCTCGATCTGGGAATCAGCCAGATTAACCTTCAAATTCTAAAACCTGGAGGAACACGCCTAATCACCATCACCAATTATACTCTGGAGACCCGATGAATCCTGGATACTCTGAGTGTGTGAGTGTGTGAGTGTGTGAGTGTGTGAGTGTGTGAGTGTGAGTGTGAGAGAGAGAGAGAGAGAGAGAGAGAGAGAGAGAGAGAGAGAGAGAGAGAGAGAGAGAGAGAGCGCGCTTGAATGTGTATGTGTGTGGACATGTGCATGTTGTGTATTATGTGACTCCGTTCTAGAGGTCTACATTGTTTACATTACAGACTTCTGAAATGATCTGATCTGATCATGATGTGTCGGTGCCACTGCTAAGTATTCACCTCTGGGTTGTTATAAACCAACGGCTGTACAGACAGCTTCACTTTACAAGTGGAGCAATTACCTACAGACAGCTATTGAGATGCGGGATGGTTCATATGCCTGTACTGATTGTGCTGAGCCACTAAGCTATTGAGCAAGCATTACTTGAAGTATTTAAATGGTATTGTATGTATGTTGTACAGATATCTGCATGCTGAAATGAGAAAAGTGTTCAAGTATTTTATTTTTAAAAGTAGACTGGATATCCATAGTATGTTTTCTTAATTTTGTACAAAATGGTTTTGTACAAATAAAAATCTCTATTAAAAATGTGCCTTAACTGCCTTTGGTTTATGTTTAAAAAAAGTGCCTGTTTAATATATATATTAAATGTATTTATTTATATTTTTTATAGAAATGTATATACTGTATATGATAGAAATGTTTATGACTGAAAATTGTATTGAACTGTAGAGCACGTATAACAGTTACATTAGAGACCAGTTTACACCCATTTAACAGGTACAGGCACTCTGGCTACACAAAAGAAGCGACCATTGTCAGATCAAATAGCTGAATAAAGTCTGACCATTCAGATGATAAACTGCCCCTCCCCATGTAGCCCTTTTATGCTAATGCATTAGCTCTTAGTGGTACTTAAAAGACTACAACAGACCAAAGAGGGGGTTTCAGTCAAATAATATTCAAATTTAAAACATAACACAAGTTGCTTATATTCAGTATAATATACTCATTTTAAAATTTCAATAACATTATAATCATTACTGTCAATTTTACTTTATTAAAATAAGCTGTCATTTATCCCAACATAAGTGTCACTTTTCGCACAAGTCCGCAGCCATTTTAAATAGATCAATGAACATTGAAACACATTTTTTTCACAAATAACCACTAGATGGTGCCATAAGCAAGTTAAAATTCCAAACCATAGGTTGTTTGGCTCGTCAGCTTGAACTAGCATTTGTTCCACATATCAGTGTAAATACTTGCACTGTGCACGTAAAAAATAATAATGCAGGCCTAACAAAATATGTAGTTTGATGTACATGTTTATTGTTTATACATGTTAACACAGGCTACTGTCTACCAAAATGATGAAGAAGTAATGATACAATTAAATTTGTCAAATTTATATTTCCCTGTGTACCAAGCTAGAAGAAGAATCCTTTGTTTTGGTCACACATTATACACACATTCTTTTGCATATATACACTGAAATTTATTAGTTTTCACAATTCACAGCTAACTATTTTGGCCTGGTTTTATTTTTGATGTTGTTGATGAATAAACATCAAATGCTAATTATATATATATGAATAGCTTTTATTTTGAAAAACTGAAATTATTTTTATTTTGAAATTAATTACACATATATGCGCATTAACACAATACCTCGCGTGGACCTTATTATTTGACATACAAATCACAATAATGGTGACAGCCAAAGAGAACATATTAAGTATAAGATGAGCTCTGAATAATTACAAAATGACAAATAGGGCTGAGATGATTAGTCGACGTTATCGACAATGTCGACAATAAAATTTCCGTTGTCGAATAGCCGTTTGATCTCATTTAATGTGACTTGAGATCACATTAAACTCTTAAAGGGGTCATGACATGAGAAACCAAATTTGCCTTGATCTTTTTGTATATAAGAGGTCTTTGTATCATTAAAACGTCCTGCAAGTTTAATATTTTAAGACGTCCTCCCCATTCTAAACGAATCATTTATTTAATCAAGCTCAAAATACAGCTCGTTCTGGATTCATGGTTAGAAGTGACGTGATCGGTTAGAAGTGACGTACCAGCGTTTGCATATGACCGCCTCCAGCACAAGATAACTACGCTTTAAGCGCAAGACAACTACGCTCATTTCAGTATCGCCGTCGCCTCACAAGTGTTCAGTCGATGGACAGCGAGCTCTGACAGAGACTACTTGTGCACAGGAAAATTACGATGCCACACAGATGTGCTGTTCCTGGCTGTGGTCAAACAAAACCTGTGAATAAGCTGCCGAAAGATCCAGGCGTCAGGGAAAAATGGATGCAGTTTATTTTTTGCGGACGTCCCAGTCACGGCAGTGTTAACTTAAGCGTTTGTTCTGTACATTTTAAGGATGACTGTTTTGAGAACAAATCTCAATATGATGCTGGCTTTGCCAGAAAACTGTTGCTCAAAGATAAGTCCGTGCCGACTATTCTGGGAACAACGACGACGCAAACTGTAAGTAATCTATTTTAAACTTTAAACTACTTTTTAAAGCGCAATTTCATTCATTATGAATAATCACAGTGTTTTTACTTAGTTTACTTGCATATTGTTCTGGCTGGGGCGTCAATAATTGATACATAGGCACTGACGTTAGCCAATCATAACAGTGGGCGTTAACACTGAAGTCTTAAATGGAAAACGCCCCCAAAACAGACTGTTTGAATCAGAGGATGAGAAACAGGGTGGGAAAAGGTCATAAATCACTAGATTTTAAAAGTTTTTCTTAAAAAAAAAATATATTAATACTATAATTGCACCTAAGGGAACATAATAATACAATAAAAAAAACCCATGTCATGACCCCTTTAATGACGGCGCACTAGAGCAGCACTGCAGTTCACCCCTGACTGAGGAGAGGATGAACACACAGCTCACTGTCCAGATACACTATAAACTTTCCAAACAGTACTTATTTGGTACAAAAATACCAAATAAATAAATACAGAAGCACTCTGGTTGAGGAATAAGCAGAGCGAGAACTCTTTAAAGGAAACACCCCAGCCTTACATCTTAAATGCAGTTATATTTAATGCGTTATAGCTTTATTACAGTTTAAATAATATGGAAGCAGATCATGTAAATAACTCCAAACTCCGAAACGGCCATTTTTCATGGGGTCACTCATGTGGATGCTCGTCCCTTGAGAACGCATGCTTAATGCAGCTAGATTATAATGTGATGAATCTGTGTATCATTCATTCATTTCATTTTCAATTAGGAATTAAATATCGGAAAAACTAAAATTATTGTTATTTCAATATTTGTTTACATTACCAATATAAAAAAACAAATAATGACTTGTTTTTTGTATTTCGATTTAATGCTCAAGTTAAAAATATGAAACAGGAAAAATAACCACTGGACACTGTGTGCTTTGATTATTTGATTTCACTAATATATGGCTTGAAAATTTGATTTGCACTCTTTAGTGGACCTGAAACGCCCCTTTCTTCTGATTGGTCAACCTGCACTATCGTCTTCAATGCTGTGAGACAGAATAAAAATTCTCTGCTGTTAAATTGTTCAGATTAATTAATTTCAGTTAATATTAAATTCTTTACCATTTATTTTCCAAATCTCTCATCAAATAGTCAGACACAGTGCCTACACACAGGGCCGTAGCCAGATCATCTGGGCCCCTTGGCTGCATCTTGCTCTGGACCCCTTTCCTATTAAAAAATACAGTTTTTAATTTGTTGTGGGGCCCCCTGGACCTTTAGGCCCCTAGAATCATTACCACATTTCACCCCACTAGCTACGGCCTTGCCTATACACAACCATCAAATGTTCAGTGCAGACAGGGTTTCGTCTTCATGTGATTCAGCATTAGGTCAATCATTGCCACGTGAAACAATTGATAAGAGCAACTCACTCTCACACACACACTCTCACACACACACACACATTATTAAGATGTTTATTAAGATTAATCCACTAAGTGGCTTTTCCACTAAGCTATATCCCCACACTCAACGTAATGTTAAAGGTTTTGTTTTCACAGGGTTGCCATCTAGCTTTTAGTCCAGAATAATGTGTGCTTAATGGGTATGTGCATAGAAGTATGTTTATTTTGTATATTTCTTTGTCTTCAAAGCAGTGGTGTAGCCAAAACAAGACTCTGGGTGTGCCAAGGAAAAACTGGGTGTGCAAGAACTGAAGCACAATAAAGTGAACATTAAAGCGATAATTCACCCAAAAATGAAAATTCCCACATAATTTACTCACTCTCATGCCATCCCAGATGTATATGACTTTCTTTTTTATGCTGAACACAAAAAAAAGATTTTTAGAAGAATATTTCAGCTCTGTAGGTCCAAATAATGCAAGTGAATTGTTGCAGGATATTTGAAGCTCCAAAAAGCACATAAAGGCAGCATAAAATTAATCCACAGGACTCCACAGTGGTTAAATCTATGTCTTCACAAGCGATATGGTAGTGAGTGAGAAACAGATAAATATTTAAGTCCTTTTTTACAATATATTCTCCTCCCTGCCCAGCAGGTGGTAATATGCTCAAATAATGCAAATCGCTATAAACAAAAGAAGAAGAATGTGAAAGCCCCTTTCCTCGTATTTGTCCAGTATTTGTCCACAATTGTTTATTTGTGAAGCAATGTGCAAAAAAGTAAAAAAAAAAATTTGCCATTTGTACAACAGTTTGAAAGGGAGTCTTAGGAATGCTAGGCAACAGCTGCAATGATGTCATAACCCTTGTGAACAAGAGGCTGCATAATGGATAAGCCAGGCCTCAATATGGAATCATGACCCGGCCCCGCCCTCTGCCCTGCCACACCTAACTTTCCAAGTGTATTCTCCAAATATAACACAACATGTATTGAATTGAGCAGTTTCAATTCATTCCTATGGGAGTTGAGCACCACGCTCGTAAGGTTGATTTTCATTGTAATGGATTGAAAACAGCCGCTTCACTCACCATGTGCCAGTGGACACGTACAATCAGTAAAACTTTCCACCTTTCTCTTGTGAGATCTGGAAACACTGCAACTGGTAGGCTATAAGGGTGATTATGTGCAGCATTTAGCACAGAGTACTGCCATTTAAAAATAGAACATTATTAACTATTCTTTTATTTTGTTTAAACCAGTTACTATTTGGAAAGGAGGCTGCTGAATGCCGGAACAGAAACAAAAAATTCCATTTCTGCTCAGAACGAACCGAAATGAAAAACATTTCGGTTTTAGTCCCCGATTTCATTTGAGTGTGCAACCTTATGTTTTGGGTGGTATTTGCACACCCTGGCTCACCCATGGCTACACCACTGCTTCAAAGTGAGTGTGCAGGATTCTAGGCATAAAAGAATGGATGCAGATTAAGCTCTCTTAGTTGCTGTGCTGGTCAGTCCTGAGCTGTGGGTGACTCTGCTCTGGGAAAGTGGCGTTCAATGCTGCATTTTATATACTCAATTTGTGCCACTTGATTATTGGGCCTCCATGACCACCTCCTATTAAAAGTTACAAATAAAAAAAGAAAATCAATTTTCAATCACTTTATCAGTGCAGCTTGTAAGAACAGATGTATTTATTGTTGTATTGCGATCAATTGTTCTGAAAATCAGACCTTTAAAGAATTATCTATTGGTAGTTTAAGTTGTCATGCTTGTCTGATGAAATACATTTCTTTCTCTGGATGGGACTGCATCGGTAGCACATGTTTTCAGGCAGGAAAAACAGGATGACCTCAATCTTGATGCATTGCCAGTATTTAACTGAGGTAAAAACATACAGTATAGCACATACTGGCAGCAGGGAATACATATTAGGTTGTACTAGCACCTTAATAACTGAGGAAAAATACAGGTACAACTTCATGTTCGGCAGTGCTTACCAACAAACCAAATCCAAACACTAAGTAAGTCTTGTTGGCATCTGCTTTCTATGATTGGACAAGTATTGAGAAAATCTGGTTGTAATTCAATGAAAAAGATAATGTTATTTGCTAATGTTAACAGCCAATCCCGTAATTCATCATACTTTATTTTATTTGTTTTAAGAATGGTTGCTGGTGACTGTTGTTACATGTCTAATTAATGAGGCTAGATGGAATGCGGAACATTCAGAATGACGGTTGTTCCAATTCTGTGGAAAGCTGCAGAGTTTTCTCTGGAGTTCTGCAGACCCGTATTGTATGTGGATCTTCCAATCACACATTTCCAGAGCGGGAACATATGAGCTGTTGTCTAAAGACTCTAGAATTAGCAAAACTGTTAAGAATTCAACAATCAAATCCCTTAATGGAGATCAGTGTAAATGGCAACAGTTCCATGAAGACAGACTTGCATATTGAGCTGCTCAACAGTTACACATTATATTAAACATGAAGAAACCTGCTTCCATCCGAACACTGCTCTATGCTCAGATTCTATTTAAACAATTGAAAAGAACAATACATTCCAGTTACATTCAGAGACCTCTTGAAAGTTTTGAGAGTCTGCCTTATCCTCGAGAAGGGAAATAACCAACTATGTAAGTGATATTCTACAGTCAGTAGGTATGAGGACCCCAGTATCAAGATATACACTGTATATATCGGGACCCCGATGCGTCATAAACCTGAACCTGGCTGACTGTACATTATCCTGTTTATTACACAGCTACTAACGTAATAAATATATAAAGGACATGAAATATACATTTGGTTAAAATTATGTTAATATGTGAGATGAAAAAAATCACTTAGCAGCTGATTTGCAGGCTGGTTTGTAACAGAGTTCTGATGGTTGACTGCTCAGTATCCATCTTATTACAAGACAACTTGCCAAAAAATAAAGGTTGAAATTAGTTCAAATAATTTTATTAGCTTAACTGTAGAGATTGCAGAGTGATAAGGGAAGTAGGAAGATGACTCGCAATAGACCTTATTCTCAGCAGCGCCATCTTTGATGGGAATGACAATGAGGCTGTGAGGTATGGTTGTACAGTTGTTAAAAGTGTTTTTGGATCGTTCCACTGAAGAAACATTGAAAAGCATCTTTCCAATGAATTTTTAGTGGACAAAAAACTCCAGACAACATGTGTTGTGGAAAATGTCATATGATCTAGGAGCTTTTTGATAACTTTATACAGTTCATGTCATTAAAGAGATGGTAAGTCTATCTCTCAGAGTCTCATTTTCACTCCCTTTAAAAATCTAAAATATACCCATATCAGTCTGATATGACTAAATCCACGTATGTTCGGTTGTACCTCAAACATATCAGACCACTAGATGGAGCCATTGACCAATCACAATCGAATATTCCAGAGAGCAGTGAAATAACTGAATATTTGATTTGTTTTACATAGTACAATTACTCTTGCATAGTATCTCCCCATTCCCACACTCAAAAAAATATTGTAGCCTATTTTTAAGATGTATCCATTTCAATTGAATAACAAATTTCCATCTAATTGAATTGCCTAATCTTTAACAAAATGCAAATTTACAAATCATAGAAAATGCAAGTTTTATTAATTACATTTTCTTCAAGACTATTCAATTCAATTAGATGGAAATGTGTTATTAAATTGAAATTAATACATCTTAAAAATAGGCTACAATATTTTTTAGTGCATATAAGTCCTTACCTTTTTGTGCTCTATTCTTGAACTCTGAAAATTGTAATTACATCTATTTGCCATGAGATGTGTCATAAAGATATTATGCATCACTGTGCACCAATAGTAATGGTACTGCACTGAGCGTAAGAAACATTTTATTAATGAAAGCCTCATTGCTTGCATATTTTTTTAAGTAAGAATTTCGTGGAAATTAAAGAGTTTGTTGTAACAGTATGTTTGGCACATTTGGATTATTTTGTGTAAAACTAATTTGTGGCTGTTCTTCTTCAAGAAACCTTAACTAACATTATAAATAGACTTTAGGGAAAACAATATTATAAAAACGACTTGGTATTCTATCCGAGGTCTTTATACACAGTTGAACTGGAGAATTCTTGATACGTCATTAAATGCATTGTCTTTATTTGGGCGACACCTGGTGGCTAAGTATACAACTAAATAGAAATCAGAACATGATTACATCAGCCTTTCATAAGAATTATTACATGATTTCTAAGGTCAAATAAATAGTTCAGTTGGTCTGAGCACTTGTGCGCATAGCAGTTGGTTCTTGGTTCAATGCTGGACACCCTTTCAAATATTTTTATAGTTTTACTCTTGTGTTTGTTGGCTTAAACTGGTTTAAGTTGTCTTGGACTCGATGTGAACTCTTAAAAAAAGAGAAAGCATTTAATATACATAAATGGATTCCAAATACGAAACTGAGTCAGTTTCTTAATATCAGATTTATTTCAATTCTAAATACTCCTTCATTGTTTTGACAATGTTTTCCCCTTCTGTTGTGTCATGTGGTTTCAAAATAACAATATGATTACTTTTTAGTCAATGTGTAGACGATGAGGCTGTTGAACCTCTTGGCTTAAGCTTCGTTTGTGAAACCTGTTGTAAGTGGCATTTTATAATTTGTATGTGTTCTGAAAACAAGGGGGCACCTGGATTTAAACCAGAGACCTCTTGAACTGCAGTCAAATGCTCTACCACTGAGCTATACCCCCATTTTTCAAAGTGCATTACAGGTGTTGTTTTCACAAGCTAGTCACATACTGTTCAGTCTTGCTAGATAGAGCATTGTGTATTCAATGGGTGTTTATCAAACTGTATGTTTAAATATATCTCATTTGTGTATTTTGTTTGCCTGTAACTCTGTGTTCTCCTCTTGATGTGATACTCGTGTAATTATTGTACTAAGAGGGCATTGATTTTTGTTTAAAAAGATTTTCAATGTGGTTGTGCCATGCTGAAATAGAATACAAAATGGAGTCTGATGTAACATCTTGGTGCCATATGAGGATTCAATCCATTCATTATATATATATATTTTTTTGTTTTTCATTGTGTACCTACAGATTGGTAAGGCCAAAGCCTCCAATTACTTGTTTAGGCCAACAAATATAATCCGAAAAAATATGAAAGTATGTCTGCCATTAAAGGGAAAGTTCATCCAAAAATTCGATTTCTCTCATCATACTCATGCCAACTCATGTGTGTATGAATTTCTATTGCATAACACAAACAAAGATTTTTAGAAGAATATTTCAGCTCTGTTGGTCCATACAATACAAGTGAATGGTGACCAAAACTTTGAAGCTCCATAAAGCACATAAGTAATCCACAGCACTCCAGTGATTTAATTAAGTTTCTGAGACAATACAATCGATTTTGGGTGAAAACAGACCAAAATATAATCCTTTTTCTCTGTACATCTTGCCATTGCAGTCTCTAGGCATAATCATGATTTCAAGATTGATGGCACTTCCTAGTGCTTGGCGCATGTGCAGAGTGCTAGATGGTACTAGGAAGAGTAATCAAGCTTGAACTCAGGTGTCAGGATTTATAGTGAAAGGGAATTATATTTTGGTCTGTTATCTCCCAAAACCGATTGTATTGCTTCAGAAAACACAGATTAAACCACTGGAGTTTGATGGATTACCTTTTACGGAGCGACAATTTGCACTAGGTGTAAATAGCACCTGCAACACAGCACAGCTATTTGCACTCAAATAGTCTGGTGGAAACACAGAAATTGAAGATAAATTGCAACTGTTTCTGCAGTGGTGTAGTGTGTAAAGATGGTGTGGATGTGCATTTTTCAGCAGAAGACCTGGGTTCATCCTGTTTGCTGTTTCCACTGTTTGCAGTTTTAACATTTCCTTTAATACTACTACTACTAATAAAATAATAATAATTTAAAGGTTGATTTCCTGACAGTGATTTGATCACGGTGAAGGTCAGGAATTTCAGAGAAAAATAACCATGGTTTTATTATAGTAATATTGTTGTAATCTTGTTTTTTGTTTTGTTTGGCAGAAGCCATAGTTTAATGCAATTAACCATGGTTTTACTACAGTAATATGCTGTTAATATAGTAACCAATTTTAATTTTGTGGTGACTTTGATTTTTTTAATACAAAATATCATGATGATAAAATGGTCACAGTAGTAAAACCATGGTACATTTGTGTAAGGTAAGTTAAGGGTTAGAGGTAGGGGTTGGTGTAGTGTGTCTGTGGGACTCTATATAAAGACATTAAACACACTGCAGTGATACTGTATGTTAGTATTTCATTATGAGTGAAAATATTATCTAACACTATTTGCACGTATTGTTTGCTTTTTGTGGCTATTTCCACTTAATGCAAACAGCATCTGCCTTACTTTTGAGCCTTTATTTGCTTTTTTGAGCTTCAAACTTTTGGTCACCATTCACTTGCATTGTATGGACCAACAGAGCTTAAATATTCTTCTAAAATCTTTATGTTCAGCAGAAGAAATAAAGTCATAATCATCTGGGATGGCATGAGGGTGAGTAAATGATGAAAAAAAAAAAATAATTTTGGAGGAATTATTCCTTTAAATCCGGGACTACTTACTTTGCAAGCAAGTTCTCTGATCATCTGAGCTATATCCTGATTTATTACATCGTGGATATGACCAACAACAAAAAAAGAGATTGTCATGGTCCTGTTATGTCAGGTTGGGTTTTTGTCTGATGACACCATGACATCATCGTCATGTTCTGTCTTCGTGTTGAGCGTACGGGTCTTGGTGTGAGTTACCACCGTGAGCTCTTCGGTGATGTCACGGTCCTGTCATTCTGTCAGGTTGGGTTTTTATCTAATGGGACTGTGACCTTATCATCCCATATCTTGTGTTTCGCATAGTTGGGGTGTGTGAGTTACTGCAGTGCGCTCTTCGGTTGGTCTTGTTCATGTCCGGAGCATGGTGTCTGGATCCTGACTTCCTGTATGGTTTGGTTTCGGGTATCAGGACACTCATGCTCCATTTTCTGTTTGTTTTGTTCTAATTGTGTTGACGTTTTCTCCCTCATGTGTTTCAGGCACTGCTGGCACGCATAATCATGGGATTGCTGATCATGCCAACTTTCAGCTGGCGAGCGGCACCTGTCCCTTGTTTGTTCCTGCTTATTTTAATCCCTTTGTGTGTCATGTTCATTGCTGGATTGTTGAATGTAGTTTGTTGTTGTTTATTGCATGTATTCTTTATAGAAATCTGTTTGTGTGAAGTAACTTACCTCAGTCTCTCTGCCTTGTTGGTCCTGTCTCGTGTATCTCTTTGGTTGCCCGTCTCTACCCACGTGTCGGGAGTGTGGTTGCCTTCCAGTTTGCTGCGCAAGAGGCTCTACAGCTGAGGTTTCCTCGCAGCTCTGCTCCTCACCGCCACAGCACATGTGATCGTCTGCGGTAGCACTTTTCACGGAGGATTCCTCATAACTATGCTAAATTTATTATTTGAACTGTAAATAAATCCTTTTGAACTGTTCATCTGCTATTGGGTCTCTTTGTCTTGACTTTGGGGCAGTGGTGGCTCAGCGGTTAAGGCTCTGGGTTACTACCAGACGGTCGGGGGTTCAATCCTCAACACCGCCAAGATGCCACTGTTGGGCCCTTGACCCTATCTGCTCCAGGGGTGCCATGTCATTACTGACCCTGCACTCTGATCCCAGCATAGCTGGGATATGTGAAAAACATAATTTCACTGTATATATGTATAATGCGTGACAATAGTAAAGGCTTTCTTCTTCTTCTGACAGAGATTGGTGTTAATCTGATGAGATGAACTTGTCTTGTTGGCGGAATGCAATACATTCAGCCAACAGATGTCGCCTAAACAAAGGGCGACACAGACCGAAGCTCTTGCTAAAAAAGAATTTTGGCACATCCAATTCAAAACGGAAATTCAACACATATCATTTCAAAGCATTTCAAAGGGCTTCAAGTATAATCTGGGCAAGGAATTAAAACTCTGCAGATATAAAGATGCAACAAACTCACATAAGAGTGAAAATATGAGCAATTCATCTGCAAAATATCTTCAAAAAATATCTTCTACACTTTAAGATGTATGTTTATTTTGTTTTACATATATTTATATTTGTTTATATTTATATATGTATGTATTTTTTTTAAATTAATATTTACACAGTTATGTGAGTAATTGACATGACATTTTAAGCACTGTGTCCAGCTGTGTGACACTTTTTTCATCTAACTATTTTAAACAACATTTTATGATCTAGTATAGCTATTTATACATACACAGTATATTATTATTGTTATGTTGTTTCTACAATCTTATATCAACCAAGACAATAGTTTATTTGCACTTCTAAATAAAAAGTTGAATGGTGATTAAGATCTTTAAAAACTTTGAAGAAATGCTGACTTGTCACAGCACCTAAAATACACACTTTCCCTTGTACTTTCATGTAGGCTACATTTGTAACATCTGTAAGTTGGGGGGAAAAGTTTTCTGGCATGTTATTTGTCTTAGCTATAAAGTGCTTATTTTAGTGCTTTCTCTAAATAAATAAAAAAATCCACTCAACACATTTACAGTGGTTTTATATGTTTAAAGTTATGAAATGTTTTGCACTGTGGGGCCTGTAGTCATGTCAAGCAGTCAATAGAAATGTCTTCTTTATTTCTTTCAACACAAAAATTTTAAACTGAGCCTGAAAATTAAATCAATTAGCCAGTGTGTTATGGTGTGGTGTGTTGCTGGCCAGGTTTGGTGGAACTTTCTGGGCCAGAAAGTTCAAGGCCACTTTTTAGACCCAGTCAGCCCCTGGTCATGCTGCTCTGGATACAATGTAAATGGCATTTTTGAAACAGTTTTAAATGAACTCTAAGATGTGTACACGACTACTTACACAACTAGACCAGCTGTTTTAATCTTAAAAGAGGTAATGTGTTGAAAACTGAATAAATATATAAAGAACACTTACTTAGTTACAGGTACTACTCAGTGCGTGTTCTAAAACGTAATTGTTTAACGAAAAAGACAGCAGCAACACTCAATAGCAATCAATCAATTTGCACCTCTAAAAGGATCTGTTTGTTATTGAAAATCTTTTAAATATAAGGGATTAACGATGAAAAGTACGTTCAGATATGACCATTTGAGCAGGATAATCTATTTTGATTTCAAATGATATAGGCTTTCTATTCGGAAGTGAAAATCCACCGCTGAATGCCCTCTTTTATCTCTGCACGGGACCGCGCAGCAGGACACAGCAGCAGTGCCGTGAGCGCGCCTTACGTGAGCGCGCCTTCCGCGTCGGATTCGTTCGCTGACAGCCAGCGGTGCGAATTGGACTCGTCAACGGCTTGCGATCCACACCTCGCACTGTATCGACCACACTTTATTCTGCTTATCGTTTTTCATCTCTGTCAGCGCCGTTATATTCCTCCAAAATGAATCCATTGTGTGGCAGATGTAACCGAGTGGTGTACCCAACGGAAAAAGTGAATTGTCTTGACAAGGTAAGGCTAGTGGAAAGTTAGCATACGGTAGCATAGCGCACACCTCTTGCTATGAATATTAGGTATACATCGCTGTTTTTTTTATTTGAAAAACATGTTTCATAATGTGTCCTAAAACGGGTATTTCCCATTGTGTGTCTATTCAGATTGTGATCAGAACGGAAGCGTGTAGCGAATGGGCAATGCATCCTTTTTGCTAGTAATGCAGAGCCTAGATTGCGACAACTTCATAGCATGCTACAAGTTGCCAAACGTATCGACAGGAACTTGCTTTTATGTGTGTGAAATACAGATCATATTGGGCGGATATCGATTGATCGGTGTAGCGGTGGTCGTTATTTGACTAAACCAAACGGCATGAGCTTGTTTTTGGCCTCGGTCGCAAGGAGGTTTGTTTATGACGTGTCAATTTGTCCTGTGGTCGAAATGGTGGACCTGAAAAACCCAAAACAGTACAAGTCATGGCAACGATGCTTTATTTGAAAGAGCCCGCCCTTCGAGACACGTAATAAACAGATTATAACAGCCGTACATCATGGTGATATACATGATCTTGGGGATTTTGTTGTCCACCCAGGTTTGCAGATGTACAACTTCAGCTCCATGTTGTTTAGGCCTGTTTGTTTTATAAAATACCAAGTAGTAGGTGATATAATAATATGTGTCCACATTTCTTGCTTTCCGAATATCAGTATCTTTACGTATAGTATGTACCTAAGCATTGTGGGTTGAAGCGCTTTGATGTAAACATGCATTTTTTCAGACATTTCACATACTGTCTTGAAATACCTGCCCAGCACTGACAGTTATATCAGGCGGGTCCTGCACTCTCATTGTGGGCATGTTTTGCAAGTCTGTTCTTCATGTTTACCACCCGGCCAGAGGAAGTGTTGCTACTCAACACTCTTGTGAAGCAAGGCATTTTGTAAACAGTCCCCACCCCCACTCTTAACCCATATCCTTATCACTCTCTTTTTTGAGTATGTGGTGAAATCTTGAATGTTTTGAATTGTTAGATGCTTCAGAGGGCGTGGTCGCCTTGGTGTATTGCTATGTAGAGCAAATGCTTGCGAGTGAGGGTGATAATGTGTATAATGGACTGTCTAAGCACATTAATCGATTGCTGACAGGCTTGATGGCCTTGGACGAAACAGTGTAAGGAATTGCTATTACGCTTGAAGATGGACCTATTGTACATACATGAGGATGCAGTTTACATAACTGAAAACGTGGGGGGCATGTGAATGCACACCTCCTACAAAACCACACACTTTGGTTCCCATTCACTGCCTTAAGAAAAAGGCCACACACACATTCCTTCACACAGTCATTCGGTTGTGGCATGCTGACGTTTCCCTCAGCTTGAAGATGGGCCAACCATCGCTTGTCATTCTGCTTCAGAGCTTGAGTTCATCAGCTGTCATACTGGAGAATGTCTCTGAACAACCGCACCCAAGAGTGGTGGTCTTTGTGGTCGATTTAGAAAAACGTTCTGTGACCAGTGACCTTTATGTTTACCCAAAAATGAAAATAATGTCTTTTGAGACCCCATGGGATTTTCTTTCTCCTGTGGAATGCAAAAGGAAATGTTTAGGACAATGTACAGGCGTCTTTTTTCCATACAATGTAAGTCACTGCTGATTCAGATTGTCAAGCTCCAAAAAGCACCTTATCCCTTTAAGCTCTGAAGGTGTTTTTATAGATTTCCTGTTGGCATACCCAAAATTAAAGGCTTGTAACTCAGCAAAAATAAATAATAATAATAATAAAGATAAATAAATAACAAGGAGAGTCATTTGTTTGGTATCATTGTAAAGAAAACTTTTCAAAATGTTTAATGATATATTTTGATAAATTCTGAGATTCTAAGCCATCGAATCTGCTGAAAATCACACAAAAGAAAACCTTTGTCAATAATATATTTTAAATTAAATTAATGTCCACATATGTGGACAGTGAGAATATGTTGTGAAATTTTAAATTACACTAAGCTATAGAAAGTAAAATTGTTTATTATGTTTCCGTGTCTGCCAAAAATGTTGAGTGGTCCAAACATCATCTGCAGCCTGAAACTGAAATTTTGGTTGGATTTTAGGATTAAGTGCACATAGCTGCATAAAAAGTTAGGATGCTCTCTCGCTCACTATTTGGTGAATGACTTAACCTCCAGTGTGTTGTCTGTCTGCTCAGAACAGACCAAAATCCACTTTATTTTCATCCTAACTCCATATAAAGCCTCTGAAATTAATATTTTTCAGTTTTTGGATTTATTCATTTATCTATGTGAAAATGCACAGTAAACATAAAGGACTGAATTTACTAAAGTTACACAATGTTAACAAAATTAAACATAACAATATATATATTAAAGTTATTATTAGAGTTGAAAGTTATTAAAACATTTTTTTCTACTTTTGAGGAAATGTGGTGCCAGTGTGCAAATTTTTAGACATCGTATTTATCAGCGTGCTGACGCACGAAAAGTGAACATATTCTTTTGATATTTTTTTCTCCCCAATTTGGAATTCCAAGTGTGCTCCAAGTCCTCATGGTGGCGTAGTGACTCGCCTCAATCCTGGTGGCGGACGACGAATCTCAGTTGCCGGCTTGTTGAGCATGTTACCTAGACTCTCACCAGGTACTTGACCTGTGCGTTGCATCACTTGCTTTCCAGAGAAGCACTTCATTATGGCCTTCAGGATCTTAAGGCCATGCAGGTTTTTGCAGACTTTGCCGCATCTACAGACTGCACTCGTAGTCTGGTGTCCATAAGCTTGGGTCAATACCTGTGTGTCCGTCCTGTTAAGGTGCTCATTCTCCCCCCTCTCGGGCACCTATGAGGGTATGTTTCATTAGGGCTTTCCATAGCTTGTTAATTGGTGCCCCCTCACGGGTGCTGCAGTTTGGGAAGCTAACCCTCCCTGCCCCGGTTGCTGTCTCTCCAGCTGTCCGCTGTCTCTCCACCCATCGCCACTCTCTTCATGGTAGTCATCTGGTCTATTCCCAGAGGTCACTGGCTCTGCCAGACTGAACTGATTTAACATACACCTTGCAGGTGCGACCTAGACACATCATCAGTGATGTAAGCTGGAGTCATCGGGTGTTTCGGTTATTTCAACATCATACACCCTCGCCCAGGTGACCCAGCCAGGGGTGATTAGTCTCCAACTTGTGACTAGGTAGCATGTGTGATCCACAGATCACCCCTTTTGATCCACAGCCATCTAGATGCCTTCTCAGCGGCATCCGTGATGTTCCTGATGGCTTTCTTGTTGTGCAGTCCCCTTATTCCCAGGAGCTTGAGGGCCCTGTAGATATATATATATATATATATAATGATTATCACACACACATACATATATACATACACACATATACATACATACATATATATATATATCACAAAAGTGAGTACACCCCTCACATATTTGTAAATATTTGATTAACCTAAACCCTATTGAGCATCTGTGGGGCATCCTCAAACGGAAGGTGGAGGAGCACAAGGTCTCTAACATCCATCAGCTCCGTGATGTCGTCATGGAGGAGTGGAAGAGGACTCCAGTGGAAACCTGTGAAGCTCTGGTGAACTCCATGCCCAAGAGGGTTAAAGCAGTGCTGGAAAATAATGGTGGCAACACAAAATATTGACACTTTGTGCCCAATTTGGACATTTTCACTTAGGGATGTACTCACTTTTGTTTCCAGCGGTTTAGACATTAATAGCTGTGTGTTGAGTTATTTTGAGGGGACAGCACATTTACACTGTTACACAAGCTGTACACTCACTACTTTACATTTGAGCAAAGTGTCATTTCTTCAGTGTTGTCACATGAAAAGAAAATAATCAAATATTTACAAAAATGTGAGGGTGTACTCACTTTTGTGAGATACTGTGTGTGTGTGTGTATGTATATGTATATATATATATATATATATATATATATATATATATATATATATATATTATTGGCTGATTCATCATTATACATACATATATACATCATTTTTTTGTATAGAAAGTCAAACATCTTAATTATAAGTGTGCACAAGGATACACTGGCCATCAGGAGCACAGGGACTTATCCCATTGGGCTGGTCGAGTAGTGGGCCACTCAAAATACTTTGTGTGACAACTGTGCTTCCCGATTAAACTGAAACCATCATAGGGGAACATATGGGGATTTTTCCAGAGCAATTTGTTTTATCTCATTCAAGCCTTGTATGTTCAGTTAGCATGCTTGACTGTATGTATAGTTGGAATGTAGGGTAGTGGGTCAGGTCAGACGCTCCAGTCCATTTTTCTCTATGTGAGTGTGGGGGGTGTCCTCTGATATCACTGAAACACTCCCATAGTCAACATTAATGAAACTTGCTGATCAAAGTCTAGCACAGATTCCAGCTACATGAATACTTGTTTTGATGCTTATTTAGATGTTTAGCATTTGGAGCCCAGTATATCAGCAGTGACTAGTTATTTCCCAGATTCTGGAGCTGTCTTTTCAATTACCCTTATATTGCAAGAAGCTGGGAAAATGGTGATGTAACCAATTGACAACCAGTGTGCTTCTAGGGGATGCAATAAAATATTTTCACAGCTCTCTCAGACAGAAAGTCTTTAAAATTAATACATTCAAACACAGAATTTTTTTTACTTTTGTAGTCCGAGTGTACAAGTAACATTAAGTTGGACTTCTTATGCGACACATGTGGTGCTGGATCCCATCTTTCCTTCCAAGGACTTTCCAAGAACAATTACTTCATTGTTTTCACCCCATTTAATCCTCAGGAGAGAACCGCATAGACTGAATTTGCCAGACTGGGGGATTTGAATGAGTTTGTTATCGATCATTTTATTTGTCTTTGTCTGTACTTACGCTATTGCAGATAATCTCCCCATATCTCTTTTATGCACCCTGCAACAAACATATTACATGCCTTTAATCCTTGACCCCTTTCCCCTCTCTTTTTTAGTTCTGGCATAAAGGATGCTTTAGCTGTGAAGTTTGTAAGATGACGCTAAACATGAAGAACTACAAAGGCTTTGAGAAGAGACCATACTGTAATGCGTAAGTATCCCTGCTTTGAGTAAACTTTGTGTTTATTTTTGTAGGGACTGGCATTTGAATACTGCCATGCTTTTTTTATGTCAAAACTCTGCATTCCAAAGACACGAGCACTCACACAAGAACATTAGAGACCGTTGTGCTGATCTGATGGAGGGCGGATGGTTGCCCTGAGCATTTTGTAGGAGTAGGGCACCATATGGGCACTTATACGAGCATATATGGGCTGCCCTGTGAAGGAGCACAATGACTAAGTTTACATGGACACCAGAAAGCAGCTTTTTACGAAAAAGTGGGTTATTGCGAGAAAGCAGCGTTCCTGTTTACTTGCACTGCAAATGCGGCATGCTCTTTACTCCCATATACATGAGGCTTGTCCGTAAGCACCTTTCTCCACAGCAACGTAATATCCCTGCAACGATTGCGTAAATAACAAACATGGTATCCGAGAAAGACTTTGCTTTTTTATTCGCCATTGCTTTGCTTTATATACAGATATTCCAGTTGTTGCCGTGTTTGTTTCCTTAGCTTTCTATCTGACCTGCAGTGGAATTGCGCTGCTATTGTGGGCTTTCCCTCTTAGATCGAACTTTAGGATTCCCTCAATGTATGAGCGCATAAACGCAAACGTGATGGACCATCGATAGTTTACATTGGTGAGTATAAATTGGTATAATTTATAGTAAATGTGCTTTTTCCACTGTACTCCCACAAATGTTCAATTCTTTCCGCTGTGTTGACTTGTTGTTGGGCTCCATCCTATGACATTTGTTATTCATTTATATTTGTTACTGCAAAAACCCTGAGTTAAACCGTTTTCTTAAGTGCACGTAAATGTGCTCAATGATTGACAGGTAGAAAGTCTGAATCGATTCTCAAAAGAATCAGAATCAATTCTGAGTTCAGTTTAAATCACGGCAAAGACAGATATGGAAACAAAGACGTGAGTTAAGTGCATACACTAAAGTCAATTGCATAAACACAACTGTTTGCAGACCAGCTGTATCAAACACATGACCATTTGTGCCCGAATGAAACTACGATCCCGAAATTCTTTCACAAACCCACGCACATAGCAACGGGAGAGTTTATTCGTGAGAAGAAGCCAACAAACAACATGAAAGACAATCTCGCACCCATAATTGCACTGATTCGAATGGGGAAAAACACAGAACAAAATAATGACGAGGCAGCGGTTCGGGAGATGTTGGTGATGTTTCCATTTAATAATTTTTTTCTCCCCCGATGCCTTTCTCTACTCTTTCACGCTCTCCATTTCATTGGCTTTTGTCATTGCTGATCACTCATTTGTCAGGACAGTGTGCATACCTGATGATAAAGGCTTTATCATACATTTACATTTACATTTATGCATTTGGCAGACGCTTTTATCCAAAGTGACTTACAGTGCATTTATTACAGGGACAATCCCCCCTGAGCAACCTGGAGTTAAGTGCCTTGCTCAAGGATACAATGGTGGTGGCTGTGGGGTTCGAACCAGCGACCTTCTGATTAACAGTTATGTGCTTTAGCCCACTACGCCACCACCACTCCACATACGGGATGCTTGATACATTTCTGAGCAACAACTGCGCTATTTAAACTGCTTTACTATAACCTGTGCAGGTGAGGAGAAAAGCTGACAGCTGCACTCTCATAGAACCAGATATACAGTATCTCTCATCCTGGACCGGCACCTTCCATTTGTGCTTAAAAATTTAAATGAATAGCACGGCATAGATTAATTTTAAATAAGAATTAAATACTATTAAATTATTTTCAATGCTTAAACAAAAATAATAATAAAATCAGTTGAAGTAATAGTATTCAGTCTGTTTTGATGGAGAACCGAGATTTTTTATAAGGTACTAAAGAAAGAAATTGAAAAACTGAGATACTCTTTTAAACTATAGAACCATTTATTTAATCTTGTGGATGTTCCGTGTTTTGTTCACAGCTCAAACTGAATGTAAAAGGCCAGTTTATGTAATGTGACTCGTTCTGATTTTTATAACAGCTGTTAAATAAAAAGCTGAAAGGGGAAAAAAATAGAAAGTAAAAAATTAATTTAGAAGAAACTGAAAAAGAAAGATATTGATGGACAAGATACATCGTGATACATCGAGATTCATTTTATAATCGAATCCTGACCCTATGAATCGTAATCAAATCGTGAGGCCAGTGAAGATTCACACCTCTACTGTTAACCCAGCCTAGGGCTGTTACAGTGACAGGTGTGATATTTCATGGCACATATTTTAGTGATGTCTGACAGGTAATAGGGGTGTTTTCTGCATATCATTTCATAAATAAAATACAAAATAAATCACTTTCAGCACCTTTAAATGCAGACCACTAGGCTTAGCTGCTTTGGCATGGCCAAAATAAATTTGCTTGATTATAATATCAAGCTGGCATACACAATATGCAAATACATACCTTCATACATCCTGAATTTATGCTGAAATCTGCTAACTTTCAAATGTCCCTGAAGTGTAAAGATTCTTGTTTTTCACACTCTTTCACACAAATTCAAAAGTAATACACAAGGGATTTTTGTCTTTATTTAGAAAATTATTTATGTCTGTTCCTCTGTCTAGATCTGCTTCTTCCACTGTTTACTCAGTCCTTATCACGGAGATTATCTGAGTAAGTGAGCATGGCAAAGTAATTTCCACTAGCATCCAACAGATAAAAAGGACTTCTCAGAATGACAGGACTAATAACATGTCCAATGGAAGAAAAAAAGCATCTGATTGGATCATGTAGAGATTGTCTGCTGATATAAAACTGATATATAAATAGAAATAAAGCTTGGTGCCATTTATAAGTTTCTTAAGTTTGTTTTCCATTCTGTGCCTGTTTGTTTGGTTTAACAGTTTACTGAGCACATCTGTTTAACAGATACTAAAATGTGATTTTGACTGAATGATTTGAAGTGAAGTTTTGGACTACCAACTAATAATAATAACTAATCATTTGGTCAGTTAATAATATTGTCCAAAAACATTTGCTTTCAACCTATGACTATTAAAAAAAAAGATTTAAAAAAAAATTTATATATATATATATATATATATATATATATATATATATATATATATATATATATATATATATATATATATATATATAACTACATATTTGCACAACTGATGTGGTTGAACCAAGGTTGTAATCCACATCATGACATTGTGCTGTCTTTTGTATTAGTGCTAAATTAGTCTGTATTTCCAGTTTGACTAACCCCTTTACTATATCATGTGGTGGCGGCCAGCAGCAACACAGCTTCTGTGTATTATGCAGAGGAGACTAAACAAAAACACTGTCTGCTCTTTTGGCACATATGTTTGATTGGCTCAATTGTGGTTTGTGCTAAGAATTATTCATTTGAATGAATTAGTCCTCTTGAGTCTTGTCATGGCACAATATGTGGTATGTAGTTAAATTATTGATTAATTATAATTAAATGATTAGTGTAATAGCTCTGAGATCAGCTGGTGTTTTTGTAATTAGTGGAAATTTTTGGTTACAGTTCCATTTATTGCTGACGCCCTAATTAGGTGTTTGCATTGGTTGATTGTGGTGGAGTTTGTTGCTGTCACCCTAATCCTGTGTTGTGTTAGTTGGTAAAATACAACATTTAAGCTGCCTTGTTAGGTCTCACAAATTATAGTCTTGAACCTACAGTGCCCCCACACTGACAAATGATGAGTAAAATGAGCCATTCACAGTTAACAGCCATGCATTATTCATGGTTTTGTGTCTTTATCAACACTGTTAAGAAACATTGATTTGTATTTGTAATATCTTTGATATCCGCTCATTGACTTTGATCTCCGCTCATTGACGAGGCAAATCCATTTATAACCAACATGCAATTAGCTTCCACAGTTTATAGGTTAAAGGTAAATGGAATAAGGTTCTGCTTAACAATTTAATTTAACAGGCAGAAGCCATTTGCTGTATTTTAATGCATACAGTTCATATTTTGATGCTAACTGTAAGGGCTGCATGTATGTGTTGCAGGCACTATCCGAAGACATCATTCACCAGTGTTGCAGACACTCCAGAGAACCTGCGCCTTAAACAGCAGAGCAAGATGCAGAGCCAGGTATATCACACAGTGTGCTTTATTTCAGCTCTCTATGGGTTTTAACACTAAACTGTGGAGATCATTTAAATTAATGTAGACAGTTTCTTGTCTGGCCAAGTTTTTGTGGCATTAGTCAATCTCCTCCTTGCCACATAATATTTAAACAATGTCTGAATCACAATCACAATCATAAACTTCTCTGAGAGCTCCACCTGATATAGTGGCCCCAAAAAGTATTTTGACACTTAAAGGGATAGTTCACCCAAAGGTGAAAAATGTTAAATGTTAAAAGTGTGGAGCACTAATGGAGAAAACTTAATTCAGTCCTCTTTGCTTAACGGATTAGTTCACCCAAAAGTGACAATTCTCTCATGATTTACTCCTCTTAAAGCCATCCCAGACGTGCATGTCTTTCCATCAGCAGAACTGAAATGAAGATTTTTATAAGCACATTTCAATACAATGAAATTGAATGGGTGCTATGACACTGCTGGGCTGTTTGATGGTACAAAAGGCATATTTAGGCAGCATAAAAGAACTCCAAATGAATCCAGTCCATCAGTGAACGTCTTCTGAAGCAAATCGATAGGTTTGCGTAAAATAATCAACCGATAATTAAAACATTTAACCTTTAAAAAAATGCTTTCTGCTACCAGTCGACCCATCACGGAGCTGTCGCGTGATGTAAGCGCAATAGCGCGTTCACGTGAGAAGTCGGAAGCGTGCGTTTTGTATACAGCAGAGGAACGAACGTCACATGAGAGTTAGGTCATTTCAGACTGAAATATAGTGGTGGGCAGAAGCAACGATTTAAAGTAAAAAAATATGGTAATTATCGATTTGTTTCTTACACAAACCTATCGATTTGCTTGACATTCATTGATCGAGTCACTTAGATTACTTTTATGCTGCCTAAATGTGCCTTTTGGACCGACAAACAGCCAGCAGCGTCATGGCACCCATTTGCTTTCATTGTATGGACATATAGAGCTGAGATGTGCAAATAAAAATCTTAATTTCGGTTCTGCTGAAGAAGGAAAGATGTAAACATCTGGGATGGCTTAAAGGTGAGTAAATCATGAGAGAATTATAATTTTTGTGTGAACTAATTCTTTAATTCAATAAAATGGCAGTAGACAGCAACTCACTTTAATGCTAACGTAACACCCTGTCTGCACCGGATGTGTCGCGTCAAAGGCATATCATTCCCATTCTTATCAAAGATGCTGTCTGCACTGGAAAACGTCTGTTGAGAAAAGTAGCGCTGACAGTAAACGGATAACTGGCACTATTTTAATGCGCTGCAGAGCTACTCCAGACACTTTATTAATCAAACTCACAGCTGATTGGTTCGTGCTGTTTGCATGTCATTTTGAATGTTCACTTCTCTGCTTTTAGTGTAGACCTTCTCAAACTGTTGTGTCACTTCACGTCAACAGACACTTCCGATGTAGACATGGTAAAACCCTAAAGCCCTGTTCACACATGCAGCGAATTTATCGCTTGATGTCACTAGTCTCTGTACAATGAAGTTGCTTGTGGGTGTTCCTACTGATGTCGCTGTAACGTTGTTGGTGGACTGCACATCTGGCCATATGTATTGAAAATCTGATCACAGTTGAGGCATTTTCCTAGTAAAACTATGATTTAATTCTAATTTGACGAGGAATCAGTTTTCTTGTCCCAAAAAAATGCACATTCTGCAGAGGATGTTTTTATATGAACTGCAGCAGTGCTCAATACATCATAACATTAATATGATGAATGATCTATCAATGTATGAATCAAACTCACTCAGACTGCCAACAATTTCTTTTCCACGCATTATTTTTTATCATATCAATGTATGTGGTTACAGACGAATCATATAGGAGAGTGAAATCACTCACACAAACTTTTCCTCTGTCTTGCCTGTTCTTGACTCCATTATCTCAATGGAGACGGGTGACATAGATCCACTGACATAGATCCACCCTCTTCAGTCCTATTGGTTGTTGCTCCCAAAAGTCGCTCCTCCTTTGCATAAAGTTAAACCTTACTTAACTTTGACGCGTTTTTCGCTACACCCACATCTATTCGCTGGAAGTCGCTGCATGTGTGTGGGGGGCTTCAGTGTCATAAAAGTAGTCCATGTGTCATATTCCAAGTCTTCTGAAGGCATACAATCATTTTGTATAATGAAAAAAAACATTTCAAAATCAAATCACTGCAAATAATTGATTAACTATGGGCACTTCTCATTTCTGAAATTGTGCACCCTCGTTTCCTTTCCTTGCTCCCTAGCTCCACCCTCTTAGGAAACAAGGTCTGAGGATTTGAAGCAAGATGTCTTTGTAAAATGAAATGTCCTGTTCACTTCAGAGCCTCAAAAGCGCTTGCTGTTATGTTGTTGAAAACTGATTTATTAATATATTCATAAAAAATACCAATAATTTAAGATGCACTGTTGAAGTGTAAGTGACCATAATGGTTTATTTAAACTGCAAAGGTGAAACATGGATTAAAATTGTTTGCCAGATGTGAAGGGGAGGAGAATTTATTAGGCAGGTGTTAGGAGTTTCAACAAAAAAGTCTTCCACATAGGATTCACTCAAGCATCTTCTGGAAGCTTCGTCCATCCTGGGTTCTTGCCTCCTCACTGTGGATTTAAAGAATTAATACATCCTTTATGATGGCAGACTTTGATCTGTTTCCGGGTCACGGGTCTGAGGATGGAGGAGCGAGGAAACGAGGATTGACAAGTAAAGAAAAAGCACCATATGGAAACATCGCTTGATCCAAAATGGCAGCAACGTCGATAAATCAAACCTCATCGTGACCAAATGTCATGATGTCATACATAGTTTTTTCAAGAAATATAAAACAAGCACACTTCAAGCAAAACATTTCACAAAAAGATGTCGAAGTAGTAGAGGTTAATATAGTGAAATAATAGAGGTTTGACGTAGGTAATGTGGTGAACACCTGTGTACACCTCTTGAGGGAAAACACTGCATACATCCACTACAAATTACCTTGGGACCAGCTGGTTAAAAGTAATTGCAAAAAATGGTAGAGAAAAGCATAATTTGCAATGAAAGGCATACATTTTTAAGTGTAGCTACAGCATCCAAACGAGTCCAGAAACTATTTGGGGTCTCTGTATAACCTAAAAAGACATCTGCATACCTGGGAATCTCTTGCATGTGGAAAGAGGATTTTCGATTCCTGAATCCCCTTTTTTGTTATTCATTTATGTGTTTGTGTGTATTTCAGGTGCTTTATAAGGAGGAATTTGAGAAGAGCAAAGGAAAAGGCTTCAGTGTTGTGGCTGACACACCAGAGATGCAGAGAATCAAGAAAACACAAGACCAGATCAGCAACGTATGTCTAAAAATGCCAAAATGCACAACTATCTATCAAAGGACATGCGTGGATGCATTGTTCGTTTAGATTTTATTATTTTTGAGCAAGGGTGTTAAGTTTCTTTTTTTTTATTATCTCTCTCTCTCGTATATCATTCTCTTTTTCTCCCATATCTCTCACCTTTCTATGCCCACATATGTTTCCTACTTATAACACTCACAGATGTAACATGAACTCTTTCCATTCATTGCTCATTAATGAATTGTCACTTAGTAGATGTAAGGAGTTTGACCTTGACTCCTCAGCATATAAAAAGGCCACCCTTCCTTTTTCATACCACACCTGTTTGCTAAAGTGTACACTTAATGCGACCTAGTAACACTAAGGTCAAATACTTCCTTTTGCAATGTAATTTCCTGTTGGTATAAAAGCAAGTAAGATGGCACCCTTCAGTTTGGCTAGGGAGACATCTTGTGGATAGTAAAGGAACTACTATTAATTATCTTACAGGCTCAGAATTAAACTGTTTAATTAAATTAAAACAACCACTTTACAAAATTAAGGACTGTTTGCACAAGGCAGTAAGTTGAAGTACTCTACACACACTTCACAATTTACAGATGTTTTGTGGATAATTTCAGACTTAAGTGTACTATGTTTTGGGGTTTTATAACCTTCATACATTTTAAACAATTTTAAAAGGAAAACATTTATAATTTCCTATTAACTTCCACTTTTAGAATGTTCTTCATTCAAAATCTAACCAACAATGATATCATTGTAACAAGATCTTTTTTTTCATACAGCTATTTATGCCTAATTCTTTACATTGCAAAGATGTCAGAGAAATAGTGTTATGAATTGATTCCTGTGCACAGCCAACAGAAAAAAAGATACACACTAAGTGTCTTCACAACACGTAAACTTACATAAATCTTTAAAACTATTGTTTTACACTAATTTAGTGTTGGATCTCCACAGCTGATTGTGCTCATGATACTGGTCCCATAGCATTATTTGGTTGAGATGAACACCATAGTTAACTCCCTTGCTCTGTTTTTAAACTGTGTATCTGACTGTGTGTTTGTGTTTTAGATTAAATACCATGAGGATTTTGAGAAGAGCCGAATGGGTGGCGATGCCCCACCTCACCACCCACAGACACCTCAACAAATCACAACTCCAGGTACACAATCTTGCCATCTTTATTTTCTTTTGTTCTTGGTCTGTTATGGATCGTAGCAGCTCCAGTTTTCAGTGGGCCAGAAAATAATGACATTTATTTCTCTCTCCGTCTTTCTCGTAGCATATCAACCCCCAGCAGCATCTCAGAACTATCACTATGAGCCTGAGCCTGTGCGTCATGCTGCTGCTGCCCCTCCTCCCAGCTCTGGGGTAACAAACTCTTTTAAAACACATTACTACTTAAACTCTGGACGCATACTAGGGCTTGGTGGCATAAAGACAGAGAAGTAGGGCTGCATGAAATGGAGGAAAAATGTGATATGCTATAAGTTGTTGGAAAATGTGATATGCGATATTCTAATCCTATGAAGATGTCATCGGTGTGCGCGGAACATTGGTTTAATTTGTTACATTTATTGGAATAAAAATTGCTATCCCACAGATCACAAGCATAGTTGTTTTGTTCCAAATTGCTTATTGGCTGAGCAAAATCTACCATTTACCTGCTATGAAGCAGATATAAAAAAAATTCTCCCCAATTTGGAATGCCCAATTCCCAGTGCGCTTTAAGTCCTCATGGTGGTGTAGTGACTCACCTCAATCTGGGTGGCGGAGGATGAATCTCAGTTGCGTCTGAGATCATCAGTCCACGCATCTTATCACGTGGCTTGTTGAGCGTGTTACCATGGAGACATCATGTGGAGGCTTCACGCATCCATGCACAACTCATCACGTGCCCCCACCAAGAGCAAACCACATTATAGCATGTGAGTCTACCCTCTCTAGCAAACGGGCCAATTTGGTTACTTAGGAGACTTGGCTGGAGTCACTCAACATGCCCTGGATTCGAACTGATGACTCCAGTAGTGGTAGTCAGTGTCTTTACTCACTGAGCTACCCTGGTTAAAAAAAAAAAAAAGTATATAAATATAAAATAAATTTGACCATATTGTGGGATATCTGAAAATAATCTGTTATCAAATATTTTATTTAATTTTTACACTGTAATTCACGTTGTATTAATGAATTAATTCAAAAATGGGAGTTTTTTTTTTAATTATGTCCAGAAGCACTTTCCGTAGATTCGCTTTCTGATTTGGTTTAACATGCTTGTTGTCAGTCTGCACTGAACTTGACATTCAGAGGAATTATTTCATGGGACAATACATTAATTGAAACCCATCCTTTGATATATATATATATGCACACAGATCCACTGCGGCCAATAAACAAGCCAAGTTTGAATTTGTTTACTGCCATCTGGTCTCATTATTATCTACACACACACATGCAGAGTGAATGCACAGGATAGTGCCAGTTATAGCTACATGCACAAATTGTGACACACTCCATAATTTGAGAAGGATATCGCTGCCGGCAGAGCTCCAAAAAGGCTTGTGAGCTCTAAACCACCAGCAAAGATAAAGGGAGCCCCTAAATTAAACCTTAACATGTGTGGAAGTGATGCCAACCCCCTTCTGGAGTAAACCTGCCCTCTTTTGAAGATATCTGGCCTGCAGCTATACCTTGTTGCATCGTTTGAGTCAGTGCCTGTGCACACTACATGCACACACACCAATTAACAATCACATGGCCAGTCTATTCTCTGCTATATGCATGGCTTTGACCATTACTGTATTAAAATGATTCCGTTATCGCAAGTCCTTGTGTTATGCATTATGCGATATGTACATTTGCGCTATTTTGATGAATTAGATATATCTTGCAGCCCTACAATGAAGTTTAAAGGAATGTTCCAGGTTCAATACAAGAATGGCATAATGTTCATTAGCACAAAAAAAAAAAATTGTTTCGTACCTCATTTATTTAAAAACGGCAGTTACAGTTAGGCCCTAAGAATGGAATTAAAAGAGGACAGTCCATAAACTTTCAGATACACAGTGTTTCAAAAGTATAGAAACAAGATGTATACGTGTAAACATGATTTTAGAGTAATAAAGTCAGGGATTTACTATTTGATATTGGATATAACTTTACACAGATGAGGTTAGAGTGACATAGTCTTTTTTTTATATAATTGTATTATCATCCCTCTGTCTGAAACGCTTGGTTTTGGCATAAGCACCTCCTTAAAACTTCAGCGTAAACAGCCACTGTTATGATTGGCTAACATTGTGCAGCCCCTCAAATACATCCATATATATTTGAAACCCATCTGAAGAGAATGAACAAGCTCCACAATGTTCTAAATCTAAATTTCAGGGTTTACACATAACGCACATTCAGCACATTGCATCAGAATGTAATAAACTGTTCACTTACTATAAGGCCAATAGTGCCATAGTTTATCAAACAGTCATGACATTTAAAATATTCATGAATGAATATTTTCAATCAGGTCCAATAGTGTTTTTAACTTACCCATCCTTCAATAAAAGTTCCTTTGCATGTTATAACTGGTTCACAAACAATCCAAGCTGATATGAGTGGAAAAAAATGCACATACAGTACGTAGTCCAAAGCACGATGAAGCAAGATGCATACACATACAGCACTGATGCGCACATCGTCTGAAATACAGCAAAATGGTAAAAGATGTCCATTTAGTGCAGACTTACGGCCTGTGGGCCGGATCCGGCCCTCCACATTGTTTAATCTGGCCCACGGCTCGTTTATCCTAAAAGTCAGACATTTCAGTTATCTTGCTTTGGGACCCTATGTGCCTCCCCAAGCAATTAACATGCTCAGGGATGCCAGATAAAAGATGCAAACCCCCAAATTAAAAATGTATTATTGCTCAAATTGGAAATATTCCGCCTAATGCAAAAATTTCACAAGTGTCGACATGATATTTTCCCGTTTAACTCTAGCGCATAAACTCTATGTCGATACATAAAATTACGTAAAAACTGGTTTGGAAACACTTTTTGTTGAGAAAATTAAGCAAAAATATAGTGTCACATGACAGAATTTACCCCAATCGTTAGCCTCTCTTAATCATGACAAGGTATACATCCTTGAAAGCCAATTTATTGTATGTGATTATGGATTGATCTTAAAGGCATATAGATCCGATACTGCAAACATGACACTCCAGGAGTGCCAACACAAATATATCATATCATATTCACATCAACTAGTGCTCAGAGAACAAATGAATGGCCACTGTTTGCGATTATTTAATCCTGGTAGACATCCGTTTATTTATTAAAGTTGCTTTTACACAACAGTCACAGAATTAGCCCACATTACAAAAAACATATCATTTCTGTGCACAAAGATGTTTTAAATTAAAATAAATACATAATACTTGGAGAAAACATCAATGTGCTTTTTTGGAACACTAACATTTTATTAAATTATTGTTTAGCTTTTGAAAAATGGCAGCAAAATTCCCTATATTAAATTAAATAAATTACCAAATGAAAAAAGCATTAAATTAATCAAATAAATTACCAAATGAAAAAATATATATATATTTTTTAGACCTATATATGCCTTTTCTTTACACAAATTTAACTAGAACTATTTGTCCAATGCTGAGATCACTTCCAGAAAATGAGCTTTTGAACATTTTAAAATCTAACCCTCTTTAGGCTACCTCGGATCACATTTGCTGAGCTTCTTCAGAAAATGTAAATTGCATTATGACACTAAAATACATTTTAGATGATAATCGAGTTCAGTTGGTCATTAAAAGTTGCTGGACAAATATGCGGGACATAGTGCAGTTGTGATGGCAATGCTTTATATTAGATGATTGTTCAAAATAGCATATTGAATATCAGGAATGTAAAACCTGATATTACACTGCATCAGTTTTTCTTTAATAGCTGTGCACACAGCATATACACATCGATTGATGGTCCTTATACTAAGACTGAAAGTTTCCCTCACTACTTGGTGCAGGTTGCCAGCTTGAACAGGGCCATGACGATTCACTTTCGTGTCAGAACCGGTGGCAACCTGTGATAGGTGCAACATAAGGACCGATATTACAGTCCTATCAGAAGGGCAACTGCTCCCTTTTGATTGCAATTCCTCCTCTTCTGATTGCTTTTATTTGTGAAATTAAAATGACATTAAGCTGTCTAATTTCAATGAATTGTTTCAATTCAAGGAAAAAAATATTTTTACTTAGGAGGATAAACACACATTTCTGAATGGAAACCGCAGATTTATTTTGCGATAGACCAAAACTTATGACGTGTTTTAGACATGAAGTCAACACGCACACCATTTTTATCGATAAAAGCCCATTTGAATGTAAACGGGCAGAAGACGGCAAATGTCGCAAAAAATGTGTAAGCATTTTCACTTTATTGATAACAAAATAGTGCGAAAGTTGGATGGAAACTAGGTTACTGACATGCAGATGGGTAATCACTGACATGCGAGGTAAAGTAAGTGAGAGACGAATATGTCTTTTTATTTGTATAATTTCTAAATGTTTAAGTCCCTCACACCTGTATCTTAATCTAACTCTTGTAAGTATTAATTTATCATAGTCATGCAGCCTGTTTTATTCAGTTGTGTGATGAATAGAATGCCAAACCACTGACGAGACCTGCATCATGAACCTTTTAGTGTGTAAACGAGTAATGTTTTGGGAATAAAATAAGTAAACTGGCCCGCTTTGCGACAAACTTAAAAGTTCTATAATTTTCATTATTTATTTGATCCTTTTAATGACAGATTTAGTGGAGAGGAGACAAGAAATGACAGGGGAGAAGAGTGGGAATGGGATCAGGAAAGGACTTCATGAGCCAGGACTCATACTCGTGTCACCCACGTTGCATCAGCACCACATGTCATGAGCACAGCCCGTAAGGCTATGATGTAGACAGTGTTAAATTGAATAATAAATTACCAGGGAAGTAGTGATGGTAAATCAGTTATTTATATTTATGCTTACCCTCTCTTCATTTTTTAATTCAAGGTAGAAAGTTATCTACCTTTTGTAGAGAATTACAATACTTAATGCAATTGCAGAATTATCCCATCAGTCATATAAAGATCAGAAAATTGAGTACACAACTATTTCTGTGCTTAAAAGATATAAGAACCAAATCAATGCGGAACATTGTATCTCAAAAGGAGTACAATGTTGCCTCCCATGCACTACTTAAAGCCTGATGTGGCTCCTTTACCAAAATAATTGCCCTGATCTAGTACATGTTAATATACAAACAATTAAAAATAGTGCAGATGGTTGCAAGAACGCATCCAGGATTTTCTTTTCTGCGTCCAGTTTTTTGTGATCAAAACAGCAAGATGTAGCTCAGCTGAATGAAAAAGAATGGCTTCTCCTTTTCAGAGTTGTCCCTTGACACAGCATATTTGAAAAGCTGCATGAGATATACGACAATGATCAAAGAGTCTGTATAGTTTATGTTTGTATACAAAAATTATTTAAAATAGTCCAGATTAGTCTCCTTTGGTGTTTAGGTATAGTTAGGCCACACTATGCCTGTCTGTCCTACTCTCTCTCTGTTTATAAACAAAGCACCAGTGGGTGGGGCCAAGTGTGCGATGATTTAAAGTAGGCATTGATTTTGTAACTGTAGAGGTGGTCATAAATTAATAAGCCCCATAGTGACGTAGGGAAGTTGGCGTTTTTGTAGCTTGGTTTTAATAAAATCTAAATTTGCATTGGGTATTAAGTTATGAAATTTACAGGAGGTTTTTATAGTAGAATGACCTCTTATATGCCAAAATATAAAGGAAAATTCGATTTCTCATGAAATGAACCCTTTAAATCATAATGTTTACAATCTTGTCTATTCATTTGAAACAGTGAGTATATAACAGAAATGCTGTCGACCGAGCTTAACTTGTATTAAACCTGGAATATTCCTCTAATTATTGTGTCTGATTTAAAATGCAGTAGCTGAAAATTGTTTGTTTGATTCATTTCGGTGAATTTGTTTAAACTGCCCCTTAAATTGAATCAATTCCAAACATAGACTCAACGTTTCATTGGCATTATGTGGCATTTTTCATATAGTAAAATAAATGTAAATAATGTTGTTTATTAACTTAAGAAATGTATTAAATGTCAGTCTTCCTTGTGTTCATTTATTGAAAAACTTGGAGAAACATCCCTTGATTCAGACTGTCTTAACAATTCTGTGTGTGTTTGTGTGTATCAGAAGCGCTACCGAGCAGTGTATGACTACACTGCAGCTGATGAAGATGAGGTGTCGTTCCTGGACGGTGACATGATTCTGGATGTGCAACAAATCGATGAGGGATGGATGTATGGAAGAGTGGAGCGTACCGGCCAGCAAGGGATGCTGCCGGCTAACTACGTAGAGCCCATCTGAAAATTAGAAAGGGGAGGGGGGGTGTATGGGGCTGATTTTAGAGAAGCAGATCATGAGCCGAGTGCCATCTCGCCTTTCAAGATGATCTCATCTTTTTCTCCTCTATTCCTGCACTAACTGTTCTACCAGGGTATCAACCCCTATGGTCCAATTATAATCCAAAACAAACAGTAACCACATTATATAATCAGACACACCTACAGTACACACACATACACATAAATGGTGAATTACAATTTGTGACTTTTCCCCATATCTTTCTCTCTGTATGCACCTCCCTATCTAAAGCTTTTGTTGCCTGTCTGTCTGTTTTTCTGTCTGACTGTTTGTCTATTATTAAGTGTTTCCTCAGTCCTGGAAAGGTGCTGTCACAAGTGGCACTTAAGTCTTAATAAGACTCTCGCGCATGCGCGCGCGCACACACACACAAACAGAAACCACATAACCACACAGGCCTTTAAAATATTTAGGGCCTGCTATAGAGCACTTCACAGACATCTCAAACACTTATCTATCAGTTGCCATGACAGTAAGTGAAAGAATCTGGTCCAAACCTCAGTTGTCAAAACAAAACTTTTTTGTTTCTTATCTTTTTTGCAGCCTGTAATTGTAATGTATTCAGTACAGTTTTACATCTCATTGGTTGTGGGTCTGTAACACTGCTTGAACATGAGACTTCTGGTCATTCCAATCATTCCATATGTCTGACCATTTGCATCATGTTGTGAAACTGGAATCTAAAAAGGCTCCTCTTTTTCAACACTTAAACATTATGAAAGGGGGTGGTGCCTTTTTGTTATGACTTACATATTCACTGAAGATTCTCCTTCATAATTCCTCCTGCTCTTTACAAAATCTTCTTCTTCTTTCGGCTGCTCCCGTTAAGGGTTGCGCCACTGCAGACCATCCGTGATCCGCATTTTTGACTTGGCACAGGTTTTACGCCAGATGCTGCTCTTTACAGAATGAATTCAAATATATGAGCCTGTTTTTGTTCTGCTGCTCCTTTTTTTTTTTAAATGACGGGGAAGTTGTGAAGTGATGTACCTTACTCTTTAAAAGGGGGTCATTTAGCGAGAGAGGAGCAGAACCACATTGTAGTACAGCTAGAGGAAAGGAGCCCAAGCACAATTCTAAGGACCGTTTTAGTTTTGAATTTTAATCATTCCATTGGTTCTGTTCCATTATGGTTCTGGAGCATTCCATGTGCATAGTATGAAACTGTATCTCAGAACTGTTCTGTAAAACGTGTTATTGATGTTTTTGTTTTTCCTCATATCATGCTTATTCTCATTGCCTTGCTGGTATTGTATGAGGCAGAATTTTTATGTCAATTTATCAATATCAGTGGAATAAAACAAATCTATTTGTATACCAAGGCAGGTGGGTTTGTCAAACAGAGGGAAGGAATAGTTAATGGAATTAGAATGTTTTAGAGCCTAGCATGTATTTGTCTTTCTAACTGGAAACAAATGCAGTCTTTACATGTTGCTGTGCTAAAGACTGATGAGATTCTACTGATCATTGTTCTCTTAAATGCCAAAATATAGATGAAGAGAATGCTCAAACTAGTGTTTTGTGTGTTCAAGACACTATTCTCACTATTGTAACTTCAAAGGACAATGTAATATCTTGGGTCACTAATTATTTCTGGGGGAAAAAATATTCTCAAGAATTTCATTAATATCTGATAACATTTGATGACGAATCATGCACAACATCCTAGTGTACTAAGAACAAGCCAAAATATAACTAACTTTTTCACAATAACTCTTGACATCAGCGGTTTGTCAATCATGATTTTAAGCACTAGGAAGTGTAATTGAGCTTGAAAGCATGACCATGCCTAGAGGCTGCAAGGGCAAGATGTACAGTAAAACATTAGTTATTAGTCTGTTCTCACATAAAAATCTATTAGGTCACTTCACAAGACATGAATAAAACAACTGGAGTCCAATAGATTGCTTATATGCTGCCTTCATGTGTTTTTTTTTTTTGTTTTTTTTTGCTTTAAAGTTCTGGTTACCATTCACTTGCATTGTATGGACATACAGAGCAGAGATAGTCTTCCAAAAATCTTCGTTTGTGTACTGCAGAGGAAAGTCATAAACATCTGAGATGTGATGTCTTACTTTTAGTAATGGTCATTAATAAATAAATTAATATGAATAAATTAACCAGAATAAAGAGGAAGGAAATTAAAAAGGAACTGAAAGCTGGAAGCTGTGATGACAAATGTGACGCCTACACTTAGTTCTCCCTAAATGAACCTAAACATGAACTTGGAGTCAACCCCACCTCCTGAGAAGCAGACACATCCTTCTCAACTTTAACACAATTAAGAGTCTAACTAATCAGGCTGAGGCATTTTTTACTCACATAGATGCAAATCATGTCTGATCATCCATATGCGACGTAGTTGTTTTTTTAAAACATTTTGTTTTGATTTTCTCCCAAAAGACTAAAAAGCAACAAAAAACTTCAACAGCACTTTCTTTGTCTTTGCACGATGCCTAAAGGATGATTTAGAGGCCATTTTATTTAACATTTAGTAACTTTTAAAATTTAGTAAATTTATGAAGCTAACGAGAATCCCTGAAATTATACCTATTTATGATTTTTTTTGTTTTGTTCAAGGTAATTAAATCTAAAGTAGCCTATTTGAATAACTGTCTAATCTGTGAAAGGATAGAATTGGTTTTAAAGCATTATCTTTATTTGTTTATATATAAAGCAGCATTTTGCTTTCTCAAAATTATTTGCACATTTTGCCCTTTAAATATTGCCCTTATGTCATTTTCCTTAAAAGAATATTCTGTGTTCAATACCAGTTAAGCTCATCAACACCTCGATCGACAGCATTTGTGGCATAATGTTGAAAAGATTATTGTTGAAAATGTTTTTTGAGAAAACAAACAATTATTCCGACTTAAAAAAAAAAAGAGGTTACAGTGAGACACTTACAATGGAAGTGAATGGGGTCAATGTTTGGAGGGTTTTAAGACAAAAATGTGAAGCTTATAACTTTATAAAAGCGCTTAATTCTTCTGTTTAAACACATTTCTTGTTTGAGCTGTAAAGTTGTTTCAATGTATTTTTTACAGTCATTTAATGGTTTGTTGACATGACATCATCAATGCAACGAAGTTGTAAAATTGAATATAACTTCACACAGAAAAGGATAGTTTGTGATTTTATCACACTAAAGTCTTGTGGCTATACTTTTATAACTGAGTATTTTAATGTTTATAGATGGGCCCATTGACTTCCATTGTAAGTGCCTCACTGGAACTTCAATTTTTGCTATTTTTAAAGGAAGGGAGGAACGAGTCGAAATAAATGTAAGGAATATTACTTTAAGGGGTGCCTTTAGCCCCATTGAACTGCTTAAAAAATAATAGGCTAGTTGCCATATAGGTAGGCTACTTCAGTCTACCACATACAAACGTTCAGAATTTTTGCAATTTGCAAAGAGGATGCACATCATCAAACCCGTTAACTGCGCTTAACCCATTTCCAAGTGACTATCTTTCTAGAGGGGAGGATAGTGGACAGCAGCTGGCGGGGGAGGGGGTCTCTGGTCCAGCGGAACAGCCGTTGTCGCTCCTCTAATCACCTCCGAGGGTCACAGAGCATCCTCCGCATCATTCGGGCCCGCTGCTCTGCCTTGCAGAGACGCAAACATGCTGGACGTCTTGCTATTGATGTTCTTTGCCATCATGGGGCTTGTGTTCCTCTCTTACATCATCTACATGCTTTAAACACGGCAGGATCAATGGACCGCCGTGAGAGCGTGATTCACGTCCTCGAGAGGGATCTGAGGGATCACAAAGGTTGGCGATATGATGATGTATGTAGCCTATTTAAAATGTTGAAATTGTGTCTTGGGGTTGTTGGAATTGTGGGCCGATACAGCTAAGCCACTTATGGTTACTGGAAAGGACCAATTCAAATATTAAGCATATTAAAATATTTTTCTTCTGTGTCTAGATTGACGTCTTCGACCTTCGCATCTTACTGTTCTTTCAGCATCTCCAGACATCTGCGTGTTCCGGTTTGTTTATTGCTGCTCTTCGCTTTTTATATATAGCACAAAATACGCGTTCGGTCTGAAGTCTGAACAGACCCTGATCAAATTGTAATATATGCAGGGTTGGGGAGTAACGGAATACATGTAATGAGATTACGTTTTATATATATTAGTAACGGCGTTCCACTACAGTTACAATTTCAATCGTTGGTAATCAGAGTACAGTTACATTCAAAAAGTAATTTGATAACTGAAGAGATTACTTTGCATGTTATTGTCATTTGTTTCATTTAATATTTAGACTATACAGTTGGAAAACATTTATTCATATAAATATGCAATCTGAGGAGCGTTTGAACAGCAGTGAAACACTTTCTTATGGTGTGTTATATTCATACAAGTTCACACTGTTGTGAGTGAAAAAATGGATATGACATATTGAGGAACTTTCAGTTTGGGGGCTTAATGTAGCCTTTAACATTGTATAGAAAGCTACTAACAATATATGTTCTGCCTCATTCTATGAACTGAATCCACATACGATTAGAGAAGGATATCGATGTGTACACTCAGTGGGGTTTTGACGTTTGGAGCAGCAAAAATATGTTGATTTACCTTGTGTAAATCGCCATGTAACATTTAGCTTTATGCTAAGCTAAAATGCTATTTCTTGCCTTTACATGCTTCTGGTACCAGGTGGGATTATATTTTATAATGAATTCTATGTTAACAATTCACGTTGGAGCAGAACTTTTTTATCAAGTAGACCTTTGATACTAGAGGAAATATGTACTGCAAAAAATCGTATTCTTAAATGAGTTGCAAAACTGCTTAAGATATTTATTTTCACATTTTTTTTTTTTTACTTGTTTATAGTCAAAACAAGTGGAAAAAATAGCCAGTGCTGAAGAATTAATCCAAAGTATTTAAATTACATTTCTGAATTTGAGTAATTTTATGGTAACCTTCCCAACACTAAATATATGCAATAAATAACACACAGACGGGGCTGTTGCAATTTTGCTATGCCTGTTCATGTGAAAGAGCTCCTATTTAGACACCACAATTAAGAATTGACATGAATTGCTTTTTATTATATGCCCTTTAATTTGTTGTAGGTTACCGGAGGAAGCTTTGTTTGTAGCACCAAGCCTCGGGACTCTGAGATGATGAACAGCTCTGATGTCAAATAACAGGAAGACGCAGGACACATTTACAAGATGAAACATCACCCCTCCTTCTCCTCATCCCTCTTTCAATCTGTTCTTATAACCTTTGATAATATGTATCTTCATGCAAAAGAAATATCATAGCACTTAACACAACATAACAACCCCTCATTTTTTCTCTTTTTACTTAAGACAGTTTTCTTTTTATAGAAGATACTATTAGCATATAGATGACACTAATAAAGGTTCTGTAAGCAATGTTAGCCATTCTGGAACTTCCACAAGACTGAGCCGTTAAAGTTGACATGCCCCCTTCCAAAACACAGTTCATCTTCTCACGGTTATCAAACACAACTGTAGCAAAATAGCACCCTTATCTGACAACTGTTATGAATCTGAATGTGACATTAAACTGGAAATTCTCATACTTGTTCTCATACTACACAATGAGAACGTGCAAAATGATTGACAGGCACATCAAAGTCTTCTGATTGGCTGATCAAAGAATGGGTCTGTTTACACAGCAAAACAGTCCAGTGCTGTCTCAGAGACCGTGAGAAATCTCAGGACACTTATTTCAATGATATCTTTAATGGATGAGGAACAATTTCTTCATACCATTCCAGTGAAAATCACTTATAGCCCCTTTAATACAATATTTTAACGTTATATATCCCAAAGATGTCTGAAACACTCCCTAAACTATTATACTTTGGTTAACAATCGATGCTGTTTGACTATAAATAAAACAGTATGCACTATTTGTCTGTCTATAGCCTATTTAATTTTGAATTCCTTCAAATAATTGTTTGAATAATATAGTATTACTGACACTAGTTTTAAATGGATGTATTGTAAGTCTATGGATACTTGCAAATAACTGAATCTGATTTTCAGAATAAAGAGTATTTGTAATGATGAAACTGTCTCAACCATATGGATAGGGGGTATAGCTCAGTGGTAGAGCATTTGACTGCAGATCAAGAGGTCCCCGGTTCAAATCCGGATGCCCCCTACAGGGTTTTTGCTGAAAATACACCAATTCAACAGGAAAGAATAGATATGTCGAGACCATGAAAAATGAAGACGCATTTAAACGTCGACCATGTGATTTGGCTAGTTTTAAACGAAGCTTGATATAATTGTCAACAGGGAGCAGTATTGGGCACCAGATGTGTGAGTGCCACGTAAACAAAGAGCAACAATTTAAAGAATTACAGCGACATCCATCGGTACAATATTCTACTGTAATTCTCAGTCATTCAGGTCACCTCAGAATGTCCTGTAAAATGTATTTGTGTACAAGACAGTTTGTCTGTAGGACTCTTGTATGAAATTATTAGTGAGGAATTAATTTACTTTGTTTCCTAGAGTGGTTATGGCTATAAAGTATTGAATTTTGAATGAGATTGTTGTATATTTCAGCCAAGATGTGTAAGTTTAAGGCAAGATAAACTGTTACATTACTGCAGCCTCAGCCCACGTGGGACAAAACTGGACTAAGTGCATTTCACTATCATGATGAAACCTCACTGACTAAGAAATGTAAGAAGACTCTTTCACAAAAGTCTCAATTCATAAACAGGCGTTTAATTAAAATGATTTTCAACAGTTCCACATTAGCTTTCTTTCTTCCCTCTAGAGGTTTTATTGTAAATTCTACTACTGTGTAAATTGTAGGTACTATAACCTCATGTGACTGTCATAAGATGGCAACATTTAGATGATGGGATGCATCAGTGTGGAACTTGTATTTTTGTTCACACCAAAAACTCCACAAGTAAAAGGAAGTTCTTACAAGGAATAGGGAACAATAGTAAATCACAGTGAAGTAGGATTTGGTATTATGTGAGTCTTTCTTTTTCTGTGTCACTGTGTATGAATATCATATAGTTACTTCCCCTCTTGACTCTCCTGCTCCAAGTCATGAGACCAAGCACATGACAATGTACACCTCAATGACTTCCACATGCTGTCACATTTCCATGACATTTAATGTATAAATATGTCAATAAACCTCTTTCCAATCTTATTGGAGAAGGTCTAGTAAACTGTATTAAATACACTCAGATTATTTGTTGACAGCCTATTGGATTAGATTGATGGAATTAAGTGTGTTTTGTCTCGGGATTTCACAGTTTTATCCTTAAAGGAATATTCCGGGTTCAATTGGCAACAAGTTAGCTGACATCATTTGTGTCAAAATTTTGATTACCACAAAAATTTGTTTAGACTCGTCAGTCCTTTTCTTAAAAAAAAGAAAAAATCTGGGATCCACTTACAATGGAAGTGACTGGGGCCAATGTGTAAACGTTAAAATACTCACTGTTTCAAATGTTGAAGATGTAAAAATATGCTAGATAACATGATTTTAGTGTGATAAAAATCACTTACTAACCTTTTTTTGTGTAAAGTTATATCCAATTTTACAATTGACGAAGATGTCATAATGCAGTAAACATTAAAATGACAGTAAAAGTTGACAGTAAGTTGATTTAAACAGCTTTATAGCTCAAATAATACACATGTTTTAACAAAAGACTGAATGTAAGTGCTTTTATAAAATTATAAGCTTCACATTTCTAACTTTAAACCCTACAAAAATTGGTCTCATTCACTTCCATTGCAAGTGCCTCACTGGAACCTCAATGTTTTCGTTTAAAAAAAAAGGATGAACGAGTCTAAATGAGTGTTTGTTGTATAGTCTACATTTAAGCTATGCTATAGGTGATGAATGTCTTGCTATTATGGATGAAAACTTGTTCTACCAGGTAGACAATACTGGTTTACAGGGCTAGGATAGCCTTCACAACTCGAAGTGGAAGTCTGCAATGGAATATACCAAACCAGCTGTGAAATAGGGGTTAACTTCAAATTACAAAACGCCTCATTGCTCGAGAAAAATCCATAATGCTGATTTGACTGCACTATAAAATTCAAATTTCCTCTCTGCGATCTCGTGATACCAAGTCATTGCAAAATTCTAGAAAAAAAGATATTGCATTTTCATAAGTCATCCCTAGAGAAGCGGAAATGGACCCTGCACTCATGGTTGATCATGTGACTCTTTCCATTTCGCCATTTTCTTGCTCTCCACCGGTGATCAGCCTCCTGTCGGATTCGTGACCAACTCTTGTGCTCTGCTCCTGATACTACAAGACCTGTCAACGTGGAATAGACACCCTTTAGTGCCTAAAACTGAACATTTAGACTTTTCTACCTTTACTTTCAAGTGTCCTAAACGCACAGAAGAATGTCCGCCCAGAGCCCCGAGTACTCTCCCTTCTTCGCAGTGATGGGTGCCTCAGCAGCAATGGTGTTCAGTGGTAAGAAACGCGTCATTTTATCCCTCGATCGACTGTGAAACATTACCTTAATATTGATTTTTTTTTTTTTTAATGCTTTGTTTAATTTATATCCGGTGTGGACGCGATGTTCGGTTGGCATCGATTGAGTGGCACGGTACCTGGAGTAGAGTAGGGAAAGGGATGCGAAGGTATCCATCACTGCACATGACGTTTCAGTTGACGTAATGTCTATAATTTATTTATTTTGTTTGATTATTTGCTCCATAATTACGGCGCACCAAATCTTTGCGTGGCAAATTTAAGACACCGCCGTGACGGATGTGCCTGCGACACAACCTCTCATTTTTTATGTTTACACAAGGACGTCGTTTATTTAATCTCCTCTTAGCATACGTGTATGAAATGACGAGCATTTCTGTCCTATAATGTTATTGTTTCCCTTTATACTGGCCTAGACTTGCAGTAAAAATAGCTTCGTCCAATTAATTGTCATTGATTTTCTACCTAAGAGGAAATGCATGAGTTAATTACCATAAACCGGTTCGCCCTTGTCTAATGCGACTGCTCTGAGTTTTTTTCTTTCTTTTCTAGAAGTTATCTACAATTACGCGCCAAGACTGTACCGTCCTTGTCAGTTTTGCTGTCTCACTGGCACAAGTTTTATCTATACTCAACAAAAAAAAAGCCAAACGAGAGCCATGTCTCTGCTTATTTAGTGAAACTGTTCGTTAACGCCGAGTCGAGTGCTATGGCAGCACACCGGGCCTCCATCCAGGAATGATTCAAATAAATTTGACGCAACTCTCGTCTGTCTCATACAAACAAAGTGGACTCTGGTGAAGTCATGTGACAGAGTGAAAGCAAATTGGCCACTGTCTCAATGTTTTGCTGACCTTGCTTTTTAAAGTCTGTAGCATTTTGTTTGTAGTTGAGGGGTAGGTGCAGAAGAGAAGGTATTTATTTAAGATGTAGGTGTTAGAATTGTGTTACGTAGATATTTGCTTCTTCGATTACTTCCCTGGAGCAGATCACATCAGTATATGCAGCGTGTCCTGTGCCTTGTCCTGTTTTCATTTGCAGAAGTGACAAGAATGCCCCCAAAATTCAAAATGTGAGGGATATATATATATATATATATATATATATATATATATATATATATATATATATATATATATATTATTATTATTATTATTATTTTAGAATAAAATATGCCCTCATAATAGTACAAAATAGCTACATAAAGCCCATTAAAGGGATAGTTCACCCAAAAATGAAAATTCTGTTGTCATTTACTCACCCTCATGTCATCCCAAATGTGTATGACTTTCTTTCTTCGCAGAACACAACAAATTTTTCTTTTTTAGAAGAATATCTCAGCTCAGTAGGTCCATGCAATGTAAGTGAATAGTGACCCAAACTTTGCCACTCCAAAAAAGCACAAAGGCAGCATTGAAGTTATCCATAAGACTCCAGTGGTTTAATCCATGTCTTCTAAAGCAATCTAATGAATCGTGTGAGAGAACATAACAAAATATAACTACTTTTTCATTTTGCCATTGCAATCTCGAGGCACGATCATGATTTCAAAGTCAATTAAACTTCCTAGAGCTTGAAGCATGCGCAGAGCGCTAGATGGCGCTAGGAAGTGTAATCAGGCTTGAATTAATGATCGCCAAGGAGACTGCAGATATCAAGATTTATAGTACAATTGTAACAGTTTGGCCTGTTCACACCCAAAAAATATTAGATGACTTTAGAAGACATGGATTAAACCACTGGAGTCATATGGATAACTTTTATGCTGCCTTAATGTGCTTTTTGGAGCTTAAAAGTTTTTGACCCCTTTCACTTGCAATTGTATGGAGCTACAGATCTGAGATGTTATTCTATAAGTAAGTCATTTATATCTGGGATGGCATGAGAGTGAGTAAATGATGAGAGAATTTATTTTTGGGGGAACTATCCCTTTAATGGAAAAGCTAATTCCTGACACTGATGCACAGCATCATATCATGGTACTTTAATAACCCCAAACCTCATTTGTCTCCCCACATGTGTTCATTTTCCTCTTCACTGTTTGTAGCATTGGGTGCTGCATATGGGACAGCCAAGAGTGGCACAGGGATTGCCGCCATGTCAGTGATGCGGCCAGAGCTGATCATGAAGTCTATCATTCCTGTGGTCATGGCAGGTATCATTGCCATCTACGGCTTGGTGGTGGCTGTTCTCATTGCCAACAACATTTCTGAAACAGTCACGCTCTACAAGTGAGTCATGCGCATCAACTCTGTTTTTGTCTATTTTTTTGCATTTAAAATGTAGGCCCTAGTTGCATTTTCCTAGTTCTAAGTCATTCTAATATTCTAAACAAAAATAGCACATATTTTAGTCATCATTTAAAAATTAACATTTTATTGGTGACCTAGTTGTGTTATTACGATTAATTGGTTATTTCTGACAATGAGATCACATCATATGAGTCATTCAGATTTAACAATGTCTTAATGTCTCTTTCTCTCTTTAGGAGTTTCTTGCACCTTGGTGCCGGGCTGAGTGTTGGTCTGAGTGGTCTAGCAGCTGGCTTTGCCATCGGTATTGTGGGTGATGCAGGAGTCCGGGGAACAGCCCAGCAACCTCGCTTATTTGTGGGGATGATCCTCATCCTCATTTTTGCTGAGGTTCTGGGGCTCTATGGGCTTATTGTCGCTCTGATTCTTTCCACCAAGGGTTAATTTTTTGCTGGTATCTTCTCTACATATGAACAACCATCAAACACACAAGCACCAACACAAACATCCTCCTAATGAAATGATGAGAAACGACGAGAGAGGAATATGCGTGCATGCGTGTACTGTTGTGAGTGTGCTGTTTGCAAATGAATGTATGATTGAATTCTCCTCTCTGTGTATAGTAGCCTGATGTGCGTTCCCCATGTAAATGCGCTATATAGATATTGCTCTCGTCCTGTGTGCGTGTTCAGATAGATGCCCTCCTAAGCTACATCCGTTTGTCATCTTTTATTTTGTCATAATTTTATTCTTGTTTGGAGAAAAAAAATCAACTGTTTGCTTTTTTGTTTTTTTTCTCACTTTTGGGACCATTAAAATTCAGACACTGATGTTGAGGACCTAAATGTAAAATAAAGATGGATTATTGCTGTTTGTATTTTTTTTTTTTTTTTTTTTTTCTGCTGATTATTTATGAAGATTTTGAAATGTTCATTAAACAGTTTAAATGGATCAAAGTCTTTATTGAAATCCTGAATATATAAATACAATATGTGAGTGTGTGTGTATAAAATATATATATATATATATCTGTATAGGTAGTTGAATTGCACTGTGGGAAATTTGTGGAGACCGTTGTCTTATCAAGGTATTGATGTGCAAGTTTACTAGGTGTGAGTGTGAAAAGAATGTATACACATGTATGTTTGTGAGTGTGTGTGTGTGTGTGTGTATTTTAGCTCTTAACATAACATTCTTCAGACGTGTAGCATTTTAATTAGTTACTTCTGGTTCCACTAATGGGTAAACACCAGTGCAGCTTATCCAGTTTCGAAATAAATCTTCCTCAACCTAGTTTCAGTTTCTCTTTTCTTCAAACATAGGCATACAGGATGTGCAAGATAATGCAAATGCACCGCAGGTATTCATAACAAAACGGTACATGTAAATAGAAATTTCAATTTTCTAAGTAATCAAAATGTTACATGATATTCACTACACTTTGTTCCTTGGTTTGTCACTTATTCAGTCATATAACTTGCACAAATTGCAACCTATTATGAATTACAGGTATTACCATTAATATGGCATTAGTGTGCAAATCACATTTGTACATGTTTTATGTATAGTAATGAAAAATACATAGTTCAGAATGCTCTCACGTCATGCAGAGTCAGGACAACAAGCCACTGATATATTACAGCAAGAGGGATTATTATTATGTTACCTTCTGGTTGTCATAATTACTGCATTGCAGCCTCATTCACCCTCTCACTACCTCCTCCATGCTGCAATCACTCGAATAGGAGCGAGGGGGCGCTATAAGAGTTACAACACAATACCACTTCAACTCTGATAGACAATTTTAGTTTTGGGCACGCAAAAAGGATTATTTTAAAACAGAATCAAACTGGTCAATAAGTATAATGTATCGGCCACAGCATTTTATAAACTAGCACTGCATTGAAAAAAGAGAGAGGAGAGAGATATAGATATCATACGTTTACAATAAATAAGATGAATAAGAATTCAAATGAAAATAAATGATAAAAACTCAAGGTCAAAATACTTTAGAAATGTGAGATTTTATAATATGGGATATTTTAACATTATAAATAATTCAAATCTGTGCAAAGTATCTGGAAATTTGTTCTTATGAATAAAGTATTTACAATGCAAAACAAAAAACGAGTTCAACAGCATGTTATTACTTAAAAATAAATTAATCTATCTTTCAATTATAAGATTAACTCTCGGTTTATAAAGGGAGACAAATAGAAACAAAAACTTAAATTCTCCCAAAGGGATTGTACGTGTGTACACTTTCTTCCTCCATCTTACAGAATACACATAAATTGGATATATCAGCAAAAGTAGCATCTAGACAATTTGTTGGATAGATTACAGTATCTAAAAATTTACTTTTCAGAAATGCCAACATTTTTATGTAGTAACCAGGCTCTTTTTCAGTGAAAAAATAAATAAAAAATTTCAATAAATTAGAATTTTGGGAATGTTAAGACTAAGAGCATGTTATGCAGCAATTGCCTTACATGTTTATTATGCTTTTTTTTTAATCAAGAAGACAAACTATAAACATCCAATAAACGTTTAGGCATAAAACAATACATCTCAACCATTGACCCAACTAGTAGGTGGTGACATGCACGTATAATTCGAATTCCCAAAAAACAAAAGAAGAAGCATTTGGAAGTGAAAGTGAACGTGTAGATTTAGAGTAAAAATGACTTAAAAGTTGATCTGTTTTTTTCACCCACCCATATCGTATCATATCGCTTCTGATGTGTTGAGTCGTGTGAATTACTTTCATGCTGCTTTTATGTGCTTTTTGGACCTTCAGGGTTCTGACCATTTTCACTTGCATTGTATGGACCTACAGAGCTGAAATATTATTCTAAAAATCTTCGTTTGTGTTCAAACGAAGATTTCCCTTTAAATCAGTGCACATAACTTTTTGACATTGTTTTCACAGAATCGGACTTTATGTACTACATAGGTTCATTAATGACAATGGAACACCTGCCTTTATAGCTTATCTTCTACTAGTACTGTCGCTACACTTGCAAGAATAAGAAAGCGTAAACGTCAGAAAGGGGTTTAGCGTTCAGTCTTGGGACGAACCTGACATGTAAGTGACATCTGTTTAGTCCTGTAGTTATGCACGCTTGAAAATAAACCGCGCCCACTTAATTGAACTGGAGAGGCGGGGCTTGATAAAGCATTGTTTACGTCTGTCGTTAAAGAAGTAGGTCACAGTAAAATGTGACAGTTGCGGACTGGATCCGATTTTTTTTCCCCAGATACATAGTTCACTGTGTCATACTAGTATCTTTAGATATAAGAGACACCAACGATCTATAGTGCACCCCTGATAGACTGGTAAGTGTGCTTTTGCCTCTAAAAAATAACTGTCGTAGTGAATGCAGCAGGCAGGCAGGATGTAGCTCCTGCTAAGTCCACGAGCCTCCGTTAGCGCCAAGATTAGATTGTGGCAGAGCCTGTTGCACTTTTATAATTATTTTCATACTGGCGTGGTATACTATTTAAATCCGTAATCTGTGGTGTTAAGGGAATTGCAAGTAATTTATGCTCTCGTAAATTAATAAGCCCTCATCTCTACAGGCATTTAAGGTGTCTGGCCAAAGTCATTCGCCTGGCTCGTTGGCCACTCTGCGAGGCCTAACAAGAGAACATGTTATGTTTAGGAGCTGTGTCGATATGTCAGCTAGTTCTCAAATGACTGGTTGTGGGAACTGAAATAACTGGCGCGCGAATGCAAACGTCGTATTTACATTTAATCTAGGTTGTGGCTCAACTGAGCGTGTTACCATTCAGTGTTTACTCATCTCGCGCCTGAAATTCTGACGTGAAAGTTCAGCTTCACTCCTCGCGACAAAACATATAAATCAATCATGAAATAATTATGCAGTTGTTTATGAGTTCTGATAAATGAATGTATTTGTACACTGCATACGCACGATCTCTTCCTTAAACTTTGTTTATGCTTATTGTTGGGAGAACTGTGAAGGATTACAAACCAGTACATAACAAAGTCATCATTTGTTAGTTACCTTTAAAATATAAATTAAAAAATGAGCGTGCCTTTTACCATATTTGTATTTGACCAATTTGAAATAAGCTCTACTAGGGCTGTTTTTTCTCTCTGTTTGTGTTGTATGACAAACAAACAATTGTTCTCTCTGTTATTGACAGGTGAGGAGGCCCCTGGTTGGCATGTCGAGGCGGAGCAGAAACAGTAGAGCGTGGAGGTACGTGTGGAGTGGAATCCGACGGGATGCAGATGCAAGAGCTTTAGTGCTTGCTTCCGAAAGTGAGGACTGGAGTTATGATCAGCAGCAGGTGAGTGTGATGGAGATGCAGAACACAGAGCTTATCTGATGTTAAAAGACCTTTAGATATTGCAGATGTTATTCTAAATTAGATGTGATAAAATGACATCATAATAGCATCCCATTTTTTCCCATTCATACATCATTTCTTGTAAGTGATGGCAAGCATAATTCCACGAAAAAGTCAGGTCAAGGTAAATGACTGTAGATCCTGCTTTACATTTCTTAGACCTATATTTATTCTGTGTGTGTACATGTATACAGGGGTGCATCACGTGTCAAAGTAGTATTGCCATATTTTCACGGCAAGACGGATAGCACGTAAGTGGGCTATCTGCTATAAAATAATTATTTTCTTTTCAATTTTGTGTGAATTTACATAAGCATATTGTCACTGCATACTTGTATACAAGTATACTTTTATGAATGTACTATCTGTTACTTAAATGTCTTTGCATATACATGTTAGCTGGGCTGCCTGCAGGATTGCATCTGTGGGTAAGCAGAGAAACCTGACCAAGTACTGAAGTGTACCTTTATTGTCTAAGGTGATCTGGGGAATGCACCCCAGTGAGAATTGTTTTGCAAAAACAACACCAAGTATTCAATTCTGGTGACTTTGAGAGAAGCATTGATATCTTCTTCATGTGTGACATTCATGTACAGGTGAAACTCGAAAAATTAGAATATCGTGCAAAAGTTCATTAATTTCAGTAATTCAACTTAAAAGGTGAAACTAATATATTATATAGACTCATTACAAGCAAAGTAATATATTTCAAGCCTTTATTTGATATCATTTTGATGATTATGGCTTACAGCTTATGAAAACCCCAAATTCAGAATCTCAGAAAATTAGAATATTACATGAAATCAATAAAAAAAGGATTTTAAATACAGAAATGTCGGCCCTCTGAAAAGTATAATCATGCATATGTACTCAGTACTTGGTTTGGGCCCCTTTTGCATTAATTACTGCCTCAATGCGGCGTGGCATGGATGCTATCAGCCTGTGGCACTGCTGAGGTGTTATGGAAGACCAAGATGCTTCAATAGCGGCCTTCAGCTCTTCTGCATTGTTTGGTCTCATGTCTCTCATCTTTCTCTTGGCAATGCCCCATAGATTCTCTATGGGGTTCAGGTCAGGCGAGTTTGCTGGCCAATCAAGCACAGTAATACCATGGTCATTGAACCAGGTTTTGGTACTTTTGGCAGTGTGGGCAGGTGCCAAGTCCTGCTGGAAAATGAAGTCAGCATCTCCATAAAGCTTGTCTGCTGAAGGAAGCATGAAGTGCTCTAAAATGTCCCGGTAGACGGCTGCATTGACTCTGGACTTAATAAAGCACAGTGGACCAACACCAGCCGATGACATGGCTCCCCAAACCAACACAGACTGTGGAAACTTCACACTGGACTTCAAGCATCTTGGATTGTGTGCCTCTCCATTCTTCCTCCAGACTCTGGGACCTTGGTTTCCAAATGAGATGCAAAATTTGCTCTCATCAGAAAAGAGGACTTTGGACCACTGAGCAACAGACCAGTTCTTTTTTTCTTTAGCCCAGGTAAGACGTTTGACATTTGAAGCCCATGTCCAGGACCCGTCTGTGTGTGGTGGCTCTTGATGCAGTAACTCCAGCCTCAGTCCACTCCTTGTGAAGCTCCCCACACATTTGAATGGCCTTTTCCTGACAATCCTCTCCAGGCTACGGTCATCCCTGCTGCTTCTGCACCTTTTTCTTCCACACTTTTCCCTTCCACTTAACTTTCTATTAATGTGCTTTGATACAGCACTTTGAGAACATCCAACTTCTTTTGCAATTACCTTTTGAGGCTTTCCCTCCTTGTGGAGGGTGTCAATGATGGTTTTCTGCACAACTGTCAGGTTAGCAGTCTTCCCCATGATTGTGAATTCAACTGAACCAGACTGAGAGACCATTTAAAGGCTCAGGAACCCTTTGCAGGTGTTTAGCTGATTAGAGTGTGACACTTTGAGCCTACAATACTGAACCTTTTCACAAAATTCTAATTTTCTGAGATTCTGAATTTGGGGTTTTCATAAGCTGTAAGCCATAATCATCAAAATTATATCAAATAAAGGCTTGAAATATCTTACTTTGCTTGTAATGAGTCTATATAATATATTAGTTTCACCTTTTAAGTTGAATTACTGAAATTAATGAACTTTTGCACGATATTCTAATTTTTCGAGTTTCACCTGTAACTATTTGCAACAAAGCATTTCTTAAATACTTGTTCACGTGATACAGCACTAGTTGAAGTTTCTCAAAGTTAACTTTCAAAAATTAACCTTTTGTTTTAAATGATTGTAGATAAATATCCACTCCATCCAGCACTGTTTGTTCACTGTGTTCCTCATTATCTCAAAACTGTTTTACTGCGTGAGAAACAGTCACCTAAATCTCATAGGGTGCTAATTTTCTCAATTCTTGCCTCCAATTTTATTCAGATGGAAAGATTTACAGCCTACGTTATGGCATAAGTCACTTGTTTCCCAGAAAGACACAATGCCATCATGTGCTGACTAACATTTATATTATTGTTCTTGGCAGATACCTCAAAAAAAAATTAAACGGATAGTTAAAAAGATAAAAAATGTAATTTCTGTCATCATAACTCAACCCCGTGTTGTTCCCAAGATTAATTTGTCTCTTCTGTGGAACTTAAAGATGCTAGACAGAATGTCAGTCTTAGTCACATTCTATTTCACAGCATCCTTTTTTCCATATAATGAAAGTGAAAACTGAGAATGACATTCTGCCTAACATCATCTTTTGAGTGCCACAGAATGAAAAAATTAATGGGTTTGCAAAAATGTGAAGTGATAACAGAATTTTCATTTTGGGTGAACTATCCCTTCAACAGTCAATACTCACAAGTTTAAAGTAGACAAAAAGCAATGAACATTTTAACAGATGAAATCCTAAAAGAGGGGACCTTGTTACAAATCAATGATGTTCACTGAAAGACAATAATATATGTATTAAAGATATATATAATGCAATTATATTTAGAATATTATGCATATACTGTATTTTTTAAGTATTAACATTATAGTGTTTGTGTTATATTGTGTGTACTATTACTGGTACATATGGCCTACTTATTTTAATAAACATGACTAATTCACAAAGCCAGAGAAAATAGGCTCTAAAGGTATGTCAGATGATGGAGATGAGGAACGTAACCGGTGTATAGTAGGGTGATGAATTCTGTTTGAAATATTTCTCTTCACTCTTGAGTAGTTCTGGTAGTATTACACACAAAATGTTTTTTGCTGTTTCTGCCTTTCTTATCAAAGGTGCTGTTTTATGAGCTAGCAGGACGATATGATGAGACAAAACTAGATCGCTCCAATGTTGCGCGATTGCACCGTATAAACAGGAGCGATTATTTTGTCACATCTCTTGCTTGCAGAGATGGGATATAACACCATTTCATGTCAAATTAGCAGGTTTATATAGGTTTAATGCAAAAGTTCAGCAAATGTGTAACTACTTTGCTCAATGTGCACTCACTCTAAAATTGACAAGCTTCCAATGAGCTGTGGAATGTTGCACGAGAGAGAGAGGCTCTAAAAATGCAGGTTAATGAAGCTGTACGAATAGAGAAAAGTAGTATTCCTGGCAATAATTTAAATAAAAGTAGTATTGCCATGGTAATACTGGCGACAGCGGCTATGCATGTATGTACAGTGGCAAGAAAACGTATGTGAACCCTTTGGAATTAGCTGGTTTTCTGCATACATTGGTAGCAACAACCTCAACCAAGTGTTTCCATTAGCTGTGAATTAGATCCGCACAACGTTCAGAAGGAATTTTGGACTGTTCTTCCTTATAGAACTGCTTCAGCTCAGTATTAAACCATCTCCATTTTATAGACAATTTGTCTAAGCTCTTCGAGATAACTTTGACCAGCTTTATGCAAAGCAACAATTCTTGATCATAGTTCTTCTGAGATCTCTTTTTTTTTTTCCCAATCTACACTATGAATATTTGAATGCTGTATTCAAAATCTACAAGAACAATACAATCATTTGTTATTAGTTCAAACAGATTGTGTTCATTATTGTAACTTAGATGAAGGACCAACCAGATTGCAAGACAAATTTATACATAAATGTTTCCCATGCTTTTTCTTGACACTGTATGTGTCCTGCAGTACAGTGACTCTGATTCCGAAGCGGAGTACCCAGCCCTTGTGCCGGCAGTTCCGAGTGCCGTGCCCGTTACAGGAGAGTCATACTGCAGCTGTGACTCACAGATGGAGCTCAGCTGTAACCCACGGCTCCGAGGTTACACACACTTACGAGACTGCCACTGTGGAGAAGATGACCAAGGTAGTAGTACCAAAGTATATATTAAGTTTATATAAGATTCTTTTTTCATACCTTGATTTTGAATATTGTGATAAATTGTGACCATGTTATTGGCTGTTTACATGTTTGTCAGATTTTGACTGGGTGTGGGACGAGGGCAGCCGGTCTTCTGCAACACTGTTAAGCTGTGAGAACAGAAAAGTGAGCTTCCATTCGGAATATAGCTGTGGAACAGCAGCCATTCGTGGCTCTAAAGAACTCACGGAGGGACAACATTTCTGGGAGATTAAAATGACTTCCCCAGTGTACGGCACTGACATGGTGAGACATGTTCTATGTGTGTGGGTCCGTGTGTATGTTTTGCCTTGGTCAGCCTGATATCAATAAAATTACGTGACTATGGCGTAATTTTTGAGAATTATATCAAATGGTTCATTGTACATATTGTAGCAGTTCAGAGCTGAAATATCTACTGTGGTGCTAAACGCAAGTAAAATTTTGTGAAGGTTATTGCTTGATTGATCTCCCTATCCTAAACCTTAAACCTAACCAACAGTGTTATAAAAGCAAATGTGCAAAAAATGCAATTTCTAATTCAACCACGTTATTGTGTGGTGCTTCCATGATTCTTTATGTGACTTATGTGTCGACCAACATGCTCTTTGGGATTTGTACCCCAGTCCTTTACATTGGAACTCCTACACTATCAGTTGAGCTAATGCACAATTTGATCATGCCCGCACAAGCTTGTAAATGCAGTTGGTTATATAATGCAAATTAAGCTATCATTAAAACACTTACTATAATGTCATAAGATAGCATTGTTTTATGGACCAGGGTGAAAAGTGTTTATGAACTCTCTGTGTGTGTGAATTGGAAACAGTCTTCTAGTTTTGTGCATCTAAAAAAGGGCTGATGCACAGTAGATCCCAAACTTTGTTACAGACATTTAGCAGCATAACTGATTCAGCACACCAAAGCATAACTGTCAGCATATAGCTAAATATAACATAACTTGCTGAATCAAGTGAATTCTCCAAGATTTGAGGTAAACTATGTTGGGTAGTTTTACTCTTTGAATACGTGTATGTGATATTATTTGTTTTTTAAGTTGTCTGGTGAAATTCTATGTGTATGTATTTATGTAGATGGTTGGTATTGGCACATCAGATGTGAATCTGGACAAATATAGACACACGTTCTGCAGCCTGCTGGGTAAAGATGAAGACAGCTGGGGTCTGTCATATACAGGTAAAACAAGTTCAGTTCATAGACACATGCTTAAGTTCACACACATCCATACCTTGCAAAGTGCCCAAGGATTCTTTTGTCATTTATGTTTGTTTTTTCAGGTCTGTTGCATCATAATGGTGATAAAATGAGCTTTTCGTCACGTTTCGGCCAGGGTTCCATTATTGGTGTTCACTTGGACACTTGGCATGGAACGCTCACCTTCTATAAGAATCGCAAGTGCATTGGTAAGACTTACACTGACACGTGTCAAAAAAAATGTAAGCGCTGTTTTATTAACCAGAAAAACATGTTTTTTTTTTTAGGTCAAACACTACTGAATACAAGCTGGATAGTAGTTTTCAAATAATATCATACACTTTTCATCTTACATTTTTTCCCTGTGGTCTACTTATAATGTTAGTCATAATTTGATTTTGGGCTGTTTTTTTCTTGCTGCCTTTAAAGGAATATTTCGGGTTCAATACAAGTGAAGCTCAATCGACAGCATTTGTGGCATAATTTTAATTACTACAAAAAATTATTTTGACTTGTCCCTCATTTTCTTTACAAAAAAAAAAAAAGCATAATAGAATAAATAAAATAATAAAAAATTATTTGCCAGTTAGGATTTAAAACATAAGTTACAGATATTCAAATCAAAGCTTGATAGTTTATATGAATAAACAAACATTCCTAAAAAAAAGAAACAAGTCAAAGAACATACCTGGCAGTTGAGAAAACTACATGCAATTGCAAAGCATGGGAGATCTGAATGCAGATTCCGATTATTTAAGTTACACACATTAATGTGTGGGATCATCTGACTACTGAGAACCATGAACAATGTGTCACATTTCCTTAAATACTCAAACCATAAACTACGGGAATTTTGGGAGTGGTTAGGTTTGGAAGTCCCTGGGTCATACCTCATTAACATACAGGCAGGGATGGGGACCTACCTCCAGAATTATACAGTATTTGGCAAAGACCTTATAACTTTGTTACCATTAGTTTTATCAACATGGGAAGGAGACATTATACCAGTCGCACTGAGACATTTTACATGATACAAAACATGCCTAGTTACATTATTTGTTTTCATGGTTTTCTTTGTTCCATTTTCACATGTACATTTTGTGTGTCTGTGTGTGTGTGCCTTGTGGGGGAGACAAGAGGGAGAGAGAGAGAACAGATAAGTGAGTTTTAGGAGAATAGGCCTAAATTGGCCTGAGGTGAGATGGAGGTCAGATGTGAGATTTGTGTTTTATGGTCCGTGCTCAGTAGAATGCGTTGACTCCGGTGGAGATGCTCATTTGTGTAGGAGTTTATGATGTTGGTTCTCGCAGAGTTCTTTGTCTTTTGAGCTTAACTTGTGTTGAACCTGGAATATTCCTTTAAGTCTTCTACATAAACTGCCTCTTTTTATTTCCCCCCAATTTGGAATGCCAAATTCCAATGCACTCTTAAGTCCTCCTGGTGGCGTAGTGCCTCAATCTGGGTGGCGGAGGATGAATCTCAGATGCCTCCATGTCTGAGACAGTCAATCCATGCATTTTATCACTTATCTTATACTCGCTGAGCTACCCAGGCACCAATTATTGACTAAATTAAAACCACATTACCATCATATTGGTAATGAGCATAAAAACACTGATATGAACAATGAACACTGATATGGTTTATTCATAATTAATTAGATTAATTTTGTGCACTTCTTCTTACAATAATTTTTCTGTATGTTATTTAAAGAAATACCTACCAAAATAAAATCTAAAAAGCATGTTGAAAATACATAATATAAATGTAATGTTCTATCAAAATATGTCTTCAAATTTGAGTTCTATTGTTTAGAACGGCATAAATCTTTTAGAAGTGTAAAATAAACATTTTCACCACATAAATCTTTTTTTTTATCTTTCATTGTAGCTCTCCTTAATCTCTTGTTGAACAGAGCTAATCCATGTTCAATGGCAATTATTTATTGTTAGAACCATAAAACAGTTTTTGGACTTTTTTGTTAAAATTGATATCAGCAAAAAATTAAGGAAACACTTTATAATAAGGTTCCATTAGTTAACAACATTAGTTAACATTAACTATCAATGAACAATACGTTTACAGCATTTATTAATCTTGGTTGGTGTTAATTTCACAACATTCAAAACATTTTTAAAATCAAATGTTGTGTTTGTTATCATCAGTTAATGCACTATGAACTAATGCAAACTAAAAATAAACAATTGTTTGTTTATTAAATGACATTAACAAAGATTACCTAATGCATTAACTAACATTAACAAATGGAACATTATTGTAATTGTATTACCAATTTTCATATCAGTGCAACCCTACTCATGTAGGTTTAATTAAAATTAAGTAAATGTAACGGTTTTATTTCCAATGATCAAGGAAAATACAATTTAACACACATTTGAAAACATGTAATAAAAACACACATTTGATAACATGTAATATTTGTGGATGTGTGTTTTTTAGGTGTTGCAGCTGCAGAGATGAAGAATAAGCGTGTTTTTCCAATGGCATGTTCCACTGCTGCCAAGAGCAGCATGAAGGTGATTCGCTCCGTCTCTGCCCCCACCTCTCTACAGTACCTTTGTTGCTCTCGCCTCCGTAAGCTGCTCCCCTCTGGAGTTGATGCACTTAGAGTTCTGCCCCTCCCACCTGGCCTCAGACACCTTCTGCACACCAAACTGGGATGGGTGCTGAGCCTGGATCACATGCATCCACATGCACACTCGAAGGCACACACCTCACCAGGGCCCTCCTCGGGTAGTGACTCCGAGGGCTGCTCATCAGACCCGGAAGCCTGCCAGCGGAAACGTTGCCGCTGGACCTGAGGCCATGTCTATGCCTCATCCACTCACCCTTATGAAACCATTAAAATGTCTCCACAAACAAAAAGAATCCATGCATTAACACTGGACGTGTGCCGTCTCGTACAAAGGTGGACGATAGAGTTTGATGACTAACTTGAAGGTCAGTTGAGCCAGTTTAACTAGTTGTATTGGTGGTAAGTATTCATTCTTTGCTGTCCAAAAATAGTTTGGCCTTTCAGGTTAAAATTGAGATGTACTGTATAGCAGTATTCAAAGTCAGTTTTATTCTGTTGTGATGCTCCCAATACACAATGGAATGAAGTTCATCAGCTCTTTTTCATGTGGGAAACAAAAACATGTTACCATTTAAAATGCAGGCAAAAAAAAAGTGTACTTGCAAAAAAAAGACCCATTCACACACAACAATCACATCATTTTTAGTGAACTGTAAAATGCTCTTTGTGTTCTCCTCCCATCATCTGGGGCAGAAAATGTTACTTGAACATAGGAAGTGACACACAGTGTCATTCTCTAGTACAGGCCAGTGAAACATCTCGGCACGTGCCATGGTCTGTTCCCTCTATGTTTGAGTCTGTGTGTCAATCATTTTGTTCTTATTCTATCAAACAACTTGAAGTTACCAACAGAGAGTTAGGAAATTGATAACAGTGACATCATAATGAATATTGTCTGTAAAAAGTTTTTTTTTATACCATGAAATCTTTAGGAAAAATGCCTCTGACAGTTTTTTCTCTCTCTAGGAAATACTTTGGGCCCTAGTCATTGCTCGTGTGTGTATACGTGTAGTATGTATATTTGAAAAGTATTTCCAGAGAAATTTCCATGAAAAAACTATGATGCAGTTGTCAAACTGACTGATCTGAACTGAAGTGGAGGTTAAATCACTTTTCAATCTGTGCAACATCTCTACATGAGGTTCATTTTGAATTCAGATGGGGTTTTTAAATCGCAGGTTTTGTAATTCATTGTAAAGAAAGCAAATCATGTTTTTGTTATGCATAAAAGCACTTTCTGGCTTATTGTATGTATAGAAATGTATACAGGTCCTGTATACTGTGCTCAACGCAAATTGTATGTCATAAACGCTTGCATTCGCTCTTTCTCTCTTGAATCATAAAAAAATGAGAAATTATATATGCATTGAAAAAGAGGTTGGTTGTGATTTTGCCTTTCTTTCTGAGATCTTAATAAAGATTTCCATGAGTCAATTGAAATGTTCCTCTTACTGCAATTAATTTGAAGTACAAGGTCCAATTAAAGGAATATTCCGGGTTCAGTACACGTTAAGTTCAATCGACAGCATTTGTGGCATGAAAAATTGCCAGAAAAAATTAATATTGACTCGTCCCTCCTTTTCTTTAAAAAAGAAAACAGGATGGGTTAAAAATCTGGGTTACGGTGAGGCACGTATAATGGAAGTGAATGGGGTCAATCCTCAAACATTAAAATACTCACTGTTCAAAAGTTTAGTCACAAGATGCAAACAATATGTGTGTTAACATTATTTTAGTGTTAAATAAAAACGCTTGCTAACCTTTTCTGTGTAAAATTATAGCAAATTTTACAATTTTGTTGCCATGATGTAATGTCACCAAACCCTAAAATTATGATTTAAACAACTTTACAGCTCAAATAATACATGAGTTTTAACAGAAGAAATGATGTAAGTGCTTTTTATAAAATTATAAGCTTCATATTTCTGTCTTTAAACGCTCCAAAAATTGGCCCAAATCACTTCCACTTGTAAGTGCCTCACTGTAACCTCGATTTTCTTTTCTTTTTTTTTTTTTTTTTTTTGAGAAAAGGAGGGACGAGTCTAAATAATTTTTGGTGGTAATCTACATTATGCCATAAATGCTGTCGATTGAGATTAACTTTTATTGAACCCAGAATATTCCTTTAAAGGAATGGTTCACACAAAAAGGAACATTTGCTGATAATTGCTCAGGCCATCCAAAATGCATCTGAGTTTCTTTCTTCATCAAAACAGAATTTAAGACTTTTAGAATTTCATTAAAGGGGTCATATAATGCCATTTTTGTACAAGTTAATATGAATTTTTAGGGTCTAAATGAAAACTTTGTAATATACTTTTATTAAAAATTCTCATTAGTATTTTAAGAAAACACTAATTTTACCTGCTCAAAAACAGCTCTGTTTTCAGCACGCCATTTCAGTGCATATGACTTTAAATGATAATGAGCTTTGGTCACCCCGCCCTCCGTACACAGTTTTTAATAACACAATAACCATAACGCGTTGTTCATTATAAACGTGGGATTATGAATTATATTGAGAACGTCGTAACGTTATGGAAAACATGCCGTAATGTACCCTGAGTGTAAACATTAGCCACATTCATTGTGAAGCGTGCAAGCGATTTGCAAAGATTAATATAAAGGTTAATAAAACGTTACACTTACTTCTTCTGGAAGTGCAGAGGGAATATAAATAGTTGGTACCGAATCTTTTTCAGCAGCAGCTTCTTAGCAAAACCAGCTTTATACTGACCCTCGTTTATAAAGCAGTCTGGTGAAAAATAATTCGCGCAAACATGAACGCATTGACGTTGCTCGTGGGGAATATTCCCATTGTAAACAAAACTCAGCCACTGCGTCTTCAGCGGTTCAGATTTAGGAACATCAAAATGACTGCTGTGTTCGTTATTACACCGAAGAACAGAACACCACAATCGCTTAGGCGCCATTCTGCTCCAGTGTATCAACAATGATGACGGACTATGATTGACAGCTCGCTCACGAGCGAGGGCGGTCTGTGTTGAAACACTGCTGTCAATCAACAATCCTGGGAGCGTCCGACCGTGTGACGTCACACGGTCGAACGGCTCGATTTGAGGCAGGGGAAAATATATAAGGAGATTAAAACAAAAACACTGGATGGATTTTTATCATAATAGGATGGTTGTGTACAGGCACAGCCAACACACATTTCAGTACAATCAACTTGAAAAAGTGCATGTACCATTATATGACCCCTTTAAGGCCTCCTCTAAACAATGCAAGTGAATGTACTCCATTTTTTGATGGTCCAAAATGCATATTTATGGTGCATCAAAATAATCCACACGACTCCAGTCACCAAATAAAGTTCTTCTGAACGCAAACTATTAATTATTTTGAGAAACAAAGTACAAATAACTACAAATGTTTGCTTCTGTACACCTCTGATGTAAGCTCATTGGTAAGGTCAATGTCAAATAATTAATCCTTTGCGTTCAGAAGAACTTTATTTGCTTACTGGAGTCGTGTGGATTATTTTGATGCACCATAAATATGCATTTTGGACCATCAAAAAATGGAGTACATTCACTTGCATTGTTTAGAGGAGGAGGCCTTAATGAAATTCTAAAAGTCTTAAATTCTGTTTTGATGTAGAAACTCAGACACATCTTGGATGACCTGAGGGTGAGTAAACACCCCAAAAGTGTTTTTCACACACACGTTTTTGCTTCACCAATAATGTTTTTGAGAGTACTAAGCAACAAGAAACATTTAAAAACTGTCCAAATTTGTGAAGAGACATTGAATGTCTCGTAATTTATTTTAATTAAATATTACCTTATCGTTTACGAATATCAGAGACCCCAATTATAAAACTAATTTAAATTCAACAAGAAAACGCTTAGACCTAAACATAAAAGAGTCCTTTTATTAGTTTCTGCTATCAAAGCAACTGCAAGTTTTTTTATCTCTTCCAAATACATGTTTTCAATGTTTATTTTGCACACCTCACGCTTTTTTTACACGGCAAACTCGTAAAATCGCCCCTTTGTGATGCTTTCTGCAACTCTTGTCACGTGGAGGGCGATGAGGTGCTTGACGCTGGGTTCAGCCTCCACAACCAAATTAAAACTGCCACGAGAAGTCGTCTGTCCGAGGCAAAGACGCAAAATCGAATGACATTGCCTCAGCATCAGTCTGCCTTGATGTCCTTGGGGTTTCTGTTGTTCATTTCATAAATAAATAAATGCATAATGTGCTATACGCACGTCCTGTAAATTCATGATTAAAAAAAGCTATTAAATGTCTTATCATTAAAATTGTAATGACGGGTAATAATAGATTATGACGGAATTTTGAATGATGAGAAACGATGAGAAGTTTTTATTATTTGAATTTTTTTTATTATAGAAGTTTTAATTTTTGAGAAATTTTTGCATAGCCGAATTTTAAACATTACAAGTAAACACGCTACTTAGACGGAGAGAAAACATGGACAAGTTCTTGAAAAGGAAAAATATTGACAATGGTTAGCCTATAAACTATGGGATAGTGGTGTGCCTTAGAATTTTTTAGTCGTACAAAGTGTGCCGTGGCAGAAACAATGTTGGGAAACACTGCATCAGAGGTCAATGTAGTCAGCAACAACTGTACTTAAGTTCTGTTCTCTACTAACAATGGACAGGCTTTGCAAGAACTTAATCAAATTAGTATCATTAACTAATTCCATTAATGATTCTCCGTTTTGGCTGGAAAAGTTAATTTGTGTTGATAAAACTAACTGGGCTATTTCATCATTGGGACTTCAGTTAGGTTTTGTTTTGGAGTAGACTTTTATCAAAAAGGGGGTTCATAAAGACTTAAAGAGATCATGACATTATTATTTTTAAATGTTACTTAAAGGTGCACTCAGTCATTTTTTCCACATTATAAAATGTTAACTCCTAAAGATGTGTATAAAATCATGAGCACTCTAAATGTGATGAAGACTCCAGTTATATCAGTAACCTTATAAAAGCTGTTTTATTGTACACGCAGAGGGTCCACACATGGGGGCTGCCATGTTGCATTGACATGACCAGCTGATTAATCTCAGTAACTGTCCTGTTATTTGACACTTTCTCCCATTGATTAAAGTAATCATGGCTGACTGAATACTAAATTACTACAATGGCATCTGAAACAGAAATCTTTTGATTTTAAATGATACTTCATCCAAGCCGCTACATGTCAGTGTAAGTCCAAGATGACAAAAAGACAAAAGTTACTGAGTGCACCTTTAATGCTCGGTTTTGGTGCTGTTTTTAAGACTTGACAGTAAAAGCCCACTGTTATGATTGACTCTCTGCTCTCGACTGACCTGCTCTCTTCTTGCCATCTCACTGCTACTGGGCAGGCTAGGGCGGTGATTAAAGTTAAAGTAGGCGTTGATGTGTTAGGGCTTGTCAGATGCAAATTCCTACCACAGTGAGAGAATTATTAAAGAGTGAGGTTTTGGTAGCTTGGTTTCAACAAATGCTCTTTTTGTGGTGAGGAGGAAGTTTCGAGTTCTGAAACGTACAGTATATTTTAACAGTACAATGATCTTTTATATGTCAAAAGATCATATAATATAGATCATATAGAAGAAAAATGTGATTCCTCATATCATCACATTTATATAATAATACATGGTTCTTTGTTTATGGTACTTTGAACCTGCATCCTTTATTTGTTGTTTTCAGTGCAGGATGAGAATTTCTTTTTTTTTTTTAGTTCAGTTTACCCAGGGGTCAACCTTAAGTTTACTGGCCTCACAAAAAAAATATCAATTAAATGTATTTTTACAAAATCATTATGTTAAGTTTTCTTAACTAAAAATATTACAGTACAAACCTCATTCAGCACCACATTGAGACTACGCCCAGGGTAGTGGTACGTAGACGTCCCTACCGACTTCCTGAGCACAAGAAAAAAGTATTTTGGGAAGAATTAGATGCAACACTCGATATAGGAGTAATAGAAGAGTCCCACAGTGATTGGTCCAGCCTGGTCGCTCCAGTTCATGACACTACCGTTCAGTTTGTTTGGGGCCCCGGCTACGTTTCAGCAGTTTATGGACCTCAGACCACGCTGCTTACGCCGCTGCCAATTTGGATGACATCATTATATACAGTAACGATTGGCAGTGGCACATGCCGCATCTGTGGGCTGTTCTGAGTTCGCTGCAATGAGTGGGACTCTCGGCAAGCTCCAAGAAGTGAGCAAATGGACTGGTGGTGGTACGGTATCTGGAGTTCCACTTGGGTCACGAACAGGTGCGTCCCCAAATTGATATGACTGTGGTGACAGCGACCTGCTCAAGACCAAAAAGGTGGTGAGACAGTTCCTGAGGCTTGCTGGCTACTATAGAAGGGTTGTGCCTAATTATTTGAATGTCACCAGCCCGCTGACTGATCTCACTAGAAAGGGAGCTCCAGACCCGGTCCAGTGGACGGAGCGGGGTCAACAGGCGTTTACAAAGCTTCACTTTGCATCTGGCTGCTTTTACATGCACCTATTTTCTCTCTCCCATATGTTTTATAGACAGACGCTTCAGACAGGGCTGGGGCGGTGCTCTCGCAGGTGGTGGAGGAGGAGTGTCCGGTGCTGTACATTACTCGCAAGCTATCGCTGATTGAGACTAAGCACAGCACCATTGAGAAGGATTGTCTGGCCATGAAATGGGCCATTCTCACCCTCCGGCTGTTACTGACTTTCCAAATGAGGGAGAGTAGGGGACAGGCCGGATGGCTCCCTGGCCTGAGTATGTGGAGGTGGGGGCGTTGTTGAGCATTTGTCCAGAGAGAGAGAGCGGTAACGTTCACACCTGAGTGCACTTTTGACGATTAACTGCTGTGTCTCATTGCAGAAATGCTGGAGAGAGCTATAAAGAGAACACCAGAGTAAAGACCAACCTGAGTCGTGCTGAAAAGCCAAACTTGTGTTTAGGCTGAAAAGTCACATTAATAAAAGATTGATGTAGGTTATTCATTGGGTCCCAGCTTTCCACCCAACAAAGAACCTTGTTTCAGTCTATAAGATTCTGATTTCCAAAGGACATTCAGAAGATGTCCTTGAGACGTTTTTAATTTAGAACGTATGTAAATTTGCTCTTTTTAAGATGTTTATTAGATGTTAATTAGAATGTGATGCTTTCCAGATGAAACACTCTTAAAAAGACATCTTGGACATGCATGTTTTCTACCCAGCCTTACTGATGCTTCTAAGACTATCAGAATTTCTAGCAATTTTGAATAAACTTTACTTTGCTGACAAAAATTAGTATCAACAGTTTTCAACACCTGGCCCATCCTCAGAACATGGACCATGGGAAAGCATGGGACGTTACTTACATTTAGAGGTAAGGCTTATTTTTTTAAGTTGCACTTCAGATACTGATCTCTAGTGGAGGAACTGTGACAGTGCTGTTATGCATACATTCATGGAAAATGTAGTTCAGATTTAAATCACTAAAAAAACTTTTACGAATGTTTAGGACCTAGTGGTTACAATGGTTCAAATCTGTTATTTGCTGTCACATCTGTGACATTTTTTTGTTTCTGTTGTAAATAAATTTTACTTGTAAATTGTCTAAATAAACATGTATAGATGTGTCTCTAGGTAAAGAGGAGACCACAGAATGTGAGGTGGATAAGGTGATGTACCATGACTGGCGTCTGGTGCCCAAACATGAGGAAGAGGTCTTTAAACGCTGTGAACACGTCTCTGAGACCTCTGTCCATTATGCAAGATACCTGCCCCTCCTGTGCGCTGTGATCCTGGCCCACCAAGCAAAGCAGCAGGATTTGGATGTGAGCACTATTCCAGAGCCATCGCTTCCATTGAACCGGGATGTGCTGCTTAGTAATGAGTATTTTAGGAGTCAGGAAGAGAAGAAGAAAAAGGAGGGTACACCTGTCTGATGCTAAGGTCATGGTGAAGAGATGTGAGATCTCCTGTTCCTTGTTTATTAGGTACAACTCGCAATAAGCACTGGTTTATAATTAATGGCATTTTTGTGAGAACAAAATATTGTCTAGTTTGCATCCATTTTCCTGGAATTTGGTGGCTAATGATGGGGAGATGATCTAATTGGAGGTTCCTGCAGGACAGGTGACCTAACCCAAAAGGATAACCCTCTTTGGAGAGACTGTGTTTTTATTTTTATGTTTTCCTTTCGTCAAGAGACAAAATATCGGTGTAATATTATTTACATTGTGTCAGTTAAACGTAAAATGATGTTATTTGCATTATGTGCAACAATTGAATCTTATATTGTTATTTAACAGAAGTTCACAATCAGTTGTAGAGTTTTTACTACAAATGGATCTTAAACATCTTAAATAGGTTTTTAGTTGTTTTTAATACATCCCCTTTTTTATTAGTGAAATGGGGAACTGTAATCTGCCAAGAACATGTCTTCTCTCCCCAAAAAAAATTTATTGAATTTTATATAATGTATTTTGTTATTTTTGCAGTGTGACATTATTTTCACGACAATTAACCCCCCAATTCCCATTTGAAAAACTATTTTGTATTTAAATAACGCAATACTATCAAGTATTTATACATCATTGTTGTAGTGCCTTTCATTTATGCTTTAGGTTTATGTAACAAAATATGGTTCTAAATATTAGCGCAATTTTGCGATAGCAGAAATGTTTCCTTAAGATTCGTACAAAAATAGTTTTTAGTAGTGCACGTGCCTTTCCTAAGTGTGTGTCACACGAACACGCATGTCATCAACCGACACTCATTGAGCACGCTTCCAGAACCCTGCTACATGGTGGAGATTACAAGCGAGGCTGTTCTTTTTTTTTAATGGATGTTTATGGAGGAGATGCTTCCCGACGTTGAATAAACTGCTTTTGTGAGGGAACAGCTCATCACTTAATGAATTGACAGCCTGTCAACTATTCTTCTACTTTTGGAGTGAACCATGTATGGAGTTTAATACTATAAAATCGCTGTTTTATAAGAAAAGCCACGCAAAATTTTGCGACAGGTCGATGTCAGTTTACGGCTCTCCCCATTGGTTTATATGGTACCCGCAGACGGTGACTTACTGTCGTAACACGCTAGTTTAACATTACGCACGCGGAAGCTGTTTAAGGGTGTAGAAGATTTCTAGCGCTTCTCCCTCCCTCCCCTGAAAAGTATTGAGACAGTTCGGGTGTCTTGCTGTTCGAAGATGATAATACTTTTCTTAACGATAATAGCTAACGTTTTCAAGACCGGTAAGTTTCGCCGTATACGTATTTGTAGTCGTTTTTGATCATTCACATTAAAGGGATTGAATGTCTCAAACATTCCAGCGACTCATCTAGTAAGTCCTTGTTTGCTAGGCTGAATATCCAGACCTTGTATGAGTCACTGAGCTAGTCTTGGACGTAATGCCCTTATCTTTTCGATGACACTGCATTAGGGTTAAAGCATACGAAGTAAAAACAACTTGTATTAATTTAAGCATTTCGCTTGAACACACCCGTTAACGTCACGCAATTTGTCTTTCCTAAGTAGGTTACCTCCTAGAAATGTGTGGGTCATAGTAGACTAATGACTATGTTTACGGAATTGCATTTGTGGTTATTCCCAACCCCAAAGATGTATCATTTAAAATGCGTGAACACATTGTATCGTTTGCATGCATGCTGTTTGCTATATTGTAGTCTTGATCCTATTAATAGTGCGGCCAGTTTGCGGTCCTGCGATTGGCTCTTGAACGTTTGCCTGCGCCATGCTTACCCGTGATTGTCCAGTTGGTGTGCTGTACTGCGCGAGACGGCTGCACTCAAAATGGGTTCTAAACGATCACTGTCCGACCAAAGAGAACACACGGATTTGGCGGCAAAACAAGCGCGAATTGTTAGATCTGGTATGTAGAAGAACAGCAGCTCTTTCGAGCAAACTTCAGCTCACATGAACTGGACACTATGGCGAAGGGACCTCGAGCAGACAGAGATTAAATCAATGTTATTTAGAATTACATGATTTATGGGGAAATTCTAATTGGAATACAAAATAATATATTTTAAATGCTAGGCATTCGTTCTCAGTCGGCGTCGGTTATTTTTGTAACCTAAACAGATGATCGGTGGCGTAGGATTATAGTTTAGGTGGTAATAGGATATGAAAAGGGCATTTCCTTTATCTGTTATTAGGATTTATTAGTTTATGATTCTGCAATTTGTAAAAAGTTTTACGTAAATTATACTATATATTTGTAGTGATATTACTGTATAATTTCATATAACATTTTATTACATACACACGCAAACTTGTAACGGTTAAATCCGTGTATTTTGCTTATTAATTAATGTTTGCCAAACTACTGCTATAAACACACACACAACGCGCATTTTTGGGATAGGTCACCCAAAATAGAAACACAAGCAAAGATTATTAGAAGAATATTTCAGATCTGTATGGGTACAAAATTGTAAATGTACAAAAAGCATATAAATGCAGCATAAAAGTACTCCATAAGACTCCAGTGGTTATATCTATATCTTCAGAAGTGATATGATAGGTGTGAGTAAAAACGGATCAATATTTTTTACTATAAATTCTCCCTGCCTAGTAGGTGGCTATATGAATGTGAAAGTGGACTGTAAAAAAAGGACTTAAATATTTATCTTTCTCACCCACACCTATTATATAACACTGGAGTCATGGATTACTTTTATGCTGCCTTTTATATGCTTTTTTTGGACCTTTAAAGTTCTGGCCACCATTCACTTGCATTGTATGGACCTACAGAGCTGAAATATTCATCTAAAAATCTTTGTGTTCTGCAGAAGAAATTAAGTCATGCACGTCTGGGATGTCTAGAGCAGGGCTGCCCAATACATCGATCGCGATCTACCAGTCGATCGCAAAGGCAATGCTGGTAGATCGCACAAAATTTAAATGTATTTCGTTATATTTTAATACAAATAAATATGTTTTTCCATAATTTAGTTTCTCTCTGACTTGCACTTGACGAGTACATTTTGACCAGGCGAGATTTGTTTATTCAGTTGCCATGACAACTAGGTTCGCGCCTTCCAAGGGCTTCTTGGAAAAGAGCATGAAATTGCGAAGCTAGCAGTTTTTGACATAAGGCTAGCTACCAGCAGCTAATGCCGGGATTGTACAAAACTGTCGGATTAAATTCCGTGCAAATCATCAGAATGAGGTAAATGCCCTGGCTATTGTTTATATTGTGCTGTAGGTGTTTTGGGTTTAGTGTTAAAACTGAATGATATCAACATTGAACATTTATTATATCTTTTTATTAATTAGAAGATGAATTCCAATGTAGGCATTTATGGAAGAGGATTAGGGCCAAGCAATAATAAAAAAATAAAACCATCTCGAGAATAAAGTCATTATAATGCGAGCTTAAATTTAACGAGTTTAATCTCGTATTATAATGACTTTAATCTCGATATTTAATGAGTTTATTCTCAAGATTGTATTTCGACTTTTTTCTCGAAATTTAACGAGTTTAATCTCGCATTATAATGACTTTAATCTCGAGATGGCTTAATTTTTTTTTATTATTGCTTGGCCCTAATCCTCTTCCGTATAAATGCAGTAGTCCCAACAAGCTTTTTTTTAATTTTATTTTTTTATAAACAAAACTGTGCTTTTTTTTTTAGTTGGTAGATCTTAATGAGATGGTCATTTAAAAGTAGATCATAACGCAAAAAAAGTAAATTTGGGTGAGTAAATGATTAAATAATTTTATTGTATGTTTATGCCAGGATGGACTGGTGTGAACGAGCGCACGTTCATTGCCGTGAAGCCAGACGGTGTTCAGCGCAGACTGGTGGGCGAGATCATCCGCCGCTTTGAACGCAAGGGCTTCAAACTGGTCGCCATGAAGTTTCTGCAGGTGAGAGCATCGAAAACAGCTCTGTGTATTCCTACTGAATAAGCCTTTCACTGAGGGAATGACAAATATTTACACGGAATATGTCAGATGGCTAGAAAGATACCTCTCCTTTAGTCCCAAGTAAAGAAAATACACAATTAGGTAAAATCATTGGGAATATTGTTGTTGTTGTTGTTGTTGATTTTATGCATATATTTGTTTACACAGTTTTATTTATTTGTGTGTAGGCATCTGAGGAGCAGCTCAGACAGCACTACTGGGATCTGAGGGAGAAACCTTTCTACAATGGCTTGGTCAAATACATGAGCTCCGGACCCATTGTTGCAATGGTATGTTGCAAAAGCATTGTTGCATTATGGCCCAAAAATTGCCAGATTTCTGCATTTATGCTGATGTGATGTTTGGCTTGTAGCTGTATGCCATGCAGTCCAATACTTGTGTGTGCCTTTGCATGTTTTACTAGGTATGGCAGGGGCTGGATGTGGTGAAGACCTCCAGAAAGATGCTTGGAGAGACAAACCCAGCAGACTCTCTCCCAGGGACTATCAGAGGAGACTACTGCATGGAAGTGGGCAGGTTTGTGAGTGTGTGTGTGGCAAATATTGTAAAAACTACATTTAAAGTGATGTTTGATTAAATACAGGTAAGGGGTGATATACAGTCAGCCGGTCACTATTGCAAAATAAACCCTGACAGGGCGATGAGGACACCAATGCAAAGCTGAGCTAAAAAAATAATCAATAAATTGACATGAAATACTGATTGGAGTTAAAATGTGTTGATTATGTTTGAAGAGACAGCGAAGTGCTGTGAGAGACAAGAAACTAGCAGTGTTGTAAATTGGCTGTCAGGGACAACGGTCAAAATTACAGTTTAGTGGTCATTATACTAGTGGACTGCTAAACTCGAGGTTGCACAATGTTTTGATATTCCTCCTGAAAGTGACTTGAATTTTACATTGTTGTTGGATTGCTACAATAGTTAATGTCACAAATCTGCTTATTTGATTAGACTACTGATAACGAAATTGTGTGGAATCTTAAATATTTCTGATATGATGTCATACTACATTTTACTAAATCACAGAGGGGTAATCACTGCACGCAAGCAACAGTGAGATCGGAGCAGTCTATTTTATTTATATGAGGTTTTGATGTAATGTGGTGTGGTGTAGTGGCTAAAGCACAGGGCTGGTAATCAGAAGGTCACAGGTTCTAACCCCACGGCCACCACCATTGTGTCCTTGAGCAAGGCACTTAACTCCATGTTGCTCTGGGGGGATTGTCCCTGTAATAATTGCACTGTAAGTCGCTTTGGATAAATGGCTTGCACGCGCTGCGAGTCAGTAGGGGATACTGCAGTCTCGTCACATTTTAACTTTTTGTTTAGCCTCCCATTCAGGTGATGAAAACACACTTCGTGATCATGTGGATTACATCAAGATGCAAACTGGAATGCATGAACGGAATTTATATAATTAAAAGTCTACTCTCGTCTGTCCTCTTGCCGTTGCTGGTGTGCCAGTGATTACCACTCCATAGGTTCTTTACCCCTGCTCTAAACACTTTTTCAATTGTTCTGTTTTACTTGTTGTGCAGGAATGTCATCCATGGCAGTGATTCAGTTGAAAGTGCGCAGAGAGAGATCTTGCTGTGGTTCCAGCAAAATGAACTGTTCTGCTGGGATGAGTGCAGTCAGCACTGGATCTATACTTGAAAGCCATCTTGTTCACACACTTTTAAACTCATTGTAACATGCAGCTTTTGTGGCTGAATGTAACTCTGGCAGTATGATTCATGCTCCTGTAAACTCTGCTCGGCTACAAGAGACCAAAAATAATTCACAGTTTTATATAAAACTGTGAATTAGGTAATGGATTCCATGAAATCTAGTTATTGGTCAAGCTATCTTGTATGTTTTCTTTTGCTTTTTATTTGGGGGTTGTATGGGTTTATTTGAAAATATATTTAATCCCTACAGATATTCATGTACTCTAGTTTGGATAGGTAAATCATGCACTTATGGGATCTTAAATGCACTACTTTAAAGTTCTTCTTATTTTACTTGTTTACACACACTTGAAATACATAGTTTAAATTTTCAAACCTTTGAATAGGGCATGTTTCTGGTCATTTTAATGTACTATGGGACAGATACATTTCTTTATCATAGCTCAAAAGAAAAGCAATAATAAATTAAAAAGGGCCAGTGTGCTGTGAAAAACTGACTTGAATATCATGTTTTGTCTTCCTCTGGATGGAACTCGAACAAATGGCACCTTATATTACAAATAAATATTTTCTAAACTTTTCCTTGTTTTCAAGGTTTGTGTTGTAATTTTAAAAGTGTTCACTTACTATGACGTGTAAGACAGAGAATTCTTCAGCACATAAACATGTTTATTACTTAATCCTTAACCACACAAGAGAACACAGAGTGATGATTTACAAACAAGGCGACTGGGTGGGACGTCCATCTGTCAAACCGGCAGCCAAAATAAGGCCTCAACCTCATGCATTATCTCAAAGGGGAGGTTGTCTGGTCCAATCAGCACACATCTCACTGAGATTGAAAAATTACTAGCTGCAATTGGTTAAAGTGATTTTGTTCTTGAATCCAATGATCTTAATGTTTTTTTAATACTTATTTACTTTTAAGTATGAGATAAATGACATTAAAACACTCTTGTGGGTAGTGCTAGATTATCAAAACAAATTCTGACCATTTTATTTGATTATCTCACTTATTCACAAATTTTTTTCCTTTGCTTTCTTCAGTGCATACAGTACTCCAGTATTTACATACTGTTTACATACATTCTGTGTATACACATCTAATCAGGACGAACTAGTCGTTTTTGTCAAAATTGTTCAGTTCAACCAGCTGCTTCTCTCTGAAACCCTACACAATGAGTTCCTGTCACCATTCAGTGAGCTGTGTGCTGAGGAACATAAAGGTAAAGGTTGTCAAGTATCTGGCAAAAACTGGGTAGTTCTTTCAGGATCGTAGTTGGGTAGTGGTTTAAGTTGTTTACATGTATTTCATCTGAAATTCAATATCATTCAATCATGAGATGCAGGAGGTTTGTGTATTTTTGTAGGAAGGGGAAAGTTACAAAGTGATATGAAGGATCTGATAAGTTATGTATGATTAGAAAATACAGGCTAAAGGGGGCAATATAGGACTTTTAAAGGGGTAATTACAAGGCTGTGGTAGTTACATAGCTTAGGTACAGATTTTGGGGCATAGTTACAGAAAGATAAGGTTTCATTTGGGCGGAGTTATAGGGCGGTAGAGGGCAAGCGGGAGGAGTTTGTATGGGTCACTCTGGCTCATAAGACACCTGCCACACAATGATATGACTCTTCTCTGCTTTAGACAATGCTGGCTTCATCTGAGGGGCTTCACCATCTACTTCTGTCTCATCCTCGCCATCACCTGGGAAAGAGAAAATTAGTAAATGAATAGAAGGCCAGTTAAGATGTGTAAGAGAGAGAAATGTGAGTGCTTCTCACCAATTCGGAAGTCGATATAACCCTCTCCTCCGCTCAGCACCAGCACATTCAGAAGACTCTGTACCTCTGTTTCTGCTGGGATGGCAGAGGACCCCTGCGGCTCTGATGGGCTGTCCAGCACACTACCATTCAGGGTGGCCAACACATTTCCTGAAAGAAGATGAGATATTTGAAGTTAACAGAAATAGAAGTTAACAGAATTAGAAGTTAACAGAATTGGATGTAAAATATTTTTAATTATTTAATCTTTTTCCCCAATGTTCACTTGTAATGTTAGTTAATTTCTTGGCACCAAAACAAAGTTTGCTTTTAAAAGGTATAGTTCACCCAAAAATGAAAATTCTTTATCATTTACTCATCCTCATGCCATCCCAGATGTGTATGACTGACATTCTTCTGCAGAACAAAGACTTTTAGAAGAATATCTCTGATATCTCAGCTCTGTAGGTCCATACAATGCAAGTGAATGGTGACCAGAATGGTGTCCAAAACTCACATAAAGTATAAAAGTAATCCATACGACTCCAGTGATTAAATCCATATCTTCAGAAGCAATATGATAGGTGTGGGTGAGAAACAGATCAATATCAAAATGTGAAGAAACTTAAAAATTGATCTGTTTCTCACCCACACCTATCATATTGCTTCTGAAGATATAGATTTAACTACTTGAGTCATATGGATTATGTTTATACTGTTTTGGAGCTTCAAAGGTCTGGTCACCATTCACTTGCAATTTATGGATCTACAGAGCTGAGATATTCTTCTAGAAATCTTCGTTTGTTTTCTGCAGAAGATAGAAAGTCATACAGGTTTAAATAACATGATGGTGAGTAGTTTGATTTTTTCCCCAATCTGGAATGCACAATTTCCTTGGAATGTCAAAGTTCTTGTGGTGGCATTGTGACTCGCCACAATGTGGGTGGCGGAGGACGAATCACAGTTGCCTCCATGCCTGAGACGTCAGTCCACGCATCTTATCATGTGGCTTGTTGAGCGTGTTACCGCGTAGATGTAGCGCGTGTGGAGGCTCACACTATTCTCTGCGCCATCCACACACAACTCACCACGCACCCCACCGAGAGCAAGAACCACATTATAGCGACCACGCACATCCTGGATTCGAAATCATGACTCCATGGGTGGTGGTCAGCGTCAATACTCGCTGAGCTACCCAGGCCCCCCTATTATTATTATTATTATTATTAATAAATGCATACATGTAAAGTAGATGTAGATTACTGGTGTTTGTGATAATTGATAATTTGAAAAAATCTTATGTATTTGAAGCACTTTGTTAAACTCTGTTGTTTTAAATGCAATATAAATAAAATTTTGTTTTTAATTAAAGTGCAATTGCTGTGATTTAATTATATAAATATATAGTCAACATGTAATACGCACTTTACAGTTGGCTGGTGCTCTGATTGTCATCTGATACAACGTGAATGATTCTCAATATCTGTGGAGTTTCCATGTTTCCACATATAAAACCTCATAATTAACCATAGATATTATTATAGGGTTACTTTTACTAAAACCAAGTTACCATAATAATGCTATAGTAAAACCATGGTTAATTGTATCAAAACATTTGTTACTGCCAAATAGGGGGAAAACAAAGACATGTTTACAACAGACAATGTTACTAATACAATATTACTACAGTAAATCCATGGAAAGTTTTCATAAGGGTATTATTTATTAACGAGGATTAAAGATAATTTTCAATATTTTAACAACTCTGAATTTAAATAAACCTGCTAAAATGGTCACATGAGCCCATTATAATACATGTCATGTCTAGGCTTGTCATTACTTAGTGTGAATAACTCCAGATGTGGTTTTTCTGTCATTATCTGCTCCCTCTTTAAACGATTGCTAAGACTTTCTGCAAAGTACTGCTCCCTCTTTAAACCAGTGCTATGACTGAAAGAGTGAGCGCTGTCTGTGACTGCTAGTGTATTTTAGCATTTCTGTGCATCACGATGAGCTGAAGAAAAAATAGTTCTGGTGACATGCAACAATACTTGATACCAGATCAGTATTGGAAGGTTAGCCTTTAATGCTTGCGGACTGTCACCATGTCAACAACCGCGTCTCCCGCTGAAAGTGTTTAAACACGCTCTTCCTGCTGATCCCCATGGGAGTTGCAGGCCCCTGGGCTTCAGCCCTAATAAGTCAGTGCGTTAATGTGCCCCTGACAACCGGTACCATCTTTTTAAAATTTTAGTATCGACTTGGTACCAAAGTACCGGTATTTTTGACTACACTAATGGTGAGTAATATTATGTCAGAAATGTCATTTTTGGGTGAACTATTTTTTTAAGCCTTCTATGTAAAGTGTAAACACTCCTCGAATGTGAAATGCACATGCTTGCGAGCTGCAGGTTTGCTGTTGGGTCTAATCTGTTATAAAATACTTGAAAGTTAATGTATTATGCCTTCACAGTACAATGAACTCATTATCTCAAAAGAACAAGGACAGTTTAACTTCTCATGATATTACCCCTTTAAAACTAAAAATTTGAGAACTCAAAATTAACACTAACCTGGCACTGACACAAAGAACTTGACTGCGTCTCGATGTCCATGGAAACAGAGCTGAGCCTGAGCCATGGAGCAGTATGGTATGAAGCTACTCTTTTCAGAGTTACTGTCATCCGCATATACATGGATCACACCCCCTGACGACGTTGGTGACACCTTATTGGCTGCAAACATATGGAAAACACCAATCAGACAATTCAGTGTCCAATCACAGAAACGTATAGGTATTGCCTATGATTAGTGAAGGTACACATGTGCCAGGTGCTGCAAAAGAAAAACAAATATGATTTTCACAGCATGCAAGATATATTACAACCCCACCACAGCTATTCATACAGATACAACACAAAAACATAATGGCATTTATGACCACACCACCTAGATTAATAACATCTGTAGACAAACTTTGATGTTGGCTTTACAAAGCCTAGCCTAAAAGTTTAAAAAGTGTTATAAGCTTGGGTTTTGAAGGTTTAGCAGACCTTACAGTAAGATCTTTGTCAAGCCAAAGATAAGAGATAATTCAAGTTCAACCACGATGAAGCCATACTAAAACCACTGAAACATTTTTTTTGGTGAATGATGGCATAAATGACCAGAAATGTGACGTGACATAAGATTTACAGTTGTAACGCTATAAACTTACCCCTCAGTCCGAGGAGCTGACCTCGATGAAGCACTACGGCTACAGGGAGGAGGAAGCGGGAAAGGGAACATGGTAGGACAAGAGAGCATGAGACAAAGCAAATGAGGGTAACATTACAATAGACAATAAGAAATAGAGAAGTAAAGCAAGAGATGTGAAAAGGGGGGCACACGGGTTGTTGGGAAGTTAAAAGAGTTATGGAAGGTTGCAGTAGCCTAGAGGTTTATGATCTGGAGTGATCGCAGGGACAGTTCTAGGGTCAGTCTCGATCCATCTTTTGATGTAATATTGGAATGTGATATACTTTAAAATAGATTTTGATATGTTACATCTGTCAGGATTCATTGTATTAAGTAAATCATTCCATGTTACTGGAGCTAATACTACAAATACTTCCATCAGCTTCAATTATCTGCTTCAGACACACCCAACGTTTATGACATTGTGCCTTGAAAAAAAAAGAGTTTTGCAAGAACCGAAAATGGCTTGGAACATACCTTAACGTAACCGTTCAATGTCATTGCATTTGATTTCCATACATTGAAAATGAATGGTGACTGAGACTGTCAATCTGCTTAACATGTAAGAAAGTAATTCAGGATTTGAACAACAAGAGGGTTAGTAAATGACAGAACTTTTGTTTTTGGGTGAACTATCCTATTGAAGTTTGCCAAACAAATCTGTACATTCTTGTTTCCATTTTGTTTATTCTTGTCATAGTTATGTCTCTGAAATACTTTGAAATAGTTCTCTGGATAGAGACTACACTTTACATTGTTTACTTCTAGGTGTGTGTGGAGTGTGTGTGCATACCACACACCCCTAAAGACTTACTTTCAGTCAGAGGAATAGAGATGATGACACCATTTCCAGTTCCCACCCACAACCGGTTTCCTCCAATCAGCAGGGCAGTTATCCTGACAAAAGAGAACCCCAGCTTTCCTGTACCTGTCAATCATAAACAAGACAACAGATAGGTAAAACTTTTACATTTTTATAAAATAGGCAACATGCTGCCATTAATCAATGAATAAAGTAATTAACAACTTATTTACATCTTTCAAACTAATTTTTTATTTTTATTTTAGTGCACTGATTTGGATAATTTTTATTAGCTTTTTAGGGTCTAACGTTTGCATTACCTGTGTTTTTAGCAGTCATTTTCTTACCAAAGCAACTTAAAATAAAATGGACTAATCTCATTAAGAATAACATCAATGGTTGAAATACACAACACTTGCCAAGCTATGCTTAGTTACTTAGCCAAGAAAGCTAACCACTACTAAACTAACACCTAACTAGGTCACCACTCTACACTTGGATGAGTCCCTAGTGTTATTGTCATTGTCCTACCTAGCATCTTGCTGACGTACGGCTCAATGTCCACATCTTGTAGATGTTGGTGTGTGAGCGCATGGTACAAGCGGAGCGTGGAATCCAATCGAATTGAAACCCAGACGCCATCACCGATCCACGCCAGCTGCCTCACCTGGCTCTCCTTGCGTGGGTGAGCATCAAATGATTTCTATATGACGCAGAGACAAAAAGTCCCAAGAGCAAAAAAAAAGACTTACAGAGTGATATTTGGTGAGGGAAGATAGAAAAGAGAGAAATCAGGCTAAAGAAAGATAGAATGAAATAAACCACTGTCATCTTAAAATAATGGTTATAATGAGGAAATAAATAGATATTAGTCTGACCTGGGATAAAACTTGATATAATGGTCAGTGTGAGTCTCACCTCAATCTGCATGCTCTTAGGCTGGATGACATGGATCTTGTTCTTGTTACCACACCACACTTTATCATGCACCACAGCCATACATCGAATGGAGTGGTGGGGTCGACCCAGATCCATTAGATGATAGTTTGATAGGTCCCATTGTCCATCTGTGTGAACATTTCACACACAAACACAGAGAGCAAAAAATAAATAAAAAGTGTGATTCCATTAGTGTCATCCTATCCTAATAATATTTACACACAAGTCCTCAATAAATTACAGTTTGGTTGTAATGAGACTAGGCAAACCTTCAGCTCTATGAAAGATTGCAAGAGTGCCATCAGCTAATGCGACCAAAACCCTCCCTTTCACGTGCCTGAAAGTGACAGAGATGAACATGGGGGATTGTAAAGCTGCTCTGACACATTGCACAATACAAATTTTATGAATTGAAAGATATATTATTACGGTTCTTTCCAATCTGTATTACACCTGCTATTTTTAATCAGTCATTTTATAACATTTGACATATCATTCTGATTCTACTTACACCAAACTCAGTATTGAGTCTTTGAGTTTGATGGAATGGAGGCATTTCTTCCAGTTTAACACTGCAGAATGGACATAAAGCCTGTGAAGGAAATTTAAAGACAAATGACTTTTTGATTTGACAAATGACAAATGAGTTTTTTTTTTAATTTTTGTCTGTGTGTGAGAGCTCGGTGTCACAGTAATGGTGTCAAGGAAATATGACTTTACAATGGGATGTGATAATGGAATGTTTTCTGTACTGATAAGTGAGATGGGGGGGGGGCAACTATGATGCCTACCAGCCGTTCTGGGCTCCCAGCCACATGGTGGGTGCAGCACTTGTTCCTGAACTGTCATCTCCTGCCTCCTCTGAGTCTGTTGGCGCTGACGTCACTTGCTCCTTGGGTACACCTGCCTCACTGATGTTTCACAGTTGCACACATCAAAACAAAATGGACCGTTTAAAGGTGAAATGTGCAATGTTTTTGATGTTAAAATACCTTCTCCAATCCCAGTTTAAAGTGGATAGACGGAAATTATTGGGCAGCATTATTTGGGGAACACAAGGGAATTTATTAGGCATACACCATTTGTATAAACACAGACTAAGTGAATTAAACAAACTGTTGTAGCCATTTTATGCAAATAGAAATGACGTAGGTTGTGTTGAACTTTCTTGAGGTAATGTTTTTTATTTTTTTATTTCAATTATTATTATTATGTTTACATTTATAATTGTCTTTATAATCGTCATTTTTATTGGTAATTTTCCACCTGTAATAGATACTTCACAGCAAATGAGGCTGCAGACAGTAAATGTTTCGATTCGGGTAGGTTTTTATAAACATTTTATTTCCCCACTTCATTATTAAAATAGCTTTTTTGTTTCATTTGAAGTGTAATTTGAATTTAGCTATATATTTTATATGACGTTTTCCATGTTTCAACAAATGAATTTCCACGACCTGACCTGAAAGGCAGACACACAAACAATAGTTGAATAAAACTGCTAGTCAAGGATGTCTTAACATTTTATAAAGTACAGCCAAAAATTGAACCGTTTTTGACGACATCATCTAACACAGGTTTCTTGAAAGGAAAACAAGCATAATCACCTTCTCTGAGGTTAAAGTATTGCAAAGTTAAGTATTAACTGACCAGCTAAAAACATGTTCCAACTACGAGACACGAGGGGAAAGCGAAGAATGCGAAGCCAGTACTGCTTGGTGCGTTTACTTTTACATAATTGGCTCAGCAGTGGGGGTTGACGATGTATTTGAATATGCAACACCTGCAAAATCTTAAAACGTATTTTTTGTACCACAAGATGTGGGTTTAGGTTTTCTCTTTGAATCGTTTAATATCATTTTTAGTGTGACTATGAAGGGTGCACCTGTATGCTGGGTTAGAAATCTCAAGGATTAATAGTGGTGTTTTCCTTATTACATCCATGTTGTTCTGAAAGCAAAAACAAACACGGAATGCATGCTGTCATCTGCGCAGCCTGACCGAAGCAAAGTGGGCGCATTTACTCGCACGATTACCCGAAAGTGAAGTGCTGCTGGCTTGTGATGCGCGAATGGATTGCATGTGCTGCACAAGTCTGTTGGGGATACTGCGGTCTCATCACATTACATTTTTTTGTTTAACCTCCTATTCAGCTCATGAAAACATGCTGCGCGATCATGAGGAAGGTTTACATCAAGATGTAGATTGGAATGCAGGTGCAGTATAAAATATTCTACTCCTCTCGCTGTTGCTGGCGTGACAGTGATTACCCCTCTCAGCATTGGCACATGTGCCATAGGTTGCCAACCCCTGGCCTGCATAATTGGAAAACTTAGGTCAAAACATATCTAAAACAACACATTCACAAGCTCAAAGGAAATTTAAAGAGGAATACTACTACAACCACTGACCCCTCGCATGATGACTTAAAGGCTGGTGAGTGGCCTCATTTTTCAACCAATGAAAAAAGTTAGTACTAAACCAGTATCAAACTAATTATTTAAGTAAAACAGGAACTCAACAGTATATTTACACCAGTTTTCTGTGGTTTTATATAGTGTATGCGTGAGGTACCTATGTGTGTTGTCTGTAAAGACATGTTCAGTAAACGATCTGAGGGCACTGTCTGCGTTTTCACTTTGCTCCGCCTCCTCTGACACCTCAATGGCTTCTGTCGCTTCTTCAGCAGACTGTGAAACTGCCAAGCTTCTACAAACTGGAGCTGTAGGAGCTATCCACAGACAGACATATAAAATCATGATCAATCCAATCAGTTTCAAATATAGAAGCATTATTTATCATGCGATGAAAGATTACTAGAACCAAGAGTGCAGTGAATGTGTATTCTCAATGATTCCTATTCATCTTCACAGTTGATTCTGGGATTTTCAAAAACGCTTCTGCACAGATCAGTTTGCTAACCATGACTTCGGTCCTGCACAGGTGTATCAGTGCGGGAGGAACAGTTGCTGCGTACTACACTGCAGTTGGTGGCGCAGCCCACAATTGTGATCCCTGCCAACATGCCCTCCACTCCACCCTTCTCCTCTGAAGCTCCATCACCACTCTGCTGCTCCAGAAAGATCTCACCTGCTGGGTAATCACTCTCACTGGCCGCTACATAAACAGACAAACATGCACTGTTAATGCAATTGATAATTATGCAACATTTATAAGTCTGCAACATTGGAATTTTCTGTATAGGCTTGTGTTTATATGGAATGAACAATGTGCCAGGTACAGGTATCCTCCATCAGAAAATTCTATTTAAAACCAACAGCATCTGTGGCAACGTTCATCATTGTTAATTGTTGCTGATTAATTCATAATTATTTTAAATGTATTTACTGTATATTCAAAGCCACTTCATATATTGTTATACTTACCCATGCCTGGTTCTACGGGGGTTCTTGAGGGTGCTAAGCACCCTCAAATCAATATTAGAGCACTCTCAATTGCAGACCATAAGCAATACATGTTTGTACATTTAAAATATTTTCTTTACATTGATTTAGTAGCATTTTAACTCTTTCATCTTTAAAATAAATGTGTAATACGATATATCTCCACTTTATACAGAGCACCCCCATAATTTTCAGAAGCACCCTCAGTGATTTTGATCTGGAACCAGGCCTGTACTGACCTGGAACACTGGAGATGCAGAGCACATGGGCATTGCATACGTTAAACTGGTCGACCAGTGAGCAGGGCTGGTTTGCATCAATGATGACCACTTTACTGGCTGAATGAGTGCTGGTCAATATCCAAACACGGCTGCTCATGGAGTCGGTCTCATGCAGCTCCTTAGGCTGGAAGAGGGGGACATATTAATGTTGGGATGCAATTTAAACATACTGTATAATCATTAGGGATGTCATAAAAAGAAATCAATATATCGATATTGATCAGCATGTTATTTTATTGATATATTGTTGAGGCATCAATATATAAAAATTACATTTGCAGTGTGTGCATACATACCAGAAAATAATTGTGATACTCAAAAATCACTTTTAAGCATTTTTACTGAGCGAAAGATGGAGTAATGGCAGTAAAATGTAAAACATATTTACATTGTATGCATTTGTCAGACACTTTTATCCAAAGCTTACAGTGCACTTATTACAGGGACAATTCCCCCGGAGCAACCTGGAGTTGAGTGCCTTGCTCAAGGACACAATGGTGGTGGCTGTGGGGATCGAACCAGCAACCTTCTGATTACCAGTTATGTGCTTTAGCCCATAAATTGTCTTTCTGTTTACTCTTTATGTATGAACATTTAAACATTTCCTCAAAAAACTTTTGGTATTTGGTTTACTCTGTATTTGTGTTGTTATTATTATAGCTGATTACCTTCTTTTTCTCTGGAGAACTCTGCTCACTCTTGTTGTCTCTGTCTTCATCCTCAACAGTCAACGGATCAGAGCCATTGGACGGCTTTACACCTGCGGTCTCCTGATTGGCTGTGTTCCAACCAGTCAGATCCACACCAGCTGCACACCACAGCTATGCAAAAAGCAAAATTCATAACCTTAAAAAAATCAAAACCAGTAATCCTGTGTTACTACTCAAGTTGTGTTCATCTGTTACCTTCCTGTTGGGGTCATTCTCCACCAGAGGGCGGCAGTATACTGGCACAGGGACATTTTTCATGCGATTATCCTCTTTCTCATTGGCCTGTGAGGACACAGAATAGCAGTCATTTTCAGAAAGCCATTTTAAAGAAGATCATTGCCACACACAACAAGCAGAAAGAAGCCAAACTTGGAGGCCCCATTATGCCCTTTCCTTGATCCAGTGCAGAGAGATGGACAGAGAAAGGGGGAAACCAAGAACAGCAAACCAGAGCAGCAGATCAAAGTCTGTTAGAGGGTTAAAAGGCAGATGCATGCGCAATGAAGGGAGTTAATCTGACGGAGGGAGCGATGGATCCTAATTCAAGTGTTTTTATGCTGAAGGCATGTTTGATATGGACCAGGCATGAAATGTTTCCCTACTGAAAAGACCAGCTGAATTTCCATGCTGGTTTGTGCTGGTCTGGGATTGGTCTAACTGGTGGGCCAACAAAATTAAGCCAATAAAGCTGGTCAACCAGCATGGTCTTTCTAGTGAAGTTGGTTGAACAAGATATTCTTCTTGCTGGCTAAAGGGATAGTTCACCCAAAAATGAAAATTATCTCATAATTTACTCACCCTCATGTCATCTCATATGTGTATGACTTTATTTCTTCTGCAGAACACAAACAAGGATTTTAGAACAATATTTCAGCACTATAGGTCCATTGTGCATTGGCAAGTGAATGGTGGCCAGAAATCTGAAGGTCCAAAAAGCACATAAGGGTAGCTTAAAAGTAATTCACATGACAGTGGTCCATATCTTCAGAAGTGATATGATAGGTGTGTTACTATAAATCTCCACCTTTACTTTCACATCCACGTTGTCAAAGGTCGAGATTTACAGTAAAAAATAACTTAAATATTTAACTGTTTCTTACCAACACCTATCATATTGCTTCTGAAGATATGGATTTAACCACTGGAGTCTTATGGATTACTTTTTGCCTTTATGTGCTTTTGGAGCTTTAAAGTTCTCACCACCATTCACTTGCATTGTGTGGACCTAAAGAGCTGAAACATTCATCTAAAAATCTTTGTGTTCTTCAAAAGAAAGAAAGTCATACACATCTGTGATGACATGAGAATGAGTAAATAATGAGAGAACTTACATTTTTGGGTGATCTATCCCTTTAAGATTATTAAGAAGCCTGGTAGCAACACCAGCATCCAAAAGACAACATTTGCCAAAGACTAGATATTCTGGTCTTTGCAACAGCGTTGTTAATACTAAACAAGATTATAATGCAGCTGATAACAGCATTATATTTCTGATCATTTTAATTTATTTATTCTCGTCTATAACTGTGATGCCTGCAAATAATTAAAGGTTGCCATGTGAATCTATACAAATCTTAACATGCCAATTCACAAAATGCATTTCAGACATTTGGATTTGATTTCAGTGAAGCGGAGCAAAATAAAGTGAAAATTTGTGGAGAGGCAGCTTCTTTTTTTCACAAAGTCTGGTAATACTATAATTTATTTATAACCATTTAATTGTAAATTGAAGTGTTTACATGTCAGGTTGTTTAGAAAAAATACAGGCATCTAAATTATGATGTCTGGCAAAGGTATCACATTGTACGTTCTAACTAAAGCCCGGTGCACACTGTACAGGTGAAACTCGAAAAATTTGAATATCGTGCAAAAGTTCATTAATTTCAGTAATTCAACTTAAAAGGTGAAACTAATATATTATGTAGACTCATTACAAGCAAAGTAAGATATTTCAAGCCTTTATTTGATATAATTTTGATGATTATGGCTTACAGCTTATGAAAACCCCAAATTCAGAATCTCAGAAAATTAGAATATTGCATGAAATCAATAAAAAAAAAAGGATTTTAAATACAGAAATGTCGGCCCTCTGAAAAGTATAATCATGCATATGTACTCAGTATTTGGTTTGGGCCCCTTTTGCATTAATTACTGCCTCAATGCGGCGTGGCATGGATGCTATCAGCCTGTGGCAATGCTGAGATGTTATGGAAGACCAAGATGCTTCAATAGCGGCCTTCAGCTCTTCTGCATTGTTTGGTCTCATGTCTCTCATCTTTCTCTTGGCAATGCCCCATAGATTCTCTATGGGGTTCAGGTCAGGCGAGTTTGCTGGCCAATCAAGCACAGTAATACCATGGTCACTGAACCAGGTTTTGGTACTTTTGGCAGTGTGGGCAGGTGCCAAGTCCTGCTGGAAAATGAAGTCAGCATCTCCATAAAGCTTGTCTGCTGAAGGAAGCATGAAGTGCTCTAAAATGTCCCGGTAGACGGCTGCGTTGACTCTGGACTTAATAAAGCACAGTGGACCAACACCAGCCGATGACATGGCTCCCCAAACCAACACAGACTGTGGAAACTTCACACTGGACTTCAAGCATCTTGGATTGTGTGCCTCTCCATTCTTCCTCCAGACTCTGGGACCTTGGTTTCCAAATGAGATACAAAATTTGCTCTCATCTGAAAAGAGGACTTTGGACCACTGAGCAACAGACCAGTTCTTTTTTTCTTTAGCCCAGGTAAGACGTTTGACATTTGAAGCCCATGTCCAGGACCCGTCTGTGTGTGGTGGCTCTTGATGCAGTAACTCCAGCCTCAGTCCACTCCTTGTGAAGCTCCCCACACATTTGAATGGCCTTTTCCTGACAATCCTCTCCAGGCTACGGTCATCCCTGCTGCTTGTGCACCTTTTTCTTCCACACTTTTCCCTTCCACTTAACTTTCTATTAATGTGCTTTGATACAGCACTTTGAGAACATCCAACTTCTTTTGCAATTACCTTTTGAGGCTTTCCCTCCTTGTGGAGGGTGTCAATGATGGTTTTCTGCACAACTGTCAGGTCAGCAGTCTTCCCCATGATTGTGAATTCAACTGAACCAGACTGAGAGACCATTTAAAGGCTCAGGAACCCTTTGCAGGTGTTGAGCTGATTAGAGTGTGACACTTTGAGCCTACAATACTGAACCTTTTCACAATATTCTAATTTTCTGAGATTCTGAATTTGGGGTTTTCATAAGCTGTAAGCCATAATCATCAAAATTATATCAAATAAAGGCTTGAAATATCTTACTTTGCTTGTAATGAGTCTATATAATATATTAGTTTCACCTTTTAAGTTGAATTACTGAAATTAATGAACTTTTGCACGATATTCTAATTTTTCGAGTTTCACCTGTATGATTTTGGCCACGATTCTGCCGTCTGAGACAAATTTCGGGAAACCTAAAGAATTTCTCCCATCGCAGGGCAAAATCGTTCGGCAATCTTACAACATTCAGTGTGATATGTTCACAGACGGCTGATTAATAGTATTTGTAATGATCTTCATCCTCCGACGAAGTTCTGGCAGTGTCTGAAATTGAGCATCACAGACGTATAGTGTGACTGCTATTACGACAGCCAGATGAGATATTCCGCTCCTCTCTCGCACCCCAAAGAAACATGTTCCGCGTCTGCACCATAGAAACATTTGTACCCATGTATCACTACTCAAGCTCTATCAATGTTTTTTCTTCTTTTCTTATTATATCAAAAGATTTAATACATAAATAAGACAATACTTGGAGAACGGTATAACAATTCAGCAGTATGAAATAATTATTCCTTGAATTAAATACATGTATATACAGAGCTTACAAAATTAAAAAATTGCAATTGCTTAGCAAGTTTTTTTCCTTTACATGTATCATGCATTTTCTTTACAACTTCATTTTAATTACTATTTTACTTTGAATAAATGTACTTTAAACATCTGTCAACTTTTTTAGTTAAAGGTGCTATATGTGAGATTGACAACAAGCGGTTTAAATGGGTACTGCAGTCCAAATTTAAAATATCAGAGAGTAGTCTGCTCTGCCCCAGACACGAAGGGTATGCAGGTTGCCAGAATAAGGACACGCAACAGGAACGAGCGAACTGAAAATGTCAACTGACGAGCTTTAACACTGTAAATTGATCAGCTAATGTATATTTTTGCAATGCTTTTATTGTTTGCAAATTATAAACCAGCTCGTGTGGATTTTTCCTGATCCAGCAGCACTCTGTGTTGTTTACCTGCAAACTTGTTTAAATCTGGCAACCCGGCGGTGTCGAAATACTATTGGTGAGTGGACAGTGGGCGGGATCACACAGGCCAAAACATAAACAGAAATTCTGGCTGGAATGGAAACTTCAAATAAGAATATACTGGATGTAGCATTGTTATCGAAGAAGCCAGTATTTCAACTTAGCATGTTTCTTAATTCTCTAATGACATATTATGGTAATTTTATGAACAGTAAAAATATTGCATATAGCACCTTTAAGATTCACACTACTCCAATATTATCAAATAAAAAAAAGTTCTAATAATTTATAGAAATTATAGGAATCTATGTCATGTTTGTGCATTATCCATAGGAAATTTGCAAGCGAGATATTTTATCAGCCTATTTGACTTTTTTTGCATGGCCGATAGTTTACTAATCTAAAAGAGGAGAAAGACGTACTATAACCCACCTTTTTTGTTTTCACATACGTGAATGAAGAAGTTTGTCATTTTTTGGGCCACAAGTTTTTTATTTCCTCAATGAATAAGCTTGTATAAGCTCATCATTGCTGTAGGCTACCTCCCGCACTCACGTTCATTCTAATCATCTTTAATTTTTTGTATTTGTGATCAGGCTGTCTTATTATAGGCTTATTTGACAAAATCCATCTTTGTTTTGATGTGCTAGCCTATGCTCGTGATGGAATGGGACTGGAGTAACGGAAATGCCAGGAAAAGAAAGCTTCTCCGGGACAGGCAAATCTCGCCGTTTCGCTTCAATTCTGCAAAACAATCCCGTAACGTGAGTCACGTTCACTGATCAGGACTATTGGGACCACATTCGGCTACGATGTGTAAATGTAATTTTACGATGTGATAAAGTAACGTCGCACAGTGTGCCATGGCGATATCAATGCGTTAATATCGTACAGTCTGACAAGCAATAAGCTTAAATTACTGTGAAAACCCAACAGTGTATAGCAGGCTTAACAGTGAAGTTGGCCAAATGTGTAAAATACACTAAATGCTTCCTCTTTTTGTGTGAGCTTGGTGGTGCTAGCAACACATATAGTGGTAAGAAAAAGTATGTGGACACTTTGAAATTAGCTGGTTTTCTGCATTAATTGGTCATAAAATGTGATGTCTGGTGTGAACGGCTCTCTAGAGATTATTCCACAGCATATCTATTGGGTTAAGGTCTGGGGTCTGCCTGGGTCACTCCAAAAGGGGAATTTCCTTTTTTTAAGCCATTCTGTAGTAGATTTACTTCGATGTTTAGGGTCATTGTCCTGCTGCATCACCCAACTTCTACTGAGCTTCAGCTGGTGCACAACCACCCTGACATTATCCTGTTGGGTATCTTGATAAACTTGGGAATTAATTTTTCCTCGATGATGGCAAGCGGTCCAGGCCCTGAAGCAGCCCCAAATCATGATGCTTCCTCATTACGAGATATTTTCATGTTGGAATGCGGTGCCCTTTTTAACCATACGTAGTGCTATGGGTTCTTCCCAAACAATTCATCCTTAGTTTCATCAATCCACAAAATAAAATGTCCAAATCCTGACTCCAATTAGCTTTTGTTGAAGTTTAGCCTAGGGGCTCACTTACTTTTTCACAGTACTGTGAATGTTTAATGGGATGTGTTCAATTAAGACATAAATGATTATAATTGATTGAGTGTTATTAGCTTAAGCACACTGTTGTTTGTCTATACTTGTGACTAATGAATTTGAGATCATATTTTATGACCAATTAATGCAGAAAACCAACTTATTCCACATACTTTTCTTGCCAGTATAGTGAGCATGAATGCTACCATAAGTCATGCTCAGTGCTTTTTAATTCAGAAGCATGATCACAGCATCAATTGTTATAATTCCTGAACATGCTTTCAACTTAGCAAAGGCATTTAATGCTATAGCAATTTTCTGCTGCATCTATGCAATGATTTGCTGACTGAGCCTGAGTCGAGTTAGGGCCAGGATTTAAAGGGACAGAGTGGGAGAAGTGCATGCTGGTCCTCTGCTGCTCAGACTTGCCTGCGTCCTCTTTGCTGTGGCATCTTGAGTGCTGTCCACCTGGGAGCCATTCTGTGGGAGATCACAGTTAGAGCCACGCCGACACTGTCACCACGGCATCCCTTACTAACACACGGTCACCATGGCAACACTAACACACACTGTTGTCCCCCAGAAATCAGCAAAACACGGACCACTTAACTATTCCCATGTAAAAACAAATCTGAAAAAAACTATTCCAGAATAACCAGTGTGCAATTGCCAAACAATGGCAGATACAATCAAACAGTCTAGGCAAGGATTTTACTTTTGTAATACGCACATTTACCAAGAATTCAAATGTTTGCTATTGCACTGGGATTATAATAGCTAATGATAGTCTTAAACATCTCACACATCCTCAACAAACCATTTTATTTCATCATCCAACATGAATCAAAGGACCATCCCCTTTTTTTCGGAGGGTCTAAATTAAGACACACCCATTCTTATATGTATGTATTGGGAACATCTTGCATATTAATTTAGCAATTTCTTCCTTTAGTAGGCTTTATTACTTCTCTTGTGGTGGGCATCCCATCCAACCTGTTCTTGGGATGGGCCTATCGATCTTTAAATATTGATACTTCCGATTTCAAAACTCAATTTCTTTATCATGTAAATAAATTGTGATTTACTAGTGATTGTTTTTGAAAAAAAAAAAAAATTATAATAATTATTTGTATTGCTATTGTAACAAAAAGAAAATAAGAACCCCATATATTTTAGTCTGGAGATGTATTGCTGGCAGAGGTCAGGGGTCAACATAAGGGCAGATACCTGTTTGAATCGGGGTGGGACACTCCAGCCGCAGGTCTGCATTGGGCCATCCTTCCTGCGCATGTGCTCACGTACCTGCCGGTATTGTTCTCGACGCTGCTCTCTGCGAGTACAGAGTGCTGAATCACTGAGGAGAGACGCAATACCATTACTTGGCAGTCTACAGGACAGAGAAAGAGAGAGGGAGCAGTCAGCGAAAGAGCGAGACAACCAGCCAGCCAGCCAAGGCCAAAAAGTAATGCCACAGACAAAAAAGACAGACAGACAGAACGACGTTAAATGTGAAGTGTTATATTTCACATATGTTTTGAAGCAAGCCCATCAGACATATGCCTTCATCAGTAATATCTGTTTTTTCATGAACTAGTATTTTTAAGATGTTCTGATTATTAAAATGTAATGAAATCATAAAATATCTGTATTTACTCATTTGGCAGACACGCATTCAAGGTACACATTAATCAGTTCCAAAATACTATACAAAACTGTCCCCAAAAGTGAGCTAAATCTTCCTTTGGCAACATATGGAACAATAAAGCAAATACTGCAAAAAGTTATTTTTCTGGGTAGTAATAAATAGTAGAGCTGTCAATCAAATAAAAATTTTAATCAAATGAATTATATTAATTTTATCAAACATTATTATAATAAGGGCTTTTATAAGGATGCGTCTATATACACATGCATCAGTCTTTATACACATGCTGCTTTTGGAGTGTCTCACATTGGAAGTGCCGTGTAATAAACATTGCAGGTTTTTTTAGGACGTCAAGTTCAATTTAGTTTTAAACTTAGAAAAACAAAAAAAAATTGACAGCCTGATAATTAGCTTTATATACAAACAATAGACGTCTATGGTATTTCACCATTTAGAAAACTAAATATATCTGTGATTGTGTGTATGTGTCATTGTAAAACAGCTAACAGTCAAATACAGCATTAGCACACAGCATTTAGAGGGAGTCGCTTGCCCAAGCCGAGAAAAGAGAGAGAATAAACGTGGGAAAACAGAGAGGAACAAACATGGATATGAGGACATATGGGACATAGAGACAGAAAGGTATGAGAGTGCTTATTCTCACTCTTCAGGCAGGAACTCCAGTATGCAGTTGGAGGTGGAAATCTGGCACATGGTTTGAGAGCGTCTCTGGTTGTAGCCAGCAGGAGATGGAGACTTATAGTGGATATTGACACTGGTGTAAGGCCGTTTCACTGGAGGAGGGCTCGCAGATGAACTGAAAAGACGTGCAAAGCTGGAGAAAGAAAAAGGGGTTTGAAATCTATTAGTAGATAAACAAACAATCTACTAATCTACTAACAATCTACAAGTATGCTTTTGAAATGTATACACCTCAAATCAGCAATAAAGATAATATAAACTGATAATGTAGTTATCCAGTGTACCTAGCCAATTTTCTAATATCAGTACCAATGTAATTAAGACATATAAACAGTGTGTCAATATCTTTTCTTTCATACTGATTTAACATTTTAAACAATGCTATATGGTCAAAATGTCAAAAACTCCAGCTGTAATACTCACAACTGCCAGATAATAGATTTCTTCTTCTCTGGTAGTGGAGGGCTTTCCCGAGAAGCTCTGTGAAATTGAAATGGACAAAGAGAAGATGAAAGTCTGTGATGACAAATTAATGCTAAATAACATCAGCCAAATAACAAAAGACAGTACATCTTTTTGCACTTCCGCAGTTAATTAAGAAGGTAAATTCAAAGACTAGCCATATATCTTACGGTTAATACAAAATCTTTTTATTTAAACATTAAATAACTAATATTGGCATTATATTCATGCTGTTTAGCGAGAGGAGAACTGGCCCCCACAGAGTGAGCCTGGTTTTCCCCAAGGTTATTTCTCCATTAACCAACATCTTATAAGTTTTGTGTTCCTTGCCACAGTTGCCTTAGCTTTCTCCCCGGGGGGGTCTAAATATAAATATTTCCTATAATTTATTTTAAGGTGCAATTTACAACCATGTTTTTTTAAACCTCACTATTACTCTAAGACTCTAAGACTATAAGACATTACTATATTACAGCTTTTTCTGTTAAAGCATAATTTTCTGTAAAGCTGCTTTGAAATCATGTGTTGTGAAAAGCGCTATACAAATAAAAATGACTTGACATTTGCTATGACAATTATTTGATTAGATTATGATTCTTTACTTAAATCAGAATCTGAAATCAGAATCACAATGGAGTCTATGTGGGTGTCCCACTTCAGGTCCTGAGAGATGGTAGAGCCCAGGGCCGGATTCACGAAACGTCCTTAAGAAGAAATTTCTTCTTAACTACCATTATCTTCTTGATTTGTAACTTTTAAAAAAAGTTACGAATATTTAGTATTCCCAAATAAACTTCTTAAGAAAGTTATCTTTTTTCTTATGATTGTTCTTAAGAAAAAACTTAAGAAGCATTCAAATTCACAATTTTGTTTCTTAAATAACGTCTTAAATAACATCTTAAAATTAGGATAACCTCACAGTTGTCATAAATTCTAAAAAGTAAGATGTTTAAAAAACTTTTTTGACTGTTTTGAGTTTAATTATATATTTATTTTTAGTTTGTAAACCATGTTATCACCAAATTCAAACAATAAATGTTTTTTTGAAGCTTCTTAATGTGGTGACTAATTATGGTAATGGCTACGCTGCATATAGCGAGCTCTCTCAGTGATCTTTAGAGTTCATAGAAACATAATAATTATAACATTAGAAAGCTGAGACTTTCTTTTTCACCCCCAATCCACATCCCTATCAGAGTTGGGCACAGCAGAGACAGCCTGTGTCAAGTATGCAGACTTGTCACAGTCACAGATGGGGCCAATGACCATGGTGTCATCTGCAATCTTCAAGAGCTTGACAGAGGGATCCTTTGTAGTGCTGTCATTACGTGTAAAGGGAAGAGAGCAGTGGAGAGAGAACGTATCCATGAGGACCACCAATGCTAATAGTGAGGGTCCCGGATGTGATTTTCCCGTCTCACTAGCTGCAGCCTTTCTGTCAGAAAGGTGTTGAACCACCTACAGATTGTGATTGGCACGGAGAGCTGGGTCAGTTTGTTTGAGAAAAGATCAAGTATGATGGTATTGAAGGCTGAACTGAACTCCAAAAAATAGGATCCTTGCATAAGTCCCAGGTCTGTCGAGGTGTTGCAGGATATAATGCAGTCCTATGTTGACAGCATCATCCACAGACCTGTTTGCTGAGTAAGCAAACTGCAGGGGGTCTAGCAGGGGTCCAGTGATGTCCTTCAGGTAGGCAAAACCAGTCTCTAAGATAACTTAATGATGTAGACATTAAGTACTGTGATTTTGGCTTTTTTTGGGGACTGGAATGATGGTAGAGTGTTTGAACCAGCAGGGAACTTCCCACTGCTCCAACGATCTACTAAAGATCTGTGTGAAGATGGGGGCCAGTTGGTCAGCGCAGACTTTCATACAGGCAGGAGAGACACTGGGCCTGAAGCTTTCCTAGTCTTTTGTTTCTGGAAGACCAGGCACACATCCTCCTCAAAGACCATAAGTGCAGGTTGAGTAGCAGGAGGGGGGTTCCAGGAGGTGTTGGAGTGTGTGTGAAGTGAAGATCAGGATGGGGGAGGGGTGTAAGACTGGGCTTTTCAAACCTGAAGTAAAACACATTCAGTTCATCAGCCATTTGTTTATTCTAGAGTGAGGGGAAGTTGACTTATCCTTGGTAATGCTTTTCAGGTCTTTCCACACAGATGCAGGATTGTTGGCTGAAAACTGGTTTTTTTTTTCATCTTTTCAGAGTAGCTCCTTTTAGCCACTCTGATTTCTTTGGTCAGTGTGTTTCTGGCCTGGCTGTACAAGATTTTATCCCCACTTCTGTAAGCATCCTCTTTGGCATGAAAAAGCTGTCTGAGTTTTCCTGTAAACCATGGTTCATCGTTACTGAATAATAATATTGTCCAAGTAGGGATGCACATATCCTCATAGCTACTGATATATGATGTCACAGTATCTGTGAGCTCGTCCAGGTCTGTGGCTGTGCAGCAAAAACACTCCACAATCTATGCAGTCAAAGCTGAGGTCAAGATTAATTTAATTAAATTATTTAGGTAAAGATTCATAATCAGAGGTCCCACATCCTTTGACAAATTAATTTCTATTACTTGTCCATGACAGTCATTCGTTATTACGGGATAAGTATATTTTTTAACAAGAGATTGCCCTCACAAAGTTTTAGATTTGAGCGTAACTAGAAAAATGCACATTCACTATAGAAATTTCCATGACTTTTATTACCTTTCCAGGCCTAGAAGTTAAAATAAATAATAATAAAAAAATGCAAACACAAATGTAATGTGAGGAACAATTGAAAGCATCCACTCTGAGGGGATCTGGATTTGATGGATTTTTACAATTGAAAATAGTTTTTTGGATGCATTGAATTTCAATGTTTGAATTAATGTTTATACCCCTATTGACCAGATATGTAGTCATTTAGATGTGTTACTGTTTATGAATGCTTAGATGCAACCATGTGTATGTGTAAAAAAGAGATCATAAGTATGTGGATATGATTAGGTTTGGACGTGATTATGTTTTCATGTTAGTAACAGCATCTTACTCACCTGATCATCTCGGTCCAACGCACAGCTTCCTGAAGCTCCATCAGTCTCTCCTTGTACTGGTTCCGCTCCATCAGTACACGTGCCATCTCTACACGCGTGAACCGTCGCCTCTGCGTCATGGTAACATCATCCTGCAGCGGAGATGAGTACTGAACCATAGAGCCACACAGAACAGAGAAGCACCACAAAACACAGCAGCGGTGGAGCAGAGGTTAGTACATTACACAGCATGAAATAAGAGGCTATTGAAGCATTGTGATAAGAAGATTTAAGCTTTATTGACTGTAATATTTTAAATAGAAAATCGTTAGAGCACAACACAGCAAGAATTACAGATGTTATTGGCAATTTAATATTTTCATGTAAAATATTTTTTATAAATTATATTAATGATATTAATGATATTTAAAAAAAGCAGCAAGTGGATGTAGTGGGGTTATTTGAGACATTAAGGGGTAAATTCACTTAACAGTTACACTAATTTGATGCATTGTATTTCAGTGCAAATGGCACAAACATGCAAATGATTGTTTTTTTCATATAGTTCAATATCAATAATTATTGCTATATATATTTCATTCCATTAATGAGGAAGGAAATGCATTCCACATGTTTGGTAGACCTCAAGAATGAATGTAAACATAACTTGTTTGTTCACAGAGTAAGCTATCATTTAATTTGAAGTTCAAAAATACTCAGTTTAAGATTTAATCCTACATAAGGTGTGTGACCTCTTTTCGACACAATTTCATTGTCTTCAGCAGACTTTGACTTTCCTCATGGTCATTAATTTTAAAGTTTCCGACAACCAGCACATTACGAAATGTTTGTAGTCTAGAAGTTTTCACGTCCACTGAAAGACATTTTTTTTTGCCTGTAACAAAAAATTAGCAGATGTGACAGTGCTATGGATAATATGGACACGTATTCCATTACTCCCCAGCTCTGCTGTTAGCCAGCTAATATTTCCTAACCACCTTATTCCATTACTGTGATTCAGTTAGATTGTTGTGTGTATAACTTTGCCGAACTACTTATGTTTTTATCGGCTGTCGATTTAACGCGTTAATTCAGTGCGATTAATTTTATTAAAAATAACGCGTACAATTTTTTACGCAATTAATCGCAATGACACCGGACCGTAATAAGGAACATTTCTGAGAAATGCAAGCTTGTAGTACCACCTGTATACTCCAGAGGGCAGTAATTGAAATTTCAGCTGTATGGGCAACGTGCAGTTTGCACAGTGAAGAAAACAACCATCCAGCAGACAGCACAAAAAAAACATGCGTTACGTTCTTGCATTCAAAACAGTTGTTGGAGTGCAAATTCGATTCGAAGGAATCTCAAGATGTGTTATTTATATTTACATTTATGCATATGGCAGACGCTTTTATCCAAAGCGACTTACAGAGCACTTATTACAGGGACAATCCCCCCGGAGCAACCTGGAGTTAAGTGCCTTGCTCAAGGACACAATGGTGGTGGCTGTGGGGATCGAACCAGCGACTTTCTGATTACCAGATTACCAGTAATGTGCTTTAGACCACTACATGTGTTATAAGTATTAAATTATATTTAACTTGACACAGTGACCTAAATAGTTTATGTTTATGACGCAACGCACCCGAGACGCTACACAATCATGTCTGATGCAGGTGTACATTGACGGGTCCTTACCCTCATAATAAATCTCGAACTGATTGACAAATTCACTTGTGAAATGGTTTGCTGTGAACTGTATGCCAATGATTGACTTATGTTCAATAATATGGTAGTAAACAATACATTGTATTTCTAATGTCTTATCACTGATCAACTCTTCTGCCACAAGAATATAATGCATTTTAATTATATGAATATTTTTTATTTATATATATTATTTTTTAAATATTTAAAGATAACTATGTATAATGTCATCAATATATATTTAATTATTATTATATGAGGGCTTTCTCAGCAAATATTTGTATATGCGATTAAATGCGATTAATCGGAATTAATTAATCTGGACATCATGTAATTAATTCGATTACAAATTTTAATCGATTGACAGCTCTAGTTTTTAGCAAAACAAACTTGATTGTCTAGATGTAGAACATAGCCTAAATATAGAAAATTACTCTCAAATTTATCATCGATATCAAAGTTTTTTTTAAATCAATATTGCGATTGTTTGATTGCCTAGCCCTACCATAGTGTTTGAAATGTGAATAAAATATTGTACTTACGTCCTCTCCACCCTCATCTTTAGAGTCCTGAGATGCTCCTAATGCTTCAGCTCTCAATCTTTAATTAAAGAGAAATACAGACTCAAAGTGGAGTACTGTCACAGAAATTACATATTGCATATTGCAGATGAGTAAACAAACGTTTTCAAGATATAAAAACACACATCAATTAGAAGTCTGGGGGATATAAGTGTATAATCAGGGGTTAGTGAATTAATGGTGATTACAAATATCCATGTAGCTACGCACCCATCTTTACATGTGTCTATAAATTCATAGGAAACAAATACAAGCACATAATTGCTAGTGTTTAAAGTTACAGACACAGGTTGTACCTCTTTAGTTCTTCCTCTAGTTCTTTAACTCTCTGGTCCACTTTGATCTTGGACTGTTTCACTGTCTCCAGCTCTTCCCGAAGAACTTCCTGTTCGCTCGATAGCTCATCCACCTTTGCAATTAGGTCATTCTTTACAATGTTCAGGGCATTCCTATACACGGCACATCACTCCATCAATATACGCAGAGGCATACTGTATATAATGTACATGTGCAAATACACAGAGATGCATAGTTGTACGCACATTTAAATAAGCACTCTCTATGCCTTACTTGGTCTCCAGTAGCTGTTTGTTCTCTGTTAGTAGATTTTCCACCTCTTTCCCCATTCCTGTGAGATACACACTATTAGTCAGATCACAGACTACCATGAACTGTTTTCAAGTCTTATGTGACCATACTAAGAGGAAGTTCCATTGATTGTTCAAAATTACACAACAATCACAAAGAAATGTTACACATTTTTAGTAGTAGATTTTTCAGGGGAATCAGTCCATGATAGCAACATTATGTAATTACTTGTTGAGGGTTCGTGTAAGGGAACTCTAAGGGGCACAGTCTTACTTTGTCAGTGGATTTGTAAACATTTACATTGACTCAAGACTTTAATGAAGAAAAACAAAAAGTATAATTATGAGCATTAAAGCATCTGAAGCAAAGCACTGAGCAGCCTTAGTTAATAGGGTTAGAACAGCAGAAGCACAGGAGAACATCTCACCAAAGCTTAACTAAGTTAATGACATCACAGTAAATTGTCACAATGTTCTGTTGAAAGCTACATGAGGGAAAAACAAGGCCATGAACCTTACCAAAGAAATCATCCCGGACTGAAATAGAGAGTCGAGGAGGAAACAGGGGGATGGAGAGATGCAAGATAGTGGAGATGTATGAAAAACAGGAGAGGAGGAATAAGGTTTAAATGTTAAGACAGAAGAGAATATTAAAAGAGAGAGATAATGGTGGTCAATAGAGATTGAGAGAAGAAGAGAGGAAAACAGATGGATAGGCACATGTTAGATATAGGAGACAAATACATTTTAATCACACACACATATACGCACTCATTTGCTAAAACACTAACATAAAGTAAAACTATCAAAAACATTTCTTCAACTCTAACTATTATGTTATATATAGTAATTAATTATAGTAATTATATTTTTTTATTTAGACACGTACCAGCATTTAAATGGAACATTTAAAAAAGAATTAGCCATTAATAAATAAAATAGCAACTCACATTTTTTAAATGTTGCCATTAATATCTTCTTTTTGTTTTTATTTTACTTTGTATGTGTTTTAGTTATTTAGTTATCCAAGTGTTATTTCCAAGTGTTCCCTGTTTTGTTCTGACACAGCAGATCAATAATACTATGTATTATTATAATTGAATATAGTGGTCTTTAAAGTAATGTGACTAATTCTGTTTTCTAAACTGTGCTACATTCATTTGTCAATTTTAAATCCATGCAAAGGTCAAGAAGAGTATGGAGCAAAAAAGAAAGAAAAATAAAAAAATACCAACCAATCAGATCAGATACACACCTGAGAATTCCCCTAGGGGCATGGACGAGAGAAGCACACACAGGAAGGAAACACAGAGAGGGGTCAAGGGTCAGTGAGTGAGACGGCCAATCAAAAGAAAGATCCACCTTCACACTGAGATAAACAAATCAACTGAAGCTCTACCTTGATAATGAAACAAAAAAATTAGAAAACCACTGAAATGAATAACTGGAAATATTCTAAATAAACAGGACAACAAATAAATAAAACAATTTCACTTGATCAGACCAAAATGTGTGGAGATGAAGCAATGAAGCAAGCAAAAGACCTTGCTTTGGGAATATATCCTGCAGTGTGGGTACCCTGGCAAAGAGCATGCTGCTGAAAGTGCAAAGATCAAAAGCCATACAGCCCCTAAGCCAACATACACTTAGCTATGATGCTTAAATGTGAAAAAGTCAATGAAAAATCATGAGTAGGTTACATTTGAAACATGGTAACCCCTGTATTTCTAAGAAACTGTCCATAAAAGGCTGCATCATTTACTCACCCAAACTTGTATGACCCAAAACCGTGGAAAATAAATTAAGACGTTAGGCAGATATTAGGGACTAACAACCTCAGTCACTTCTAGGCCCTTTCCCACTGCAGGGACTAAAGCCCGTTTTTTTCCCAGGACTAGAACTTTTCTGCAATACAGCCAAAGTTTGTGTAAAACAGCCCTAACAAAAGTGTAGCTCCGATCCTGGCATCCTCAATCGGTGTTGTTGATTTTGTTGTTGTTCATCAGAACAACATCAGAAATGTTGGATACTATATGACATCACTACGGTGGTTACTTTTGTGAGTGTGAATGCAAGGGTGAAAAAGTCCCATTCATCTTAAGAGTTCTCATCTAGAATTAGTTTGTTAGAGTAAATTACCATAACTGTAGGTGGGAATGTGGCTATTCGCTGTCATTGCATCTTTTTTCCATACAATGAAAGTGAATGGTGACCAAGGCTATTAGTCCCACAAATTCTGCCTAACATCACATTTGTGTTCCACGGAGGAAAGAAATAGTTTGAAACAACATGAGGGTGAGTAAATGATGGCAACATTTTCATTTTGGGGGGAACTATTCCTTTAATGTCAGAGGTAAAATGTTCAATAAAAATGTATGATTCCAACTGTCTTACCGAGAAGTTCTGCTCCTGCGTCCACATCTCCAATTATGTCAGATTTGGCGTCTTTAATCTCGTGGTACAGAGAGTCTGTGTTGATGCCGAATGCCTCATTCACAATGCCCTGAGAAGGACTTCAAAGAGTAAAGATTTTTCTGTAATTATTTGTGTCACTTTTTTCACTTCCTTACTTGAATGATGCTGAATCCACTTTATACTGCACTACTTGAAAAAAAAATTTCTCGAAAGTATTTTTTTAGTAATTCAAGTAAATTGGGTCACTTTTACACACTGAGATGACATTGACAAAATTTACCTAAATTTACTCTATTTAATGTAAAACATTACTTTAAATTTGATGGCCCTTTTCTAATGATTGTGCAATATTAAATTAGAATAAAGCAAGTTTTTATATAGTTTATTGTTTGTGTTCTGTGTGTATTGAGTGTTTGAGAGGATTGTATGATGTGTATCTGTTTACCTGTTTCCTCCTCCGTAGATTCGAGGGTCCAAGCACATGTCCAGCTCTGGTGTTGAATCTATAATTTCCTGAAACTCTGACCACTCATCACTACTGCCCATACCTACACACGCACACACACAAACACATACATTGTTTTGTCCAAATTTAAATGACGAATATGACATATTTGAAATGTCATCTGAAAATATGTTGGATTTTATTGATGTTGGAATTTTCAGATCAATATGTTTTTCAAAACATGAAATGTTAGAACATACTTGTTTCTTTGTATGGAATGCGATTGTCTGCTTTTTCCTGACAGGGTTTCCAGGGGATTTTTTTTATTCCTTTTATTCAATTGAATGACATTTTCTAGTTACTCTCTTTCTCTCACCAATGCTGACGTTCCTGGTTTCCTGAGAGACCTGGACCTCCATGTTTCTGCTAAGACGTTTTGCATTCTTGCGGCCCCGCCCCCGGGACATGTCAAACTCTCCAACAGACACCAGCCCATCATTTAGAGGGGTAACTGTTGCAGAGGGAACAGACGAAGTGGGAGTGTTTGATTTGCTGCCTGTGCTGCTGGGCGTGGCTGCAACAGAGTCTGAATCTGAGCCATCCTCCTTAAAACAGAGAGATTAAAATATCACACACAAACATATCTTAATAAATGTGTTTTTGCATTCATATACATTTCCACAATATTCATCATCTTCAAAACCAGTACAGTTGGTAATGTTCTACAACCCAGTGGAAGCGGGGGCATGGCCAAGCGCTGGTTTGTGAATGGAGAGCGAGGCCGGGAGAAATTAATTGTAAGGACTCGTGACCTGTGTATAATTTCCCTACCAGCTGTTCTGTGTTTCAGTGAGCGGCGTTGGGGAGATAAAAGGGGAGACAACAAGCTCAGAAGGGAGAGAGAACCAAATTCTCTGTCCGTTCGTTCGCTGAAATGCGAAAATCTTTGTTAATAAAAAGTTATTTGGACTGAGAGTGCCATCTCCCACTTCCTCATTCCCTGAAGAGTTAAAGAACGTTTTAACCCCATTCAAACCTCATTTCCGAGAAAGTTGGGAGTATGAAAAATGCTAATAAAATATATTCACCCTTTGCTATATTGAAAGCACTACAACTACACATTATGATGTTTTTCCTTGTGAATTTCATTGTTCATTTGTTATGTTTTTTTATGTACAGTAATCTAACACTCCAAAAACGTTGAGAAAGATTCAAGGAACCACTTCTGAATGCGCATGATCTCTGATCCCTTAGATGTCACTGTCTTAAAAAAACGGCATTCATCTGTAATGGATATAATGAACATGGGCTTGGGATAACTTAAAACTTGGGTAAAACTTTGTTAGTCAATACCACTCGCCACTGCATCAACACTGTCCTGAAGCGCTGCTAACTTCTCTGGGCTCTGTCTCATCTTAGATGGAAAGTAGAACAGTGGAACTGTTTTTTGAGTCCACATTTAAAAACGTTTTTGAAAAACACAGCCGTCGTGTTATCCGGGCCAAAGAGGAAAAGGACCACCCAAGCTGTTATTAGTATCAGGTCCAAAAGCCAGTGTCTGTATGGGCCAGGAGTGTGTCAGTGCCCATGACATGGGTAACTAGCACATCTGTGAGAACACCAAATATTTTGGAGCAACATTTTCAACCATCCAGATGCTGTCTGTACAGGGATGTCCCTTCATTTCTCAACAGGACAACTTGAAACCACATACTGCCCAGATTTAAAGTGCATGGATGTGTAAGCAGTCCTGACCTGTCACCAACTGAGAATGTGTGGCGCATTATGAAGCACACCATACAGCAACGAAGACCCTGTACAATTGTGCAGCTAAAGACCAACATAATGGATGAATGGAGGAAAATTCCACTTTCTAAACTTAACAAACTTGCATCTTCAATGCCCCAATGCTAAATAAGTGTTATTAGATTAAATGGTGATGTTTCACAGTGGTAAACCCTTGACTGTCTATATTTCTTTGGAGCGTGTTGCAATCATCTGATTTGAAATGAGTATACATTTTCAAAAAACAATGAATTTCACAAGGAAAAACAATATAATGTGTAGTTGTAGTGCTTTCAATATAGCAAAGGGTGAATATAATTAGCATTTTTCATACTGTCCCAACTTTTTGGAATTGGGGTTGTAATTGTTTTCAACAAAACAAATACCTAAATTTATACAAGTATGTATAAATATATAATATAAATAATATATAACATATAAAACAAAATATAATTTTTTAAAGCATAATAAACAAAACTAATATATATATATATATATATAATATGTTATATTAAAAAATTATATTTATAAAAATGTAATGTAAAATTACACTTACGAAACATATTAATTATTTACAATTTTTCGCAAGTCATGATCAGAAAAAAAAAGATCTTCTCAGAAAAAGGCTAACCCATAAATGTCTACATTTACAAAGATTAAAGTGCAGATTCACTTTATCCTTCCATTATGAAGATTTTAAATTTGGGACAAAAAACTCTGAAATGAAAAGTGCCATAGATAAAAACCTTTGTCAAACAGAATGTAACTCAAACTGCCTTACACATCCTCATGTGTCTTGAGGCACTTGGAAAAATAGAAGTGAAGAATAACATTTCTTCTCTTCCTCTAAAGAACAGATGTTTCTTGTTACTTGTATACAGCTGACAGATGCTTCATGTGGGTTTGATGTCATTACATTATTATTAAATAAGCTTGTTTAGAACACATCTGTTCATATCAGATGGCTAAAATAAGACAACAAAATGTTTGATTGTTGAATCCATTAAAAACAAATGTCAAAACAAAGCCAAGAATGAATGCCCAAACCAAAATCATGGACCCTTGTAGGCCTGCTTGGTGTCCAGCAAACACCCACCCATTGCCCAGACCTTGACACATGCAGGCATAAGGGGGAGTGGCTGACAGAATGATGATTATCATGACTCCTCCCCTAGAACTTATGGGGATGAATTCATTCTGTTACACCTGGTAGCCAGAGCCATAACCACGTCTGCTGAGATCACTGGAATACCAGACATCTGACAGAACTATTCTAGCCCCCCCAGGATCCCAACGTACCATGCCATCTCCACCAGGAAACAAGCTCAGTGATGGGGGTCGGTCTGTTTTACTGCAGGGAGGGAGAGAGAGAGAGAAGGTTAATATTTTCCACATTAAACTAACCCAACACTGGCACACCAAAATGGACACTCAAACTCTGTGGACAGGGTGAATATACACAAAGACACAAACCAACAGAGGAGAAAGAGGTATAGGTTTCTCAGTCTCTGACTCTAAGACTGCTAAATTGGGCAGGGTTTTTGCATGGAGCGGGAGATAAAATTCAGAATAATTTCTTATAGAAGTAAAAGGAGAAAAATGGATTGGAGGACTGTCAGAGATTCTGGGGAATTTTTACCTTTTCCTCCAGGTGTGTCGTTGACTTCAGAAACACACACAGCGGCACAAGCACAGAAAGAAAGAGACAAAAAGAAAGTGAACACACACATCCACTCATACACATAACAGTCACACTATACCTACAGAGAACATACATTATATCTATAAACTGTGTTAAAAATTACTGACAAACAGATGGAATTCATGTCATTAGCTCATGTTGGTAGTGAAAACATGATAAAATGGCAAAGAACGAATTGATCAAGCACAATAATAATGATGAGGGAATGTGTTTAAAAGGTTATAACTTTAACTAGATTTTAAATTTTTATAAATCATATTGGTAACACTTCACAATAAGGTTGCATTTGTTAACATTAGTCAACTACATTAGTTAACACGAACTAACAATGCACTTTTACAGCATTTGTTAATCTTGGTTAATGTTAGTTTTAATATAAACTAATACAATGCACAATGAACAATTGCATTTTCACTCTGTGGCAGGGCGGAGAGAGAGATAGTTTACGGACATGTCCGTCATGTGTGTGTTTGTCTTTTAAGTTTATCATTAAAACTATTATTTATATTGTCAAGCCGGTTCTCGCCTCCTCCTTTCCATTAACTGCTTTACACTGGTGCCGAAACCCGGGAAGGAGGAGGGATGCCCATCGCAGAGTCCTCGACACTGCCGTCCACCCAGGAGAGCGCCGCTGCCATCCACCAGGGGAGGGAGTAAACGGACTGCCCGGACACGGTGAACGGCCGCCGTCCGCCAGGCGAGTGGGGACTGGACTCCCCGACCGCCTGGAGCGATGGAGCTGCTGCCAGGGGCGGAGGAGAGCCCTGCCATCCCCCAGAAACGCGGAGGGGTCAGAGGAAGACCGCCGTCCGCGAGGGGAAGAGGGAAGAGTTCCCCGACCGCCTGGAGCGGTAGGGCGCTGCCAGGGGCGAAGGAGTGTCCCCACGAGTCGCAGAGAATACGGAGGGGTGTTCTGACCGCCGGGGGTCGTGAGTCTGACTCCGGTCCGCCAGGGGAGAAGCGGCTGTCGTCCGCCTGAGAGGGTGGAGGAGTGATCGAGGACCATGCGACAGAATTGGAATCGATCTCGTCGGGCCATTAGAGAAGACAAACACACACATGACGGACATGTCTGTAACCTATCTCTCTCTCATCTCACCACCGTCTGTCATCGGCCTTTATCCATCTCGGAGGCTTAATTTGCCTGATAAGGGACCGGGTGTGTATGATCACGACCCGGCCCCGCCCTCCACCCTGCCACACACTCATTAACATTAAGAATAATAAATGTTTTAAAAATATGGTTGAATTTTAGTTCACAATACCTTCTACATTAACAAACAGAACCTTATTGTAAAGTGTTACCATCATATTTAACAGTGAAATATTATTTTACAAACCAATTAGTAATATTCTGTGGGTAAATGAGAACTCAGTTGCACTGCAATCTCATTCAGCTCAGATACTGAATTACAAGTTTAAACTCCTATTAGACTCCAATTCAATCCATAAGATGTATTTAAGACCCATTCAAAAGCTATTTAAACTGCACTGCCTGTCCTTACTTGATCAATTAATAATGTAATATTTACAGCATATTTTGAGTCAATTACAAAATGTTCTATGGTGGTTGACAGCATCTGAAGTGTTAGTTTAGCTAGCACTGAACCTCGAATATTCCTTTAAGTATATTTATGAAATGTGTATACACATTCAAATCTACTGACTTTCTATTGAAATGAAAATGGAATGGAATATGTGCAGTTATGTAAAAAATTGGGTGTGAGTCTAAGCCAGACACAACTAGCTCTGACTAAGCAAGACATGACAAACTGTCACTGAGCATCATCACCCAGTGCCTAGCAACAGCATCTCCAACTGTTCCAATAATGAGCCATTTTGCATCATCTACAGCCTAATACAAGTATCAGAACAGTAAATAAGAGAATACTAGTTAGGGATCCACCATTATGAACATTTTTGGCAGATACAAATTTTAACAAAAACCTATTAGTCGATAGCAGTATTTTGCCACTTACTTTATTTTGTCATCAGATCACTGTTTTGCTCAGAATTTATGTTTTAAAAGAAGTACAAAATATTTGTATTATTCTAAAAATAAATAATTTCCATTGAACATATATTGGATCTGTTGAACACATGACAAGCCAAAATATAAAAAGAAGATAAAAAAATATTGAAAAATCATTAAATATCAAAGCATGATGATTGATGTAAAAAATCATTTTGTATTCAACTGCAACTGTTTTTGCAGATCAAAACAACAAAACACACTTTTTAAATGTTTGTACTGCATATAGTACAACATCACAAATTCATATTATGCATATGTTGGGCAGTTCTACAACATGCCACCCACATCATGGAAAAATAAAAAGTTAAAAAAGGCTTTTTAAGTTCTATTGCAGTATAATGGATAATAGATAATGCCATCCAGACTGCTAGAGGGTGCCGCTTGCTTACACAAAGCTGACTGAAGTGCTGACTGAATGGCTGAATGCAGTCTAACCACAATCCTGAGTCCCATGATGCTTTACTGGTGATGTGGGCAGAACATCTGGTTAAGCATAAACAATTGTTATGTTATGTACTAACGCAGCATTAAAAATGACGGAAACTTGAAAACAAACGATCACAGATGGAAGCTAGCGCTATCAGGAGGGCCGTCTTCAAGGAGAGGGCCTTGAGCTCATCTGAGTCAAGCAGCTCGGAGGGGGGTCTCTGAAGGCCCTAGAGGACCACTGAGAGATCCCAGGAGGGGAACAGGCTTGGCCGGGGAGGAACCTGTCACGCCAGTGCGTCCACTGTCGTGTAGAGGCTGCCGGGGATATGAGTGGCATGCACCGACCTGAGTAGCTGTTGACTCCAAAGGAGGAGATGTCGGGCGAGTTGTGACATATGACGAGAGCGCAAGCCGCCTTGGCGATTTATGTACTCTACCGGCGCGGTGCTGTCAGAATGGATCAAGACGTGCTTGCCCGAATCAGTGGGAGAAACCTCCGCAGGCAACTCTAGGCTGTTGATGTGCCAATGCAGCCGGGGCCCTATCCAGGAGCCAGCCACTGCGTGCCCATTGCACACGGCGCCACAACCCAGTTGAGAGGCGTCTGTGGTGACCACGACACATCTGGACACCTGCTGTAGAGGGACTCCAGTCCACAGAAAACAGAGGTCTGTCCAAGAGTTGAAAGTCTGATGGCAGGAAGGGGTGATTAACACACGGTATGTGCCCTGGCGCCATGCCCATCTCGGAACTCGAGCCTGAAGCCGGTGCTGAAGCGGTCTCATATGCATCAACCCGAGCAGCACGACCGCGGATGCCATATGCCCCAGGAGCCTCTGGAACTGTTTTAGAGGAACCACTGTGCCGGGCAAGAGAGCGGGCACTTGAGCACCGACTGCGCGTGCTCGTTCGTGAGGCGTGCTGTCATTGAGAACTCCATGCCGAGAAAAAAGAACATTCAAATGTAATAGTAGATTTTTTTCTAAGAGTGTGAAAAAGGTCTATTTTTAAACTTTCAGGGTTTAGTAATCATGCTAGACCATTTTGTCATTTCAATCTTAACTCAATCAATCTTTTTCAATCTTTTTCAATCGATTAGCCTTAATGGATACCATACTAGTGTCTAAGAAGTCAGTGTTTGCTGGTTTCAAAGCGTTTTGAATGATTTTAACTTATCATTTATAGGTAAGTTTTTTCATATCAGCATTTTATCCTTAAAACCATTTTGCTGATGGTTTTAATTTGGTCAATAATTGGCCGATAAATATTGGTGGCTGATACATCAGTGCATCACTAGTTCTTATAAAGTTAATATTAACACTTAAAATGTTTCAGTGAATATGGGTTATTTAATTCACAACTGAAATTTTTCAAGATTCACAGAATTTTAGGGGAATTTTTCAACTTGTTACCCATAAAACAATATTTCACAACATGAAAGTAATATGCAACATTTTAGGAAATAAATCCCACATGCACATTCCATCATTCACCTTTACGCAAGAGCTTGGAATGGCTATATTGTGGTAATTATAAACACACACATCTGACAAGTTACTCACGTTCGTCCGCAGCCTTTGGACTCTGACTGGTTGCTGCTTGCCTGTTGCATCTTGGACCGTTCAATGTGTTCCACATATGTCTGTATCATCTAGAGAAAATTACAATACATGAAAATTAATAAAAAATTAATAAACATATATACATACATATATACTTATAATGCAATCCCAGACTGACTTCGACTCTGTGGGGTTAAATTTTGAAAACACTTGATTAGGGAAAAGACTGTTGATCATGATAGAAATGACACCAGAAATGTGTAAAAATCTATACAAATCATTTTCACACAATATTGAAATGGTTTAAGTTCATTTAATTATTTCTTTAGATTACAACCGTTTTAAAACTGTATATTGTATATTATATATATATATATATATATATATATATATATATATATATATATATATATATATTAAAATGTACAATATTTGTTTGCTGGATTATCATATTTTAAGATTGAAAGTCTGGCTCTGGGACAAAACTGTAAATTTAAGGCATTTGAAAATCAGCAAATATAAATCATGGAATAACATTTCCAAGACAGTTGAGATCTTTAAATAAAAAGTCAAATTTGACTAACATTTGTTCGTTTTTTAGTTAAAAACCAACTCCTGGGACATAAAAGTGCCTGAAATTAAAGCTACACCCATATATGTTGACATGTCTGAGACTTCGTTAATAGGTGTTTTGAATGTGTTTTGGGAGTTTCACTAACCTCTGTATGGCGCTGGTGAAGAGCATTATACTCTTTCTTCATGTCTGATTCTCGCTCTTCCAGACGAGAAACTATAGAGGTAAAACACATACTCTATGTGTATTCATATATGTTTTCATAAAGCAAGGCACTCAAAAGTCTACTTGTGTAAAATGCATGCCTGAGCTTGAGTAAAAACATCAGTCGGACTCACTCTGGTCAGCATAGTTCTTTGTCTTCAGTTCCATCTGTTTTGATTGTAACTCTAAAGTCTCAACCATGGACTGCAGCTCCTTCTTCTCTGCCTCCAAAGCGTCTTCAAATTCAATGAATTTCTGTTAACACAAACACACATTCACACAAGGTCAGATCTTTTATCTTGCAGACTGAATAAGGTGACAGCAGGAATGAAAGAAGTGGTAATTTGTACTTGTGGCAATGTTTAATATTATTAGAACAATATGCACAGTCATCATATTCTATGTATGTATGTGTGGATGGATATATATAGCTCTGTGTACTGTGTGTGTGTTCTCAGATGTACAATATAACACTGCAGTGTGCGTGTGTATATATAACTGTGCTGACTCTCAGTGCTATGTAATCTATAGCCACATCATGAAGCAGAATAGTACAAGGTCAAAGACAAGAGATGTTTGGAGAAGGGATTGTTCTTTGAATACAATTCATTCACATTTTGAAACACAAACAGTCACCCCGGGTACTTCACACACACACACACACACACACACACACACACACACACACACACACACACACACACACACACACACACACACACACATCACACACACAATCACACACACGATCACACACACGATCACACACACTCCAAGTGGCGAGTATGGTGACTTTGAGCAGCAGGGATTTAAGTAGAACACAATAAGCTCTTTCTGCATTGCGGCCCAGCCACAGACAGCCTCCTGGAATTCAGTAATCTCAACACTGCAAACCCAGCAGCCAAAAACACTCTATCTAACATAATGTAAACTTTAAATACCTCTTCATTTAAAACATTGCAATGGACTGATTATGTCATTCCAATGAGTGTTTTGATATATAGAGTAATTTACAGAGAACTGTACATACCCCAAAGCAGCAGCAAATATACATTTAGAATTTTTAAGAAATTAAGACATTATGTAATGTTTTTCATAATGTAATTATGACAAAAAATACCAAAATGCTAGAGTTCTTACCATACCTCAACAGAACAGTGGCTAGCTAATAAGTGAAAATAGCCAGTCCAAACAATTGCTCTGTTCCAACCAATAGAATCCCTGATTCAATACTAATTTTGTGATTAAATAATATAATCAACAGTCAATAAAGTGTATCATTTTTGCTCCACAGTTTCCACTTTTGAAATTGCAAAAATAATTATTGTTTCCAAACAGGTTTCCCAAATACTCCCACTCTCTGCCATTGGCTGATACTACAAACAGGTAGTCCAGCCCCAAATTTATGCCATTGGTTGAGCCAATCAGTACACTTACAAATGCAGTTATAATCGAGCTACAGAGGGTTTTTGCATAGTAACGCAACAGTCAGTGTTAATGTTTATACAGTTTTTCTTTTAGAATTTTGACAAAACTTTCCTTTAAAATAAGTCAAAATTTCAACATGTCATATTCATTAATTTTAGTCAGTTTTACTCTGATAAAAAATGACATAATTTTAGTCAACAAAAATATATTTTAGTTGATGAAGTGCAAAATGGGCAAAATGTGTGTCAAACTGTAACTGACCAAATGATAATGAAATTTTCAAACATTCAGAAAAACTATTATAAACATTTTCTAATTTAAACATGTCAAACATTTAAATATACTGTCCTTGTTGTGAAAAACCTGAAATCCTGAAATAATAATAAATAGTCTAACTATTAGCTACTTTTTATAAGTTAGCCTACTGTATTCTGAATTCTTCATGCGTTAGAGGCTTATTCATTTTCTGTGAAAGGATATAGAGTGCAACAGTCTGGTTCCAGAAGTAAGAATCCCATTAATTTATCCCATCGACTAATTGATTTTCGATGATAACTTAAAGTAACTTAAAGTAAATTAAAGACAGACCTATTGTGAGCTACAAGTTTGTTCATCGATGGTATATGCTTCCATTGAAACCATCCGTATTTCAAATTTCATTGTTTAAAAATTATGTTTGATAGCAGAATTACTGGTAAACAACTACATTACCCATGGCAGGGCTCCAGACTGCGACTAAAATGGTCGCAAATGCAACCAAAAATAATTGATTGCGACAACACTTTAAAATCTAGTCGCCACTGAGCATTAATATGCGGTTTCATTAGATATCATCTCGTGAGTTATTGAATACATTTTTAGTATGTCTCACGAGACATCCAGTATGTTTCGTGCCACTTTTCACTTGTTCTGTTTCTGACGAGATTGTTGCACCACACACAACAACAAACCCAGTGCGAGAGAGTCGTGAACAAATTAATCTTTTGAACTAGATCTTTTTCATGAATCACCTGAAAAGAAATTTAAGCAGTAATTTACCAGCAGTAAGTGTAAGTTACAACTTAGCCTAGTTGTGGCGTAAATGGGCACTAAGTCACAATTTACGAACTACTAAATATTTGAGCATTGCACTATTAAACTTAGGTAGGACGTAAACCTAAATATAAACTAAATATTTACGGCAGCCTTCGACCAGGAGTAAAGGTTGGAATAAAAAAAGCTAAAAAATCAATGAGCTCATGTTTTGCATGACAGGCTTCAATCCTTTCGACATACAGTACGATGTTGAGTTTTACACTCATTTACATTTACGAGAGAGAAAAAAAATATTTTAAGTGGCTCTTCAGCATGAAACTGTTCTAACTGTGCAGTTTTAAGGGTGCGTCATCTGGTGTCAAGTTTCAACACATTCAAAATATATATAGGATATTAAAATCTATTAAAGTCTATTTTTACAGCCTGTTGTATTAGTATTTATTTATCACATACAGTTCCTATATATTGTTTTTTACACAGGGCAAATATACTATAAAGTCTACTTTTATTATGTATCATATATTTATGGGGATATACTTTATTACAGCTGACAGTTACGTGAGCAAACAAGGATTGAACATCAACCATAACAAGATCAAATTGAAATTCAAACTTTTTAACACTTCTGTCCACAAATTTGAAGGCTGTTTATTGGCTCAATACAGGTAAACATAATTTTATAAGAATACGCATTACTTTACGGAGAGTTTACGACCTACTAGTTAAGTCTTGCCTCAAGAACAGGTGGTGCAACCAAATTAAGCACTGACTTAGTAACAAACTAACTAGTATTTACTAAGCTTGTAGTGTGAACTTTACGTCCCAACTTAAGTGAGACCTTATGCACAGCTAGTGCAACTCTGCCCAGCTGCTCAGTTTAGCAGTTTGAATCAGACTCACTTTCTCAGCGAATCATCCATCAGTGAACTCACAACTGGGAGTGCAGACATTTCAAAATAAGAGTCCCATGTGTATTGCGGGCTTCTTTATAATTAAAAGTCCGGTATTGTGTACCACATTTTAATTGATTGAGATTGGAGTAGCACAATAAACTGCATCTGGGATTTCATTCAATTTGCACTCTTGTAGTCTCTGTGCCTGGGGCCATCCAGTAACAGTAAAGAAAGAATAAGGCAATATTTTAAAACAATTAAAATTATATATATATTATATATATTATATATATAAACTCCAAGTTTTTTGAATGCAAGAACGTAACACATGTTTGTGTTGTGGGTTGTTTTCTTCACTGTATAAACTGTGCGTTGCTCATGGAGTGGTGTGGCGTAGTGGGCTAAAGCACTGCACTGCTAAGCAGAAGGTTGTTGGTTCAATCCCCACAGCCACCACCAGTGTGTCCTTGAGCAAGGCACTTAACTCCAGGTTCCAGATTGTCCCTTTAGTAAGGGCACTGTAAGTCGCTTTGGATAAAAAGCATCTGCCAAATGCATAAATGTAAATATCATACAGCTGAAATTTCACTTACTGCCCTCTGGAGTAAACAGGTGGTACTACAAGCTTGCATTTCTCAGGAATCTTCCTTATTATGCTGCGATTAATTGCATACATTTTTTTTAAATCGACAGCCCTAATATATATATATATAAGATCAAGCTTTTGAAAGGGGTTATGAGACAAAATTATGAAAGGGGTGTATGAGACAAAAGGGAATGAAAACTTATCGTCTCAATTATATATATTGTTTATTAAACCTTAGATGAATCTGACTTCCTTTTTCTTTGGCTTTCTATCTTGTTTCTAAACAGCAATCTAAATCGAGAAAATCTGTGATTTGGCTACTAAAACAGCCATTTGGCTCCTTAATGTTTCAGTTCTAAGGTAATTTATTTAGTCTGGAGCCCTACTTGGTACAGCAGAGAAGATCCACCAATTAGAGAACCACGGCCAACGAAACCTACAAAACATGCATCGGTGCGACTGCCCACTTACATGACACACTGTGAATTACATAATTGAGTCGGTCTCCCTTCACCCGTAAACTAGTTATATATTTGTACATATCTGAATATTATGCAATAAGCACAAAATATATTGTTTCTAAACTTATAATCGACAACCCATTATCGTTTGGTTACGTATGTAACCTCCGTTCCCCGAGGGAGGGAACGACACGTTGTGTCGGAGAAGCGACACTAGGGGTCTCTCTTGAGCGCCGATATCCACCTCTGATCTATGAAAAAAGGCCAATGAGAGTTGGCAGCCAGTATTTGCATGTCCCGCCCCCGGACATACGGGTATTTAAGCGGCACAAATACGGGAGTTCATTCAGGATTTTTCTGAGGAGCCGGAAATGGTCCAGCCACAACAGTGGCTCGGTTCAGCGACATGGCGGAGGAAAGACACAACGTGTCGTTCCCTCCCTCGGGGAACGGAGGTTACATACGTAACCAAACGTTCCCCTTCTGTCGCTCTCTCCACGTTGTGTCGGAGAAGCGACACTAGGGGACCCATTCCAATCTTGCCATGCGCTGAACCGTGTACGTGAACCGCCGATACAGAGGCGGGCAGGGATTTCATCCAGTGCCGCGCATCGTCTGTACCTGGCTGCACGTACCCTTCCCCAATGCCCCATAAGAACATCGGGATCCTTCTAGTTACCCTGGGAGGGGAACAAGGCGATGTTTGCCAACATGGGAACGGGCCAGCCTGGCTGGGCCTCTTTTCTCTCTATGTTTCTTGCATAGAGCAATCATGGCCGGGGTCCTTACACGCATATAGGGAAGGGGGTCTTACCCAGACCCTGCGGAGACCACACCTGCCCTTTTTCTTGGGGAGGAAAAGTGGTAGACACGTCACACGGCCGTCTTAGGGCTCGTGTGGAAAGTATGGTGCAGTGGTAGATCCAGCCTCGAAAGGGGGGAGTTGCTACAGCACGGCGACCGAGGCAGCTGTAACTGCCTAAGGGAGACACGGGGGTCCGCTCGTAAGGGGACAGAACCTTGGAATTACACAAAGGGGGAGTCCGAGCAGGAGGCCTTACCTGTGGAGCACCTATACCAGTACAGGGTAGCCATCAGGGTACCCGCAGTGGCTTGGGTCGGCGAGTTCCTCCACTGAACCGCGGACCAGGAGGGCTGGGGAGGAATCGACCAGGGGCCCGACTCGGACTTTACCTTGACGTCAGGAAAAGGGCGCTGGGCGCAAGCGATCCACCCGGCCGGTCGGTCTACGTGTTACCGAGTTCTACGGGCTTGGACCTGAGAAAACACGAGACGCAACCGACTCAACGCGGAGGTTGTAAAACCTCGCGAAGGTGTTGGGTGGTGCCCAACCCGCGGCTCTACAGATGTCTGCTAGGGAGGTGCCCTTGGCCAGTGCCCACGAGGACGCAACACCCCTTGTTGAGTGAGCTCGGACCCGCAAGGGTAGGGGCACGGCCTGGGTGTGATAAGCCAGTGTGATGGCGTCGACAACCCAGTGGGCGAGCCTCTGCTTGGAGATGGCATTCCCTTTCTGCCGTCCCCCAAAGCAAACAAAGAGCTGCTCAGAGCGTCTGGTGCTCTGTGTGCGGTCCAGGTAAATGCGCAGGGCGCGCACTGGACACAGCAACGAAAGGGCTGGGTCTGCCTCCTCCCGGGGCAGCGCTTGCAGGTTCACTACCTGATCTCGAAATGGTGTGGTAGGAACCTTGGGCACATAGCCCGGTCACGGTCTTAGGATCACAGACGTATCTGCTGGACCGAACTCCAGGCAAGTGTCGCTGACAGAGAACGCTTGCAGGTCCCTGACCCTCTTAATGGAGGTGAGCGCGATCAGCAGGGCCGTCTTAAGAGAGAGGGCCCTGAGTCCAACTGATTCGAGTGGCTCGAAGGGAGGTCTCTGGAGTCCTGCCAAGACTACCGAGAGATCCCAGGAGGGAACTAGGCCTGGCCGGGAGGGATTCAACCTCCGGGCGCCTCTCAGGAACCTGAGGATCAGGTCGTGCTTACCCAAAGACTTGCCGTCTACAGGATCGTGGTGGGCGGCGATAGCGGCAACATACACCTTGAGGGTGGACGGGGACAGCCTCCTGTCCAGCCTCTCCTGTAGGAACAGAAGCACTGACCTAATCGCGCATCTCTGCGGGTCTTCGGCTCGGGAAGAACACCAATCTGCGAACAAGTGCCACTTTAGGGCATAAAGGTGCCTGGTAGAGGGGCTCTGGCTTGGTTGATGGTATTCACAACGGTCGCCGGTAAGCCGGCTAGCTCTTCCGCGTCCCGTCCAGGGACCAGACGTGGAGGTTCCAGAGGTCTGGGCGCGGGTGCCAGAGCGTGCCCCGTCCCTGAGAGAGGAGGTCCTTTCTCAGGGGAATTCGCCAGGGAGGAGCTGTCGCGAGGAGCCTGAGTTCCGAGAACCAAGTCCGAGTGGGCCAGTAGGGGGCCACCAACGTGACTTGCTCCTCGTCCTCCCTGACCTTGCACAGCACCGGTGCAAGAAGGCTCACTGGGGGAAATGCGTACTTGCGCAGCCCCAAGGGCCAGCTGTGTGCCAGCGCGTCTGTCCCGAGGGGAGCCTCTGTTAGGGCGTACCAGAGCGGGCAGTGGGAGGTTTCCTGGGTGGCGAACAGGTCTACCTGGGCCTTGCCAAACCGTTCCCAAATCAGCTGGACCGACTGGGGGTGAAGCCTTCACTCCCAGCCGGGCAGGCGTTGTCGTGATAGCACGTCCGCTACGACGTTGAGCTTGCCGGGGATGTGAGTGTCACGCAGCGACTTGAGTCGGCGGGCGAGTTGTGACATGTGGCGGGAGCGTACGCTGCCTTGGCGACTTATGTACGCCACCACCGTGTTGCTGTCCGATCTCACGAGGACATGTTTGTCCCGAACTAACGGGAGGAACTTCCTGAGAGCAAGAAGGACGGTCAGCAACTCCAGGCAATTGATGTGCCAACGCAGCGGGGCCCCTTTCCAACGGCCCGCTGCTGCGTGCCCGCTGCACACGGCACCCCACCCGGACCAGGAGGTGTCGGTTGTGACCACGACGAGTCGGGACACCTGCTGCAGGGGCACTCCTGCCCGTAAAAAGCAGAGGTCTGTCCAGGGTCGGAGTGTTTTGAGGCAGGCGGGGGTGATCCTTACCCGATGCGTGCCGCGGTGCCATGCTTGTCTCGGGACTCGAGTCTGGAGCCAGTGCTGGAGTGGTCTCATATGCATCAACCCCAGCGGCGCGACCGCCGCGGAGGACGCCATATGCCCCAGGAGCCTCTGGAAACGTTTTAGAGGGACCACTGTGCCTGGCTTGAAGGAAGCGAAGCAGTCCAGCACCGACTGAGCACGCTCGCTCGTGAGACGTGCTGTCATTGAGACTGAGTCTAACTCCAACCCGAGAAAAGAGATGCTCTGAACCGGAGTGAGCTTGCTCTTTTCCCAGTTGACCTGAAGCCCCAAGCGGCTGAGGTGCCGGAGCACCTGGTCTCTGTGTGTGCATAGTAATTCTCGAGAGTGTGCTAGGATGAGCCAGTCGTTGAGGTAGTTGAGAATGCGGATGCCGGCTACTCGTAGCGGGGCAAGGGCCGCCTCTGCGACTTTCGTGAAGACGTGAGGGGACAGAGACAGGCCGAAGGGGAGGACTTTGTACTGAAACGCCTGGCCGTCGAACGCGAACCGTAAGAAGGGTCGGTGTCGTGGCAGAATTGAGACGTGGAAGTACGCATCCTTCAGGTCCACCGCTGCGAACCAATCTAGATGCTGAATGCCAGCCAGAATATTTCTCTGCGTAAGCATTTTGAACGGGAGTTTTAACAAGGCCCGATTGAAAACTCGCAAGTCCAGGATTGGTCGTAAGCCGCCGCCTTTCTTGGGTACAATGAAGTAAGGGCTGTAGAAACCCTTCCTCATGTCGGTTGGAGGGACGGGCTCTACCGCGCCCTTGGCTAAGAGGGTCGCGATTTCCGTGCGCAGGGAACTGCCGTGCTCGCCGTGTACTGCGGAAAGCGGACGCCCCTGAAGGGGGCGGAGCCGGGCAAACTGAATTGGCGTAATCGAAGTCGAATGGTCCGGTGCAGCCAGCGTGATGCGTTGGGAAGCGAAAGCCGCGCTTCCCAGCTCTGCACTAGGGGCACCAAAGGGACGAGTATTTTGGACGTACCCGGCGGGGCCTCGCAGCGGGGCGGAACAGGTAATGCAGCTTCGGGCGGCTTCATTGCGGCCTGAGGTGCTGAGAATAGACTCAAAGCACTTACCTTGCTCCGCGCGCCTGGCAGGGGGCGGGTTCTTGACTGAGGAGGAGGTCTGATGTTGGCGTCCTCTGGACTCGTCTGAACCGGCCGACTGGGGGACAGTCGTGGGCAGGCGGAAGGTGGGATCGCCGCGTCCGGTGTACCGGGACTGTTGTGATCTGAAAGCACATTGCCGTGAAAACGGCATTTGCGGGCCAGGTGACCCAGAGGCAAAGGAAATAGCTGTTTTATTGAGAACGTGGGTACCACAGCCCCCGTCAGGGGGTGTGGCAAATTAAAAAACAAAGGATTCTCCTCCCGGCTCTCCACCGGGGACGGAGCGGTCTTACCACCTCCGGAGCTAACGTCTTCGGCTCTGGGTCGGCTGTCTCAGGAACGCTTGGGAGCCTTCCGGGTCCTGGAGGGGTTCGTGAGACAGGGGCGTGCGCCGCCTGCGGAGTGCTCGACGCTGGGGCTGAGAGCTGGGTCCGGGTTGAGGCGGAGCAGGAGCTGGTTTCCTCGCAGGGGGACGCCTCGGCGGGCAGACGGGCAGGGCCCGTGGGCGGCAGGTCTGCGGCGGGGCATGATGTGCGAAATGGCCTCCGTCTGCTTCTTCACCGCGGAGAACTGTTGGGCGAAGTCCTCGACGGTGTCACCGAAAAGGCCAATCTGGGAGACAGGTGCATCCAGGAAGTGATTTTTGTCAGCCTCACGCATCTCGACCAGGCTGAGCCAAAGATGGCGTTCCTGGACCACTAGGGTGGCCATCGTCTGTCCGAGTGCCTGCGCTGTGGCCTTCGTCGCTCTCAGGGCGAGGTCGGTCGCTGAGCGCAGTTCCTGCAGCACATCAGGATCAGGTCCACCCCCGTGCATGTTTCTGAGAGCTTTGGCCTGGTGGACTTGCAGGAGGGCCATCGCATGCAGGGCGGAGGCAGCGAGTCCAGCCGTAGTGTAGGCCTTCGCGTTAAGCGAGGATGTTGTCCTACAGGGCTTGGATGGGAGTACGGGCGACCCCGCCAGGAGGTAGGGCTACCGGGGCACAGATGGTGCGCAACTGCCCTATCAACCTGGGGAATCGCGTCGTACCCGTGGCGCTCTCGCCGTCGAGGGTGGAGAGAGTGGAGCGGGTGGCACCTAGACGAGCCGGAGAGTGGGGCTCTCCACGTAGACGTCAGCTCATCATGCACCTCCGGGAAGAAAGGGACCGGGGATGCGAGGCCGCTGAACGGCGCCGCAGTCCCCAGGAACCAATCATCCAACCGAGAAGGCTGTGGGGAGGATGGAGGGTTCCAGTCCAACCCCATGCACAAGGCGGCCCGGGCAAGCATGTCGGACATCTGAGCTGTCGGCCTCAGCCTGGGCCTGCTGGCCCGAGGCGGCAGTCCAGGGAGTCCTCGGCATCAGACACCGCGACTCTCCGATGCAGCGGCGAGCTCATCTGCTTCGGACTCGGGAGGATAGACAGCTGGGCCGTGAGGCAAGCCGCTATCGCCGCTGAGCGTGGACGGAGACCAGCGAGCGTGTCGGGAACGGGAGGTTCGAGGGGGTTACCCGGCGAAACTGCACCCGCTGCCGCCTCAAATCGCCCTCAGCGCCAACCGCACCGTCCTTAATCCCGTGGGAAGAAAGAGCAATGCGGGGTGCAGCTGGGGTGGCTTGCTTTCTGTTGAAAGCAAGCCGCGACCGCAACGTGGTCATGGTCATGTTCTCGCAGTGAGAACATGAACCATCCACAAACGCCGCCTCGGTGAGATCGCGGCCCAAACACACAAGACAGCGCCTGTGGCCGTCTGAAGCGGAGAGCACTCTACCGCATCCAGGAACGACACAGGGGCGGAAAGGCATCTTGAAAAAGACGCGTCCTTAAAAGGACGTTCAACGCTGCTGTGTTTGCTCTTTTAGAGAAAATTACTCTTTTAGTAAAAACTCTTTTAATACACAGTGTGTGTGTGTACGTGTCTGCGCTGTCGAAGTGCTCAGGGGCAACAATGCACGCCGTGCACTGAGAAGGAGAAAGCCGCTGTTGTGCGCCGTCAAGATCCTACAGCATGCAGATCGTCAGAGGAAAACAGGAACATTTAAGTGGCGTGTAACTCGCAGCAAACTGCAGACAGACCATCGGCTCCGAAGAAATTTTCTGAATGAACTCCCGTATTTGCGCCGCTTAAATACCCGTATGTCCGGGGGCGGGACATGCAAATACTGGCTGCCAACTCTCATTGGCCTTTTTTCATAGATCAGAGGTGGATATCGGCGCTCAAGAGAGACCCCTAGTGTCGCTTCTCCGACACAACGTGGAGAGAGCGACAGAAGGGGAACAATAGTTTTATATATTCAAATACATCATTCACAAAGCTTCATGGGATTGTAGTTTGTGCCCTCATGAAAGACAGCAAGCGCACACAGCCTTGTACCTTTGTCTTTATGTCTGATTTTCAAATATTTTTTGCCTCAAAACAAAGTTTAATGATGTTGCGATTCTCCTCAGAGCTGGTTGGTTTGGTTCATGGCTTAAAACTCTTTTCTGAAGGATTTTATTAAAAGGCTATGGAAAAAATTAATGGAAAAAATACTTCTGGAACCTATACAGATTAAAAAGTGGGCCGGCACTGTTGAGATCTATTGAATTGCGTGTAGCGTGTTTCTTACTGAAACAGTTCCGCAGTGCAAATTACAAATTTTCTGACTAGTGCATCACTTAGTTCACATTCACCTGTTCATTTGCTTCAGTGTGCAGATGTAAGTTATAATATTACATATACTGTATGTTGTGGATATAATCTCATGTATAAATAGGATGGGTTTCAAAGAGGTATTTACCACATTTTGAAGCCGTTCATTTCACCGGTGTTCAGAGCGTTCAACTCATGCAGCTCAAATGGAGAAATCCCCAACATACTGGATTATTGGATTAGATGAATCCATATCTAATATCTTCTTCTATATATAGATTCTCCAGATGTTTCTTCTTCTGTTTATTTCTTGCACTGTTAATATCTTGCAGTGTCATTTTTGTCTTGTAATTTTTTCGTCAGCAGTATGCTTTAATAAAATAGTTTTATTATCGCCATGATGCCCCTCGTCAACTAATGTTTTCATCATTGATTTTGTTGACGAGTTTAGCACTGGCTATAGTCTTAGTCTGTCTATCCAAGTATACATGACACAATACTTAATTGAATATTTCAGCTGTTAAATACACATTGTTCGTCACTTCTGTCTTTCGAAGCATGCGCCAAACACTGAGGCAAGATATGATCTAATTTAACTGTATTCATGCTAGATGAAGCCAAGCTAAAATCCCATTATCTAGGTCTGTTAGTCTGACTTTGCAAAAATTGGACAGATATAATTTTGACTTAAGTGTCATAGGCCAAATGAAATCGAACTTTTAAAAGGCATGTAAAGGTTTTGTTATGCTGGGCAGGTACTCAAAGGCAGGATCCTCAGAAAAATCCATAGCAATTTCAGGCGAAGCAAACTACTAATGGCTGACATGTGGTTGTTTCTGCATATTAAGCTGGGATATTTTGACAGAAAATAATTACACACATCACCTTTAAATCACGTGACAAGTTGGGCCAAACCAAAGTGCACCTGTCTTGCCCAAATCTTATGCCTCGTGCATGTCATAAAAGATCTAGGGTATATTTATTATGCTGTTGTACTGTTTTCAGTCATCCTAAAGGCATACTATGGCTAAAATTACTTTTGTTTGCACTTAGGGCCTTCAAGTTCCATTTTAATGGTGTTCAATTTGAGAGTCACCAGGCAATGTGATTTATCTCATGAGGACTGATAACTTTTGTATTATATCAAGTCGTTTTATATACACAATGTCTGTTATAATACAGTGAGGTCTGAATGAAAGGAAGCAAGAGTGAAACGGAGAGGATTGATGTCTTCACTGTGTCCATTATAGTCTTCTGCCATAATCCCTCAGGACACGAAATTGGAGAATGCTGTTTACTCCCTCTCTCCATCCCTTAAAGTCTCTCTCCCTCGCTCTGTGCTTTCTGTCTGTCTCATAATATAAGATTTAGGTTACAGCATCACCCAGCCTCCTTCTATGAGAAAATTGATTACCCATAAACACCCGCCCTGCCCATCCTCCCCCCACATTTGTCTTCGGTACCCCAAACAAACTTAGGATACCTGTAGACCCATCTTCACCGTGAAATCATAAACATTATGCAGCAATGTGAAATTGTCTTTTTCACATTTTTTGTGTTGTGCTAACATGAAATGTCTCAAATGAAAACCTAACATATAACACTGATTTGTTATAAAATAGCTATTTTAAACCATTACTTATTTCTTTCAACATTAGAAACAAGCCTGTAGACATGCAAAATTCCCTCACATTACCCTTGGACTTTTGAGTTTCATTAAAGAGTTTAGTCTGAAATGTACATTGTTTACAGTATTGGCATGTTATTTCCAAGAATTATTTATACAAATTTTAAGCATGTGCCTAAATACTTTTAGCTTGGAATAAAAAAAGTTTGAAAAAAGGTTACTTGCAAGTTGTAAATTCTGTTTCTTTAGAATAGAATAGAATATATATTTAAGCAATATCACATGAGCAAGAGTGCGATATGGCCCTACATCAGCACTGCTGTGATTCAACAGCAGGCCAAGTTCTGTAGGCTGTAGTGCCATATAGCATGATTGTGAGTGTGATATTGCTTATATACAACAGTTCAATGAACAAGTAATTTAAAACAATTGGGAAAAACTGAGTACAGTCATAAAAACGGATTTGTGCATGGAACTACTTTCTTATGCGACGGATTAGAATCTGACGTTGCTGGTTCAAACCAAATGATGCATCCAAACCTCCGTTAGTAATTCAAAATGTCACTTTAGAACTAGTATCAAGGCTTGGGCTGTTTCTAACAAGTTATTGGATAAACGAGGATGTATGTGCAGTGTTTCCCACAGGATTTTGTGATACTATGGGAGGTGGACCTCCGATCCTCTAGGGGGGTCCGGGGCATGCTCCCCCGTAGGAACATTTTATCTATTTAAAGTTAAACACTTCCATCTGGTGCACTTTAAGAGCAAAATTCAGAGGCTAGTGTTGTGCTCTTTTAAACAATTCTTACCCAAATACATGATGCTCTTCACCCCCAGCCAGGGTTTAATTGACAGTTCACAGTGCCAAGGCCTGCCTCGCCGGAAGTGATTTGCTAAAATAAGCTGGATTGACACTACACAACCCACAATTTTCACTCAGAGCTAGAATCTGTGGTGCTAACTAATCTCTCACAGGGCCTCATTTAACTTAGACACCATGTTTATATAGAATGTTTTTTTCTTCTATGATGATTAATTGTCTGTTTTATGTGTTTCACGAATATGATGATTAATTACCATACAAACTCACTATGCGTGCTTCATGCACACAACCACACCAAAGTAATTTATACAAATTTAGCTTGGGTCACAAAATAAAGGTATATGATTTCCTTTTCAGGCTTCAAAAACACATAACAATCAAATATAAAAGTGTACAATTTAAAATAATATTTTAATTATAAAATTATGTCTAAATAACTAAAATATATCTCTTATTTGTCTGATTTACTTTTGATCCATTGGACTTTTAATGTTTTGTTTTCTTTTGTAACACAGCCAACGTGTATAGCTATTATATTATATTATGCAATAGTAAAATATTTCTGCCATAAATTCTTCACTTTCACACATTATTTTAAGGCTCTCTGATTAACTCACAAGCCCTTATTTCTCATGAATTTCTCTTTGAGATTCTGTTTCTTATATTTTATCATCTCCACAGAAATAAAGCAGGGCATCTCCTCTGTCTCACTGCTACACTTTAACCTTGCATGAATAAACCCACAATGACCATGAGCATTTGCTATTACATAAACGTTAATTGAAACTGGAGCGCTTTGCGTTCACAAAATTAATACGTTTATACCTTGTTTATATTTGCGTGAGTTTGGCGCAAAACACAACCTTTTATTTTATGTTACTATGAGACTGAGAAGTGTGTGTGTGTGTGAGAGAGAGAGAGAGTGAGAGACGGAACATGTGTGATCACCTGTTGCTACACCCAAGCAGAGATGCTGTCAGCTTTCTGAAGATCAGATTTCAAAGTGGAAAAGTAACCATCCAAGCGGGAGTATTTCTCTCTATTTCACAGTAACCGGTGCGCAAGAGTTTTACACTATAGAAACTGCAGTCTCCTCCACTATTTTAAACAGCACGTCCTCTCCAATTTGGAAAGTCTGGTAAAATGTAAGCACCTTTTTTGTAATTAATCAGTCTGCTGTGTCTCTCAGTTGTGATGAGCCTTAATTTTGAAGATGTTAAAGCCGTTTAAAGCTATTTCCTAGTTTAAGTAGTGTAGTATTAATACAAGCGATCACAGAGTGCTGTTGAATATAAAAACTGAGTGACGCTGACCCACTTCACGTCACCAACTGGCTCATATTACACACCAAAAATTATTTTGCTGCCAAAATATGTAATGTCACAAAATTAAAAATTAAGAGACAGATGGCTCTTAACACATCTGCACTTTTCTTACACTTTAGTTTAGAACGGCATGAACACAAGCGGAATGATACACACAGTGAAGCAACTGAGTGCTGATGGTGTCAGACCATCAGTACTCATGGAATGTCTCTCGTCCAATCAGATTGCCTATATATATATATATATATATATATATATATATATATATATATATATATATATATATATATATATATATATATATATATATATATATATATATGACATAATTCATAATGTGGGACAATTAAATGTAAACAAGCCCAAAACTTCTTATTTTGACATGATGGGGTTAAAATCATTAAAAAGTTACCAAAGATTTTTATAGCCTATATATATTCACCAGTTGAAGAGTTTGTATATATATATATATATATATATATATATATATATATATATATATATATATATATATATATATATATATATATATATATTTCACTAGATGAGACTTCATGAGGAATAAGGTTTACTATTATTCACAAGATATGAAGTTGGAGATACAATGTATGTGCTGATAGGGCATGTTTCCATATAGTCGCATTTTTCTTTGTATGTCCTTGCTTAAATTTAGATTACTTGATTACATAGCCAGCCACTGACGATCATGGACGGGGAAAAAAAACATTGGCAACTAGTTCCACAAAGCAACTATTGCCACATATTAATTGGTAAAACTGATATATCACTCTACCTCTAATATATAGAGGTAGAAAAAAAGACAACATTTAAAATTTTTTGACAAATTAAATGGTACAGTATAACATAGAAAATCAGCTGATCTGTCTCCTCAAAAACACAGACTTTTATGGGCCAATGCTTTCCATCACTTTCTCTCAGCATTAAAACACAAACAATACCAAACCAACAGACACATGTGCGGATCATGGCAGCTAATCCCAGCATTAATTTATGGCCAGCAAATACTTTGGCCGGCTTTCATACTGAAATTCCAGGAGGAAAAAGAAGTAATCAAGAGAGGTAGGCTATGAGGAGCATCTCTGCAGTTACAATGACTAACAATAAACCTGAAAGAGCCTCTATTTTCTATATTTCTATTTCCTGTATCCAGTTGAAATAAACAAAACTTACTGCACTCTGTCTCTTCAAGTTAACTTTGTTTGGTTTTTAAAATGGTTTTCACCCTTTCCATTTAAAATTAACACACTAAATTTGTACAATTACAACAGTAACTTACACCTAAAGAGGAAACACACTAACCTTTTGATTGCAGTCTACTTATGTACAACTGTTTGAACTCTTATACAATGCTAAACACAACAAGAATCACAATAGTGTTGATGTAGTTACAATGTTTGGAGAAAGTTTTGGCAATGCTAGCATGCAGTGATTGGTGAAGGGTCTTAAACATTGATACACTGATAGGCCAGTCTGATTAATCTGTCGATATTTGGCATTTTTGAGATTATTTTGAGATAGCATGCTGATTGGCTGATTAATATTAGTGGTGATTTTGCATATTATCACTTTTAAAATCTAGCAACGGACTTGTCAATGGATAGAGTTAGTGTATTGACTCTCTCTGTATTCAAATACTTTTTAGTCAATTTTAGGTACATTTTGTAAAAAATGTACATTCATTACATTTCAGATTTTAATTTGGTGTCAAATCTGCTGTACACATGATTTGTTATCATTAAATTGTATTATCTATATATCTGCAGTATATTGACCCTATCGATCTGCCCCAGCCATTTAAAAAAACCTGTATTGGTCAACCACTAGTCTTAAATTAGTCTTATCTATTAGCTGCTGCCTGTTCATAGCTGTTAGATATCAAATATGGCCAAAAATGTCAGGTTTCTCTTTCTGTATTACTCTGCGATGAGGAGGAGGGTGTGGCCGGTCCACGAGGATGCATGCCGGTGTTGAGTTGCCCAATCAGTGAGAGAGAGATAAAGGAGGAGCCGGGGGTGCAGGAGAGTGTGCGTGTGCGTAACGACGTCTGTTGTTACGTTTCAGTTCAGCGTTTGTGTTGATTAAAGTCTTGTTAATTGTTAATCCAGTTCCCTTTTTCTCCTTTCGCGAACCTTGTTACACTGGTGCCGAAACTGGGAAGGGAGGAAGAGCACGCTGTCAGGAGTCCTCGAAGCTGCTGTCCGTCAGGAGGCAGAGGAGCCGTTACCATCCGCCGCCATTGGATGGAGGATCCGTTACCATCCGCCAGGGGATGGAGGAACCGTTGCCATCCGGCAGGAAGTGGAGGACCCATTGCCATCTGCTGGGAGGCGACGGAAATGCTGCCAGCTGCCAGATGGAGGAGGAGCAGCTGAGGACCGGGTGGGCAGCATGCCCCTGCGAACCAGAGTTTTTTTTTCTTTGCTTTTCTCTCTCTCTCACCCCTCTCTTTCTCTTTCACATAGCAGTTTCTAAATGTATAAGAGTGCACATTGCAGGACTGAATTAATTTCATGCCCATTTTATAAAAACGTGACTATATTGAGGGAAGTTTCTTACTTCGCTGTTACTGCACTGAAAACCCTACTAAGTTGACTCTTCTCAGTTGGTTGAGTAAACTTGTTCCATCAAGTGAATTGAGTAATAGAATCTCCAAAACGTGTTTAATTAAGTTCACTTAACTTGGTGATCATATGAACGAACTTAACTATATTTAAGTTAAGGTGCAAGTAGACTTAACTGAGATATGCTATTGAACTATTGTTGTTTATACTTCATTTTAATTAAATGGACTCAATTTTAGGTCATACAATAACACAGCATAAATACAGAAGATTATAACTGATTCTAGGTCTATAGTTAAATAAACTTACTTCTCCACAGAAATGCATAGACACCTGTACCGTATTTGCACATGCACAATAGCAACTGACATAATGTTAACAGGGTCCATCTTCCCCAAAAGGGAACACAGATCACCCTATGGTGACATCACATGAAACATCTATTTGCAACATAACAACATAGATAATACTACAAACGAGCTGAAACCTCTACAAATTCTTAATAACAACTATTTATATGCTCCCTTTGACAAAAAAAATAATAATTACATAATTCAAGCGCAAAGTATTATGGGTATTCCCCATTGTCTCAATCTTGTACTCAATAATTTGAATTATTAACGCTTAAAGGAATAGTTCACCCAAAAATGAAAATTCTCTCAACATTTTCTCTCCCTCATACCAACTCAGGTGTGTATGACTTTCCTTCTTCTGCAGATCACAAAAAAAAAAAAATTTAGATGAAAATTCAGCTCTGTAGGTCCATACAAGACAAGTGAATGGTTACCAGAACCTCTCCATAAAAAAATCTAAAATTTTACTTTAACTTTTACCTTCTTCTTCTTTTGTTTTTGGCAATTCACATTTTTTGTGCATATCTCCAACTTCTGGGCAGGGAGAAGAATTTATAGTAAAAAAAGGACTTAAATATTGATATGTTTCTCACCCACAACTATCATATCGCTTCTAAAGATATAGATTTAACTGCTGGATTCATATGGATTAATTTTATGCTGCCTTTATGTGTGTTTTGGTGCTTCAAAGTTCTGGCCACAATTCACTTGCATTGTATAGACCTAAAGATCTTTATTTGTGTTCTGTAGAAGAAGACAAAATCATACACATCTGGGATGGCAGGAGGGTGAAGTAAATGACAAGAGAATTTTCATTTTTGGGTGAACTATCCCTTTAAAATCTTTAGTCTACGAACTTTTAAGAAAAATAAGTTAGATGAGCAAAGATATTTGAAAGCAGACTGGCACAATCATGGCATTATTCATTCAGAAAGACCAGTCATGACTGTTTACAAAATGAGATGATGTCATTCAAAGCAAGACGGTAGCGTTTAATACTGGTGTGTGTAGAGAGAGAGATTAGAGAGCCAGTGTAAATGTTTACAGGGCTCTTGTTAAACGTTTACAGAACCCAGTTACGTTTAAATAGTGTAATAAAACTCTCCTGGTTGAATAGGACAGATATAAAGCGAAGATGAGGGATTGGGAGATGCGGTCATAATATCATTATCATCATATGACCAAATAGACAAACAGAGCAGCGGGCCAGCGGCAATCTCACCTCCTCTGCCTGTTTGCGCAGGGATTTCTCCCGTTCATACTGTGTGATGAGCTGCTCGTTGTCCTCCTTGAGAAGTTCCAGTTCCACCTCGTGCTCCTGGTTCTCCGTCAGCACCGAGTCGAGGTTCTCCAGAACGTTCACCACCAGCGGCATCAGCTCCTTCACCACCTCCTCATCGTAGCTCTTGATGAGGCGCTCGAACTCCCGGTAAATGCTGCTGGCCAGGCCCGACACCCGCTCTGACATGACAGAAACGGACCCATAATCGTCCTGATACACCACCTCATCCAGCTCCATCATCTTGGCGGCGCTTGATCGACGCTCGTTATTTGAAAAAGGCTAAATGATGCGATGACACGACTCGCGGTGTTTTCTCACCCAAAGGCAAAGGTTTCCACGAATTAATGAGAATGTCATCAGGTGTACATGGCGCTACTTCACTCCATGGCCCGATGCCACCAGCATCAGCCGGATTTGGGGTTGAAAAACCGTTGAAATTTGGTTCAATGTGTTCAACACACACTGAGCGCTCGCGAGGGGACGAGCCCTCTTCCCCCGCCCGTGCTCGTGCGCCACAGTGTCGGCAACACAAACAGACGCGCCTCGCTGATTCCCCGCTGAATCAGTTGACGGGAAAAGCTGATCTCGGTTCCGTTGCTCTCATCGCTGCGCTCGAGCGGAATCCATTACATCCCATCACGCACAACGTTGCACCTGCCTCTCAACAGCCGCAGTCCGCGAGCCCAGCCTTTACAGAAAAAACAACGAAGAAAATGGAAAATAAATAAATAAATATGGAAATAAATAGCTACCGTACTCTTTGCCAATGGACGATCGCTGTCATTGAAAATCGGCAATTACTTTTTTGAGCATTATGGCAGATTGATCATTTTTGCCGTTGAATACAGTGGATGACAGAGCATGGGATTTCGTGATGCTGTTTCCGTTGCTGCTCGAGCGGTGGTGACTCGCGCAGGCTGACGGAGGGGCCAGCTGACGTCACAACGCCCGCACGTCTCATCGCGCTGTCCTTATGGAGTTAATTTTGTGCCATAATTAAACAAACAAATGCAGCATTTTGCAAACAAACTCAATCTGCTTTGCAAAGGAAAAACCGACTCGCAAACAAACAGAAAGCAATGTGCAAATACAAAGGTCAATTGGAGTGAAAATGAGCAGAGGAGTAACAAATATGTATAGTGTTTTACAAATATAAATCAACGAGCCAAGCGGGAGAGGGCGGGGCAGGGGCATGATCGGCTCGGAATGCATTTTCAATGTGCACATTGAATTTTGCTACATTCATTGCGGGACATTTAATGAAAAAGCAATCGCCAGTGTCTTGACTGTGAGTGTAAATGCAATTAAGAAAAATAACATTTGAATGATAATTTTGCCACAGTTTTTGCTTGAACATGTTACACATATCTAATCATTTCTGTAATACATTTTCATTTTAATTTTGCAACTTATAAAGCGTTTCAATAATGCATATTAAAACGAGTGTATGAAATGGCAAATGTAAATTATGTAATTTCATTTTCATTTTCATTTTGCACCAAACGTTGCTAGAATGGTAATGTAAAATGTAAATTTAAATACAGAATGCATTGCCATTTTACATATTGCATTGTCATTTTGCATATTAAATGTCAAATTGAATATTGCTACCCATATGCTTCCATACCGGAGACTAACTCTAAATTAATCGCGATAGCTCATCTACTGTTTTGGAAGAGGATCTACTGCATTTGTGAGAAAATCTGCCTGGACGCATTTGTGAGAAAATCTGCCTGGATGCATTTGTGAGAAAATCTGCCTGGATGCATTTGTGAGAAAATCGAGCCGAGGGATCTCATAAAAAGCCATCTGCACAGTCGTAACAGACAGGTATGCATTTGTATGCAATAGGTTTGGTATTTGTTTAAAGGTTACAAGCAATTTGTAGGATGGTTTGTATTTATTTGTAAAATATGATCTTGGCTCGTTGATTTATATTTGTAAAACACTATACATATTTGTTACTCCTCTGCTCATTTTCACTCCAATTGACCTTTGTATTTGCACATTGCTTTCTGTTTGTTTGCGAGTCGAGTTTTCCTTTGCAAAGCAGATCGCATTTGTTTGCGAGTCGGTTTTTCCTTTGCAAAGCAGATTGAGTTTGTTTGCAAAATGCTGCATTTGTTTGTTTAATTATGGCACAAAATTAACTCCATATGTCCTCCTCGCTCATGGCCTGCATATAGGCGACTTCTTATGAAATCGAAGAACGAACGGCTGTTACGTCTTTTAGAACATGTTCTACATGGTTCAAATAGACAACGTGTTCATAGCATTGTTACATATGATTTTGACTGTTTATTTTAATAGATATAACAAATCTAAAATGTGTGCATTATTGCTGACATCTAGATGAACACTGGAGTTGGTTGTACTTTAAGTCATTCTCTTTAAATGCTATTGGGCTTCAAATTATGGTATATTTTGTGTATGAGCCTATACAGTAGGGATGTACAGCAATGTTTATTCGACAGTTAATTTGAATAAATATAAAAAAATATATAAAATGTGTGCATTATTGCTGACACATAGGCTTGCTGAAAACGTTGGAGTTGGTTTTGTGACTGTAGGTGATATACTTCAAATGCTAATGAAGTTAGAAATGTGTTCACCAACGTCGTATGCAACTTTATAGACAGTCCCTAAATTTGCGTCAAGCCGACTTTATGGCACTCAAAGGGCTTCGATACGAGCACCAGAAACGACGGGAATTATGGCGTTTAGAGTATTTTAAAGTTTTATCTAAGGCCCTGAACCTCCTTTTAACCACTGTTTTCATTATTTAGCCTATTACGTTGTCTTCATGGGTAAAACAATGAACGTAAACAATATCTAATTAATGCGAATTCATACATTAATTAGATATTGTTTACGTTCATTGTTTTACCCATGAAGACAACGGGATAGGCTAAATAATGAAATGCGTTAAAAAATAATGTTTTTACAATAGCTAATTTATATTCGAGCTTTCAATAGGCTACTGTATAAACAGAATGCGAGGAGAAATCAGGGGCACCCTGGGAATCACACTTTACTCTTCCCAACTGAGGATAATCAGAGGACATTTTTCAGAGGCAACCGCAAAGGTTCTAGCAAATACCCAACATTATACACTCACCTAAAGGATTATTAGGAACACCTGTTCAATTTCTCATTAATGCAATTATAAAATCAACCAATCACATGGCAGTTGCTTCAATGCATTTAGGGGTGTGGTCCTGGTCAAGACAATCTCCTGAACTCCAAACTGAATGTCAGAATGGGAAAGAAAGGTGATTTAAGCAATTTTGAGCGTGGCATGGTTGTTGGTGCGAGACGGGCCAGTCTGAGTATTTCACAATCTGTTCAGTTACTGGGATTTTCACGCACAACCATTTCTAGGGTTTACAAAGAATGGTGTGAAAAGGGAAAAACATCCAGTATGCTGCAGTCCTGTGGGTGAAAATGCCTTGTTGAGGAGAATGGGCCGACTGATTCAAGCTGATAGAAGAGCAACTTTGCCTGAAATAACCACTTGTTACAACCGAGGTATGCAGCAAAGCATTTGTGAAGCCACAACACGCACAACCTTGAGGCAGATGGGCTACAACAGCAGAAGACCCCACCGGGTACCACTCATCTCCACTACAAATAGGAAAAAAGAGGCTACAATTTGCAAGAGCTCACCAAAATTGGACAGTTGAAGACTGGAAAAATGTTGCCTGGTCTGATGAGTCTCCATTTCTGTTGAGACATTCAGATGGTAGAGTCAGAATTTGGCGTAAACAGAATGAGAACATGGATCCATCATGCCTTGTTACCACTGTGCAGGCTGGTGGTGGTGGTGTAATGGTGTGGGGGATGTTTTCTTGGCACACTTTAGGCCCCTTAGTGCCAATTGGGCATCGTTTAAATGCCACGGCCTACCTGAGCATTGTTTCTGACCATGTCCATCCCTTTATGGCCACCATGTATCCATCCTCTGATGGCTACTTCCAGCAGGATAATGCACCATGTCACAAAGCTCGAATCATTTCAAATTGGTTTCTTGAACATGACAATGAGTTCACTTTACTAAAATGGCCCCCACAGTCACCAGATCTCAACCCAATAGAGCATCTTTGAGATGTGGTGGAACGGGAGCTTCGTGCCCTGGATGTGCATCCCACAAATCTCCATCAACTGCAAGATGCTATCCTATCAATATGGGCCAACATTTCTAAAGAATGCTTTCAGCACCTTGTTGAATCAATGCCACGTAGAATTAAGGCAGTTCTGAAGGCAAAAGGGGGTCAAACACAGTATTAGTATGGTGTTCCTAATAATCCTTTAGGTGAGTGTATATGTAGTATATGCTAACCCCCACGCGTCTCGAATAGGGATTGCACATGCCGCACTTGCAAGAATATTCCTGGTTCAATGAATGGGGGCCAATTCTAAAATGTTAAAATACCCACTTAAAAAAAATATATATATATATATATATAATCACAAGACCTAAACCACATGCATGTTAATATGATTTTAGTGTGATAAAATCGCTTACTAACCTTATCTTTCTAAAGTATATCCAACTTTACAACTTGTTACCATGACAACATAATGCTGTAAACCCTACAACGACAGTAAAAGCGTTTTGAACAACTTTACAGCTCAAATAATAAACAAGTTTTGACAAAAAATTATGTAAGTGCTTTTATAAAATTATAAGCTTCACATTTTTACCTTTAATCCCTCCAAAAAATTGCCCCTATTCACTTCCATTATAAGTGCCTCACTGTAAACTTGCTTTTTGCTTTAAAAAAAATACATTTTTGGTGTGATAATAAACATTATGTTACAACAGGACTAAAGGTCCTGCAGGGTAACAGGCACTTTTCATTTTCATTTTCACATCTGAAAGCGAAAATTGAGATTTACAGTAAAAAAGGACTTAAATATTGTTATTTTTCTCACCCACACCTTTCATGTCGCTTCTGAAGATATGGATTACTTTTATGTGTCCTTTATGTGCTTTTTGGACCTTCAAAGTTCAGGTCACCATTCATTTGCATTGTAAGGACCAACAGAGCTGAAATATTCTTCTAAAATATTACTTTGTGTTCAACAGAAGAAAGTCATACACATCTGGGATGGCATGAGGGTGAGTATACGATGAGAGAATTTTCATTTTTCTGTGAACTACCCCCTTTAACACCTGTTTGTCTCTATATACTGCAAAATATTCCTGATCCATGAGATCAATGTGTGCGGTGTCTAAAGTTTGATTTCGAGGTAATTTGATGTAATTTTTGATCATTTTTAAAATGTTGCAAATTTATGTTGCTAATGAGAATCTCAAGTCAAGTGGTTTTTATTGTCGTTTCAACCATATACAGTTAGTACAGTACACAGCGAAACAAGACAACGTTCCTCCAGGACCATGGTGCTACATAAAAACAACATAGGACAAACACAGAACCACATGAGACTACACAACTAAATAAAATACCTATATATACCTATATAAAGTGCACGTGAAAACGTGCAAAAAGTACGGGACAGAACAAGACATTTCTAACAATGAACAGGACAATAGACACAGTGAGAGACAGTGCAGCGCCGACCAGTACACAGTAGTGCAAAAAGATGAGTTTCTGAAAACATAACATACTATGAGATAGTGTTCTATGCACATAGCAGTTATTGAGGTAGCAGAAAGTTATAAAGTGACAGTAATTAAAGTGCAACTCAGGACACGTGTGTGTGTGTGTGTGTGTGTGTGTGTGTGTGTGTGTGTGTGTGTGTGTCAAACCAGTCTCTGAGTATTGAGGAGTCTGATGGCTTGGGGGAAGAAGCTGTTACACAGTCTGGCCGTGAGGGCCCGAATGCTTCGGTACCTCTTGCCAGACGGCAGGAAGGTAAAGAGTTTGTGTGAGGGGTGTGTGGGGTCGTCCACAATGCTGGTTGCTTTGCGGATACAGTGTTTTTTGTAAATGTCTTTGATAGATGGAAGAGTGACCCCGATGATCATCTCAGTTGTCCTCACTATCCTCTGCAGGGCTTTGCGGTCCGAAACGGTGCAAGTCCCAAACCAGGCAGTGATGCAGCTGCTCAGGATGCTCTCAATAGTCCCTCTATAGAATGTAGTGAGGATGGGGAGTGGGAGATGTGCTTTCCTCAGCCTTCGAAGAAAGTAGAGCTGCTGCTGGGCTTTCTCTATCTCTGAATTTATCACATTTATTTTTGGACAAAATACTTATAATTTTCAGTTTTGTTCAAGGTGATTCAAAGTTTTTTAATAACTTAAAGGACCAATCAGGGAAAGGGTAGTTTTTGGGGTAAAAAGCCTACCTGTTTACGGAGCTAAAGGTCCTTATAAAGCACATTGTGAAAATGTTCAAAGTGAGCTTACATTGACTGATCCAATCACAATGGAGATTAATTTGTTTATAGAATACTTCAGATGTTATGAAATGCCAAATGTGATTTAAATGAATAGAAAATGAATGAAAAATATTTAAAGAAATATATGAAATATATTTTGAATGAAAAAAAAAAAAATCTTTGTTACTCAAAATGCATCTTTCTGCATTTGCCCTATAACTATTGTCCCTATACCCTGGGGCCTTTTACCCCAAATGTGGGGTAAAACGCTCCCTCGCCACCTTTATTTTAGAAAAAAAAACTAATTTTCTACAATAAGAAATTAATTTTTTCAATCTTGAGGACCAGAAAAATAAGCACATTTTCTTTAAGGAGTGCCTTTAGCCCCGTTATACCATATGCCTCAAAATGCAGTCAACTGAGCTTAACTTGTATTAAACCTGGAATATTCCTTTAAATTAGTTAAAACTGGAATATTCCTTTAAATTAAACCTGCATAACTGGACTGGAGCGGTGGTGCGTAGTGGGCTAAAGCACATAACTGGTAAGCAGAAGGTTGTCGGTTTGATCCCCACAGCCACCACCATTGTGTCCTTGAGCAAGGCACTTAACTCCAGGTTGCTCCGGGGGGATTGTCCCTGTAATAAATGCACTGTAAGTCGCTTTGGATAAAAGTGTCTGCCAAATGCATAAATGTAAATGACATTTGTACAAAGGCACAAAACTGCATTTTCAGTTCAATTCCTTCCTTTTTTGACAAACCCATAAGACTTCGATATTCTGAAATAGTGTATTGAAATCCACACGGACCTTAAATATTTCTATACTTTGTTCAAACCCTATAAAATAACTATAAGATTAAACTATAAACTCAGTAAACTAGAAGATTGACTGTTCAAGTGCATACAAATGAGTTAATACTTGTTAAATGAAGATTTGGGTTAGTTTATTTTGAGTAACATTGTAAAACATTCTTTTATTGTCATGAAAAAAAATCTGCAATACAAAACAGAATACAAATAAACAACACAGAGGTTTATTGTAAGACATTATCTCAGCCAGTCACATTGCCAAGCAACAACTAAAGTATTTCAGGCAGGGATGGCACTAATATGTGAAAAATGCTCACACTCTTTCATAGATGTGCCACATATGGCCAATTGCCATTTCAATTTATAACAAACATACTGCTGATTGCTACAGAGAAGAAACGTCAAATTCGAAAGCACGGCACAGCAACTCTTTTCAAGTACTCAGAAAAACCTCTGATGCTGAGAGGTTTTTCTGAGTTTAAGGCTCACTAGTTACATCCGTATGCATGTTGCAAATACATTTTTTTTGATTATCTGACCTGTATGAATTTTATATAGACAGGACATCTCAATATTGTGATGCGTTATGTTAATAATATTTGATTGTACACACTACTATCCATAGTCACATGTGTGTGTGCGCTTTGGCGATTATCAATTGTGCATTTTTTTGATTTGGCATCTGAGCTATTGCTTTTATGCCTGGCTTTGTGTCTTACTATGAGAGTGTGCTGCAAGAGAGAGGGAGATTTGGATGAGGAATAACATGAGAAATAAAGTCACCCTATTGCACAATAGTAAATCTATCATTGCCATGTCCATCAGAAAACATTCATGAGTTTCAAAAGGTACATTTGATCTAAGGTACATGCTTTTACTGGAGAGCTTTCTTTGCTACAGACAGTGATTAATTCCAGTTGAGCATTGCATAGGTTCTGCTGAAATTCATTGTAAGGTAAATATACATTATCAATTTCAGAGAACATACTCTTATAAAGTCAATGCAATCCATTTGAATAATAATAATAAAAAAAAAAAAGTCAATTTGTGTGAGTGACATTAACAGTGATTCGAATTAAATGAAAAGGACAAAGGAGAAGTGAGGAATGAACCTGAAAGTGCAAAAGCAAACAAGGAATGAGAGCGAAGAACAAAAAGCATGCAAAGAATAATGGAGGAAAAAGTAAATAAAAAGTTTTAGTACAAAGCAGTAGTAGTAGAGACACAAAAGACAGATGGGAAAGAGACAATGAAAGAAAGGGCTAATAGAAAACAACACTGGACTTTCCACCAGGTGGGTTAATCACTTTGTTGTGGGAGCGAGGGCGTGCTCCGAGGCGAGGCTCGTGGTCCTTTTCTGGTGGTTGCATTGTGGCTGGCACAGAATTCTCATTAGCTGCTGGTGCAGGTGGTTCTTTTTCAGGTGTGGGTTGAGGAGAAACTGCCTCTACTTTCACCTTCTCAACTGCAGTCTGCAGTTTAGCCACTGGTGCTGCAAGAACAGAGAAATAGAGGGAAATTGAACCACTTGTCAAAGATTAAGAAAAAATTGAGGTGAAATAAAATGGGGTTTGTGAAGGACAGTAATGTGAATGACTAATGGTTGTAATCACAGGGGTTCTTTACCTGGTGGATCCGGTGTAGTAGGTACACCCACACTTAAGTTGTCCTACAGGGAAAAGAAAGGTGTTAGAGAGCTGAATTCTGTAATTGTTCTCCAGAATTTCTACAGCATTTTGTGGGAATCACTTTTTGACATGAAGTGCCATTTTTAATTTTCCTTTTTATGAACTATGCTGATTTTAGCATTTTTATAAATACAGTTCTCTTTTCATTAGAAATTACATTATCAGCATAACAGTGCGAGTCAAACTTTAATTGAATAATTAACATGAATTCCAGAGTTAAAATGCACTCGAGCTAGCATGCACTAAAACTGATGTTCATGTTATTCAGCACGATTTGAGAATATTCCAAGGATTGTCTTGTGTGCGTCGATGGAAGCAAGAAAAGCTGACATTTTGTATAGAAGTTTCCAGTTTATTTCCTTGTTTAATTGAGATTTTGAATAAAAAAAAACATTGTATTTTGGCTTCGCTATATGCAACGCATAATTTTCTTTCTCCCCTTTTTCTCCCCAATTTTGAATGCCCAATTCCATATGTGCTCAAAATCCTCATGGTGGCGTAGCAACTCTCCATCCGGGTGGTGGAGGATGAATCTCAGTTGTCTCCAGATCTGAGACCATCAATCCGTGCATCTTATCACGAGGCTTGTTGAGCACATTACCGCAAAGACATAGTGCATGCGGAAATTTCACGGCATCCACGCACAACTCACCATGTGCCCCACCGAGAGCGATCCACATTATATTGACTACGAGGAGGTTACCCCATGTGACTCTACCCTCCCTAGCAACTAGGCCAATTTGGTTGCTTAGGAGACCTGGCTGGAGTCAAATGTTTCCATGTGCTGTGCTCGTCTGTTGTTAAAGGAATGTTCCAGGTTCAATACAAGTTGACCTCAATCGACAGCATTTGTGGCATAATATAGAATATCACAAATTTATTTTGACTCGTTCCTCCTTTTCTTTAAAAAATAAAATAAAATAAAAAATCTTGTTGATATACTTCTGGAGAATTTTTTATTCGTTGAGGCAAAAATAAGTTCTAAACAGCCAAGCAACAGTATACTGTTTGCGAACATTCAGACATGAGCCCCACCGCTGTGGGAGGCCTTAAGAGGAGCATTTAATTATTAGGACGCTACATATAAAACCTAAACTAATGACATTAAAATGCGTCATCAATGACTCCATGCCTCATTCTATGAGTAGAATTCACACAAGATCAGGAAAAGATGCTTTTATATAACCACTCGAGGATTATTTAAAGCAGAGATTATTTAGCAGAGATGGACCACTTCTATTAAAATGAATGGGTGAAATTGGATGACGTGGGCCAATGGCCGCAAATGCTGTAGATTGAGCATTTGTATTGAACCTGGAACATTCCTTTAACTATCGCAGCTTTGTCACACTTAATCAGGTGTTTAGGTTTCCATTCAGCTAATAATTAAAACACGCTGCTCATTTATGAAGGATTACAACAACGGTAAATTGGCATGCCACATGCAGGTGCCAGGGGCTTCATTTCAATATAATACAATACATAATCCTGTCTCTCGCTTTTGATCGCATGCCAGTGATCAACCCTCCACGTGCAAATGCTGGCACACTTGCCCTAGGTTGCAGACTCCTGCTATAGAAATGATTGTGTGTATCTGTTGAGTTAAATTAGCAGTGTTGGTATACTTGGTTAGAAGTTAAGTCTACCTTTGGTTTGTTGGGATGGCTTTTAATAGTATTTCGGGTTGATTCTGCACTCCCAAAGATGTTACTGGATGCTCCACCAGATGGCATTGGCTTGTATTGATTCGGAGGAGCCTCTTGCCCCCCAAATATTCCACTGCTCTTCCCTCCTGACACAAAAAGAGACTAGATAAATTACAGCTTGTTGAGATGCACTGATGCTACTCTGCATTGAGCCAACATCAACCCTAGAAAATAGATGCTCTGGCATCAGAATTTATTTATTGGAGAATAAAAAAAAATCTTTAAATTACAACAATGACCAAAGTTTTGCTGCTTTTTGTTATAACCATAATACACTTTGGTAAGCCTTGACCTTAAAGGGATAGTTGACCAAAAAATTGTTGTATGATTTTCTTTCCTCTGTGAAACAGAAGAGATGTTAGACAGAATTTAAGTATCAGTCACCATTCACTTTCATTGTATCTTTTTTCTATTCAATTAAAAAGTGAATGATTACGGAGGCTTACATTCAGTCTAACATCTTCAGTCCTACAGAGAAAAGTTATACGTGTTTAGAACATTACATAATTTTCATTATTGGATGAACTATCCCTTTTAATTACTGTGTGAATGAACATGTCAACCAGCCCAAACAACAGCTGAAGAATAAAAAAAAAATAATACTTTAGAATGGTCAAAAATACTTTGAGATAAACCAGACCTGAAAGCAGGGTGCTTTCTAAAAAAAGAATAAATACAAAAAAAGCTGTGCATAATGGTTATTCATGTGTATAAATGGATAGTGATATTGGTATAAATAATTTTCGTAGTAATGGGTGTGTAGTATTTAGATTTTTTGATTTTAAAGAAACAGAAATGGTGAAAGGTACCATTTAAACATCTGTAAAATAAATCTGGAAATTCCTCTGGGAATAAACTGAATGAAACCAGCTCTTTTAATTGGGAGCAGTCATGTAGATTTATATTTGTACAACATGTATTGCTGAACAAATTAACATTATACTATTACTTGTGACAAAGCTCCTATTGTTTTCATCAATGTGACATTACCTTACAATGTAATTCTATCTATTCCTTCAGCCTTTCAACGGTCTCGCACAGAGTTATAAGAATATTCTGGGTTCAATATAAGTTAAGCTCTATTGACAGCGTTTGTGACATAATATTGATTACCACAACAAATTATTTTGACTCATCCCTCCTTTTCTTTAAAGATCACCCATTATGGTTTTTCAAATAATGCTTTTCATGTAGTGTGTTATATAGATGTTTGTAAATGTCAAAAAGTCTCCAAAGTTTAAAAAAATCTAATTGCAATACAAATAGCTTTTGACACTATGAAGAAAAGGTAAAGCTGCAATATAAATTAGCAAATTAAAGTGTTTTTTGAACTTTGATGCATGTAAATCTATTGTATGAGACATTTAAAACAAAATTAGGCATGTATAAAAACCATAATAGGTGCTCTTTAAACAAAGCAAAAATCAAGCTTACAGTGAGGCACTTACAATGGAAGTAAATGGGGCCAGTTTTCATATGATTTAAAAGGCAGAGATGTGAAGCTTATAATTTTACAAAAGCACTTGCATTAATTCTTGTTAAAACTCCTGTATTATTTGAGCTATAAAAGGTGTTTAAATTTTAATTTTTACAGTCGTTTTAGGATTTGTAAACTTTACATTGTCATGGCAATGACGTTGTAAATTGGCTATAACTTTACAAAGAACCACATCATCCACTAACGGTTAAATCTAAACTCAAAACTTTACAAGTTGTTTTTCGAGTGTTATCTGCGCGAATATGAAGGCAAGTTAAATAAAACATAAAACAAAGGTTAAAAGGTTGTACGTTAAATAAGCAGGCACATATTTATGTATTAAAGGAACAATCTACAAATGTGTAGTCATACCTTGCAAAAAAGCAAATCTGTGAGTTGTACTTGGTGAAACGCAGGATGTGGAGGAGTGGAGAAACCAATGTTTTGCTCCATCTGACTTTTAACCCTGTCAAACATACACTCTTGTGTTGGTTGTGATGTGTAATCATTCGAATGAAACCATGACGGTGCAGTTCAGATTTCAAAGCATTTCACAATTCCACCTGTGAGCGATTGCTGCAAGTTCTCTTCTTCAAAATACTGTCCATAGAATTGCTTCCTCGTTTAATAACGAAGTTATCTCCTTCGCATTTAATTGCCTGAACCTACAGAGATTGTACAAAGATCAGCATCTTTTGGAAATTCATGGAAACACAAATTTCTTTTAGAATTTGTGCAAATAGGAACACTGTAGTGGCACTGGTTATTACCGTTCTTCCCGATTGCCACCGTAGTTTACCCATGAAGACATCTGCTTCGCAAATGCGGAATGTGAAAAGGGTCAACACACATATTGTTTGTCTTGTGACTATACAGGGAGAGATTGTAACAGGTAGATACATTTTGAAATACAATTCATTTTAATATCATTACATTTACATTTATGCATTTGGCAGATGCTTTTATCCAAAGCGACTTACAGTGCACTTATTACAGGGACAATCCCCCCGAAGCAACCTGGAGTTAAGTGCCTTGCTCAAGGGCCCAACAGTGACATCTTGGTGGTGCTGGGGCTTGAACCCCCAACCTTCTGGTCAGTAACCCTGAGCCTCAACCACTGAGCCACCACTGCCCCATAAATTACCCTCATAATTTCATTAAGGGTTCAAAATTAACTAACTAAATCAGACAAATTTGCTGGGAATAAAATGCCCAAATACTTAATGCCCTGTTTGGGCCACTGAAAGGCAGTCGGCTGAAAAGCAGTTACTAGGCAGTACGCTATCAGAGCCAAAGCTTTGGATTTAGACCAATTGACTGCATCTATGATTTTAGAAAAGGAATTAATAATTCTGTGGAAGCAAGGCATACAGTCAGGTCCATAAATATTGGATTAGATCTAATGGGTAAAGACGAATAATAAAATATGATCAGCGAAATGCAAACGCTTATGCCCATACCCCCCGCCACCACCCTGGAAAGTAATCTTCCTATCGCGGCTGCTAATGGTTCAAGGGCAAGACAGAACAATAACGGGAAAAGAGCGCAACCCTGCCGAGTACCCCCATTTAGAGTAAAATAATCCAAAATTAATCCATTCTTTTTTAACGCTGTTACCGAGTGTCTATAAAGTAACTTAATCCATCCAATAAAACTATTCCCGAATCAATATGTTTCCAAAATCTTGATTCTACCACATCAAATGCCTTTTCGCTATCAAGTGAAATGGCAGCAGCCGTAGTCTGATCATTCACCACTGACCACATGATATTGATTAAATGCCTAATTTTATCAGTAGAGCTATGACCCTGAATAAACCCCACCTGATCTACATGTGTAAGAGATGTCATAACTTTACTCAATCGGTTAGCCAGAATTTTTGACTATTTAAACGTCTAACTGGATCAGGGAATCTTACACTCCGTAAACTCTCTGCTTTACATATCTAGCCAAATGCTTTCCTGCTTCATCACCCAACTCCACCTTTGGCAACAAAATTGTATTATATCTATATTGCAATCGCTTCAATTACCGGAGGCCATCAGACCACATTTAAGTGCTTCAGCTCTGCCTCTGCTCTTTTAATATTCCCTTCCAAATTCCCTTCCAAGTTCTTGTGCTTTGGAATTTTTGATGAATGATGCATTCTGTATGATCCCACCAGTAAGAACAGCCTTAAGTGCCTCCCAAGCCATGCCCACAGAGGACCAGTTGGTCTCTATATACACATTGATTTCAGCCTTTAAAATTTGTTGGAATTCAGGATTTTGCAAAAGGGATACATTAAAGCGCCAACTACATGATTTATTTTTCTCCGTATGTGGCAACACCTCTAAACTCACAAGGGCGTGATCCGAGACTAAGATAAGACTAAGAGCAATCCACAACAGATGAAATGAGGGACTTCGAGATCCTAAAAAAAAAGCTGTTCAAGAATAAATCTTTTAGACTGATGAAAAAATAATAATTATAGTCCCTACCAGATGGGTTCAAAAGTCTCTAAATATTTGTAAGATTTTTTACACATCATGTGAAGCATCAATGTTGCTCTAGGGGGCTTACACACTTTTGTTTCACTATGATCAAGGACTGAGTCCATCAAAAGATTAAAGTCCCTCCCAATTTTATATCATAAGGGGTGCCAACGGCTTGCAACATCCCTTCTATGAAATCTATGAAAAATCCCCAATCATCAACGTTAGGTGCGTAAATTTTAGCCAAAATCAACCTTTGCCCCTGAATTTCTGCTAAAACAATAATGACTCTTCCTAATGTATCTTTAATATGAAAACATAATTTAAGAAAACATGTCCACCCAATATCTTCCCAAATTATTCAGCTTCCTGCGGGGAAAGATGCGTTTCTTGAAGAAACACAATATCATATTTCTTACGTTTAAGACAAGAAATAACCTTCCTTCTTTTTATGGGGTGCCCCAACCCATTCACATTCCACGTGGAGAGAGCCAATCCACTCATATTAACGTTTTACATTTTGACATATTAGAAAAAACAGATAGTGTCAAAAACAAGATTATAAAGACCACATTCCAAAATTAGTGTAACAATCAAACTCCAAAATTCCCCCTGAACCAAACATGCAGAAAAAAAGAAAAACGTGTGCATTAACCCCGTGCACGAAAGGGCCAACTGGCATCCATCCCTCTAAACTTAAACAGTCCATGTACGCCTACGAGAACACCCATGACAACTTTGCTGTTGGATTGCTCAAGTATGGTGCTTCTACACAAATTTTCTGAGACAGAATTACATAACAGAAGAAAATCTGTAAATCAAACTCCAGTTTACTCATCCACATACTGTCCTTGAAGGTGTGTTCCTCCTCAAAACAAGCTCCAGCCTCTAGCGGAATCAACACATACACACAATAAATAAAATACATAAATATTAATCCAAATAAATAAACATTAAGTTTCCTTAGGCAGTCAAATGAATGTTCAGTGAGCCGACCGTTTCAGAAGTACAGCAGATGACCTAATCCCAATTTTCTGTAAAAAAAAATATTCCACAAAACAAACTCCATCCAATAAGAGCCATAAGCAAAGAACAACAGATTTATCCACAACTGTCCCGAAGGAGTGTTATTCCACAAAACAAACTCTAACCGTTAGGCAGAACCAGCACAAAAAGATAAGGCAGCACTCAGTTTCCTAAGACAGTCAAGTTAATGCTCATTGAATCAAGGCCACTTGGCTGCAAAGCGAGCGCCACACAATGACTTACTCATTCCCTTGACTTTATAAAAGGACAATGCTTGTTGGGGACAAGTAAAATACTTTGCGGCCATCCTTAGCATCTATTCTCAATCTGGCCGGGAATGTTAGTGTAAAAGCAACCCTCCGTCGATGCAAATGTTTCTTGCATTCATTGAATCTATCACATTTCTCTCGTCGAATTCGCAAAGTCTGGGAACAAAACAATGTTGTGGTTCTTCCAAGAAATCCTTCCTTTACTCCTCGCGTAACAAGATCTTTATGATCTCAGAGATTTGGCCAGAATTGATCGGGGCCTGTCCTCAGCGGATCTCCGAGCTCACGTAGAGCAGACTCGGGAAGAGCCCGTCTAGGAATTTCACTTGGCCTTCTTCATTCTCATGAATTCCAACAATTCGTACATCGTTTCGCCGATTACGATTCTCAATGTCTTCCAACTTTTCCCAGACTCACTGCAAATCTATCTTGATCACTAGTGGGTTAGCAGCTAATTCCCTCTCCGATGACTCCAGATAATCTATCTGTTTCTTGACGTCCCCCACTCTTGTAACCAACTCAAGAATTTCACCTCCATGGAAGTGATTGACCAATTCATTACAGCAAGATCCTCCAAGTCCGCTATGACCTTTGTCAGCATCACTGACATGCTGGACAGTTGACGATGAATTTTTCCCGCCGTACTGTCCAAACAGAGTCCCTGGTTTGCAGCCCTGTCTGGGGTATCAGCTTGAGCACGTAACATCTTTGAACGCCTCCAGAGCCCAAGGATTTTGAATTCTTTGACATATTGTCTTCATATAACAGTTATGAAACAAGAGTGTATCCAATCTCACCGGTTTATGACACAAAAAGAATTAAAAACTAGCAAAGTGAGCAGGAATATTCTTTTAACTGACAGGCTAATTTGTCAGTGTAAACACTCTTCACTAACTAGGTAGGGCAGAGGCTTTGATGTTGCCTTTCATGACAAGATAACAAATGCAAAGTCAGCCTACTGTCCCAGCAGAGGGAGGGAATGTGTCAGTATGAAAGAGAATGATTCTGAACAAATCCAATGAATAAACACCTCTTCCACATAAAACCAAGTGAAAGTGTTGTATTGTAAAGGGTCCCAGACAGATTTGAGGACAAGAAAATACTGTCTGCAGCAAAACCCTTACAAATGTTCTCACCTGGGGGATTGGAGCGCTTGAAACTACCCTGAGGCTCTTCTGCAGGGGCAAAAATAGAGGACGACATCTTGTTTGGCCGTCTGGACGCAGAAGTGTCTTCCTCGTAACCGCCGAATAGATTGCTGGACCCTCCACCTGGAGGTCTTAGTACCCTACAGACAGATAGGTGAAGAAGCTCACATATATATAACTATTACAATTTTGGGTTAAATAGAAAATGCAAATGTTTGGTAACTATTCCAATTGTCATTTGAGGCTTTATTTAGTTATAATACCTTACAATGATTAAAAAAAAACACAATTCTGTGACCGAAAAACTTCACGTGCAATTGCACAACAGCGCCAACCGCAAAGTTTAGGCAATCAAGCTTTTCTGGGCCACCAAGTGAGAGCTAAAAAACGGTACGATATTAAATTGGAATAATTAATCCTTTTTTCCTTCTTTTTTTCAAGACACTGAACAAATCCTAACACTGCGGCATAACCTCGTTTCCAACCAACGATACTTTAAGGAAATTCGCCATTTCAGGTTAGCATTGTGAAGAAATTAATGTTTATTCATACGGGAATTATATACATTAGCAATTATACCTTTGATTAAACGTAAAACGAGACTATATAGCTGCTTAAACTTTCTCGTGGAGCCTCGGCACATATGCGAACAATTAATAATAGGTCAGTATACACGAAGATATTTTGTAGCATCATATTTTTACGAATGTTTGTATCTAACGATGCAGCTGCCGCGTGCAATTGAACCCATCTTGTCTAGCACAGGCTTGTATAGCTCATCTGAGTTAGCTTTTAGCTCTTGGAAATGCTAAAGTTCCTGTTTCACCTATTTGAAAAGTTACGATTCCACATGCAGATAAACAGATGTGAGTGACAACGGCAAACCATCTAAAAACACTAGGTTGCTCCAAGCAAACTGCGCATACCTTGAACTTGGTTTAGAACTATCAAGTCCCTGAAACATATTTGTTGAAGTCATGGTTGCTTGTTTCTGTCTGTGACGACGTGACCCAATAACTTCTACGACAGCCCCTGCAACTGTGCTACTACAAACGCTTAACTGGAAGTCTATGCAAAAAAAGTCGTAAAGTTCGACCGACCACGCCCAGAAAGGCTTGTGCAGCTAATACGCATTTAAACCGAGACTATACAGCAGAGATGGGCCACTTCTATTAACATGAGGAGAATTGGAACGCCCAACGGTCAACGGATGTAGAACAGACGTCCCGCCTTACAGGTAAAAGAGCCAATCACCTTCTAGATAGAGACACCGCCTTTCAATCGACCCTAGAACGCGCATGCGTATTAGCCATACACAGGGTTGGGGTGTACATGCTGTAAAATGTAATTTGTAACGTATTCCATTAGAGTACTCAAGGTCAGTAACGTATTCTAAATACTTTGGATTACTTATTTAGCACTGGTAGATTTTTTTTCACTTGTTTTGACTATACAAACTATTATTATCAAGAATAAGATTTTTGCCCTAATATCAAAGGCCTAACTAGAAAAAAGAAATTATGATCCTGGTAACATGTGCATGTAAAATGGCTAGAAATAGCATTTTAGCTTAGCGTAAAGCTGACAAATTACACAAGGTTTATTTCTATTTATTGTGCTCCAAACTTACTTCAAATTTACTTCTCTATCTGCTTCGTATGAATGTAACACATCATAAGTAATTGTTTCACTGCTATTCAAATGCACTTTGATCGCATCTAAATATTAAATTAAACAAATGACAATAAAATGAAAAGTAATCTCTTCAGTAATAAAAATACTTTTTGAATGTAACTGTATTCTAAATACCAATTATTTAAATTGTAACTGTAGTGGAATACAGTTACTTATATTTTGTATTTTAAATTGCGTTTTTTGCATAATCTGAGGTAAAGAAGCACAATTTATGATACCAGTGTTGTCAGAATTTACTGCTGATTTGAAATATGTTCTTTGGTCACAATCTTGACCATCCATTTTGGAGGTTTCGATCTTCCCCCATTCAAGTAGATAGGAGCTGCATTTGATTTCTTCTTGTTTACATAGAAAAATAGCTTTCAAAAGGAGTGGACTGACTTGCTACCTGCAAATTGCTACAAAGGTTTTTATGTCTAACAGCATTTATGTTTACGTCCCCATCTTTCGACAACTCAAAAATACAATTTTGAATAAAATAAAAATATATAACTATACAGTGTTAAGGTATACAATATAAATGTATAAATTAACATAATTTTTTTAGTATATATATATATATATATATATATATATATATATATATATATATATATATATATATATATATATATATATATATATTCTAAAACCTTGAATCTCCCTTTTGAATCTTAATATTATATACATTGTATACTTTATAATTTATCACCTTCTTTGCCGACTTTGTACACTTAGATAATTCTTTATTTGATTTTTTTCTTATATATTTTTTTATTTTATTTTAGTTCTCTTTTGTTCTAAACCGGACTGTTCTGTTTTCATGTTGTACTTATTACTGCAATAAAAACAAAATAAAATAATATGTAAATATTAACTATAAATATCTTTATAATTCAAAGCCAGATATCAACAGTGGGTTTTTTTATATTCAGTCTTGAAGTTGCTAAAATTGATGTCAAAGGGAACATTTCCCTGACTTGTATGCTATTTAAATGTATATATGTACAATATTATTAACGTTTTGATTATTTAACTGTTCTTCTCGTGCTTTCGAAAGTGTCTTTAAAATGTGTCAGGTTTTGTTTGTTCAGTTGACGTTTTTTTTTTTTTTTTTTACATTTTCCGAGATGGACGAAATGACGCTGTGTTAACGTAAAACCTGATTGGTTGCTTTTGAAAACACGCCCCCTCTTCATGTTATGATTGATTGGGTGATTACTCTGTCAGTCATTTGGCGCTCTCGTCAGCGCGCAGCATTTTCACCAATCACATGATTTGTTTTTGAGTTGTGGAAGGCGTGCTCCAGAGCGAGGAAAACAAGAAGGGATGCAGCTCACAGTAGTTCCTCTGCTGCTCCTCTGGCCCGGTTTTTCTGGATACCGTGGAGTTCCCAAAGGCCAAAAAGTTATCTTCTAAACAGGTATAGAACTTATAAAATCATTTTCAAGACGTAATTATTGAATATACATCTGAGTTGAGTAAATATGTTTACCGCACACGAAGCGGGAACTTAACTGTTTTGCTAACAAGTTAGCAGACCAACTTTTCTCAATGACAGTGCTGATTGTATTGTTAGTTTGGTGCCAGCTGTTGTTAGGTAGCCTATCACATATGGTCTGAGCAATTATACTGATGGCCTCTTTGTGTTACATAATTTATGCCACCCAAATTAACATTGTAAGATTTTGGTCGGCTAACAAGCATAAGTTATCATCAAAACATTGTTACTTTGACATGTAACTCATTTTGTGCAGCTATTCTCAAGTCTAGAAATAGATTTCGGTTTGACAGGAAATCCCCAGAACTATAACGTTGGATCCACACTTGTGTATGTGGCATAATAATAGTTGTCACTGTTTTGGAGTAGTTTATACTCCACCTGACACTGGTATTGTTCAGTCACACAGATTCTCTGTAGGCAAATGCAGAGCTTCATGCAATGTAAGCGTTATCCTTTGTTTTCGACTTGATTAAATGTTTACACTTGGGTGCAAAGGTCTTGAAATGCTTAAAGAGGGTCAAATAAAGGCATTTTGTTTAATCTCAGACTGCTCCCCTCAAAAAGTGACTTGACATTGGGTCATTGACAGCTGCAGCTGTTGATGGCAGTGGTAGAACAGCTGAGGTCAGCACTGCCTAGCTGTATATCATAAAGACATTATTACAGTGTTATGCATGGGATAAATCCAGTTGAAAATTGTTTTGCACTAACGGTTGTTGCCAGTTGTCAATGTTGGCTTCAGTAATGTTTGAAATACTAATACAAAGCAATGCACCTCAAAACATCTAAACGTGCTGTGGACATCTGAATTTATGAAGGGGAAAAATTCTAAGACTAAGTATGCATTTCTATCCTGTTTGATTAAGTCTGTTATGTCAGAAAGACTTCAGACGCTTCTGAAATGCTTAAAGAGAACTGAAGACACACCCTAATCAGGCAAAATAGTGGCAACTGACTAGTGAAAACATTGTTTTAAAACGGGAGAGAGGGAAGATTCGAGAAGTACCCAGAACTGCTGAATTGTCTCTGTTATAACTGCAATGAAGAATCATGTGACATGTAAACTGAATTCCTGTGTATTCAATGCACCGTACCACATCCCCTCTCTTATAGGTGATCTATATGTGCTCTATCTACTCCCTCTCTGATACGGTGATGCTGTGAGTGTTACTGGCCTTTTTTTACAAAATTGTATTCTGATAAAAAATCAGCATTTCCACTTCAAGTTATGATGACGTAGTTGGAGTAAGCAAAGTCCAAGGAGAGAATAGTGGTTGTGTGCATTGGTTTGTTTTGACTGAAATGCTCCGTTCAGTCAGGTGAAACAATAGTGTGGTTTTGTCGTAAAAATGCATATAAAAAGGTCAGGTGTTAATTGTTGTGATAAAAAAATAGTGAGTTTATGAGTCCGAGTTGCTGAGGCTACGAGAGCTCCCTGTTGCGCTGCGCGGAGTTGAACCCCAGTAGGAGCAGCAACCAGGAGAGGACGACTTTGCCTGACCTCGTTTGCGCTTTGAATATGTTCAAATTCGTCAGGTTTTGCTCTCCAAATTCTCCGAGCTCATGGTGAAGAGAAAGAAGATACCGTCTGCTTCCGAAGAGCTGGAAAATGGGTAAGAGCGCGCGAGAAATAACCACTTTAAATAGAGGTCGAATGCGCGAGAGGGTTTCGTTGTCGTTTCTGCAGGCGCTAAAGTGAAGGCGCTCGCGCTAGAATTTCAAGGTAATTAAAGGACCGATCGCAACTCGAGCCAAGCAAAACTAGACAAAAGGGCGGCTGGGATTAGGTCAAAATTTTTATTTTTCATCAAAATCGTCATAAAGCAAAGGGTTGTTTTTCGATGCGATTTGTCGGGACGGTGAGAGGGGATTTGAAACAAACAGCGGCGGCCATGTTGAGTTGAGGATAATGTCGTCTCTCCAAGTTGATCGTTGTTTTGTCTTGCGGGATATATTTACACATGTTTCGTTTGTGTTTTGTCAGGATGACAGTTGGCCAAGGGGGCGGTTCGGGAGTTGAGGGGACGAGTAAACCGGCCCGAAATCCCGAAGGAGACGAGGATGGAGAAAGCGCAGATCAGGAGACGAGTACAAAGAGAGACGGAGAGGAAACACTTTATCCAGCAAGCACGGCCAGCCCCTGTTCGGCTCCAACACTTTCGACCCAAACATCAAGCCCACCCGGAGCCCAGGTGAACCCGACAGCCCTCTCCTCAGCCCTGCCCGTCCCGAACAACCAGGACCAGCATCATTTTCTCCGCTCCAGCGTGCGACCTCCGAGCAAGCGGATACGGAAAGATGCCGCGTCCCCGGCGCTGAACGGTAACGGCGGCTCGAAAGCGAAAGGTTAGTGGTCATCTCGACGTGTGTCCACTGCTCACCTGGATACTAGGACCGTCCACACCCCCTCTCCACACTACTATATCACTTTTGAGCGTTGAACAAAACTCCAGTTCATGTATTTGTGAGTTTTTGTTTTGCTTTTCATTTGACAACGCAGCGAAGCTTTCATGCATTCTGGAGTGAAAGTGATCTGACAATCTGCCCAAGCTCAAGTCCTTATAATCACACCAGTAGGATGTTTTGGTTGCGTTGTAACTGTTTACTTATCTTACTGGCACAATTACCTCATTTTTTGGTTAGTTGGCTCAATGGATATTTATTTACTTTTTTTTTTTTTTTTTTTATATCACTAGTTTGGCTGTCATTCTTTTGCAGATGAATGAGTCACAGTCAGGAGTTCACTCTGGTGTAGCAGCACCTTTCTGAATGAATGTGCTCGGGATATGGTCACTACTTTTACATAAGACCACAGTTTTTTAAGTCATGAGGTTGCATTGTCTGTTTGTCAGTAGAATGTTTATTTGAAGATGTGATTTGCTAGGAAGTATTTTGGACAGTAGTTTTTGTTGTAAGATATTCTAAGGTACTGGTTGCATGATCTTGCTTTTAGTCCATATCTATTAACTTAAAGGTCATTTACACTCACTGAGCACTTTATTAGGAACACTGTGGTCCTAATAAAGTGCCAGGTATTGTCTTCTACTGTTGTAGACCAAGGTAGACTGCGACCGGACCTGAGAACCCGACGGGGTTTGGGCCAGGTTCGGGTCAGTTTTTCAAGTGGGACTTTGGGTTGGGGTTTGTAATTAATAAAAAAATAAACAGGCTTACTGAATTTGTTTCGCACACAGGCTCTTACTTACAGACGAGTTAGGGGCCGTTCACACCGAATGGGTTTTTGCACACGTCTGTTCTGTTTTTCCATTGTTTAAAGGTGCAATATGTAATATTTTTCATGTAATATTTGCCTTTTTTTTTGCCAATGTGTGAACGGCTTGTAACGCAACTTAAAAAATGAGCCCTTCCCGGACTTCCTAGGTTGCCTATAAAAGCCTGTTGACTGATGCGAAGGGAGCGGGTGGTTTTTTCCGGGAAAATCCAAAGGATGTGACGTTTATGCATGCTCCCGAAAACCTTGCCTCAGACCATAGCTTCTATAGCCATAGCTTCTCTTCCGCTAATCAACAGCGTCAACAGGCAGTCAGCAACACTAGGTAACGTTATCTTAGAGATGGAATCATGCAAATGTATGGCTCCCAGCACAACACAGACTCCTGCACATACTCCGAGTAAGCAAAAAAAAAAAAAAAAAACATTTATCTATTGAATCCCATCTGGCTAAGCGGGAATGTGATTGTGGTCGAGCTAAAACTAGAGTGAACATCAGCAGGGCATTTGATTCCTGGAGGGTCCTTCGTTCGGTTTTGGGGATCAAAACCGACCCTGAATTGCCGTTCTTATTGGACAGGTAAGATTACATAACTGCAAAGCATGTGAAATATAGTGCCATAAGGATTGATCTGTGTAATTTTAGTTAACTTGATCTTGCCTGCTTATGTTGACGAATTGCAAGCTACCTTGCTTTGTAACTTTAAAATAATTTCAACAATATTCTCTTTACACTAAAAGCCAAAAGGTTAATGTCAATGTTAATCTGTAATTATTCAGCAAGGTAAACTACAATAATACATTAAATTAATACTAGACAATGTTCAGGATAATGCAAAAAGCTCGATTCATTAGTGTAAAGTAACTTGGTTATACAGAAAATATATACAATCTATTATTATAAAACAACTGCGCATCAATATATCAAAATGACAGTTGTAATGGAATCACATCAATACTTAATTGTGTCAACATTTATTATGTACAGTCTAATTTATAAACCGCTACTGTCATTATCCACCACATTAAGCTAACAGCTATTGTTAAAGCTGATTAGCTAGCTAATGCTGACTTAATCTATCGTATAAATGCAGTCAATGTATCATGCAAAGAAAAGTGATTACTTCAAACTACAGTCTTGCATTGTCAGACCTATATCCACACTTTGTTTTAGCCCTGTTTCAGCACTGGAGAGTCAAATATATTATGCAGTCTCAAAGTTTGTAGTAAAACAATCATAACTGTATAATTTTAATTATGCTGCCTCTGTCAGCATGATGCAGGTGAATCACTTCAGTCTCTTTGTGTGTGTGTGATCACGAGCAACACGTAGCTGGCTGCAGTTCACTTATCGGCCACAGGTGTCATTAATAACAAGGGTTTCTGAATCTTACATACTGCACCTTTAAACACATGCTGGACGAATGTCTTTGAAATTTACACCATGTCTCGCTTTTTCTTCAGCATCTGGCTTAGGACCATCATGTCAAGTTAAAAAGAACTTCAAATTTTCAAAAACGCATGTTGAGACACCTGTGCTCTGTTTCATTCTTTGCGCTGCGTCTAGATTGTTTTTATTGTTTTCAACATTCTGAACAAATTCAGGCTCTATAGAGGGGACCCCTAAATTCTTGAGGTGTACACTCTTAATTTGAGTAATTCTTTTAGCCTATATAAGATTTATTAATTCATTTTATAGTAAGGATTTAATACTGAGAGTTTAATAAGCCACTTTTTCACTACATTCATTGCAATATAGAAAACGGATATGATCAGTTCATACAAAAATGAACCATGGCTTTACTCTAGTAATATTGTAGTTATCATAATTGTAATAGCCATGGTATTTTGGTGGAAACCATGGATTTTCTATAGTAATGTTGTAGTAACCATGACTGTAGGAAGAAATCAGAAATCATGGTTTAGCATCACACAAAACTGAGATGTTCAAAAACAAAATATATATTTCGATCACCCTCTTTAGCGTTTTGTTGTGAAGTAATGCAGTTCATGAATAATCAATAATGTGTAGATGTCTCAATGCCGTTATTGCAAGATAAACGTTTTTCTGTTATTACTGTTATTGTGATGATCAAACAAATAAATTGAGCTATTCAAATGGGTTTTGCAATGTGGAGGTCTGCAACGTGACCCTGGCCCGACAGGTTTCACGCCGGGTTCGGGTCAGTTTTTCAAGTAGGGGTTTGGGTTTGTATGAATAAAACAATAACCAGGCTTACCGAACTTGTTTCGCACATGTGCTCTCAAAGACACGCGTGTACAGACGAGTTAGAGGCCGTTCACACCAAACGTGTTTTTGCGTGCGTCTGTTCCTGTGTAAACTCGTGCTAGACGAATGTCTTTTACATTTATACCATGTCTCGCTTTTTCTTCAGCGCCTCAGGAAGGACCGGGACATTTTATACACCATGTCAAGTTAAAAAGATCCTAAAATGTTCAAAAACACATGTCGAGACACCTGCGCTCTGTTTCATTCTTTGCACTGCGTCTAGATCGTTTTTAGCACAGTTGTCACAAAGATTCAACATTCTAAACAAGTTCAGGTTTCATAGAGGGGGCTGTTGCATCGTTTCTTATTATTCCACATTGTTCTGCACCAAGTGAAGTTTCAGCAATGAAACGAAAAGCCAATGCTTATTTTCCCTACTGCTCTAATGAACTAAGGGGCTGCTGTGCCTTGTTAAAACTGTATGTTACTGTTTCAGTACTGTTACGAATGTTGCCTATATTCTTGCATAATATACAGCCTATTGCAACAGTACTTTCTAGGAGAAGAAATTAGATAGTTTGCGGGGTCAGGTTCGGGCTTAAAATCTGAATGCATCATTTTGGTCGGTACGGGTCGGGTTCAGATTTAATTTTAAGGCCTGTGCAGACCTCTATTGCACTGTGATAACTGACACCCGAGCATGCGCAGGTTTGACTGACACTGTGTGCGAGTCCGAGCCTGCACAAATTCACATCAGATATACTCAAATATTCTTTAATTAATTCATTCCATGCTTTCGCACTTTAAATGTCCTGAAATTCCAGGATACAGAAAACTACTGAAAAGAAAATGGGCACTTCACAAATCATACATATTTGATATTGATAAATAGATTTTTTTGATTGTTATAATGCGTGCCATAAAAAAAGTCTTGAGGACCACATGCGTTGAGTAGCGTTACTCTAGAGACTGTTGTGCATGAAAATCCCAGGAGATCAGGAGTTACAGAAATACTCAAGCCAGTCTGTAGTCCCGTATCTGCATGATTTTATGCATTGGACTGCTGCCACACAATTGGCTGATTAGATAATCGCATTAATAAGTAGGTGTACAGGTGTGCCTAATAAAGTGCTCAGTGCGTGTATAGGAACATGGCATAGGGATTATCACTTCTGAATGGAATGCAGGAGCTAGACCCTAGGAAAGTTGCTGGAGTTTATTTATATTTTTGTGCGGCCGGAGGTTTCTTGGGAAGTTCAGCTTGAGTAAGTATTCTTTAAGCTTAGTATATTGTGATTCAAAACATGGATATATTGTCTTTTACTTGCTTGTTTCTCATTTATCTGCATTGGACTTGCACTACAGCCTCGTCCATCCTCGTTGTAAGCAAAGATCTCGATGTGCTGTGTAGGGCTGAAACGATTAGCCAACGTTATCGACAATGTTTACAATTAACCTGAGAAGTAGCATATAAGATATTTAGGCTTGTTTTTAGAGAACAGATCTTGAATATAAGTATATTTTGTCTTTACTGCACTTGCAGAAGTATGACCAAGTGAAAAAATACACTTATATTTAAGATTTATTTTGTTAAAGCAAGACTAAATATCTTATATGTTGCTTCTCAAGCATGAAACGATTGATAATAGGATTTTGCAGTGAATTTCTTTACTGAATTAACCTTAATAAAAAGTATTTTTTACCCTTTAATTCAGTGAATGTCATTTAGAGTTTTTAAAAGATGATTTTGTCCTTTTTATTGTTAGGAAGCTTGTTTAATACATCCTTAAATCGGGGCACAAGCTGAATAATCAGTGACGAGCTAATGATTAATCATTGCAATAATCGGCAAATAATCGTTCTAATAATTGTTAGATTAAGGAATTTATCAAAATAATTGTTAATTGCAGCCATAGTGCTGTGTGCGTTTGAGGGCTGGTTATCTATTAATGTTGTCAGTAAGATCATTGTTCGGTTCTCAAGTCTTTGGAAAAGCTAGCCAGTATTGAGATCGCTTCTCAAGTTTCTCCGGTAAGGCTCTGACCTGAGCAGCATGGTGGAAAGGGGTTTGTTTATGTGTGGCTTTAAACTAAAGCCTATTGGTTATTTAAAAAAACTGGACGAGTCGTTTGACATGTCCCAATCCCACTTCCTGTTTCAGTAGGAAATATGTAAAAATGCCAAATCAAACTGAGCTTGTCAAGGCACTTTAAGTGAGAGGGGGAGAAATGTTGGCTGCTCTGTTTTCCCACGTGTTGTTTTTGGATCTGTGCACTGAGCAGCAGGTCTGTATGCCCTGCGAGGGACTACACACACACACACACACACACACACACACACACACACACACACTTCCTGCAAACATGGACCCAAATTAACAGATTCAAATTAGTTAATCATTAGGCCAGCAGTTTTACGTGTGGAAATGAAATATTTTGATGTACATGAGATTAAATCTCAGTCAGATATTATGGGATGATTGATATTACAATTAGCTTTTTGTTAAGAGTGTGCTTTTTTGGGGGGGTGGTTCCACCAAAAATAAAATTAGTGGACTAAAAAAGTTAATATTTGGATTCAGAGCTATTCGTGGAAATACATTTTTTAATAAACACATTTCAGCACTTTTTATTGTCACCACCTCATCTCTTTTGTAAAAGTGAGTGACATATGTTTGCTGTGTGTCTATGTGTTTCCTTGAGGGTTTAATCTTGCCGTTTGGCTGGTGTAGATATGCTTTTTTGGTATTTCACATTTCATGGCTCCCATTAATTATTAGCAGTGCAACTTTAAATAGCTAAAACTGTTGGTGTATATGTGGACCTGATACCATAATTTACCTTCTAAAATTTCAAAGCATTCCAATACACATTAATGCATAGTTGATGTAAATTAGATGCTTATAAATGTACACTTGATATGTATGATATGTTTTGGAACCATATTTGTTGCAATGCTTTCTCTGCAAGAATTACAAAATGTCTGGAGATGTAACACACAGACCCTCTCTGTCTCAGGTGCAGACACAAGTCCCTCTGTCTGTGTGACAGCTGCTGCGGGTTCCACTGGAGGGGCTGGGGCAGGTGGGGCATCCAGATCGACCCCAAAGGGCCAGGGCCCTGCAGAGAAGGAGGATGGGGGAAGTCAAAAACGTGTGCGCAGACAGTGGGAGTCCTGGAGCACTGAGGACAAGAACAGTTTCTTTGAAGGACTTTATGAGGTGATTTGTCAACTTGAATGAAAATAAAATAATAACTCCCTGATAGGTTTTGGCAGTTCTCTTGACTTTTAGTTGGATTTCTCCACAAGTTTTATCACCTCAAAAGGCAGTTGTTATCAAAGTGGGACAGTAGAATTTTCAGAATTCCTAAACCAACTCTATTATCAAAATTTCCATTTTCTCCCTGAATTGCCAGAGGTAGACTCATCTTGCTGTACTAAATGAAATTAAATGAAGGGAGGCTGTGGCTCAGTTGGTAGAGTGGGTCAGCCATTAATTGCAGGGTTGGTGGTTCGAATCCCGGCCCACATGACTCCACATACCGAAGGGTCCTTGAGCAAGACACTGAACCCCAAGTGGCAGGCTAGCACCTTGCATGAATGTGTGTATGAATGGGTGAATGAGTCACAGTGTAAAGCGCTTTGAATACCGTTAAGGTTAATAAGGCAGACCATTTATCGTTTTACCATTTACAAAATTAATATGTCATTTCAAAAGGTGCAATTGATGTCTTTTGTTGACATAGTTTGTGAAAGACATAAGTTCAATGGAAGAGAATTCAAGAGGATATTGACTTTATAAATGGACTGTTACTTGGTTCTTTGCAGATGCAGAGAAGATTGGTTTTGTTTGAATTACTCCTTAATAGCAGGTTTTTCAGATTGAGTAATTTCACAGTACTGACGAATGTTGTCATTTGTAGCTTGGAATAGTTATTAATTTATTAATCTTGATGCATGCAGTAAGTCATGGATAACTCTTTATCTTGGTTTTCCTTTTCTTCTCTCATTCCCTCTCCCATTCTCTCACAGCATGGTAAGGACTTTGAGGCTATTCAGAATAATATTGCTCTTAAATATAAAAAGAAAGGTAAACCAGCCAGCATGGTGAAGAACAAGGAGCAGGTGCGCCATTTCTACTACAGGACCTGGCACAAGATCTCAAAACACATCGATTTCAACAATGGTGAGACTGACAGACATACATTTTTTATTAGCAATTTGCTGTTTGTTGTCTACCAAAAATTGCTGTAATCTAATCAAACCTTTTGTGATGTTTCATTGTGGCAGTGTTGGCTAAACTATGCCACTCGAAGGTCCAGCTAATGTTTTGTATAGCTATCAAGAGAAACACCATGAGTTTAAATGTTCAAATGCTCTGCACTTTTCAAAGCTCAGTCGCTTAGCTAGTTTCATAGATTAATAATGAATCTAGACTACCATGACAATGGAACCTCATTTTCTTATGCGTGAACTCCAGGATGGTGCACCTGCAAATGCCTCTAAATTAGCTTTTTATTTCCTCTCGAGATGTTAAATATCTGTCAGTCATCTCTTTTTTTTTTTTTTTTTTTCCCCACCCAAACACTAGCTGCAACAAAGGATGTACCTGACATCCTATTACAAATTCAGTCTGTCACCTTCATCTGTGAAGTTTAATCTACTCTGCTGCCACACTGCCTGTTTTTTGTTAGTCAAATCATTATCAAAACACAAGTGTACCTACACCATACCCATTTGCATACATGTTAATGTTTAAATCCCATATTTTTGTTTTCCCTTTTTTTTAAATTATTTTTTTAAAACTAAAAATCAACCTATTTGGTTGATTTTAAAATCATGTTTTAGTTTTGTTAATAATAATAATTATTATTATTATTATTATTATTATTATAATTTATGGTTTCTCTTTTTTTGTTGCACTATTTTTTTAACTGTTTATCATAGTATGCACAATTATGTCAGAAATACATCTTTGGCCATTACATTGGGTCTCCCTGCTTTTTTAGCATCTCATGCCATGAATATGTCGTTTTTAATGTGCTGTATTAAGTTAAAATTACTTATTTTAAAAATGTACCTCATGCAAAAACATTTATAACATGTCTTAAACCCCTTTTATTCTGTTCTGTTTTTCTATTCACAGAAAGGGTTGTTTCTGTTCTTCATAATCCAGTCAAAATGATCAGTGCGTCCATGTTCCTTCTCTTATACCTTCTCTGTTTTTGTCCTTTTTCTCAGCCTATTCACGTGTTCTGAAGAAGTCCTCTCAAGAGCTCTATGGTCTCATCTGTTATGCCGAACTCAGGAAGAAGGTTGGAGGCTGTAAGTATATTTGTAAATATATTTGAAATGGTTGCACTTGAGGACATTTTTATTGTAACATTCCTTGCTGTTTTCTTCTTTCTAGTAATGGATGACAAAAATGTGGCCAAACTAAATGAGCTTATCCAGCAGGGGTAAGTGTGTATGCATGTATTTATGAATCAACGATCTGCTCATGTCTAATGGTAAGTCAGTGGGGTCCAAAAGTCCCACATTGAAAATCTTGGATTCAAATCTATAATGAACAAGGTTGCAGGATTTTTAATAATGGAAAACAAAGAAAAGTTTAGATGTAATATTAATAAGAAATGTATGATTCTGCTAGATCATTCATTGAAGCACACAAGATGCTTTTTGGAACATGTCATCTAGAATAACATTGATCTTCATGTTATGCACAAACTTGTTAATCGTGAGTGCATGTTGTCATTTAAAAAAAAAAATGGCAAAAAAGAGACATACAAATATATATATATATATATATATATATATATATATATATTTGTTTTTTTTATACACTCAAATTGTTATGCAGATAATATGATTTACAATTAAATAAATTTTATAAATGAGAAAAATGCTAAATAGACACATTTTCTCTTGTGGTCTCAAACCTTTGGACCCCACTGTCTACTGCACATCTCTGTAGGTTGTTTTATTTCATGTGTGTGTTGTTTCAGGGCCACAACAGTTCGTTCCAAAGGCAGAAACCTGAGGATCAAAGCTCCTATGTGCCGCGCACTGAAGAAACTCTGTGACCCAGATGGTGTGTGTGAGAGTGAGAAACAGAGAGACTGCTATATAGATTGTTAAAAGATTGATTCAGTTATTGAGTTAAAGAGTTTGAGCTGGGGATGAGAACAGAAAGATGACAAAATGGAGCACTCTGTGTATTTAGATGAAGAGGGTCTGTGGAGGAGTGCGCCAAATATGCTCTCCGGGGTGTAGGATGGGGTGGTTATTCATGGTTTCCATGGTTTCATGCTGTGGGACTTATTGGAAGATGGGAGGTATTACAAATTTAGGCCACCCACTCACAGACTGGAGGTGGTGTTGGGGGTTTTACAGTCTCTCTCTTCCTCTCTTATAGTCTTAATTTCGTTATATTTCAGGTGTGAGTGATGAGGAGGATCAGAAGCCTGTGCGTTTACCTCTTAAGGTTGCTGTTGAGCTTCAACCACGGAGTAACCACTCCTGGGCTCGGGTTCAGAGTCTAGCCCATAATCCTCGGCTGAGGTAAGCTTCATGCCGACATTACCTCTGTCACATACTGCACTGAAAAACCTGTCTAACTATAGGTTTAATACATGCATCATACATTCACTTGGCTTCACTTGTGTTGTAGCTATCTTTGTTTGGAACAATGAATGCTTATTTGAAATAATGTCATTAGAAATCCATTTTACTTCAGTAATTATACGTATTTAGAATTTCAATTGGATCGGGATATTAAGCTTCAAAAAGTGTTGACTAGGCTTGATTTTATCCATTGGAAATGTATTGAATTGTAAAAATTAGGCATCATATACAGTACATAAAAGAGCCAGGTGGTTGGAGGGGAGTAGGGTTGCAACGGTATGAGATTTGTACAGTACGATAATGTCTCAGAAAATATTACTGTATACGGTATTACAAGATTATTATTATTATCAGTTACAATGACCCTTAAAATATGAAAACCAAAGTTTTTTTTTTTTTTGTGGTTGAACAAATGCTTTATTATAATTTAAACTTTAAAAGTTTTTTTTTTTTCATTAAAAAAAGTTTCCATTTCGAAAATAATTAAGAAAGCTGTATTTCTCCCATTTAAAGAAAATAAATTATGAGGAAAAAAGGAGCAGGACCTTTAAAAAGTAATCTCTCTTTAGAAATAAATAAATGAAACTGTACTTCCTTTTGAACAACATAAATGGGAGAGAAAAAAGTAGCACAGCCAGACTGCTCCTATCTGTACCTTTAACTCTCTCTCACACACACACACACACACTTATGTCAGCCCTGAGCAAGGGAAGTGTGTGTGTGTGTGTGTGTGTGTGTGTGTGTGTGTGTGTGTGTGTGTGTGTGTGTGTGTGTGTGTGTGTGTGTGTGTGTGTGTGTGTGTGTGTGTGTGTGTGTGTGTGTGTGTTTTTTTTTTGTGGGGTCAGTGTGTATGTGTTTGTTAGAGGTCACCGAATGGACTGACAAGCGCAGATGTAGCCGGGAGCTGGGATGTGGAAATTGGTTTCCATGGCGAATTTTATGATCAACGTTTAAACATTCACACGTTTTTTCCATTAGGGATTAAAGTTATAAACGGGACACATAGCTTGATCTGCACAGAGGGATGGTGTTCTCGAAGATGGCCGAATATGTTTGATGTGTTCCCTCTTTTGGCAGCCACTTTGCGTCCACATTTTTAGCAAACTGGATATCCATCCTCCCCACCCCTGTTCGTTTTTTGGATATCCAAAGTAACCCCACTTTGTTTCTCTCTGACATTTGTTATGCTGCATGTGTGTGGCTTAAATTGACGAGTCTGACTAGCAGTCGAAAAGGAAAGGAGAGATTCTCCGTCCAGTTGCTTTTGTTTTTTTCAATACCGTAGATAAGCAAATGTACATGGTATGCCATACATTTTCATACCATGGTATACCGTGAAACCGGTATACTGCAGCAACCCTAAAGGGGATGGATTTAAAAAGTAACAGGGCTTGGTGATGTCTGTCGAAAAAAAAGTCATTTTAGAGACATTGCAAGTTATTCAATTTTCATAAATGTTTGAGAATTATTTGGAATAATGTTCCCCGATAAATTGTGCACAATTAGACCAGGAACATAAATGTAGAAATTAAATGGAGTCGATTTAAATTTTATGTTGATATTAATGATGCAACAAATTTGGTAATGTCCATCCAATGCTTGTGTTGTGTTTGTAGGATGGCTGTTGAGCTGCACAGGAAGGTCTCCAGTCTCATTGAATTCCTGAAGCAAAAGTGGGCTGCGCAGGATCAACGAATTGTATCCTTGTATTCAGATCTCAGAAAGATATCTCACACACACATTCAAAAATGGATCTACAACTCTTTTTCCTTCCTCATTTGTTGTTTGGGGGGGGTGTCCCCTTTTTCACCCAATTTGGACTGCACAATTCCCAATGCGCTTTTAAGTCCTTGTGGTGGCATAGTGACTCCTCAATCCGGGTGGCGGAGGACGAATCCCAGTTGCCTCCACGTCTGAGACCGTCAACCCGTGCATTTTATCACGTGGCTTGTTGAGCGCATTGTCACAGAGATATGGTGCATGTGGCGGTTTCACGCTGTCCACCGTGGCATCCATGCTCAACTCACCACGCACCTCACCGAGAACTAACCGCATTATAGCGACCACAAGGAAGTTACCCCATGTGACTACTCTCCCTAGCAACCAGGCCAATTTGGTTGCTTAGGAGACCTGGCTGTCAGGAGTCACTCAATCCCTGGTTTTCGAACTAGTGAACTCCAGGGGTAGTAGCCAGCGTCTTTACCACTGAGCTACCCAGGCCCCCCTTCCTCCTCTGTTTTATGAGATACATGTGTAGTACATTTAAGAGATTTGTCAATTTCTGCATGCTGAAATCAGCACCCAAACCTATGTTTTGTATGTATACCTTTTTTATAGAAGTATTTACCCTTAACTTGTCATGTGTAGCGCAAGAGCCTTGCAGAACGAGAAGCTCTGAATGGCCTGGCCCAGTGTAGCGAGTCGGAGGACCTGTTCCTGTTTCCGGCAGAGAATAGTACAGTAACCACTTTACCAGGTGTGGCTCGTGTAGTACACTCAAAGGCATCTTGCACGGTACACTGGCAGGAAAGTGGGCGTGGCCGGACAGGCATTAGGGACTTACCTGCTGCTCACATTCTGGGAATTCAGCCTGCTAGAGGGAAATCAGGCAAGATTTGCCCAGTGGGAGTAGACACAAAACGAAGCGATGGACATCCCATTGATGGTTCTGATAGCAGCACTTCAGCTCCAGGGTTAGAGAACAGCGTAAACCCAGCCCTTAACACTAACTCTCCGTCTTTAACTCCAGTTAGCCCAACATTCCCCGATGGACAGGATGGAAGTGGGGTGTGGACTGTGGAGCAAGAGTTGGTGAGTCAGACTCAGACAGATTCTAATGAGAGGGAAAATGAAACTGTGACTCAGGGAGAGCCCTTTTCTACAGAAAACAGGACTGAGGAACCTGTAACAGCAGGGGGGGTTATATTAGAAAAAGGCCCACCACAATCTGAAGAGGTGGGCGGGACTGGACGAACTCCTCAGCAAATTAGAGAAGAGGGCTGGAGCTCACAGGGCTCTGAGAATGTGACACTGGCAGAACTCTACCTCATGTTGGGCAAGCCTGGGAAACTACAGCTGGAGTATGAATGGCAGCCAAAGCCCCGCCCCTCAGCTCTGCCCACTACACAAAGTGTGTTTCGGTGTCTGCTGAGACTGGTTTCATCAGAGGTTAACCCCAAGCCAGTGAGTCTTTTTTATCTTTATCCTTACTATAGTGGATTTTGACAATACCGATAACTATGGTGGAAAAGGGTGATAACCAATTAATCGGCCAAAAGTTTTTAAAATTGATTCACAGAATGTTACATTTCCCCACTGACATAGGGGTCAAAGTCCAAAGTTCAATCAGTATCCCAAGATTGGGTGCATATCAAGGGACTTTTAACAATAAACAAGCCTGAAACACACCAGGGGCTCTTATTTTAAAATGATGGTGACTTGGCTCCTGTTACAATGCTCTATATTTATTATTTACAAGTTAAGCATTTATAGCCTATATATTATTATTATTATTATTATTAATTATTCATAATGTAGGAAGTAGGGCTGGGTATTGCCTGGCACCTCATGATACAATACGTATTGCATAGAACGCCACGATTCGATATATTGCGATACATCATGTTATCATAAATTAAATCATTTTCAATTCCAATTTATTTGGGTATATTTCAGTTATATACTGATGTCTGATGAAGAGCATGTAGCTCGAAACATCATGTTTTTGTCTCTTGGTGAGCTCATTAAATTGATTTGGAAGTAACAGTGTGCCAACTTTGTTGTGTGTTTACATGATATGAATACACAAATAGTAGAATATAAATATCGATACTTAAATCTAAAGTATCAATACAATATCATTAGAAAAAGTGTAGTGATATATCAATATATTTATTTTATTGACCCAGCCCTAATATGAAGTTGGATTCACGATGTATGTGCTGATGAAGGACTTTTCCATATAGTCGCATTTTTCTTTGCATGCCCTCGCTTAATTTAAAAAAATTATAATTATTTGAGGAACATGGAGAATTAAACTACCTGCAACTATAGCCATAGATTTGTGTTGATAGCTGAAAGTTTCAAAAAGCAACAAACAACATTGATTATGTGTGTGTTAATTTTCTCTTTTATCTGTCCCTCTGTCTCAGACTCCAGATGTGTGTTCAGTGGGGACTTCACCATTGAAGTCAGGGCAGGAGGAATCATCTGTAACTACTCCAGGCAGAACTCCAGCTGGGACGACTCGCAGCCCTATCTGGGGCCGGCAGCAACATGCAGCACGCTCTAAAATTCTTCTGAATAATGCAGTCATCACAGGTACACATCGACAGCCTCAATTGTGTCTTTAAAGTATGTAATTTCTCCACCCATTATATTACCTAACAGAATCACAAAAGCCATGTTTCAAATAGGTTTTCCAAACATTCCCCCATATATATTCAAATATGACAATAGGTTATTGTCATATTGCTACATAACCCCCCAACCCCCCATGAACCACCTAGCTGGAATTTAAATAGAGTTGTTCTACACAGGTGGGAGAAACCTACCGCGTTCTCTGCTTGCCTCCGGAGGTGACAGCGAAGGGTTTGCTGTCCCAACGACCCTGCCTCCTAACAGCTCCCGCCAGCTGAGGATGTTCTCTCCTAATAAAGAGGCGGAGCTTGCCTTTCGCCAGCAGCTGGACTCCATCAATGTGAGTTGTTAAAATATTTTATTTGTTGTCGGTGTGTGGTCAGTTGGCCAGATCATAAACATACAATCTTGAATGACTGGCAGCAATGGAGTTACCAGGGCTGGGCGATATGACATTATATATTGTGCCGACGATATAAAGTGTCAATCAATAGAGATTTTGCTATAATGTGTATATCACAATATGTAAATATCCATGTGTGCAGCAGGGCTTCACACATGAGACAGAGAATTTAAGAA